>NC_059102.1:48122655-48733970 GCF_020740685.1 Jaculus jaculus
GGTTGTACCAGGTATTCCTGGGGGCACCATGGAGCAAACTAGCCATTCACTGTGTCACTCAGAAATCATGTTTTGGACCAAAGAATGAAAGAAAATACCTCATGTGACAAGACAATTTTATTTCCAAGCTAACTTTAACTGTTTGGCATTCTACTTTACCCTTAATATTAGCTAAGTGTAGCCCTATGGAACATGCTTTGCATTTTGGGACATCCAATAGTGGAAAGATCTTTTTGTTTTTTAATTTAAGTATTTTATTTATGTATTTATTGAGAGGAGAAAGAGAGAATGAGGTAGACAGAATGGGCATGCCAGGGCCTCTAGCCACTGCAAACAAATTCCAGACACGTGCCACCTTGTGCATCACTCTTACATGGGTGCTGGGGGATTGAACCTGGGTCCTTAGGCTTTGCAGGAAAGTGCCTTAACCACGAAGTGTTGTGGGCTAGTACTGTGCTAAATCTTATGGATAGAATAATGGCATGTGAAAGCCACCTTTATGGGATGAAGCTAGCCTTGAGAGTTTGATGTTTTTGGCTGAAACTGTTGCAACTTCTTCACAGCCCACCAAGAAAAGTTAACTACCCTGACAGTTGATAACTGTTTCAATTATCTATCCCTTCACACTCAACACATTAAAATTTAGCGATTTAGCATCCACCTCCAACTGGCCTCTGATGAGTCGTGCAAAGACAAGTACTAATCCAATGGGAGCAGCG
Organism: Jaculus jaculus; assembly: GCF_020740685.1. Taxonomy (NCBI): domain Eukaryota; kingdom Metazoa; phylum Chordata; class Mammalia; order Rodentia; family Dipodidae; genus Jaculus; species Jaculus jaculus. The sequence continues at coordinate 48,123,375 of NC_059102.1, forward strand.
GATAGCTACCGCTAGAAGAAAGTTTCCATGAATCTGGAACTGATTTCTCCCAAAAGACAAAGGTTAGGTCTCTTTCTCTTCAAGAGAAAAAATCTTATATCTGTACTGAATGTCTACAAATGTGTCCCTTTAGTGGGAATTCTGACTCTAATGGTCTAGTTGGGAACATGGGGTATTTTAAGGGAACGAGAAAAAATATTTTTTAATTTGACAGAGAAATAGTATAGGCACACCAGAACCTCCTACCACTATAAATGAACTCCAGACACTTGTGCCACTTTGTGCATCTGGCTTTGTATGGGTACTGGGGTCTCAAACTTGGACTATCATGCTTTGCAAGCAAGCCCTTTTACCACTGAGCCATCTCTTCAGTTTGAGCATCTTTTGTGAGAATGGGCATGCCAGGGCCTCTAGCTGCTGCAAACAAACTGTAGATGTATGTATGCGCCACCTTGTGCATCTGGCTTATGTGGGTCCTGGGGAATCGAACCTGGGTCCTTTGGCTTTGCAGACAAGTGCCTTAACCACTAGGTCATCTCTGCAGCCCAAGAATCTTTTGGCTTCCTAACTTCATGATTGTATTTATAGCCTTCTCACCCAGCAGGATGATGGCCAGCACCAGGAAGTAGAGCCGCACTGCTTGCTGAGCAGTGCCTGGTGAAGAACCTGTTGCGTTTTTTGTTTTGTTTTGTTTTTCTTACCAAAGATTAAACTTTGGCTCTGTTTATCTTTTCCTTCCTTTAAAAAAAAATTTATTTATTTATGTGAAAGGGAAAGAGAGAGGCAGATAGAGATAATAGGCACGCCAGGGCCTCCAGCCACTGCAGACAAACATCAGAAGAATGCACCACCTTGTGCATCTGGCTTACATGGGTCTTGGGTTATCAACCTGGGTCCTTCAGCTTTGCAGGCAAATGTCTTAACCACTAAGCAAATCTCTCCATCTCTCTTTTTCCTTCTATATTAAATACTTGATAAATTTGAGAAGTACATTATCAGGATAATACTGTTTTATCCCTCCATCTCTCTACTTCTCCCAGTAAACTTGGTCTTCTGGAATAAATGCATCCTGACTCTGTTAATCAGGAGTTGAGTTTATAAGTGCTTTGGTGAAGCAATACCTTGGTAATGTCTATTTGTAAAACTTATCTTAGCCGGGCATGGTGGTGCACACCTGTAGTCCCAGCACTCAGGAGGCAGAAGTAGGTGGATTGCCATGAGTTCAATGCCAACCTGAGACTACACAGTAAATTCTAGGTCAGCCTGGGTTAGAACAAGACCCTACCTTGAAAAGCCAAAAAAAAAAAAGACCTTGAGCTGGAAAGATGGCTTAGTGGTTAAGTGCTTGCCTACGAAGCCTAAGGAACCAGGTTCGATTCCCCAGAACCCTCATAAGCCAGAAGCACATGGTGGTACATACATCTGGAGTTAATTTGCAGTGGCTAGAGGCCCTAGTGTCCCTATTCTTTCCCAACCCCAACCCCATAGTAAATAAATAAAAGTCAAAATAATTTTTAAAAAAAATTTTTCATGTTAGGGTCTCACTTTATCTCAGGCTGACCTGGAATTCTCTATGTAGTCTCAGGGTGGCCTCGAACTCACAGTGAACTTCCTACCTCTGCCTTCTGAGTGCTGGGATTAAAGGCATGTGCCACCACGCCCGGCTAAAATATTTTTAATTCCAGGCGTAATGTTGCACAACCTTAATCCCAGCACTCGGGAGGCAGGAGGTAGGAGGATCTTGTGAGTTTGAGGCCACCCTGAGATGGCATAGTGAATTCCAGGTCAACCTGAGCTAAAATGAGACCATACCTTGAAAACCACAATAAATAAGTAAATAAATATTAAAAAAAAAAAAAACCAAAACTGATCTTTCCAGACATGGTGGTGCATGCCTTTAATCCCAGCACTTAGAAGGCAAATGTAGGAGGATTGTTGTGAGTTCAAGGCCAGCTGGAGACTACATAGTAAATTCCAGGCCAGCTTGACCTAAAAGCCCTGGTGTGCCCATTTTCTTTCTCCCTTTCTCTCCCTCCCTCCCCCCCCCCTTGCAAATGAATAAATAAAAATATTTTAAAACTGTTCTTATGTCTGAACAAACATCATTTAACCAGTAATGGTTCTTAAAGCATTTTTGTGTATCTATATGGTCTTAGACAACCATTTTTTAAATTATTTATTTATTTTATTTATTTGAGATAGAGAAAGGCTGATAGAAAGAATGGGCAAACCAGAGCCTTCAGCCACTGCAAATGGGTTCCAGATGTATGTGCCATGTTGATCTTGGGGAATTGAACCTGAGTCTTGGCTTCTCAGGCAAATACCTTAACTGCTAAGCCTCTCTCCAGCCCCTTAGACATCCTATTGATTCTATTAACTTGGGAGCTCACATAGTGTTTCCTTATGGCTATCTCAGCACACTGGCTAAATGGTGTGGCCTGTGAAATGAAGTTACCAGGCCAGTCCTTTTTGCCTTTTTTCCTTAGTGTCAATACAGGTGAGGGTGGCTGGGTAAGGAATGTTTAATTAGCATGTTACATATACCTGAATAGGTGGGAGGGTTGTTAGTTTCATTTTGTTTTAATGAATCTTGTTTAATACTGTTCATTAGTTTTCATGCCTGGTCAGCAAAAGAAAACAATGCTTTAATTTTTAAGTATAGAATATATGACACAGTTGAATCTTTAATATTTTTTTAGATTTAGTATTTTTTTAATTTTAGAGAGAGAGAGAGAATTGGCACACCAGGGTCTCAGCCACTGAAATTGAACTCTAGATGCTTGTGCCACCTGGTGGGCATGTGAGACCTTGTGCTTGCCTCACCTTTGTGCATCTGGCTTACTTGGGATTTGGAGAGTCAAACATGGAAGGCAAGTGCCTTAACCACTAAGCCATCTCTCCAGTCCTTTTTCATTTTTGAGAGAGAAATGGGTGCGCCAGGACCTTCAGCCTGCTGTGAACAAACTCCAGATGTGTGCACCCCCTTGTGCACATGTGTGACATTGCGCGCTTTTGTCACCAGCTATGTGGGATCTGGAGATTGGAACATGAGTTCTTAGGCTTTGCAGGCAAGTGCCTTAACTGCTAAGCCATCTCTCCAGCCCTCAGTTGAATCTTTGTTTGTTTGAAGAAGAGCAAGTGCAGAATTGGGTGAAATTCAGAGGAGTGTTACCTAATGTTGGGTAACTTAAGTTATTCTATATTGCTTATTCTTTTCCCAAAGCAAGCTGATAGAAAGAATGGATGCCACCAGATTGCTTCCCAGGCTAGAAAACAGCTCCCTGCCAGCCCACCTGGGATGGACATTGCAAAGTGGCTCCCCATTGTGGCAGTGTGTAGCTAGGGGAATTTCTTGGGGGAATTTCCCCCAAGAAAGAGGGTTTTTCCCCTTTCCTCTCTTTTTGGCTTTTGCTATAAAAAAAATTATTTGCAAACACAGAGAGAAAGGCAGAGAGAACAGGCATGCCAGGGCCTCTTGCCACTACAAACAAACTAGACACATGTGCCACTTTGTGCATTTGGCTTTATGTGGCTAATGGAGAATCAAACCTTGCAGTTACTCTTTGCAAGCAAGTTCCTTAACTGCTGAGCCATCTCTCTAGCCTGGCTTTTACTTTTGAACTTTAATAGATGTTGCATATTTCAGTCCACAGGCATGACAAGCAATGAGCAGGTGAAGAACCAGTGAGGAAATGTTCCTGTGTGTGCTAACAAGCTTCTGAATGTGTCACTGAGGTCTGCAGAGAAAGTGTGGGGATGTAGTAAGGAGATGCTGTGTCACCTACTACACTCTCAAAACAAAGCTGGGGGCTCTTTGGACATTAAAATTGTTCCTATGTGGCTAATTTTATTGAATCATATAAACAAGGGGTTTTCCATGGGAGAAGGAAACAATGACTCGAAACAACCACCATTGTTTTCCCACAGTTCTTTTGGAAGGAAACAGTTGGGCAGTTCTGTTCCCCATTGATGTCTGTGAGGGACAGACATAGACTTGCGGTCGTTCAGCTGAGGATGATTGGCGTATCAAAGATGGCTTCACAGCTCAGCTGGAGTAGCTGATATGACTGAGGGCCTCCTTGTCTTCGTGTCACCACTCAGTAGCCCTTGCCTCTAGGATCCACCCTAAGAAATGACCTTCCCTCCATGCCTGAGTAATCTAGTCTGATTCCTATGCATAGAAAGCTGGAGAAGTGGGGAGCAGGAGCCAAGGGCAATGGTGCATGCCCATAATCCAAGCACTCAGAAAGCTGAAACAGGAGGAAGATTACCACAAGTTCAAGGCCAGCCTGGGCTGCATAAATTCCAGACCAGCATGGATTACTGAGTGAGGCCCTGGTGGCTTTTGTTCATGTTGAACTGTGTTTTGTCTTTCGATTTATTTATTTATTTTAGTTTTCAGATGTTTATTTATGGGAGAAAAGGATTATGGATGTGCTAGGACCTCTTTTCTATTGCAGATGAACTCCAGATGCATGAGGCACTTGACACATCTGCCTTTATGTGGATATTGGGGAATTGAACCCAGGCCTTAGACTTTATAAGCAAACACACTTAACCACTAAGCTATTTCCCAAGCCCCTGAGCTGTTTTTCTTTAGTCCAATGTAATGGGGTAGTTATTCTACTTTCATGCCTTTTCAAAAAGTATTTCAGCTGGTCATGGTGGCACATGCCTTTAATCCCAGTACTCGGGAGGCAGAGGTAGGAGGATCGCTGTGAGTTCGAGGACCCCCTGAGACTCTATAGTGAATTCCAGTTCAGCCTGGACTAGAATGAAACCCTACCTTGAAGGGGGAAAAAAATCATTTATTTACGTATTTGAGAGAAACATGCAGACAAAAAGAATATATGGGTGCACCAGGGCTTCCTGCCACTGCAAATGAATTCCAAATTCATGTGCCACTTTGTGCATCTGGCTTTATGTGGGTACTGTGGTATCAAACCCAGGCCATCAGGCTTTACAGTCAAGGTTCTTTAACCACTGAGCCATCTCTCCAGCCACATGTCTTTTTTTTTTTCAATCTATATTTTTCTATGCACTTGAATGTGGGTGTGCAATGTGTGTGTAGTGTATGGTGTATGCACATGTGTATAGATGTGCATGCCCCATGTGTGTATGTGGAGACAGAGGAGAAAGTTGGGTCCTTTCTCCTGTTTCCTTGAGACCAGGTCCGTTCCTCATCCTGGAGCTGACGGTAAGTGAGCCTCAGAAATTCTTCACACTTTTCCTTCCTGCCAAACTAGAATTACAGACATGAGTGGCCAGCTTTATATGTGTATTCTGGGGAGACAGTCTTGGTGATCTCTAGCCGACAGCCCTCCATACTTGCACAGCAAGTGATAATAGCCACTCCCCATCACCTTCCCAGCCCTAGATTTTTCTTTTTAAATCTAGAGTCTGGATATGAGAGAAAGCATGTGATATTTGCCTAAATCTGATTTAATTCACTCAATATGATGATCTTTAGTTCCAACCATTTACTGAGAAATTATTTCTTCTTTCTCGGCCTCCTCTTCTTTTAAGGAGTGTGTGTGTGTGTGTGTGTGTGTGTGTGTGTGTGTGTGTATGTGTGTGTGTGATATATGTACATGTGTGTGCAGATGTACATACCCAATTCACATGCATAGACCAGAGGAGGACGAATCCTTACACTGGAGTTCCACAGCTCTCCTCCCCATCCTCAGCTTACATCATACTTTCATTTCATCTTCTACCACGTACTCATCACCACTTATGTTCAGCACTTGACCAGATTTTTGGTTTTTAGTTTTAGTTTTTGGTTTTTTAATGCAAGCCCAACAGACTAGCCTTTTTTATGCAAGAGGGCAAGAAAGAGAGAGAGAATTGGCAGACCTGGGCCTTTAGCAATTGCAGTCAAACTCCAGACATGTGCACCACCTTGTGTGCATGTATGACCTTGTACATGTGCATCACTTTGTGCATCTGGCTTATGTGGGATCTGGAGAGTCAAACATGGGTCCTTAGGCTTCCCAGGCAAGTGCCTGAACCACTTAGCCATCTCTCCAGCCCATTCACCAATGTTGATCCTCTGCATTGACTGCTTCCCACAGGGGGACCAAGTTTTTCTAATCAAGGCTGAGAGGAGAACTTACCTATGTATATAAAGCTAAATATTTAGAAGGCAGTTTGAGAAGACATCCATTTAGCAATAGAACAGCAGTAGAATGTTCCCCAGGGGCTACATTCTTCTCAGTCATAGACTTTTGACTTAGTTTTCAGTACTAGGCATGTATTCCTTCATGTGGAGCAGGACTCTAATCGTAGAACTGTTGATTATCCCCATAATCTTCATGCCACTGTTGCACCTGAGGGCATATCTTACCTGATGGGTCAGTACTATAGAATGCAGATTCACTCCTAGGTGGTATTATTGATGACTTCTCTGCCAGCAGCCTACATAGCACCTTCTGGCATGTTGAAAACTAGCCAGCAGGAAGCAAGCTTCCAGCTCAGCTCCATCTTGATTTCCAATGTCCTGCACCTGACAACTTTAATGTCTTCAGCAATAGGGTGTTATGTTTCAGTTCTGGAGAACAACCAAGAGCCATGGCAGTTGCATGTGTTCTTTTCGAGGCCTCAGAGACTTCTCTAACCAACCAACCTCTTAAGAGGTCTAGCAGACAGCCTCACGTGCTAGGATGAACCTCCAGACCAGACATGGTTTATGGGAGGAAGAAGAAATTTATTTAAAGCTTATAGATCCAGGGGAAGTTCAGTGGTAGAAGAAGCTGGCCCACTTTCACAGGCCCAGGCAGAGAGACAAAAGCCACCACCAGAACCATAAGCAAGTAATCACATTTCAGGAACTCCCAGCAAAGCTCAAGCACTATGTATATTTTAGGCTGGAATTTCAATCCACCACCAGTAACACCTCCTCTAGGCAAGTTACAAGCTTGAATAAAACTCCTGAATCCATTGGGGGACATTATTCAAACCACTACACTTCACCTCTGCCCCCCCCAATAGATTCATAACTATCTCACATTGTATGTTTAGTCCAAATTCAAAGGTCTCCATAGTCTTTACCAATTTATGATAGTTCCAAAGTCCCAAATCTAATCTGAGATTCAAGATTGTCTTTTAGCTGTGAGTCTTGTAAAATCAAAACAAGTTATATACTTTCAGCATATAAAGACACAGAATAAAGAGTAAACATTTTTAACTATTGTAAGGCATTGAGTGGAGAGACTGACGGGCTGGAGAGATGGCTTAGTGGTTAACATGTATGCCTGCAAAGCCAAAAGATCATGGTTTAATTCTCTAGTACCCACGTAAACCAGATGAAGTTTGTTTGCAGTGGATACAGGCCCTGGCGTGTCCTCTCTCTCCCCCTCTTTCTCTCAAATAAATAAATTTTTTTTTTGAAAAAAGGAGGAGACTGAAACAATGAAAACTCAATAACCATCAAGCAAACATCAGATATCTGTCATTCTAGTCAGATATAACCAGTGACTGACAATCTCTGGATTTTCCAGTTGCGCCCCCTGCAGCTGGGCTGAATAGCCAGGGAAAACTCCCAATCCCAAACCAACAGCTCCCAATGGTAGTCCTTGCATAATCCTGGAATATCCAAAACATCGGTGGGTCTCCAAGCAAATCTCGGTCTATCTTCCAGTGGCTCATCAGCCTCAGGGTCATCACACCCTGCCTTTATGCCATGTCACAGCAGTGGGTCCTGGGACCTTGTGCACTTCATGACCACTCTATGCATATTTCATGTCTCCAAAGTCAATACCAAATGTGCAGGACACAGCCATATTCTTAATTCAGGGATGAAATAAATCAGTGACTTTGAAAAGCTGATTATTTCCACATAGATATCTCCTTTCCAAAAAATGTGTTCCAAGCCGGGCATGGTGGCACACGCCTTTAATCCCAGTACTTGGGAGGTAGAGGTAGGAGGATTGCTGTGAGTTTGAGGCCACCCTCTATCCCACCATTCCAACTTTCTGAGGTAGAATCACCTCAAGCATTTCCTCCATTGTTTTGATGTAAAGCAGTGGCACCACCTTTGTTAAGATTGCTATTGTGTTTAATAATAGCAGTTTTAGCCACCAGTCTCTGTGCCAGAAATATTAAACTTGCTTGAGTTTTTCCAATTTTAAATCTTTTATCTCTCAGTCCTATGTCTTTAGCCAAGCATATCAATCCATTACAAATTTAACCTTGATCAAACTGTCTGGACCTTGATAGCAGAACACAGCCAGCCCTTATGCCAGTAACCCAGTTCCAATAAATTCTTCTGAGTCTTTCCTTTCCCTTAGAAATTGCATAAGACAAACCTTCAAATCCAGTTTTATCTGTATTTAGCATTTTCAAAATTTCATCAGAATAATCCGTAGTACTTGGCTTACTGCTCCAGAAGGCATCTTCAGTTGCAAGCACCAAGTTCCCATTCCTCCAGCACACAAGTTCAAAAAGACCCAAATCCACATGGCCAGATGCATCTCAGCACACCCTACTGTCAGTACCAGTTCCTGTAGAAGACAGGCTCACATGCTCGGATGAATCTCCAGACCAGACATAGGTTATTGGAGGAAGAAGGTATTTATTTGAACCTTTCAGATCAGGGGAAGTTTCATAATGGAAGAAGAAGCTGGCCCACTTTCACAGGCCCAGGCAGAGAGAGAGAGAGAATCCACCACCAGTGTCAAACCCTGGCCAGAAGTCACATTTCAGGAACTCCAGGCAAAGCTCAAGCACTTTGCATATCTTAGGCTGGAATTCAGCTCCACCCCCCGTAACACCTCCTCCAGCCAAGTTCCAAGCTTGAATAAAACTCAAGATTCTATTGGGGAGCATCTATTCAAACCACCACAAGAGGTATCCCATGCCTGGCACTGATAGTATTGTTTGATAACCCATAGCTATTAAGAGCAGCATTGTTCAGGATGTGGTGGTGCACACCTTTAATCCCAGCACTTAGGAGGCAGAGATAGGTGGATTGTCATGAGTTCAAGACCACCATGAGACTACATAGTGAATTCCAGGTCAGCCTGGGCTAGAGCAAAATCCCACCTCAAAAAACCAATTTATATGTGTGTGTGTGTCCATATGTATAGGGTATCCCAGTTCATTGCATTATTTTTCATTTATATTTGAATTTATTTATGAGAGGGAGGGAGAGAGAATGGACACACCAGGGCCTCTAGCTTCTGTAAATGAACTCCAGATGCATGTGCATCTGGCTTACATGTGTTCTGGGGAATTGAATTGGGTCCTTAGGCTTTGCAGATGAGCCCCTTAACTGCTAAGCCATCTCTCCAGCCCATTATATTTTTATTAAGTTTACTAATAGTAGACTTTGTTTTCTTCTTTTTTATTTGTTTATTTTTTTTAAGATAGGATCTCACTCGCTAGCCCAAGCTGACCTGGAATTCACAACTCACTATGTAATCTCAGGATGGCCTCCAAGTCACAGTGATCCACCTACCTCTGCCTCCCAAGTGCTGGGGTTAAAGGCGTGTGCCACCACACCTGGCTTCTAATAGTACATTTTCTTGTGGTTTTTTTTTTTTTCATGTCTCCTATGTTTTTATAAATCCAAATTAATTTTTTGTTTGTTTGTTTGTTTTCTTTTTTTGAAGTAGAATCTCACTGTGACCCCAACTGACTGGAACTCACAACAGTCTTCATACTTCTGCCTCCATAGTGCTAGGATTATAGGCCTACCCCACCACACCTGGCTCCAAATCAATTTTTAAAGGTCTCCTTCATCACCTTTCCAATTTCCACTCAACACCTTATCCCAAAACCAGTATCACGTTTGTATTATGCAGAACCCAGCTTTCAGATACCAATTTCTATTAAGTTAGCAACACTGCATTGCATACTAGCCCAGAATGTAGCAGCTTAAAATGCAAACCTTTGCCCACTGGTCAAGGGTCCTGCAGTGTGAACAGGCTGCATGATCTCTGTGTTTCGTGTGGTATTGTCCCGGGTGTCTTCGCCTGTGTTAGAGCTCCGCAGGTGGTTTCATTCACATGTCTGGTGCCTCGGCGGAGTGGCTAGAGTAGCTACAGTAGAGTTGGACCTATTGCTCTCCATGGTCTCTTTCCTCCAGGGAGTGAACCTCTCTTCAGCTAGCAGTCAGACTTCTCATGGCGATTATCTCCGAAGAGAGCAAAATCCAAAGCTGTCAGAATGGCAACAGCAGAGCCATTATCTGTTAGTACAAACAGTAAAAAGACTAAGACTCAAGTACAGAGAAATACATTCCACCTTTTGCTGAGGAGGTGACATGGATTTGGGAGGATGGATATTGGTGGCTGTGGTGGTTTGATTCAGGTGTCCCCAATAAACTTAGGTGTTCTGAATGCTAGGTCTCCAGATGATGGCAGTTTTACAATTGAATCCTCCTGGAAGCAGCTTATGGGTAGTATAGCCAGTTTCCTCTTTAGCATACTCTCCCACTGCTATTGCACACCTGATGTTGGCCAGGGGATGATGCCCACCATCTGCTCATGCCATCATTTTCTCCTACCATCATGGAGCTTCCCCCTGAGTCTATAAGCCAAAACAAACCTTCTTTTCCCACAAGCTGCTCTTGGTTGGATGCTTTCTGCCAGCAATACAAACCTGGCCATAACAGTGGCCATCTAGTATGGTGACTATAGTCCTCTTCATGTAAATAATTCCCAGAAACTCCATTTTCCATGGTCATTTTCTCAGGTTCATTCTGCCTACTAGAAGCGCTATCACTTAACAATCTTCACCCCTGGAAATGGGCGGGGGCAGGGGGAGGACAAAAGCACATAATTGGAAGGGATTATGAACAAAATACTTTATGTACATGTATGAATATTGCCAATAAAAAGTTTAAAACTTGGGTCAAGGATATGGAAGAGAGGAGGGGTTGCAAAGAGGGTTAATCAAAACCAAAGGTATTATGAATAAACCATATAGAAACCCACTTCTTTGTTAGTTAATTAAAAATATATGCAATTTGTAAAAAGAGTTTGGGGCTAGAGAGATTGCTTGGTGTTAAGGATATTTGCTTGCAAAGTCTGATGGTCCAGCTTCAATTCCCCAATACCCACATGAAGCCACATGCATGCACAAAGCAGCACATGGTCTGGAGTTTGCAGTGGCAAGAAGCCCTGCCATGCCCATGCCATCTCTCTCTCTTCCCCTTCTCCGTCCCTGTAAATAAATAAATAAGGATATTTTTTAAATATTTTATTTTATTTATTTATTTGAAAGGGAGAGAATGGGCATGCCAGGACCTTTAGCCACTGAAAATGAACTCCAGACACATGTGCCACCATATGCATCTGGCTTACAAGGATACTGGGGAATTGAACCTGAGTTATTAGGTTTTGCAATCAAGTGCCTTAACTGCTAAGCCATCTCTCCAGCCCCCAAGAATATTTTGTTTAATTTTTTAACATATTTTTATTTTTGTTTATTTGAGAGAAAGAGGTAGGAAGAGAGAAGGAGCGAAACAGAATGCAAGTGCTATGGCCTCTATCGACTGCAAACAAACTCCAGACACATGGGCCACCTTGGGCCTCTGGCTTACGTGGGTCCTGAGGAATCAAACTGAGGTCCTTTGGCTTTGCAGGCAACCGCCTTAACTGCTAAGCCATCTCTCCAGCCCCTCCCCCCAAGACTATTTTTAATATAAAGAGATAGGCTGGAGAGATGGCTCAGTGATTAAGGTGTTTTCGTGCAAAGCTTGACAACTTGAGTTCAATTCTCCAGTGCCCACATAAAGCTAGATGCATACAGTGGGGTGGGGTGCATGTGTCTGGAGTTCTTTGTTTGCAGTGGCTGGAGGACCTAGCATGCCCATTCTCTTTCTGCTTGCCAAATAAATGAATAGAAAAAAAAAAAAATGACAGAGAATTTGGGCAGAAGTACCCTGAGGGGATGGATAAGGCTGTACCCAAAAACCATAGACTGTCACAGAAAATTCCCAGTGCCACCCAGTAAGTTAGTCAGGGAAGTCCTTGAAGCCTCCAACCTCAGGGTATTGCCAAGGCTTTTGGTTGCTCCCCAGAACTAGATGGTTAGACCCTATTGCTGAAGACACCACATATTTTGGCTGCAGACCACTGAGCAATCAAGCTCCAGATAATACTGAAACTTCCTCCCTGCTGACTATCTGCCATGGTGCTAGAAAGTTCTCTGCAGCCTGCTGTAGGAGAAAAGTCAACAATTTTAACCAACAGTGGATCCTTCAAGCTTTACAGCTGGCCAACCAGGCCTAATGTACTAACTGGTGTGATGGTGGCTTGTCTGTTTTGAGGTAACCAGCTACTTTCTGATTGTATTTGAGAACTGCTTAATGAGAGGGAATTCATGCCTAATTCTGAAAATCTTGTCAAAAGCCTATGGCTTGGGCTGGAGAGGTGGCTTAGCAGTTAAGGTGCTTGCCTGCAAAGCCTAAGGGCCCAGGTTCGATTTCCCAGTACCCACGTAAAGCCCAGGTGCATGAGGTGGTGCATGCATCTTGAATTCGTTTGCAGTGGTTAGAGGCCCTTGTGTGCCTATTCCTTCTATCTCTCTCATAATTAAACATTTTTTAAAAAGCCTATGGCTGGAAAAATCATAAGCTATTGCTATTATTTGACTAAATATATATATATTATGCCCATCAAATTTCCCTCTGAACATTTATGTCTATGCTCATATATTAATGCTGCTCTCACTTTTGGTTTGAGAAACTTCTCTTTTCATATTGTAGTGACTATTGGAGAGACTTAAAACTCATCAAAATGCTGAGAAATGATCATTGAATGTTCAACATTATGGTGGTTTGAATGTAAAAATGTCCCAATGGCTGCTGGTGTTTGTGATTAAGTTTCCAATTTAGTCCTCAGCTTGTGTTTGGGAGAAGGAGCCCTGCTGGAGGAGATGTTTCACTAGAGGCGTATCTTTTTTTTGGGGGGGGGGTTGTTTTTTTTTTTTAATTTTTATTAGCATTTTCCATGATTATAAAATATATCCCATGGTAATTCCCTCCCTTCCCACCCCCACACTTTCCCATTTGAAATTCCATTCTCCATCATATTACCTCCCCATTACAATCATTATAATTACATATATACAATATCAACCTATTAAGTATCTTCCTCCCTTCCTTTCTCTTCCCTTTATGTCTCCTTTTTACCTTACTGGCCTCTGCTACTAAGTATTTTCATTCCCACGCAGAAGCCCAGTCATCTGTAGCTAGGATCCACATATGAGAGAGAACATGTGGCGCTTGGCTTTCTGGGCCTGGGTTACCTCACTTAGTATAATCCTTTCCAGGTCCATCCATTTTTCTGCAAATTTCATAACTTCATTTTTCTTTACCGCTGAGTAGAACTCCATTGTATAAATGTGCCACATCTTCATTATCCACTCATCAGTTAAGGGATCATCTAGGCTGGTTCCATTTCCCAGCTATTATAAATTGAGCAGCAATAAACATGGTTGAGCATGTACTTCTAAGGAAATGAGATGAGTCCTTTGGATATATGCCTAGGAGTGCTATAGCTGGGTCATATGGTAGATCAATCATTAGCTGTTTTAGGAACCTCCACACTGTTTTCCACAATGGCTGGACCAGATTGCATTCCCACCAGCAATGTAGAAGGGTTCCTTTTTTTCCACATCCCCGCCAACATTTATGATCATTTGTTTTCATGATGGTGGCCAATCTGACAGGAGTGAGATGGAATCTCAATGTAGTTTTAATCTGCATTTCCCTGATGACTAGTGACGTAGAACATTTTTTTAGATGCTTATATGCCATTCGTATTTTTTCCTTTGAGAACTCTCTATTTAGCTCCATAGCCCATTTTTTGATTGGCTTGTTTGATTCCTTATTATTTAACTTTTTGAGTTCTTTGTATATCCTAGATATTAACCCTCTATCAGATATATAGCTGGCAAAGATTTTTTCCCATTCTGTAGGTTGTAGAGGCATATCTTAAGTCCATTCATAAGGTGTGTTCTGAACCAGGCTGAGCTATAGCTGTTCATCCTCTCTCTGCTATGGATGTGTGATGAAGGGAGCCAGTTTCCTTCACCATGATGAAGCTTCCCCTGGAATCACTAAGCCTGAAATAAACCCTTTCTTCCCATAAGCTGTTTCTAGTCAGCTGTTTGTCCTAATAACATGAAGCTAACTGCAACAAGCAATAAGTGAGACATCTCTATCATGCCCTTCAAGGCTCAGAGACCATTGAGGAAGAAGTGGCAGAAAGAATGTAAGATCCAAAGGTTGGGGAGGAGTGCTTTAGAATGGTGTTTTCCTGAGACAAAATGGTGGTTGCATTTATGACCTCACAGTGTCCATTGCCACCTGCATAGTATGCGGGGGGGTTACATCAAATATTTGGAAAGAAGCAGGGGTTCAGTTGAGGGGGAAGTAGTGATATAGGATTTGGGGGCCCAGGAAGGGCCTCTGAACCCCAACTTTTAGGTCTTTATCCAATTTAGCAAAGAATTGATAAAAACAGACTCCAAGAAGGATAAATCGTGAATTATGAGGTTTATTGTAAGAGGAATTAAGACTCAGGGAGGAGGCCAGCTAAAAGACTCAAGCCAGAGAATTATCCTTCTTGCCTGGCTAGAAAGAGAGAGGGGAGACTGAGAGAATTTCTACCACAGAGAACTCTCTGGGGGTGAAAGGGCTCTGGAAGAGGCACATACACACACAGTGGAAGGAAACGCCTAATATCCAAAAGATCCCCTTCAAATAATAGGCCTGAGAGGGTTAAGGTTGAGAAAGCAAAGAAAAACCATGGGTGTAACAAAGTGAGAAAGCACCCTAGTGCGCAACACATGTAAGAGGCAAGCGAGAGAGGAGACACACTTACACACTGGTGTGCGGGTGAAACCACGGGAAGAAGAGAGGGCTTGCACAAGTGCTTAGGTTCCTTTGCACAGAACAGACATCCAATTAGGGTAAGCCTTGTTATCAGAGTCATCTGTTTAAGCAGAGACCTGATTGGTTTGTGGACTCAAAGGGCTGAGTCAGGAGGGGCTGGCCCACCTAGCTGTGCTCAGCTGAGGAAGAAGCAGGAAGTTCCTGTCAGGCAGGGCTGCTTACAGCCATCTTGCATGAGACTGGATCAGGTGCTAGTTTCGGTTCTGCTGGAGCAGATGAGGTGGCACCCTTAGACCTTTGTCCTTGGCTGACTGCCTATAAAAAGCTATTTTTCTCCTGTTTCTACTTCAATAGGAAAAAGGGGACAAAGAAGGGGAGTGAGAAGGAATTATGATCAGGGTTGTGGTGGCTTGATTCTGGTGTCCCCCATAAACTTAAGTATTCTGAATGCTATTCTCCCCAGTTGATGGCAATTGGAAATTAAAGCCTCCTGCAGGGGTGTATTGTTGGGGGTCAGACTTATTGGTGTGATAGCCAGTTTCCCCATACCAATGTCTGGCACACTCTCCTATTCGTGTTGTCCATCTTATGTGGGCCGGGGGATGATAGCCACTCTCTGCTCATGTGGTCATTTTCCCTGCCATCATGGAGAGTCCCCCTCAAGTCAGTAAGCCAAAATAAACCCCCTTTTATTCCCACAAGTTGCTCTTGGTTAGGTGATTTCTGCCAGCAATGCAAACCTGACTGCAACAAGGGTACATTGTGTATATGGATGGAACTTATCAGTAAAAAGTTACAACAAATAAGTTTTAAAAAGAATCTTCACAGTTGGTTGACAGTTTCATTGGCAGCTGAACATTTTCAATTGTTTTCTGTTTTGCTTCTTAAATTTGTCATTTCTTAGTTTGCTCTTTCATTTGTTTTGTAAGCATAATTTTACTCTAGGATTTTTCCACATTATTCATTAAAATTTAGTGAACTAAATGTTAATAAAAATTTTAAAAAAAAAAAAAAAAAAAAAATTTAGTGAACTAGAACACAGACATGGTAGTGTGAACCTTTGATCCCAGCACTCAGGAGGCTGAGGTAAAAGTATTGCTGTGAGTTGGAGACCAGTCTAGGGGTAGAGAGTGAGCTAGAACAAGACCTTACCTCAAAAAAAACAAAACAAAACAAAAAAAAAAAACCTAACAAAATTCAGTGACATAAAACAAAGGTGAAAATACATCTGTAGATAGCTTTGCTCCTATAAACACATGGAAAATAACTGGAAGAATAAGGAGACAAAATAACACTGGCTTCTTTGAAGAAAGAGAGAAAGTTTCTGAGGGAGACTAATGCCTCTTCATGTTATTTTCTCTGTGCTTTGACAGCTTTTTAATATGATCATTTCTGCTTTCATAAAGCAAAAAGTGTTTTCATCCAATAGAATTAAAGCTAAAAATAAATGTTTATTATTAAATGAATATCAACCATGGAGGAAGCCCAACTTTACTTTCACTTTTTAAAAAATTATTTATTTATTTATTAGAGACACAGAGAGAGAATGGGCATGCCAGGGCCTCTAGCCACTGTAAATGAACTCCAGATGCATACATCATCATGTGCACCTGTCTTATGTGGGACCTGGAGTATGGAACCTGGGTCCTTAGGCTTCTCAGGCAAGCACCTTAACCACTAAGTTATCTCTCCAGCACTAATTTCATTTAAAAAAAAAAAAAACTCACTAAGAAATGTGCACAGGAGTAGGCCAGATCTCCCTATTCCCCCACCACCACCCAGTTCAGTTCCCTGGTCCTGGTAGGTTCCCCTGCTGCTGCTTGGGTGACCTGACCCCTTGCTCTGCCTTCCTGATTGAAGGGTCCCTGGGTCCCCAATTCCTGGATCACCTGCTCAGGAGGGTGTGCACTGAAAGGTAGAGAGACCAGAGCAGATAAACTACCCCTTGTACTTCAGCCAAGCCACAGCTGAAACCACAGAGGAATTAGGGAGAGAAGCAAGAGTGCTGCTTCCATACTGAACCTGATAATCAGCTCCAGGGTGCAGGAGACAGACCCTGAGGATACTCAAGACCTACCAAAGCACCAAAGCAGAGATCCAGAGGCTTCTAAGAGCCCATCACTGAAGTAGACTTAAAACTCATCCAAAGCTGGGTGTGGTGGCACACACCTTTAGTCCCACACTTGGGAGGCACAGGTAGGAGGATTGCCATGAGTCCAAGGCCACCCTGAGACAACATAGTGAATTCCAGGTCAGCCTGGGCTAGAGTGAGACCCTACCTTGGAAAAAAAAAAAACAAAAACTCACTCCCCACAGTTCAGGGAATTTTGCAGAAAAGGAGGTTGAAAGATTATAAGCCACAGGTTGAGACATCATGCCCAGACAACTTGTCCCCCAAAAATAAATGATTACTGCTCCCATAATGAATGAACTACAGCCCCATAGGGAATACCTGCAACCCCATTGAGGAGGGTCCCCAATGGGGGGCAAGATAAGGGAAAAATGGTACCAACACATGATGTATCCATACGAAATGTGTTTAATAATAATGAAAGAAAGAAAGCTCTAACAAAACGTAAGCCAAATAAAGAAGAAAGAAAGAGAAAAGAAATATGCAACATTTAAGCCTAAAGGTCTGTTCAATAGCTAGGAACCCATGGGGACTTCTGCCATTAAACTATCATGCAGCATACAAATCAGATCTATGCCAAGTGCCCTCTCTTTTCTCTGTCATTTGCCTCAACTAGATCTCTTCACTCTTATTATTACCTAATAATAACTTCCTACTCATTTTTCCTCCAGAAATAATTGTATTTCTATATCACCATTTTTCCATTCTAAAAGGTAAAAGGCTGCTTTATGATCTATGATAAGAATTAGGAAAAAAAACCCTCAAATACCCTTTGTTCACCAATCCCATTATACTAGTGAAGAAACTAGAGCCAATGGTTTACATGCTTAAATTACAAAAAGTCAGTGGCAGATCCTTAACTGGAGAAGTTTCCAGATACCTCATCAGTGAATAAACATGGGAAGAAAACCAGCTTTTATAGAAACCCAAACAACTTAATTACAGGGAAATTTCACTAGAGATGGCTTTTAGTGGCATTTCCAACCCTTGCCCAGAAGAGATCACATGGTCCAAGGAGGCTGCCTAAGTAGAGAGGATAGAAGATCAGTGATGCTCTCTCCTTGCCCTACACGTCCTGACATTAGCCCATGAGGACCAGAACCTTGAGCACCAAACGTGACTTGCCTCATGTTGTAAATTTACTTCCCCTCAGTTCCTAAGATCATGTTTTCCAAATAAATATATAAAGGAGGGCACATCAATGGGGGCCAAGAAAAGAAAGTGCCAGTGAACAGGACGCTCTTTTGAAAGGAAGAAAACCCCAAACTTCACCAGGAACAAGGGGAACACTGCCACCTGCTGAAGAGTTAGAGTTGATGAGAAAGCTGCTACCAGTTAGAGGCAGCCACCCCCAGTCACTTAATGGATCTATATGCAGCCTCAGGCAAGTCAGGGGAGAAAGTTGAATTCTGGCTTTCATTAAGCCAACTTAGGCTGGTATATAGTTGGTTTGTCTCTGGCTTAAACGACCAGAGGCCTGATTCCCTCTTCCCCTTTGTTTCGTGAATATTGGTAAGTGGTGCCTTTTCATTTTCCACCAATCCTAAATCTCATAATACTAAGAAGGTTATTCAAGTAATACATGAATATGGTTAAATGTTTCCAGTGGTTCATCATTCCTGTTCCCTATAAATGTCTCTTTCCTCCCTTTTGTTTGTCCCATTTCTTCCTCTTTTACTCTTGTACAAATAGAAACACAAAAGACATTTACAACAGAGGGCTGGGAGAAGTTGCTTTTCCTGATATAAGATAGCTTCAGTCTTTGCTTTTTTTGCTGCCTCCCAAGTGCTGAGATTAAAGGTGTGCACCACACCAGGCTCTTTCTTCTTTAAAAAAAAAAAAAAAAAAAAAAAAAAAAAAATTATTTGCAAGCAGAGAGCGGGAGAGATAGAAGAGAGACAGGGAATGGGCATGCCAGGGCCTGTAGCCATTGCAAACAAATTCCAGACTCATGTGCCCCTTGTGCATCTAAGATCCTGGTTTATGTGGTCCTGGGGAATCAAACCTGGGTCCTTTGGCTTAGCAGGCAACCGCTTTAACCACTAAGGCCATCTCTACAGCCATCTTTCCTCTTTATTTATCCACTCTTTGCTGTCTCACACCCTTTCTTTTGCTGTCCTATCCCCATATTCCTCCCTGTGCCTACCTCAAGATTCACCTTACTTACACTCCAAAAACTGATGGCTGGAAGACCAGCTGGAAAGTGACACATACAGGACTGCAAGTTACACAACTCCAAGGCCACAGTTCACATTGTATATGATGTTGTGGTTTGGTGCCCTTTGATTTTTCAACCACATGAATGAGGTATCTTTAACTTATATTTAATTTTTAACCTGACTTTGGTACCCAATCATAGGCTGCTGTTTAATTTCATGGTCACACTAAATGACAGCATAAAAGGGTTCCAGACATTTCCCAGTTATGAGGGATTTTTTAATGGTTGTTATTAAAACAATATATTCAGACTAATAATACAAATTTGTAAGGAACAGTACTCCTATTATGATTATTTTTTTTAAGAACTTCAGGGACTGGAGAGATGGCTTAGCGGTTAAGTGCTTGCCTGTGAAGCCTAAGGACCCCGGTTCGAGGCTCGATTCCCCAGGACCCACGTTAGCCAGATGCACAAGGAGCACACGCATCTGGAGTTCGTTTGCAGTGGCCGGAGGCCCTGGCGTGCCCATTCTCTCTCTCTCTTTCTGTCTCTCTGAAATAAATAAATAAACAAAAAAATTAAAAAAAAAAAAGAACTTCAGAAAGAATTCTATAGAAAAACCTAATGTTGGGCAGATGATATAATTAAGTTGGTAGTGTTTGCCTAGCTTGCAGAAAGCACTAGGATTGGTCTCCAGAACCTCAAAAACCAGTGTGGTGGTATATACCTGTAATCTTAGCACCCTGGTGGTAGAGGCAAGAGGATCAGAAATTCAAGGCCAGGTGCTAAAGAGATGGCTCAGTGGTTAAAGGCACTTGCTTACCACATAAAGCCAGATGTGTCTGCAGTTTGCAACAGCAGGCGGCAGGAGGCCCTATGTGCCCATTCTCTTTCTCTAATAAATATCTAAATAAATAAAAAATATTAAAAAGAAATTCAAGGCCATTCTTTGTTGCATAGTGAATACCAAGGGATACACAAAAGCTTGTCTCAAAAGAAAGAAACAAAACAGAAAAACCTAATGTTTTCAGACCTAATTTTGAAAGGAAATTTTATCTTTCTGTTTGTTTGTTTTTCAAGGTAGGGTCTCACAATAGCCCAGGCTGATTTGGAATTCACTAGTAGTCTCAGGGTGGCCTCAAACTCAAACTCCTCCTAACCCTGCCTCCTCCTGAATGCTGGGTTTAAAGGCATGCTCCACCACACCTGTCCATCTTAATACAACAGAAAAATAGTTCCCTTTTGTGAATTTTGGTCTTTTAGTTATACTGAAAACCTTGCATTTCTTACAAGATGTACAGGAAACTTTAGAGGAAGAGCAAAGCTTATAGCACCTAAAAATTGATTTGGGAATACTGTAGTTCACCCATAATTCTCCTGAAATGAGGGCACTGGGACAAAGTTAATAGATGGATACAGTGGGTTATCAAAAGAAAGACTCCACTCATTGTCAGGCTCTGGCCTAGAAGTCTGAGGGACATTTCTTCTGAACATTCTGCCTCCCTGAGTGTTGTCACAGTGCTGGCTGCCAGAGCTGTGGACAATAGACTTCCCATATCACCTGGTGAATGTAAGAGGAAGACCTAAACTGAAGAAGTACAGGATTATTCATGTGCTCTAGTGGACTCGGCTATGTGTTAGGTACAACTGTCTGCATCCCATTTAGTCAATAGACCCTACTTATTGCTCAAATTTTCCTTATGATTTGATTTTGGCACATCAAAATTTCTAAATCTTTTTTGTTTTGTTTTGAGACAGGCCTGGGCATCAATCTCGTGGCTCTCCTACCTCAGTCTCCTGAGTACTGAGTACAGGTGTGGGCCACCACTTCCAACTGAACTTTCTTAGTCTTTAAAACAGAATTAAGCTATGTCCTGCCTGCTGTGAGTTCAAGGCCACCCTGAAACTACAGAGTGAATTCCAGGTCACCCTGGGCTAGAGTGAGTACCTACCTCAGGAAAAAAAAAAAAAAAAAAACCAAACCGTAAGGGCTGGAGATGCAGCTTAGCAGTTAAGGTGCTTGCTGTTGCAGTCACTTTCGTATTGCTGGCAGAAATCACCTGACCAAGAGCAGCTTTGGGGGCAGGGAGGAGAGTTTATTTTGGCTTACAGACTCGAGGGGAAGCTCCACAATGGCAGGGGAAAACGATGATGTGAGCAGAGGGTAGACATCACCCCCTGGCCAACATCAGATGGACAACAGCAACAGGAGAGTGTGCCAAACACTGGCAAGTGGACACTGGCTATAATACCCATAAGCCCGCCCCCAACAATACACCGCCTCCAGGAGGCATTAATTCCTAAATCTCCATCAGCTGGGAACCTAGCATTCAGAACACCTAAATTTAGAGGGGGACACCTGAATCAAACCACCATACCTAGAAAACCTAAGGACCCGAGTTTGATTCTCAATACCCACATAAAGCCAAATTCACTAAGTGGCACATGCATCTGGAATTCGTTTGCAGGAAGCCCATACTCTATTTCTGCCTTGTTCTCTCTCAAATTAATAAATAATAATAATAGTCACTAACATTTAAAGGTATGTAGTTGATCTAATGATAATGTAATTCACATGAATTTTTAACACTGGAGAGCATCGAGGTTAAGGAACTTCAATAAATTTTGGCTTATCTCTTTTATGTCTGTGTGCATACTTGTGTTTGTATGTGTGTATCACATGTGTGCTAGTGCACGTGGAGGATGAAGGCTGACTTCGGGTGTCTCCTTCAGCTGCTCTCCACCTTACACTTTGAAACAGTGCCTCTCATCCAACCTGGAGTTCACTGACTCAGATAGACTAGCTAGCTAGTGAGCCCCAGGGATTTCCTGTCTCAAACCCTCCAGCACCGGGATTATAGGCGCACACCACATCATGCAGCTTTATTAAGTGGGTGCTAGGGATCTGAATTTAGGCTCGCATGCTTGTGCAGCAAGCACTTTACCCCCTGAGCCCTCTCCCTAGCCTTGATCTTTGAAGTCTCACTAAGGATGGATAATGATGAGTATCAAATCGCTGAATATTTAGATTCCATTGGATACACTTAAGAATTCTATGTTTGACTTCCGGTTAAGATGGCGGCGTAGGTACCATGCCAAAGCAGCCTAGGGGGGAAAAAGACCAAAAAAACTCAGCAAAATACACACTTTTACTAAAAAGTGAGGTGTATAGGAAATTGAGGCGGCAGCGGAGAAGTAGAAGAGTTATAGAGCATCCAGAGCCTGCACAGGCAGGAAAAGCGGCTCCGGCAGCTCGGCCAACCGCCGCGCCCGCAGGGCAGCAGAAAGCCGCCAGACTATCGGCTCGAGCCGCAGGAAAAGCCAGGTGCGGGATTTTCCCCTCACACCGCGCTCTCCGCAACTCAGGAAATGTGAGGGGAGAGCGGCAGTGAGCAGCGGAGGAGCAGACTGCGAGATAGAAGAACACGTGGAGCAGCGAGAAAACCAGAGCAGCCGCGGCTCCCTCCCCTCCCCCGCCGCCTGAGCCCAGCTCCAGCGAACACAGCAGCGGCCAGGACCCGGCCACGCCAACTTGGGCTGACAGCGGGACCCAAGCAGGAGCAGAGTTCGGCAGCAACTTCAGCGGCTCCAGCACCGGTACCAGTGGCCTCAGCAGCAGCGGACCCAGGAGCGGCAGCGGCGGTAGATCCCGCAGCAGCGGCTTCGGGGGGAGCAGCGGCGGTGGACACGGCAGCGGCAGCTTCAGCAGCGGTGGTGGCTCCGGTGGTGGCAGCTACGGCAGCAGCAGAGGCAGCAGCAGCGGCTCGGTTTGCCCCATACGAAAAGCAAGTGCCCAGCTCCAGAAATCAGAACAGCAGCCCGACGACCCAGGCAGCAACTTGACTGAGACCAAAATCACCCAAGGTAACTGGGTTTGCACCAGGGAAGGGTCTCACTTGGTCACAAGCTGACTTGGATCCCTCAACAGACCAGAAATCTAAACCTCTTTGTTGATAGAGGATCTGGTCATTATAATAACTACTCTTGCATACATACTCGGGGCTGTTTTTGATTGAATGTGTACAGTGTTTAGTTAAATTTTAGAATCTACCTGTATTTTATTCCACTCAGCCTGCTTGAATACTCCTATAGCAGGGAAACTCAACCCCTAAGAACATCTTTGTAGATACTCTGAGAGTCTTAAGAGCCACACCTAATACCTTAAGGTCCTACCCTGAAAATATATTACATCAAATCAATTGATACAGCTAAGAATACACAGCTAGCTAGAAAATCCAAGCATTAACTTAATCCAAGTTGCAACAATATATACATTATAACACAAGAAACACTAAAAAGCAAGACGATATGAATCCACCTAAATGTATTAATGCATCAAAAATGTCCTCCAGTGAGAAAGAGTTAGAGGATATGCCTGAGAAAGAGTTCAAAAGAATAATTATAAATATGTTCAAAGAGGTCAAAGAACACATGAAAACAATCAAAGAAGAAATCAAAGAGGAAATCAAAGGAATCAAAGAAGAGGCAGGATACCAATTTAATGAAATAAAGAAGGCAATACAAGACATAAATAGGGAAATAGAAATAATAAAGAAAAACCAGTCAGAATTACTAGCAATGAAGAACACAGTTAATGAAATAAAAAACTCTGTAGAAAATCTCACCAGTAGGATGGATGAGGGAGAGGACAGAATATCTAAGCTAGAAGACCAGGTGGCAGACCTAATGCAGGCCAACAAAGAGAAACACAAACTTATAGAAAAGTATGAGTGGGAATTTCAAGATATTAGGGACACTATGAAAAGATCCAATATAAGAATTCAGGGCATAGTAGAAGGAGAAGAACTCCACTCCAGAAGCATAGTAGGCATCTTCAACAAAATCATAGAGGAAAATTTCCCCCAAATTGGGAAAGAGGTGCCAATACAGATACAGGAAGCCTTTAGAACCCCAGCCAGACAAAACCCAGAAAGAACCTCTCCTCGCCATATTATAATCAAACTTCCAAACACACACACCAAAGAAAAAATATTGAAAGCAGTTAGAGAGAAAATTCAAGTTACCTACAAAAGCAAGCCCATCAGGATTACAGCAAATTATTCAACACAAACTTTTAAAGCCAGAAGGGCTTGGAGTGATATATTCCAAGTTCCGAAAGATAACAACTGTCAACCAAGGTTACTTTATCCTGCAAAGTTATCCATTCAGATAGATGGAGAAATAAAGACATTCCATGACAAAAGCAGGTTAAAGGAGTATTTGAAGACAAAACCAGCTCTACAGAAAATACTTGATAGAATCCTCCATGCTGAACAAAAGGAAAAGCACACATATAAGGAACCTAGAAAAAACAAGCTATACTCAAATACCAGTTAACAGAAGAGAGCACAGGTAGAACCAGTAACACACACACACACACACACACACAAATGGCAAACATAAATACACACCTTTCAATAATATCTCTTAATATCAACGGTCTCAATGCCCCAACGAAAAGACATAGATTTGCAGACTGGCTTAAAAAGCAGGATCCTACAATTTGTTGTCTCCAAGAAACTCACCTTTCTACAAAGGATAGACATTATCTTAGGGTGAAAGGTTGGAAGACGGTGTTTCAAGCAAATGGGCCTAGAAAACAAGCAGGGGTTGCTATCCTAATATCAGACAGGGTAGACTTTAGTCCGACGTTAGTCAAGAAAGATAAGGAAGGTCACTTTATATTGATTAAGGGCACACTCCAACAGGAGGACATTACAATCCTAAACATATATGCACCTAACATGGGGGCTCCCAAATTCGTCAAACAAACACTATTAGAACTAAGGTCACAGATAACACCAAACACAGTGGTGGTGGGTGACTTTAACACCCCACTCTCATCAATTGACAGGTCATCCAGGGAAAGAATAAACAGAGAGGCATCTGGACTAAATGAGGTCATAGAAGGAATGGACCTAACAGATATATACAGGACATTTCATCCAAAGGCTGCAGAATATACATTCTTTTCAGCAGCACATGGAACATTCTCTAAAATAGACCATATATTAGGACACAAAGCAAATCTTAACAAATTCAGGAAAATTGAAATAATTCCTTGCATTCTATCTGACCACAATGGAATTAAACTACAAATCAGTAGCAAGAAAGGCTATAGAGCATACACAAAATCATGGAAACTAAACAATACACTACTAAATGATGAGTGGGTCAATGAAGAAATCAAAAAAGAAATCAAAAAATTTATAGAGTCAAATGATAATGAGAACACAACATACCAAAATCTCTGGGACACAATGAAGGCAGTTCTAAGAGGTAAATTTATAGCCTTAAGTGCCTATATTAAGAAATTAGAAAGGTCGCAAGTAAACGACCTAATGCTTCGCCTTAAAGCCTTGGAAAAAGAAGAACAAGGCAAACCAAAAATTAGTAGACGGGAAGAAATAATAAATATTAGGGCAGAAATTAATGAAATAGAAACAAAAAGAACAATCCGAAGAATTAATGAAACAAAGAGTTGGTTCTTTGAAAGGATAAACAAGATTGATAAACCCTTAGCAAATCTGACCAAAAGAAAGAGAGAAGAGACACAAATTAATAAAATCAGAGATGAACAAGGTAACATCACAACAGATTCCAGAGAAATTCAAAAAATCATAGGGACATACTATAAAAGCATATACTCCACAAAGTATGAAAATCTGAAAGAAATGGATGCTTTCCTTGATTTATATGACCTACCTAAATTAAATCAAAATGAGATTAATCACTTAAATAGACCTATAACAAACATGGAGATCCGAACAGTTATCAATAATCTCCCAACTAAAAAAAGCCCAGGCCCGGATGGATTCACTGCTGAATTTTACCAGACTTTTAAGGAAGAGCTAACACCATTGCTTCTTAAGCTTTTCCAGGAAATAGAAAAAGAAGGAATTCTACCAAACTCCTTCTATGAGGCCAGCATCACCCTGATACCAAAACCAGGCAAAGATAGAACAAAAAAAGAAAATTACAGACCAATCTCCCTCATGAACATAGATGCAAAAATTCTCAACAAAATATTGGCAAACAGAATACAAGAGTATATCAAAAAGATCATTCACCCTGACCAAGTAGGCTTTATCACAGAGATGCAGGGACGGTTCAACATACGCAAATCTATAAATGTAATACATTACATAAACGGGTTGAAGGACAAAAATCACATGATCATCTCATTAGATGCAGAGAAAGCATTTGACAAAATCCAACATCCCTTCATGATAAAAGTCCTACAGAGACTGGGAATAGAAGGAACATATCTCAATATAATAAAGGCTATTTATGACAAGCCTACAGCCAACATATTACTAAATGGGGAAAAACTGGAAGCTTTCCCACTAAAATCAGGAACAAGACAAGGGTGTCCACTGTCTCCACTTCTATTTAATATAGTTTTGGAAGTCTTAGCCATAGCAATAAGGCAAGAGACACACATAAAAGGGATACAAATTGGAAAGGAAGAAATCAAGTTATCATTATTTGCAGATGACATGATTCTATACATAAAGGACCCTAAAGACTCTACTAGCAAGCTGTTAGAGCTGATCAAAACCTACAGCAATGTAGCAGGATACAAAATAAATACACAGAAATCAGTAGCCTTCATATATGCTAACAACAAACACACAGAGGATGAAATCAGAGAATCACTCCCATTCACAATTGCATCAAAAAAAATAAAATACCTTGGAATAAACCTAACCAAGGAAATAAAGAATCTCTACAATGAGAACTTTAAAACACTCAAGCGAGAAATTGCAGAAGACACTAGAAAGTGGAGAAACATCCCTTTTTCCTGGATTGGAAGAATCAATATCGTGAAAATGGCAATCTTACCTAAAGCAATCTACACATTTAATGCAATCCCTATCAAAATTCCAAAGGCTTTCTTCATGGAAATAGAAAAAACAATCCAAAAATTCATTTGGAATCACAAAAAACCTCGAATATCTAAAATAATACTGAGCAACAAAAAAGAGGCTGGTGGTATCACCATACCTGATTTTACCCTATACTACAGAGCCATAGTAACAAAAACAGCATGGTACTGGCACAAAAACAGACATGTAGATCAGTGGAACAGAATAGAGGACCCAGATGTAAGCCCAAGTAGCTATAGCCACCTGATATTCGATAAAAATGCCAAAAATACTCATTGGAGAAGAGACAGCCTCTTCAGCAAATGGTGTTTTGAAAACTGGATAAATATCTGCAGAAGGATGAAAATAGATTCTTCTCTCTCGCCATGCACAAGAATTAAGTCCAAATGGATTAAAGACCTTAACATCAGACCGGAAACTTTGAAACTGCTAGAGGAAAAAGTAGGGGAAACACTTCAACATATTGGTCTTGGCAAAGACTTTCTGAATACAACCCCAATTGCTCAGGCAATAAAACCACAGATTAACCACTGGGACCTAATGAAATTACAAAGATTTTGCACCGCAAAGGACACAGTGAAAAAAGCAAAGAGGCAACCTACAGAATGGGAAAAAATCTTCGCCAGCTATATATCTGATAGAGGATTAATATCTAGGATATACAAAGAACTCAAAAAGTTAAATAATAAGGAATCAAACAAGCCAATCAAAAAATGGGCTATGGAGCTAAATAGAGAGTTCTCAAAGGAAGAAATACGAATGGCATATAAGCATCTTAAAAAATGTTCTATGTCACTAGTCATCAGGGAAATGCAGATTAAAACTACATTGAGATTCCATCTCACTCCTGTCAGATTGGCCACCATCATGAAAACAAATGATCATAAATGTTGGCGGGGATGTGGAAAAAAAGGAACCCTTCTGCACTGCTGGTGGGAATGCAATCTGGTCCAGCCATTGTGGAAATCAGTGTGGAGGTTCCTAAAGCAGCTAGAGATTGATCTACCATATGACCCAGCTATAGCACTCCTAGGCATATATCCAAAGGACTCATCTCATTTCCTTAGAAGTACATGCTCAACCATGTTTATTGCTGCTCAATTTATAATAGCTGGGAAATGGAACCAGCCTAGATGTCCCTCAACAGATGAGTGGATAATGAAGATGTGGTACATTTATACAATGGAGTTCTACTCAGCGGTAAAGAAAAATGAAGTTATGAAATTTGCAGAAAAATGGATGGACCTGGAAAGGATTATCCTAAGTGAGGTAACCCAGGCCCAGAAAGCCAAGTGCCACATGTTCTCTCTCATATGTGGATCCTAGCTACAGATGACTGGGCTTCTGCGTGAGAATGAAAATACTTAGTAGCAGAGGCCAGTAAGTTGAAAAGGAGACATAAAGGGTGGAGAAAGGAAGGGAGGAGGATATTTATTAGGTTGATATTGTATATATGTAATTACAATGATTGTAATGGGGAGGTAATATGATGGAGAATGGAATTTCAAACGGGAAAGTGTGGGGGTGGGGAGGGAGGGAATTACCATGGGATATATTTTATAATCATGGAAAATGTTAATAAAAATTTAAAAAAAAAAAAAAAAAAAGAATTCTATGTTTGCCGGGCATGATGGTGTACGCCTTTAATCCCA
The DNA here is from genome assembly GCF_020740685.1 of Jaculus jaculus. Classification (NCBI taxonomy): domain Eukaryota; kingdom Metazoa; phylum Chordata; class Mammalia; order Rodentia; family Dipodidae; genus Jaculus; species Jaculus jaculus. The sequence goes on from NC_059102.1 coordinate 48,152,050, forward strand.
GCACTTGGGAGGCAGAGGTAGGAGGATCGCCATGAGTTCGAGGCCACCCTGAGACTACATAGTGAATTACAGGTCAGCCTGAGCTAGAGTGAGACCCTACCTCGAAAAAAAAAAAAAAAAAAGCATTCTATATTTGCCAAATGTGGTGACACACAAATGTAATTGTGTAATTGTAGCACTTGGAAGGTGGAAGCAGGAGGATCAAGAGTTCAAGTTTGGGTGGACTTAGGGAGATGGCTCAGCAGGTAAGAGGACTTGCTGAGTAAGCATGAAAGTCTGACAGAGCCTGATTAACCCTGAGTTCAATTCCTCAGTAGCCACATAAACAGCTTGGTGTAACCACACATTGTAATTCCGGCCACGTGTGGAGTAGAAACCAGAGAAACAATGGGGCTTGCTGATCAGTATGATTGTGAAAATGGCAGCTCTGGGTCCCCTAAGAGACTTAGATCAAGAAAACAAGGTGGGCCAGCCTGAGACTAATCCCAGGTCAGCCTGAGCTAGAGCAAGACCCTACCTCGAAAAATAAAAAAGAAAAAGAAAACAAGCTGATGAGTGGCAGGAAGACACAGGACATTCTCCTCTGACCTCTTCTCTCTCTCTTTCCCTCCCTCTCCCCCCCTTCACACACACACACACACACACACAAAGCATTCGAGGTCATCCTCAGCCACCATAGAAAGTTCAAGGCCACATTGGACTACATGAGAGCCTGTCTCAACAACAGTTCTGCCTTTTAAAAAATAATTTACTAATTTATTTATTTGAAAGAGACAGAATATGGGTGTGCCAGGGCCTCTTGCTGCTTTCAACTAATGATGTAGGATTTGGTGATTCAGGGGTGGGGGCTGTGAACCTCAATTTTTTTTCTGAGGTAGGGTCTCACTTTAGCTGACCTGGAATTCACCATGTAGTCTCAGAGTGGCCTCAAACTCATGGCAATCCTCCTACCTCTGACTTCCAAGTGCTGGGATTAAAGGTGTGTGCCACCACGCCTGGCTTCAACTTTTTTAAAAAAAATTATTTACTTTGAGAGAGAGGAAAAGAGTCACCTAGAGAGAAAAAAATGTGTGCAGCAGGGACTCCAGCCACTGCAAAGGAACTCAAGATGCATGCAGCACCTTGTGCATCTGGCTTTATCAGGAGAATGGAATATGGGTCCTTTGGCTTGGCAGGCAAGTGCCTTCAGTGCTAAGCCATCTCTCCAGCTCCAACCCCAACTTTTGGGCCCCTATCAGTTTTAGCAAAGAATGGATAAAACAGACTCTAAGAAAAGTAAATTGTGAATTAAGATCCAGGGAGGAGGCTCTAGCTTAAAGACTCAAGTCAGAGGAGATTTCTTGCCGGGCTGGAAAGGGAGAAGGGAAAAGGAGAGGCTCTCCATCACAAAGAACTCTCTGGGGGTAAAGGGCTCTGGAGGAGGCACACCCACCCACAGTGGGAGGCAAAGCGAAAGAGCAGAAAGATCCCTCCACACAAAGAACCAGAGGATTAAGAAATAGTGAAGGACTCAGATCAAAGAAAAACCACAGATGTAACAAAGTGAGAAAGCACCCCAAAACAAGACACATGTAGAAGACAAATAGGAAAATGCCCAGGCAGAAGGAAGTGTCTCCCTTCCTTTAGTGGAGAGACAGATTTACACACTGGTATTCAGGCAGAAACCACAGGAAGAAGAGAGATTGCACATGTGATTAGGCTCCTTTATACAGATCATATATCCAATTAGTGTGAGCCTTATTAAGACTCAGGTGTGTAAGCAAAGACCTGATTGGTTTGTGAACTAAAAGGACTGAGTCAGTAGAGGCCAGTCTACTTATGTCTGCTGAGCTGAGGATGAGGCAGAAAGTTCCCGCCAGGAAGTGTGGCTTACAGCCATCTTGGATGAGACTGGATGAGATGTAGGTACTCGAATAGCATTCTTGGGCCTTTGTCCCTGGCTAACTGTCTATAAATCTACAAAAAAAAGCTACCTTTCTCCTGCTTCTCCTTCAGCAACTCCAGGTGCATGTTCCATTTTATGTATCTGACTTTTCATGGATACTCAGGAGTTGAATCTGGCAGTCAGGTGTTGCAAGCAAGTGCCTTTAAGGTTGAGCCATCTTGTCAGCCCAATAACTCTACTTTGAATTGTTAATGATTATAGGACATTACTTCCATTGCAACTACTCAAATAAATAAGTTTAGTTCCAACTCAAAAATGTGTTGGAAAAACTTGAAAAAAAATTCCTAAGTTTTTTTTGGCAAGCTAACAAAAAAGTATATACACATGATCTAGCAAAAAAAAAAATTTTTTTTTAAATTTTTATTAGCATTTTCCATGATTATAAAAAAAATCCCATGTTAATTCCCTTCCCCCCCCATTTTCCCCTTTGAAATTCCATTCTCCATCATATTACCTCCCCATAGCAAAATTTTAATACATGTGCATAAGAAATATACCATGTAAGGATGTGTGTGTAAGCACATGTGTGTGTGCGTGTGTGTGTTTTCTGGTGTTATCATTCAGCCTAGGCTGTCTTTGAACTCACTATGCACATGAGAGTGACCTAGAACTTCTCATCTTCCTGTTTCTACCTCCCAAATGCTATGATTACAGGTGTATACCACCACACCAAGTTTATATGGGTCACTGAAGATCAAACACGGGCCTTCAAGCATGCTAGGCAAGCATGTACCAACTGAGCCTCTTTGCCACCCCATACATGCTATTTAAAATAGTAAAAGATCAGAAAAACATTGAATGTGTATTAGTCTGTATAACACAATGTAATCAAGCCTGGTGGCACACACCTGTGCTCCTTGAACTTGAGAGAGAAAAAAGGCAGGAGGATCAGGAAATCAAGGCTCAAAGCCAACATGAACAATATGATACTCTGCCTCAAAAAAAAAAAAAACAAGCCAAAGAAAAGTATGTATAAGAAAATGTGATGTTATCATACAATAGAACATTGTATACCAAGATAAGAAGAGTAAATTACACCAACCAATCACCACAAAAATATACCTCAAGGTCTAGTAGAAGCTAGTGAAGACTGGTCCTCAGAATTAAAATGAGCTCACTTTTCATTTTCTATCCTTCTCATAGCTGAGAATCCAGTCCAGAAAGCAAAAGAGGCCTCTGGGCTATATGGCACCACCTCACCCTTGGTCCTGAAGCAGAGCACTTTGAGCAAGTGTATACCATGGCTGTGTCACAGTTGTGATCATGAAGATTTTGTAGTTATCTGAGGCATTTAATGACTTCTAGACTGGACATAAATGAGAACAAAGGGCCAAGGAACCACTTAGGAAGCAAAGGACTTCCTCATCTATCTGGAATCTCTGCTTGCCTGGAAAGAGGAAGTCAGTTCCCCAAACATGACAAGATGGGTTCAAACCTCAGTGGTGAGTAATCTTTATGTACCTCTCACCAAGGGGGGAGGAGCGGAGGAAAAGTTACTGGAAGGATTGCGTTCATTAGCTCTTGGGATTTATAGGTGCAAAGATGAAGCAGGAGAATGTGTGTCATAGCTCAGGACACATAAGTAAACTGGATTGCCACCTGTTGTATATATTTTCAGCTTCTTGCTGCATTCGATATTTCTCCATTACTCCATTCTTGTCTTTTGAAGCAGACAAGCTGTTAATTTTTTTTGTTTTGTTTTGTTTTGTTTTTTGAGGTAGGGTCTCACTCTAGCTCAGGCTGACCTGAAATTCACTATGTAGTCTTAGGGTGGCCTCGAACTCATGGCGATCCTCCTACCTCTTCCTCCTGAGTGCTGGGATTAAAGGCGTGTGCCATTACACCTGGTGACTGAGCATTTCTTGAGTTTGTTACACTTTTATTAAAATACTGTGTATTAACTATACAAAATATTGGGTTTTATTATGACACAAACAGAAATAAGGAAGGAAAGGTTTATCTAGGTTGGCAGTTTTGGGAGGCTTTCAGTCCAGCATGGTGAGAAGGCAGTGGTGGAGTTTGTGGCAGTTGGAGCATGTGGCAGAGACTCCTCTCTCGGTGATAGACAGGAAGCAGAGAACTAGGTCAGAAACTATGGTGAGTATAATTTTAAAAGGTCAGACCCTAATGACCTCTTTCCACTAGCTAGGCCCTACCGATAATAGGTACACAGCATTCAAAATAGTGCCACAAGCCAAGGACCAAATGTTTAAGCATGTCAGACTCAAACTATAACAATCTACCCCTAACCCTAAAAGGCTCTTTGGATTCCAGCATTCTCATCTTTAAAATGGGGATAATAAGAGTACCCATCACACAGCGTTATTGTAAGGAGGAAAAGGGATAAAAGGGAGGCGAGAAGGAGAGACAGAGAAAGAAGAGAAAGGAAGAGTTAGAACAAGTTTGGCACATCATAAGCAATATAGCTGTTACTGACTACAGATGCTATTTTTTTTGGTGATGCAATCCATGTATGTTTATTTTTTATTAATTTACTTTTTGAGGTAGGGTCTCATGTTAGCCCAGGCTGACCTGGAACTCACTGTGTAGTCCCAGGCTGGTCTTGAACTCACAGTGATCTTCCTACCTCAGCCTGCTGAGTGCTGGGATTAAAGGCATATACCACCACACCCAGACAGGAAATCTATTAGTTTTTCAAGATAGGTTCTTGCTCTAACCTAGGCTGACCTGGAATTCACTATGTTGTCTCAGGCTGGCCTCACACTCACAGTGGTCCTCCTACCTTGGCCTGCTGAGTGCTGGGATTAAAGGCAGGGGCTACGATACCCCACAAGCACTATATATATGTATGTATTTTTATTTATTTATTTGAGAGAGAGAGAGGCAGATAGAGAGAAAGAGAAAATGGGCACACCAGGGCCTCCAGTCACTTCAAATGAAATGAAAATGATGCATGTGCCCCCTTGTGCATCTGGCTTACATGGGTCCTGGGGTATGGAACCGTGGTCCTTAGGCTTCACAGGCAAACGCCTTAACCGCTAAGCCATTCCCCCCCCCCAGGCACTATATTTTAATTGTATTCTTTGCTGTCTACCCTAGCACCTTGACTATTGTTTGATTGATAAACTTCTAATAAATGATGAATGAATGACGAATAACCACCACAAGAGCACCTTGATGCTTTACGTTATCACAATAAAACAGGATTGTAAAAATAGTTCTGTGTCTTGTATTAATCTTGTGGCTTACTAATGTCTCAGTTAAGAGTTGTAGCTGCTTTTGCCTTGAGTCATTCGAGAATGCAGATTTTTTTTTAAAAAATATTTATTTGCAAGCAGAGAAAGAGAATGGGCAAATCAAGGCCTGTAGCCACTGCAAACACAGTACATGTGATACTTTGTGCATCTGGCTTTATGTAGATACTGGAGAATCAAACCCAAGTCATTAGGCTTTGCAGGCAAACACCTTAACCGCTGAGCCATCTCTCTCCAGCCATAGAACGCAGTTTTGAAACTGTGAGAACAATCCAATCACATTCATCTACCTCGTGCTTCTCTTAAGTCATAAACGACGTCCAGCATTGTGACATGAGGAAGAGTGCACACCAGCTCTTTCCCAGCCAATTCCAGGTTCCGCCTGAGGGCCAGCGTTAAGTGTCACCTCCCTTATGGACTAGGTAGCTCCTTGCATGTATCTCCCACAACCTGGAAGAATGCTAGTCCCAGCTGAACTATACGCAGAGCAAATGGGCCTGGCTTCTCCAAGAACCAGCCTCCTCCCGAAGGGACAATAACGGAAGGAAAGCTTCATCCACACTGTCTGCTTTCAGCCCAAAGAACCACTCACTACATCCTGGCTTTTACTTTGGTGAGGCTATTTGCACTTCTGTGGGGCTAAGAAAAGAAATATTGTGTAAATCTTTGTTTTATCTTACTTTTCACATTGCCTAGAAGTTTTTGTATATCAGATAAGTGTTCACATAAATATCTATAAACTCGGTAACTGAAAGATCACAGGTTTTTATCAAATACAAAACTTTAATAGATAAAATAGCAGCAGGGTAAAATATTGTCCTTAAATAAAATCATCTACTTTATATCATAAAGTCATGTTATATAACCTTTTCTTCCTACTTTTCAGTATGGGATGTTTTCTGGAAAGATCTTAATCACTATTTCCATGTTTTGTTTCCTAAAGTGAGTATCAGTAGAGGAAGTGTCGGGCTTAGTTAATAATATTCTGTGTCCTAAAGGGGAAAGATGAGTCCTTCTTAATTACAAAAGCAAGTGCGTTATCTTAACTTTTCCCTCAGTTACAGCACATTAAAATAAAATTAAAATTCCCCAGAATATGAACACCTAATTTTATTAGAAGCTAACTTTTCTCTTTCAGTTAAGCATTGATGAAGTTATTTTCTAATATTCCTTTTTTAAATTTCTCTAAACTGAAGCCAGATGTGTGGTATGTGCATATAATCTCAGAATTCAGGAGGCTGAGGCAGGAGAATCACTATCAACTTGAGGCCAGCCTAGGCCTCTAAAAAAACCCTACTTAAAAAAAAAAAAAAAAAGCTGCTGGGTATGGTACCATGCACCTTTAATCCCAGTACTCAGGAGGCAGATGCAGGAGGATCATTATGAGTTCAAGACTAGCCTGAAAAGGCAGACTTGAGTTCCAGGACAGCCTGGGCTAAAGTGAGACCCTACCTCAAAAAAATAGCAACAACAACAAAAGCCCAAACCAAGAACATTTAAAGTTATCTAAGATGGAAGTAGGCAGATCACAATGAAGGCTTAATTTCAGAGTATCCTGATTAGCTCTGTAAAAGTATAACACTTTAATAAAACCCTAGTGTGGTAGAAAGAAATCTACAATGTTATTATTCTAGAACTGGGACCAGTAACAACCTTTTTATTTCCGAGTGAGTCAGGCAGTTAATTCGTGTCCTGTGGCCCGTGGTGGCGAGGCTGGAGAGCTGAGGAGGCCAGCGTAGCACCAGAAAGGAGGTGCCATGTGGCATACAAGAAAGGGCTGGGGGCTGTGGAGGGAGAAATGAAGGCATGGGGCTCAAGGCTCAGCAGTTTCCTTAAATCCCATCCTACTGTGAACCCAAATCCATAGATGTAAAAACCATAGGGAAGGGAAGAGGGAGCGGAGGAAAGTCAGACTGGTCTTGAACTCACAGCCATCCTCCTACCTCTACTTCACAAGTGCAGGGATTAAAGGCATCCACGACCATGCCCAGCCTAAGTTTTTTTCTAACTATTTTGGCAATTGTCTTAATTTTGCTCAGGATACTACAACAGTCGTAAAGACTGAGTGAGTTAATTTTCTCGGGGTGAAAGGCTGGTTTGTCCATGTTGTAGTTACTTTCTCTTTGCTAGGACAAATCACCTTACAGTCATGAGGGGAAGCTTCATGATGACAGGGGGAAGCATGGCATGAGCCGAGGCTGGACATCACCTCTGCCACAGCAGGTGGAAAACAGCAGCAGGAGAGTAAGCTGAGCGCTAGCAAGGGGAGCTAGAGATAACACCCCTAAGCCCACCTTCAAACACACTCACTCCAGCAAGGCTCCATCTCCCAAACAGCCATCAGCTGGGGACCAAGCATTCAAAACACATGAGCTTATGTGAGACATCTGATTCAAATCAACACAGTTCAGATTTAAGATGGAAGCTGAAGGATGTAGATAGGAGATAGTGTTTGCCTAGCCTGAGAAGGGCCTTGCATGGGGATAGAGAGGAGGGGGGAGGGAGAGAAAGGGAGGAGGAAGAGGAAGAGGGAGGGAAGGAAAAAAAGGAGGGAGAAAGTTAAAGAAGGAGGGAAGAAGAGGGTAGCGAAGTAAGATTAAGAGAAGGAAGGAGGGGAGAAGAGAGGAAAGGAAGGGAAGATTTAAAAAGGAGATGCTAGCTGATTTGATTCCCAGTGAAGGCTCTCTTTCTGGTTTGCAGACAGCCATCATCTCTCTGTGTCTTCTTAAACAGAAAGAAAAAAGAGAGAGAGATGAGAGGAGGGGAGAGGAAAACGAGGGGAGAAAAGAGGCAAGAGACGGGGTGGGGGGAGGGTAAGGAAAGCTGAGAGACACTCTCTGGTGTCTCTTCTTAAAAGGACACTAATCCCACCACAAGGGCTGCATCCCTCTAATCTCCTGTAACCCTAATTACTTCCCAAAGGCCCACCTCCAAATGCCATTACATTGAGGACATGGTTTAAGCTTAGGAATTTAAAATATTTATTTGATTTTATTTACTCACTTATTTAAGAGAGAGGGAGAAAGAGGCAGATAGAGAGAAAGACTGGGCACGCCAGGGCCTCCAGTGCTGCAAATGAACTCTAGATGCATGCGCCTCCTTTTGCATCTGGCTTTGTGTGGGTATTCGAATTGATCTGGTTCCTTTGGCTTTGCTGGCAAGTGCCTTAACCACTAAGCCATCTCTCCAGCTTTTTTTTTTTTAACAAAAGATTTTACTTATTTACTTAAACTTAGGAATTTTGAGGGGACACAAACATTCAGTCAGATATAGTAATTCAAATGCAATTACTGCATATAGTTTTTGGTGAGATGGAATAAGCATGTTCTGCCCTGTTCTTCACAGCCAGGACTGTGCAGGATAAAAAGTAGCAAGTGGACTGAGGAAGAGAGCAGTACTAAAGCACTGCTGAGCCAGCAGCGAGTGTTCTGTGTTTGCTTTTCCCTGACAGAATCATCTGGCCTACTCATAAGACAGTCTGAAACTTTGAACTCCAGAACCAGTGTCAGAGCACAGCCTGGGAAAGCTCAGAGAAGAGACCCGGTGCCTGCCCAGCACTGGAGGAGAGGAGGGGGCTAATTACAAACAGGTAACACGAGGGAGTGTTTTGGGGGTACCACAACTGTTCTGCATGCTGGTTATGGTGATGTTTATTTGAATCTGCTCTCATATTAAAATTCACAGAACTATACACATATACACACACAGATATATGCTAATTTGAAATTAGGATTAAAATATGCGTTAGCGTTTTAGTGTTGGAAAATAATTTCGTAAGAATAAGTACACATCAAACCAGATGCACAAGGTAGTACATGCATCTAGAGTTCATTTGCAGAGCTAGAGGCCCTGGCATGCCTGTTCCCTCTTTCAAATAAATAAAAAAAGTATTTTTAAAAAACTGTAACAGGTAGGGCTGGTGAGATGGCTCAGCGATTAAAGTCCTTGCTTATAAAGCCTGCTGGCCTGGGTTTGATTTCCCAGTACCCACATAGAGCCAGATGCACAAAATAGCATATGTGTCTGGAGTTTGTAGCAGCAAGAGGCCCTGCCATGCCCATACTCTGTCTCAAATAAATAAATTTTAAAAATTATATAAAAAAACTATAACAGATACAGTATGCAGGCCAAACTTGTACCACATCTCTAGTGAAAAGTATAAAAAGAAAATTCAAGAAGTACTGATAATTTGATTCTAAATCATACTGATAAATCTGTAGTGTCCACAGCGGCCATGCCAGTCTTGGAGCATATGCCGCATTCTAGGGTCACAACCTAGTTCCATGGGCTGCCTGTGAAGACTTGCTGATGAGACTGACGGCAGTGGATAAAAGTTCAAATCCCAAACTGAAGACTCCTCCAAACATGGAATGGACTCTCAGAAGCGAGTGAATACCACGTCATCAGCAGTGCTCAGATGTGCACCATGACTACTTGGTGGGACAATTATGATCACAATGACCACAGTCATTTCCTAAATGCCTATTATGGCTGTCCCCATTCCATGGTATACGTTATCCTCAATGCCCTCACCACTTCTATGATGGAAATACTATACCCATTTATATATGAGGAAATTAAGGCTCGGAAAGGGTAAACAATTGTTCCAAGTATCGTTGTAATGTAGGAAAGCTGTGATTTGACATATGTCTTCTACTTGCAACACATACACACACACACACACACACACACACACACACACACTCTCTCTCTCTCTCTCTCTCTCCTTTTAGAGAGTACTAAGGATTAAACTCAGAGCTCATGCTAGGTAAATGCTCCTACCACTGAGCTACATCCTCAGCTGTATAGCACACATTCTTATTATAATTCCACCCTACCATTGCCTAAAAATTCAGTGACATTGAATATTTCTTTCAATCCTGAAAGTCTGTGATTTATTAAGATTTTTATCTTCCTAGATACGTCACTAGATCTTTCCTAATCATTTTCATACCCCTGAAACAGGAGTCTTTTCTCAAGGGAAAAAAGTAGCCTACACCTGATCTTTCTTAATGCTGGTTTGTTACATCAATGAGCGCTGTGCTCCAAGGCAACACACCACTCAGTGAGTAATGGACAGTGGTATTAACAATAAATGAGATTACACATGGAGTTTCTCACTTCTGAAATAGTTTTCTAAAGAGTGAGATTTAAAGTAGACAAAGAAGTAGAAATGTTCTCTTGGTGTTTTTTTTTTAAATCTCTATTAGAAAAGCAGCAAACTTCTAAACAAACGAGAAACTGAAATTAAGAAAAAGTTAATAGCAGCAATAAATACTTAAGGACAGATAAATCTGTTTTATCTGCTATTCATCAGCAAACTCTCAATTGAAACATGATCCATGAGAATCTACATGTTTTCAGAATTTGTTACAGTAGCCTGTCACCAACTGAAAATGAGGATTCTCATATTCCTGAAAAGTACTCAGCTAGGTAAAACCTCCATTGGTAAGCTCAAGAGAATATTACATTAGAATAAAGTGATAAAATTGGTGATAAGGCATTAATTTTTTTTTATTTAACCCTTACTATATTGCTATTTAATGAGTCTTGCATTCGCTTTCTCCCTAGCATTTTTTGGTAGCAGCCTAGTCCACCAAATGAATAGCACATTTTATCTTCTTTTTATTAATTAATTTATTTATTTGAGAGTGACAGAGAAAGAGGCAGATAGAGGTAGATAGAGAATGGGCACGCCAGGGCCTTCAGCCACTGCAAATGAATTCCAGACGCGTGCTCTCCCTTGTGCATCTGGCTAATGTGGGTCCTGGAGAGTCAAGCCTTGAACAGGGGTCCTTAGGCTTCATAGGCAAAAGCTTAACTGCTAAGCCATCTCTCCAGCCTGCACATTTTATCTTGGTCCAGTATCCTGTTAGTTTTCACTCATTATGTGTGGAGAGTGAAGTTTGGAGCTTAACGAAGAGCCCCCGCCCGGTCTTCATCATCTGGCAGATGTGACCATACATTGGGGTGGGGGTGGGGATGAAGGTAGTAACAACTGTGGCAAAGTTCTTTGATCCAAAGGAATTAAACTGAGCCACATAAACATGAAGATAACAGATCTTTAAGTGTGAAACTACATTAGATCAAAGCTATGGCTGGCAGAATAGTACCTGATGAAAAATAACTATACTAATTACCATAGTCATCTCTACCCTGCTGGGATGAAACTCCAAACAAGACACAGTTAATTTAGTTCAGCCCTGCAGACCCATGGGAAGTTCGCTAATAGCAGAAGAAGCTGGCTCCCTTTACACAGGTCCACGCAGAGAGCAAAACCACCAGCAGCGCCACCAGCAAGCACTCTGGGAACCCCAGGTTGAGCTCAAGCACTCCGCATACCTTGAAGGATGGAATTCCGATCTGCCCCAGTGAACACCTTAGGGCTAGACCCCAGGATCCGTCCACAGTGACATGTCCTCCAGCCAGAAATCCAAGTTACAATTTTAATAAAACAACTGAGTCTATTGAAAGACATACATTCAAACAATCACACTAATATTCCTAGAAAATTTCATAGCTTCTGCATTTTTTAATTAATTGTAAGTTTGTATACAAAGTAGTGGCTTCATTATGATACTTTCATATGTGTGTCATTACTTGTTCTAACTCATCCCTTTTGCCCACTGCCCTCCTCTGTATTCCTTTACCACTCTACTGGCTGCTTCCCCTTCTTTCTCCAGACAGTCCTCCCATTCTGCTTTCATGTCATGTGTATTCCATTATCCTCTTTTTTCCTTCTTCCCTTAAGATCGTGTCCTCTTTTTTTCATTGCCCCCTTTCAAGTTCCATACACCACACACACACACACACACACACACACACACACACACACACACATAAGTCTATTAAAATCTAGGTTTTGGATATGAGACAAAATGTGATATTTGCCTGAGTGTGGCTTATTTTGCTTAATATAATGAAGTCCAGTTTTATCCACCTTCCTGAAATGTTAGAATTTTTTTTTTAAGGCAAGATCTTACTCTAACTAGGCTGACTTGGAACTCACTGTTCAGTCCAGGATAGCCTTGAACTCAGTGATCCTCCTGCCTCAGCCTCCTAAATGCTGGGATTATAAGCATGAGCTATCACACCCAACTCATTTTTCTTTTCTTTTCTTTTTTTTTTTTAACTTTTTAAAAAGATTTATTTATTACAGAGAGGGGGAGAGAGAGACAGAGAGAATGGCACACCAGGGCCTCCAGCCACTGCAAACTAACTCCAGACTCATGTGCCACCATGTGCATCTGGCTTACGTGGGACCTGAAGAATTGAACCTGGGTTCTTAGGCTTTGCAGGCATGTGCCTTAACTGCTAAGCTGTCTCTTCAGCCTCTTTTTAAAAATATTTTTATTTATTTATTTGACAAAGAAAGAGGGAGAGAGAGAAAGAATGGGTATACCAGGGCTTTCATCCACTGCAAACAAACTCCAGACACATGTGCCTTCTTGCGCATCTGGCTTATGTGGGTCCTTTGGCTTTGCAGGCAAACAGCTTAACTGCTAAGCTAACCCTCCAGCCCTCTTTTTTTTTTTTTTTTTTTAACTTCAGAGCCAGATGGGGTGGCATATCCTAGTACTTGGGAGGCAGAGGTAGGAGGATCCCTGTGAGTTTGAGGCCACCCTGAGACTACATAGTGAATTCCAGGTCAACCTGGGCTAGAGAAAGATCTTACCTTAAAAAAAGAAAAAAAGTAAGTAAATAAATAAATAAAATAGCTTTTTATTGACAGCTTTCATAATTATAGACAATAAACCATGACAATTCCCTCCCCCACTCCCATTTTCCTTTCCCAAATCCACCCTCCATTGAATCCCTTCTTCCAATTAGTCTTGCTCCTATTTTGATGTCATCATTTTTTCCTCTAATTATAATGGTCTTGTATAGGTAGTGTCAGGCACTGTGAGGTCATGAATATCAAGGCCATTTTGTGTCTGGAAGAGCATGTTGTAAGGAGTCCTTCCCTTCTTTTGGCTCTTATATTCTCTTCTCCACCTCTTCCACAATGGACCCTGAGCTTTGGAGGGTGGGGAAGAGATGTCTTAGTGTTGAACACTCCACTGTCACTTCTTAGCACTATGATGACTTTTGAGTCACTGCAGTAGTTTCCACCATCTGAAAAGAGAAGCTTCTCTAGCCAAAAGTGAGAGTAGCATTAATATATGGGTAGGTACGGTGGGGGGGGGGTGCCTAAAAAGAGTTTGGTGGCATAATATATACATTTAACCAGACAATAGCAGGTGTTATTTCCCTAGGGCTCATGACCTCCCCAACCATAGGCTTTTGACCAGGATTTTAAGTATCAAGCATGTATTCCCTCCCATGGAACAGACCTCCAGTCCACTGAGAAAGCAATTGATTTTCCCCATAACAGATATGCCATTATTGTACCAGTTGGCACATTTGGCCTAGTCTTAAGGCTTGCAGAGTCTATTGCTCTTTAACACTGTTGATGTCCTCTGTCCCCCACAAGGCTGTATACTGCATAACTCTTTTCAGCTTTCTGACAATGAAGCAACATGGAAGAGCTCTCCAGCTTAGTTCCAGCTTGATTTATCAGGGACCTGCAGCCCACGCATGTGGGTCTTCAGCAGTACAGTCTTTCCAACTAGTTCTGGTGGGCAACAAAGAGCGTTGGCAAAGGCTAGTAATGTTTTGGGTGTATCAGGGACCTCCCTGGCAACAACTCACTGGAAAGTATCCCACACCTGGCACTGAAATTTTTATAATAACAACCTATGGCTTCTGAGTCCAGCTCATTTTTCTTTATTGCTGAATGGGCAATGAATGGCTCTTGAGGGCACTAAAAATAGTCCAAGATAGCCAGGTGTGGTGGCCACGCCTTTAATCCCAGCACTCGGGAGGCAGAGGATCACCATGCATTCAAGGCCACCCTGAGACTACATAGGGAATTCCAAGTCAGCCTGAGCTAGAGTGAGACCCTACCTCAAAAACAAACAATAGTCCAAGATAATTTGGTTCTGGATCTGCACTATTCAAACCCTCCATAATCATGAAATTCTAATAATTCAAAGTAGTAAAAGCTCAAAGTAGAACCTTTAACATAGGTGTGGCTTTATTTCTGGGAACTTTAGTCGACAATATTATATAAATAGAACTAGAATACACTATTACAGTATTTAGTACTCTACTGAATGGAGCAGCAGTAATCCACATCCTGCACACCTGAAATTTTTTGGCAAAGGATACAGTTATTCCTCACCTCCTCAAAGTTATACTTGGCAGAAACAGAATTCAAGGACAACATTACAATGGAGTATTATAGGGTGTTGCACAGTGGTAGAGCACTCTTGTAGCATGCATGATCCCTGAGTTAAATCCCGTTCCATTGAGCCTGCTTTCCTATGGGCTGAAGAGCAAATAATGCATACTTGTAGAGGTTTTATTCTTTGACCTATGATTTTTTTTTTCTTCTTCTTCTTTTTTTAATGCTTACTAGTTCAAGTACTAGAAATCCTCCACTCAACTGAAGAAATGATTATTAATCTAAAGAAAACATAATCATTGCATTTCATGGTTTTTAGACACCATTCAATAAAAGCGATTTACACACTTGTTTTCAAAAGTCCCAAGGAAGGATGGGGGAAAGAGGTTTCCTGAATAATACCAGGCTGAGAGAGCAGCATGATGATGATGCAGAATTTTGGGGCTCAGGAGGGATCCCCCTAGATTATGATCCCCAATTTTGAGTCCTGCCCTCTCTTTAACAAAGAATTGATAAAGATTGATTCAAGAAGGATAAATTATGAATGATTAAGTTTATTTAGGGAGAAATCACAAATTGTGGGACTTATTTGAGGGAAACTGGGATCTAGGAAGAAGGCTGGAGCAGAGTCACAAGCACGTGGGAAGCAGGAAACAAGCGCCCTTGTGGAACACACAGCCTGGTCTGTGAGATTCATTCAACAGAAATGGCTGGGGCAGAACCACAAATGCATGGAAGATAGAACCCAGGGAGATTTAGGGAAAGGAACACCTATAGCATCCACCCTGAGTTTCTCCAGGGAAGAAAGGTAAGAGGGCAATTGGTGGTGGTTTAAGGAAAAATAGCAGAGAAAAAATATCAAAGCAGAGACTAAGAAATATAGAGAGTAAATGAGTAGCAGAGAGTTACAGTCATGGTTACCCAGAGTTTAGAGAAATTACTCAGGTTGCCGGCCTAGAGTGAGAGAAAGCACCCACATGGTGGATCTGGAGTGGAGGGGAAATATGCATGTGGTAGATTCAGAGACCAGAGGAAAGAGCATACATGTAATTAAAGTGAGACGTGACCCCAAACTATAAAGCTGAGGCAAGCAGAAAAACCATTCATACTCACATGCATCTCTGTGACCAGAAAGAGGACAGGCAGAGTCAAAGAAGGCAAAAAGCAGCCTTTATAGTCAATTGAAAATGTATTTTTTCATCAGGTTCAGGTATGCAAAGGGAAGGAAGACCTGATTGGTTTGTAGATGTGAAGTGGTGGGTTTCAGGGTCAGCTCACCTGGGTAGTGAAGGCTGCCTTTCTAGGTAGACTATGCACAGCAGGGGTCGCTGTGGCGGCTGTAGATGAGTCTCCATTGGGCACTGAGTTCTATTTCTGCCAAGAGTTCCATTCATGCCAGGATGAGGTGGCATCAGTTTTCTCTGGGCTTTATTTCCTCACTGAAACTGCCTACAAGAAGGGGGCTTCCTCCTGTTTCTCCTCCAGTGGTAACTATGGAAAGGCAGTTTACTTGGAACCAGTTGGATGAATTGGAATGAAGAAAGTGGCTCACTGTCCTCCAAAGGTTCAAGGATAGCTAGACAGAATTCTATGGCTGCTCTGAGCCTTAAGCTAAGTCCCACTAGCATCTCAGCTCTTTACAAAGTACCTTAATGCAAGCAAACACTTGCATTTTCTCCTCTGTCTCCTTTACCATCCATCCCCCTTCCTGGTGAGAACTCAGAAGACTTAAGAAAAGGGTAAGGGCGTGCCTCTGGCTCTGAGCTCTCAGAATGGTTCTGGTAATTTAAACTTAATAAGCAGCAGGTTAGAAAGTAGAAAGGTTTGTGAAACTCTATCAGGTAGACTATTCTGAAGTTGAATAGGACTTTCAGCCAATTTAGTATACTTAATGTATTTCCTGCAGTTCTGTAACTCAAGCTACAGGCTTTACTTTTTTTTTTTTTTTTTGTCTCCTCCCTTATCCCTTTGTTTTATTTTCCTGATCCAGAAACAATGACAATAAAAGGGTGGGGGAAGGGGAAATTTTAACCTTGGCTTGCCAGTGCAGTGCTGTTGGATCCCCTGTGGTGACAGGAGACCTAGCAGGCTTTTCACTTTTAAATACCTAAATTCATCCAATTTTGCCCTTTTATTTTGCCTCAGGAAGAAGTTTTTTGTGTTTGGATAGGATATATCATTCTTTTTTCTCCTTAAAGGAAAGCTTCTTAAATTTTGGAAATGTGTCTGTCATTATACATAGCAACTTTAAAAAATGTATTTTAGTAAAATGTGTTGTGATTCGATGATTAAATCGTATGTGAATAAAATAATAGCTGTGACATTAATTACCATAATCCCAGAGGGTAAAAAATTGTGATTTAACAATGCATGACCCATAATTCACATGGGGTTGACCTGCCTCCCCAACGAGGAAGGCCTCTTCAGAAAAGGGAAGAGGGAAAGGATGGTACCAACATGTGATATTTACATACAAAATATGTCCATATCTAATAATAAATTTTTTAAAGTTGTGATTTGCATGCAGTAAAATACATGGCATGCAAGGTAGAATATCATCTGGTTCAGCATTCAATTTTCATCACTGAATTAATTTATTTTCTTGTACAAAACCCACTCAAGCAATTTAAGTAGCAAAGTTTTCCTTAAGAAAATGGTCAATATGGATCAAATAGGCACAAACCTTCACCTTAAGAAACAAATCAATAACTTCAGAAAGATTTTGCATTCTTATATTATTATCTTTAGAAGTCTGTGAAAGGGCTGCAAACTTAATAAATGGCTGTTATTGGACAAATGATAACAGCCAACATTAATGATAAACTGAAAATATCAGTTATTTTCATGAATTGTTCAACAATTGCTTTTCTAAATTTTTATTATTTATTCGAAAGAGAGAAGAGGCAGATACAGAGAGAGCGAGCATGTATATGTGCATGAAAGAGCTTCTTGTCACTGCAAACGAACTCCAGACGCTTGCACCACTTAGTGGGTCTAGCTTGATGTGGATACACCTTAGCCAGTTGGTCTTTTTTTTTTTTTTTTTAATCCTGCCTCAGCCTCCTGGATATGCTGACATTACAGGTGTGAGCAACCATGCTCAGCTTAATATTTTAAGCTTATTCATCTTGGGGTCATAAAGGATGAAATTGTGTAAGTATTTTAAATTAAATATTTGATTTATTTATTTGCAAACAGAGAGAGACAGAGAGAATGGGCATACCAGGGCCTCCAGCCACTGCAAACAAACTCTAATGCATCTGCCTTTTTGTGCATCTGGCTTTACATGGGTACTGGGAAATCAAGCCCCAGGTTGTTAGGCATTGCAGGCAAGCACCTTAACCTCTGAACCATCTCTCCAGCCCAGTTTTTTTTTTTTTTAATAGTTATTATAGATGGTATATGTTTGTTGCAGTCAGGTTTACATTGCTGGCAGAAATCACCTGACCAAGAGTAGCTTGTGGGAAGAATAAAAAGGTTTATTTTAGCTTAGAGACTCAAGGGGAAGCTCCATCATGGCAGGAAAAACAACAACATGAACAGAGAGTGTGGACATGACCCTTTCACTAACATCAGGTGAACAACAGCAGTAGGAGAGTGTGCCAAACACTGGCAAGAGGAAACTGGTTATAATACCCCTAAGCCTTCCCCCAACAATAGACTGCCTCCAGGAGGCATTTAATTCCCAAATCACAATCAGCTGGGAACCTAGCATTCAGAACACCCAACTTTATAGGGGACACCTGAATCAAGCCACCACATTCCACCCCTGACCCTCATAAACTGATAACCATACATGATAGAAAATACAATGCATTAAGTCCAACTTTAGAAGTCCCCATAGTTTTTATAATTCTAATGGTGTTCAAACATCCCCATGGTCTAGGGTCTTTTAACTGAGCCATAATACCAAAAAAGTCCCCCCCCCCCCAAAGCCTATAATGGCACAGAATAAATATTCACACTGCAAGAGATAGCACAGGGCATAGCAAAGAATAGTCAACCAATACAAGATTTAAACATCAAACTGAGCTCCAAGTCCAATGACTCTTGTCAGTGACAAGTCTCCAACTCTGATAATTCTAACCACTGACAAGTCCTTGGGGTTCCAATTCTGTCCCTCCAGCTAGACTACTCACAGTCCTAGAAAACTTCATTTGAGGCTGGCAGCTCTCCTTAGGAGCCATCTTGAGGTCTCAGCATTTCCACTGGGTCTCCACTGTACACCATGGTCCATCCTCTCAGCTCCATCGGGTCTCCATGCAGGCATCCAGCAAACCTGCTTCACACTGTCCATGGCTGTTTAAAAAACATAAAACCATGTTTCAAACTCAATGACCCTCTTTCCTGCATTTCTTATACTCCGTAATACCAGGTAGGGTGCCTATTTGTTAATCCAGGGAGAAATAAAGCAGACTTTGAACAGGATGCTCTTTGACCACTCAGGCCCCTTCAAAATAGTCTACATTCTTCCTGTTGCCTCAGTGCAGGTCAGTTGGCCCAATCTCAAAGGTTGTAATCTCTCATATAATTGCTTATATAATGGGCAGAAGTTTTAGCCCAAAGATTTCATTTCTTTGCCATATTCCTCTGAAGACACTAGTTCATTTCTATGTACTGCAATCCTGCACAAATTCTCAGGACATAGGCATAACAGAAAGCCTCCTATATAAACTGCTTCTAGCCCAGTCCAAGCAAAGCTCTTTCTCACCCTCATAAGCCAAACCACATAGTCCATAGTTCTTATTGCATTCAGTTTTTTTCAACTCTGACCAGAATAGTCCATCAAGCTGTACTTGCAGCACTGCAAGGCATCTCTTAAACCAAAGTTTCAAATCCTTCCACATTCCTCTTGAAAATCAGCTCCAAAAGGCCAAAGCCACACAGTTAGGTATCTATCAGTACCTCTACTCCTGGTACCAACTTTACTGTTGCAGTAAGGCTTACATTGCTGGTAGAAATCACCCAGCCAAGAGCAGCTTGTGGGGAAAAAGGTTTATTTTGGCTTATAGACTCAAGGAGAAGCTCCATCATGGCAGGGGAAAACGACAACATGAGCAGAGGGTGGATATCACCCTCTTGCCAACATTAGGTGGATAATAGTAATAGGGGAGTGTGCCTAACACTGGTAAAGGAAAACTGGCTATAATACCCCTAAGCCTGCCCCCAACAATACACTGCCTCCAAGAGGCATTAATTCCCAAATCTCCATCAGCTGGAAACCCAGTTTTCAGAACACCTAAGTTTATGGGGGACACCTGAATCAAACCACCCCAGTGGTCAACTTTTTAGAGGTGTGGATCATGGGGTGAGGTTTATGCAGAGGATGGCATTTGATGAAATTTGCCAATTCTTGTGGCACAGAACAAAGAATTGCAGCAGGGATATCTGGTAAAGTAGTAGAAATAGAGAATGTTTATTAAGAAAAAGAATGAGAGTGGGCTACTGAGCTGGGAAAATGTATATACTCAAAAGCATGGGGCCTTTGGGACTCATGACCTTGTACAGGTCATTTGCTTAACACCTACATTTTTCTCTCAGGCTTTTCTCTCACATGCTCTATTTGATATATGTAACCCAGGTAAGGAAGGGTTTCCAGTCCTCATATGTTAATCTTGATGCTATCCTGTCATATACTCATCAGGAGGGGACTAAGCCAGAGGGGAGTGTTAAAACTGGCTGGACTGATGGCTCAGTGGTTAGGGTACTTGCTAGCAAAACCTTAAGGCCATGGTTTGGTTTCCCAGTACCAGATACAGAAAATGGTTCATGCATCTGGAGTTCATTTGCAGCAGCAGAAAGCCCTGGCATGCCTCCTCCGCCATCCCCTCCCCCCCCTTCACAAATAAATAAATAACTGGGCCTGAGTGAACCAAGAGATCAAAGGAACAGAAAGGCATGGTGCCTTTACAAGTCTGTGATTCATGGTTCAGACAGATGCCATAGTTTAAAAAAAATGTTAAGAAGTCCTTATACAAACACAAAATATGTGAGAAAGAATTATTTATTGCTGGGCGTGGTGGCACACACCTTTAATCCCAGCATATGGGAGGCCGAAGTAGGAGGATTTCTTTGAGTTCCAGTCCAGCCTGAGATTAGGTAGTAAATTCCAGGTCAGCTTGGGCTAGAGCGAGACCCTTCCTTGAAAAACGAAAAAGAAGCACTGGAGAGATGGCTTAGTAAAGATACTTGCCTGCAAAGCCAAAGGACCTGGGTTTGATTCCTCAGGACCCACGCAAACCAGATGCACAAGGTGATGCACACATCTGGAGTGAGTTTGTAGTCGCTGGAGGCCCTGGCTGACCCATTCTCTCTTTCTCTCTTAAATAAATAAAAGTAAAATATTGAAAAGAGTTTGCGGGCTGGAGAGATGGCTTAGTGGTTAAGCGCTTGCCTGTGAAGCCTAAGGACCCTGGTTTGAGGGTTGATTCCCCAGGACCCACGTTAGCCAGATGCACGAGGGGGCGCACGCGTCTGGAGTTTGTTTGCAGCAGCTGGAAGCCCTGGCGCACTGATTCTCTCAATCTCTTTCTCCTCACGTCTTTCTTTCTGTGTCTGTCGCTCTCAAATAAATAAACAACAACAAAAAACTTAAAAAATAAAAAAATAACAATTGCTTATTGTCCTTATAGTCTTCTAAGAGTGAGAGTATCACTTCATAGTATAATGGAAAGTCATCTGAGATATTACACCAGCATATATTTGTTCAATTAATAAATGTTAGATATTAAACTTTCCATTTACGTACATTCTCATTTAATTCTCAGCACAAATCAATGGCATATGTACCTTTAACGTTCCCATATTAAATATGAGAAAACTGAGGCCTGAGAACATTAGTAATTTGTTCAGAGTCCTAAAGTTACACTGCTGTAACTTTGCTGGGGAGGTAGCTCTGCTGTTTAAAGTCACAAATTACTAGCAAGGCCTGCCAGCCTGTGTTCAGTTCCCAAGCATCCACTTAAAATAAGATATAAAAAGTGGCCCAATGGACTGGAGAGATATCTTGGTGGTTAAGGCACTTGCCTGAGAAGTCTAATGACCCAGGTTCTATTCCCCAGTACCTATATAAGCCAGGTGCACAAGGTGGTGCATGTATCTGGAGTTCATTTGCAGTGGCTAGAAACTCTGGTGCACCCATTCTCTCTATCTCTATCTGTCTGCCTCTTTCTCTCTCTCAATAAATAAATAAAACATATTTTTTAAAGTGGCCCAAGAATCTGGTATTCATTTGCAGCAGCAAGAGACCTTGGTGAGCTCTCTCTCTCTCTCTCTCTCTCTCTCTCTCTCTCTCTCTCTCTGTCTCTCTCTGTCTGTCTCTGACACACACACATACACGTGCACGCATACACACATATGCCAATAAATAAATAAAAATGCTAAACTCACAGTGCATGAGGACAAAACAAATTGTAAAAAGTCTTAATTTCACAACTGGCTCTAATAGTACTTCTTTTTAATAAAGCTCTCATGAAGTAAACCATCATGATTGGGCAGTAATATTAGTACTGTCAGTAAAAAGTGGTTTGTGCTGGGTGTGGTGGCTCATGCCTTTAATCCCAGCACTTTGGAGGCAGAGGTAAGACGATCGATCGCTGTGAGTTTGAGGCCACCCTGAGACTACATAGTGAATTCCAGGTCAGCCTTGGCCAAAGTGAGATCCTACCTCAAAAAACAAAAACAAAATCAAACAAACAAAAAAAAAGTGACTTGCTATATATGTCTTGCCTTTACACATTTGTCTTTCCTTCCCTTTTTTTCCCTCATAGGTCAAATCTATAGGAATGAGGCCTGAAAATCCCAATTAGATTAGCCAGATTAAAAGAAAATATTAAAACTTTTGCTAAAACTCTTCTATGCTCTCCTCTTTTCTAGAGAAATTTCCATCTGAAAGGAGGCTGCAGACTCTAAGGATAATTTTTGTGACCTGTGTACTACACTAATGGTAAGCATATTGAATTACAGAATGAACAGAATGGGCAGATTGTAGTGATCTTACATTTAGAAAATCAAATGCCTCAAATTCTTCTTGTCCATTTTAATTTGTTTTATATGTGCTTTCAAGGTTACAAGTTATTCTAGCTAGTGGAGAAAGGGAGGAGGTAAATTTCATGCAATCTTAATTCTTAGAATGTAAAGCACCAGTGTACATACTATATTCTAAATACTTCCAAGGGCATTTTCCTAGAATCAGTTAAATGAGAGCAAGCAAGTGACCTATTTACAGCAAAAGCTGCTCCAGGTTATAAAAGAAAGGAAGTCAGGTGCATCCTGGAAACCACAGCATCTGGTCCTGTTTTATGTCTCATCCATCACCTTGCTGTTACAGGAATTACCATTTCAACTATCATTTCTTATATTTTGGCTAAAGAATTCCTGTTTTTGGTATTCTTTCTCAGTCTTTTCTACCTCCTTTTGCATTTACAAATCCAAATGAAAGGACATTTATTATTATTACATTA
Organism: Jaculus jaculus; assembly: GCF_020740685.1. Classification (NCBI taxonomy): domain Eukaryota; kingdom Metazoa; phylum Chordata; class Mammalia; order Rodentia; family Dipodidae; genus Jaculus; species Jaculus jaculus. The sequence continues at coordinate 48,174,898 of NC_059102.1, forward strand.
TTATTACATTCTTTATACCTTTAAACTTGAGAATTAGGCTGTAGTATGGTTCAGACTTTTAAAAAATATTTCATTTGAGAAAGGGAGAGAGAGAGAGAGAGAGAGAGAGAGAGAGAATGGGCTAGGCGTACCAGGACTTCCAGCCACTGCAAACAAACTCTAGATGCATGGGCCATCTTGTGCATCTGGCTTCTAGGTCCTAGGGAATCAAACCAATAGAACCATCTTTGGCTTCACAGGCAAAGTTCCTTAACCACCTAGCCATCCCTCCAGCCCCCCCTTTTTTTCCCTTTTTCCATTTTTTCTTTTCTTTTCTTTCTTTCTTTTTTCTTTTCTTTTCTTTTTTGACGTACGGTCCCATTCTAGCTCAAGCTGACCTGGAATTCACTGTGGAGTCTCAAGGTGGCCTTGAATTCATGGTGATCCTCCTACCTCTGCCTCCTGAGTGTTGGGATTAAAGGCATGTACCACCACTCCCTGCCTCCATGTGTTTTTAATCATCATCATTATTATTAACAACATTGTTTGTATATATCATGTGTTGGTGTCCTCTTTTCCCTCGTCCCTTCCCCCATTCCACTGTGGACCCTCCTCAGTGGGATTGCAGGTACTCCCCATGGGGTTGTGGGTTGTGCATTGTGGGAGCAGCAGGGTTTTTTTTTTTTTTTTTTTTTTTTTTTTTTTTTTTTTTGGTGGGGGAAGAGGAAGGGAATGCCTCTGGGCATGATGTCTCAACCTGCAGCTCTTACAATCTTTATGCTCTCTTTTCCGCAAAATTCCCTGAGTTGTGGTGGGTGAGTTTTAAATCTACTTCAGTGATGAGCTCTTAAGATCCTTTGGACCTCTACTTTGGTAGGTGTTGAGTATCCTCAGGGTCTGTCTCCTTAGCCCTGGTACTGATTGTCAGGTTCCCCATGGAAGCAGCATTCTTGCATGTCTCCCCAATTCCTCTGAGGTTTCAGCTGTAATTTGGCTGAAATGTGAGGGTTAGTTTGTCTCCTTGGGTCTCACTACCTTCTGAAAAAGAAAAACAGATTTCCGCATGCACACTCTCTGGCTCAGACATTATCTTTTTGGTTTTTTGAGGCAGGGTCTTACTCTACCTCAGGATGACCTGGAATTCACTACATAGTCTCAGGGTGACTTTAAACTCATGGCGTTTCTCCTACCTCTGCCTCCTGAGTGCTAGGATTAAAGGTGTGTGCCACCACACCCAGCTTAATCTTGTTTATGCTGAGTTTTTGTGGCTCCAAGTATAGTTTTATATTCTTGCTTTTTTTTTTTTGGTTTTTTGAGGTAGGGTCTTCTATTTAATTTTCCTTGTCACAGTAATAATTAAAATTATTCCTTTCTATACTATAATACTTACAAAAGAACCAGTTACCAAGTAACTAGTATAGTGGCATAATAATTCCTGCTATACAATTTCATATAGTTGTTGAAGTTTTGCTCTTTCTTTTGTTTATTTTTATTTATTTATTTGAGAGTGAAAGAGAGAAAGAGACACAGAGAGAGACAGAATGGGCATGCCAGGGCCTCCAGCCACTGCAAACGAACTCCAGATGTGCGCACCCCCTTGTGCATCTGGCTAATGTGGGTCCTGGGGAATTGAACCTCAAAACTGGGTCCTTAGGCTTCACAGGCAAGCGCTTAACTACTAAGCCATCTCTGCAGTGCAGTTTTGCTCTTCCTAAGTCACTGTCAAGTGAATTATTTCCAAAGAGCAGGTTTATCATGCTTATATTGTGGTAGTTTGAATCAGATGCCCCCCATAAATTCATGAGCTCTGAATGCTTGATCCCCAGTTAGTGGCAATTTGGGAGGTGGAACCTTGCTGGAGGAGGTGTGTTCAGGGTGGGGTGGTGCACTCAGGGGTGTTCTGGCCAGGTCTCCCTTGCTACAGATTTACTCTCCTGCTGCTGTTTTACACCTACTGTGACAAAGGTGATGTTCAGCTCTGTTCATGACATGCTTCCCTGCCATCATGAAGCTTCCCTTTGAGACTACAAGCCAAAATAAATCCTTTCCTCCCATCAGCTGCTTTTTGTCAGGGGCTTTGTTCCAGTAAGGCAAAGATACCACATTTATCCAAAAACTTCAAATATTTTTCCTTCCAAAGGGATTTTACTCTTCACCACAAGGAGGTATATTTGTTTGATTCCTTCCTTCCTTTTTTTGTCAGTGTGTTTTGAGAAAGGGCCTCACTCTGTAGTCTAGGTTAACCTCAGATTTGCAGCAATCCTTATATCAAGTGTTAGGACAAGCTAAGTGCCTACATCCAGCTTGATTCTTCCCTTCCTTCCTTCCTTCCTTCCTTCCTTCCTTCCTTCCTTCCTCCTTCCTTCCTTCCTTCCTTCCTTCCTTCCTTCCTTCCTTCTTCCCTCCCTCCCTCCCTCCCTCCCTCCCTCCCTCCCTCCCTCCCTCTCTTCCTTCTCCCCTCCCCCCCCTCCTTTCTCCCTCCCCTCCTCTCTCCCCCCCCCTTCCTTTCTTTCTTTCAGGGTTTTAGGCAGAGGTAGACCCTAGCCCAGGCTGACCTGAACTCACTCTCTAGCACAAGCTGACCTGAACTCATGGTGATACTTCTTCCTCTGCCTGCTGAATGCTGGTATTAAAGTCCTGAGTCATCATGCTTGGCTTGATTTGATTTTTTTCTTTTCCTTTTTGGCTTTTTTTATTTGTGTGAGATCTGTTCTCACTGTAGCCTGGAACTCACAGAGATCCACCTCCTTCTGCCTCCCAAGTGCTGGGATTAAAGAAGTGTCCCACTATGCCCAGTTTTGATTGATTTCTTTTTTTTTTTTTTTTTTAATTTTTATTAACATTTTCCATGATTATAAAATATATCCCATGGTAATTCCCTCCCTCCCCACCCCCACACTTTCCCGTTTGAAATTCCATTCTCAATCATATTACCTCCCCATTGCAAACATTGTAATTACATATATACAATATCAACCTATTAAGTATCCTCCTCCCTTCCTTTCTCCACCCTTTATGTCTCCTTTTCAACTTACTGGCCTCTGCTACTAAGTATTTTCATTCTCACGCAGAAGCCCAGTCATCTGCAGCTAGGATCCCCATATGAGAGAGAACATGTGGCGCTTAATTTCTTTTTTTTTTAGTTGAAAAGTTTTTGTTTTTATTTCCAAGATCAAATATTACAACAGGACATTTACATGTATTTATAAAAAAATGCAGCAGTTGAATTTATAGATCAGAGGTTTTCTTGAGTTTGGTCCCTCCCTCAGCATACTGAGCTGATTTCTGCAAAAAGACTTATCGTTCCACTCCTCTCCCCAACCAGGGTGTCCCACCCACCCCAATTAAAGTTGCAGTATTAATATACAACTGGGTACAACACAGCAAGAATATTCACAATTTGGTATGATTTCTTTTATTCTTATTTATTTATTATTTTTTTTTTCTGTTTTTGTTTTTTCAAGGTAGGGTCTCACCCTAGCTCAGGCTGACCTGGAATTCACTATGTAGTCAGGGTGGCCTTTAACTCATGGTGCTCCTCCTACCTCTGCCTCCCCAGTGCTAGGATTAAAGGCGTGAGCCACCATGTTCCACACATCTGAAATTTTTGCTCGCAAGGGTCTAGTTTCTCAAAAGGTACTTCAAAATCATCTTTATCTGAATCATAACAAATGTTTATTGGTTGACTGGTTTGAACAAATGTTTATTGATTGACTGACTTCAACAAATTTATTTCCTCCAGTTCTGTAGGCTGAGAACTGTAAGGATAAGGGGTTGGCAGATTGTCTGGTAAGGGTACTTTTCTTGGCTGTCAGACAGACATCTCCTCATTGTATCTTCACACGGCAGAGATGTCAGATGTTCAATAAAAATGCAGATTCTGTGCTGGAGAGATGGCTTAGTGGTTAAGTGCTTGCCTGTGAAGCCCAAGGACCCCAGTTTGAGGCTTGATTCCCCAGGACCCACATTAGCACCAGAGGGCGCACACATCTGGAGTTCTTTTACAGTGGCTGGAGGCCCTGGCGTGCCCATTCTCTCTCTCTGTCTCTTTCTCTCTCTGTGTCTGTAGCTCTCAAATAAATAAATAAAAATTACCAAAAAAAATGCAGATTCTTGGGCTGGAGAGATGGCTTAGTGGTTAAGGCACTTGCCTGCAAAGCATAAGGACTCATGTTTGGCTCTCCAGGTCCCATGTAAGCCAGACATACAAAGTGACACAAGTGCACAAAACTGCACAAGTACACAAGGGGTCCCACACATCTGGAGTTCGATTGGAGTGGCTGGAGGCCCCGGCATGCCAATTCTCTCTCTCTCTCTCTCTCTCTCTGTCTCTCTCTTACATAAATGAAAAGAAAAGAAAAGGCCAGTCTGTTGGGCTTGACTCAAAAAATATATATATAGATTTTGGGGGCTGGAGAGATGGCTTAGCAGTTAAGTAACTTGCCTATGAAGCCTAAAGACTCAGGTTCTATTCTCTAGTATACACATAAGCCAGATACACAAAGGGACAAAGTGGCACATGCATCTAGAGTTAGTTTGCAGAGGCTAGAGGCCCTGGTGCACTCATTCTCTATTTGCCCCTCTCTCCCTCTCTCTCTCTCTCTCTCTCTCTCTCTCTCTCTCTCTCTCTCTCTCATATAAGTAAAATTTCTTAAAATACAGATTCTTGAGCCAAAGTCTAGAATAGTTTGGAAGGATTTCTAAGGCTGACAGCCAGAACTCTGCATTTGCCAAGCTGTTCAAAAGAATCTACATATAATAAAAACTTATAACACATAATCTAAAGAATTCTGTCCTCCAGCCTATTGTCCAATGCATTGATTTTGGCTTCAGAGCAAACTAACCACTCCTATCTAGTCACAGAAATGGAAGAGTTTGGTACCATGGGAGAGAAATACCATAACTGTTTCAAGAGGTTTTTTTTGTTTTGTTTTGTTTTGTTTTAGGTAGAGTCTCTAGCCCAGGCTGACCTGGAATTCACTATGTACTCTCAGGGTGGCCTCAAACTCATGGTGATCCTCCTACCTCTGCCTCTTGAGTGCTGGGATTAAAGGCATGCACTACCATGCCCAGTGTTTCAACAGATATTGATACAGAAAATTAAAAAGATACCTTCTGCAGTTACTAAAAATTTTTATATATATATTGCTTGTTGAGGTAGGGTCTCACTGCAGCCAAGGCTGACATGGAATTCACTATGTAGTCACGGGTGGCCTCAAGCTCACAGCAACCTTTGTATCCCTGCCTCCTAAATGCTGGGATTAAAAGTGTGCACCACTGTGCCCACCTTAAAATAATATTTTTGATTCTCAATCTACAAAAAGAACTCACTCTTGGTGCTTCATTCCCACTAATGTGACAAGATGTAATGCTCAGTTGTCTGCCATCCTTTCTCTGCCATGATAAAACTTCCCCTCAAAACTACAAGCTAAAATAACCTCTTTCCCTCCATAAACTGCTTCTGGTCAGGCTTTTTTATTTTTCCTCAGCAACAAGAGGGTAACTGCTCAGAGAGAAAGCCCAGACTGCTAGAAAGATTCTATTATAAATTCCTGACTGATTTCTTACATCATGAATTATGTGTTGAGCTTCTACTGTAGGCCAAATACACTATTTTTTATTGCTAAGGATTATACAAAACTAACCTGGGAGCTGGGCGTGGTGGCGGGTGCCTTTAATCCCAGCACTCAGGGAGGCAGAGGTAGAGGATCGCTGGGAGTTCGAGGCTACCCTGAGACTACATAGTGAATTCCAGGACAGCCTGGACTAGAGTGAGACCCTACCTTGAAGAAAAAAAAAAAAAGCTGGGTATGGTGGCATCTGTCTTTAATCCAAGATTAAGGCTGAGGTCGAAGAATTACAGTGAGTTTAAGGCCAGCCTTGGCTGCTAGCATTAGAACCTGTTTCACAAACAACAGCAACCAGCTGAGTGTGGTGGTACATACCTTTAATCCCAGCACTTGGGAGGCAGAGGTAGGGGATCTCTGTGAGTTTGAGGCCACGCTGAGACTACATACTACAAATTCCAGATCAGCCTGGGCTAGAATGACACCCTACCTCAAAAAACAAAACCAACCAACCAAACAAAAACTCCCCAAAGAACCCAAATATGGTAGAAATGAACATGCATGGTATATGAGTTACTTTTTCAGTGCTGTGAACAAATACCTGACCAGAAGCAATTTAGGGAAGGAAGGGTTTATTTGGGCTTACATTTCAAGGTGATATAGTCTATCATGGTGAGGAAGGCAAGGCAGGCTGGCTTATATTACAGCAAGAGGCAGGAGCAGGAAGCAGAAGACTTACAGGAAGTTGAGATCAAGGCCACACTTACTGACTCTAGCAGGACACCTTCCAAAGCTTCCCCAACCTACTCAAATAATGACACCAGTTGGGTACCAAGCATTCAAACACATAAGCCTATGGGGACATTTTACATTCAAATCACCATGCATGCTATGTGAAAAGCGTAATTTGATTTCTTAGGGCCCAGGCATAAGAAAGATTTGTTAGATGAAAACATTACGTGCAAAATGAATAAACAAACCATTGGAAAAGGAATGAGCTGCTGCATTTATTTTGGGGCATGTAGACTTTTTTCTGTTTTGTTTTTCCAAGGTAGGGTCTCACTCTAGTCCAGACTGGCCTTGAACTCACAGCAATGTTCCTACCTCTGCCTCCCAAGTTCTGGGATTGAAGACGTGCACCACCATGCCCAGCACATGTAGACTATGGTCACTTTAAGTAACTTTATTCAGCAGTTTTCTTTGTTGTTTAATTGTTCCCTGATATTAGCAAATGAATTGAGGTTTGATGTAACTGTATATGGAGCTCCACTTCAGCACAAGATTTGGGTAGGGTGCCCTTATTAGAGTGATCAGTCACCTCATTCCCCCGTCCAACTTGTGAGACAGGTCTCATTATGTAGCTGACTAGCCTTGAACACTATTGCTTTGAGTGCAGGGGTTACAGTGTGCACCACTGACACCCAGTGGCCAATTCCTTATGCTTCTCCAGAGGCTTTCACTGTTTTAGCATCAAGTATTACTCACATCCAGTAAATCCCTTAATCTCAGGCAACCTGGGTAGGTTTGTCCCTCTGGTTATTGGAATTAGGAAGGTAAATTGCTTAATTCATTTCACTCTGTAAATGGAAGCAATCCATTGTCTGGCTGAGGACTGGAGAGATGGCTCAATGGTTAAGGCACTTGCTTCCATTGCATTACTAAAATTCCTAGCTCATTTTCATTACTGGTGGATGTGATTACCTAGAGCAGGGTTTCTTAAACTTTTTCCACTTGTGACCCCTCTTTGCTTGGGAAATTTTTATACAACCCCAGACATATAAGTATATAAATCAAACATTTACTGATAAAAAATCATAAGGAAACTTATTTTTAAAAATATTTCATTTGTGGGCTGGAGAGATGGCTTAGCGGTTAAGCGCCTGCCTGTGAAGCCTAAGGACCCTGGTTCGAGGCTCGGTTCCCCAGGTCCCACGTTAGCCAGATGCACAAGGGGGCGCACGCGTCTGGAGTTTGTTTGCAGAGGCTGGAAGCCCTGGCGCGCCCATTCTCTCTCTCTCCCTCTATCTGTCTTTCTCTCTGTGTCTGTCGCTCTCAAATAAATAAAAAAAAAAAAAACATAAAATATTAAAAAAAATTTTATTTGTAAGCAGAGAGAGAGAGAGAATGAATGAATATGAGAATGCCAAGTCAGGGCCTCTTGCTGCTGCAAGTGAACTCCAGATGTATGAGCTACTTTGTGCATCTGGCTTTACATGGGTACTAGCGAATTGAACACAGGCCACCAGAGTTGGCAAGCAAGCACCTTTAACTGTTGAGCCATCTTTCCAGCAGAGGAAACTTATTTTAAACCAATTCCTTGGTTAACTTAACTTACCATTAATAAAAACTAAAGCAGGCCAGTGCACACCTTTAATCCCAGCACTCAGGAGACAGAGATAGGAAGACCACTGTGAGTTCAAGGCCACCTTGGGACTACAGAGTGAGTTACAGGTCAGACTGGGCTAAAGTGAGACTATACCTCAAGAAGCCCAAAAAGAAAAAAAACTAAAGCAAACTTACATAATAATGAGATGATGTGCTTGTTTATTTTTACAAAAATAACTGAATCTTGGCTGAGTATTTGATACTGCACAATGTAGAGCATTTTGAAGTTTTTTCTCAGTACTTTGATTTTATGATTGTGAATGCTGAGAATGCCACTCTTCACATAAAGAGTAAAAAATGGCAGAAGTGTCTATAGGGCCTGTTGTGATTTGAATACAAAATGTCCCCCATAGGCTCATGTTTTTGAACACTTGGTCTCCAGCTTGTGGAACAATTTGGAATGGTTATGGAGCCTCAGGAGCTGGAACTTGGCTGAAGGGAGCGGGTCACAGGGGGTAGGCCTTGAGGGTTTGTACCCCAGCCCCACTTCCTATATGTCTCTGCTTCCTGCCCACTGATAGGACAGGCTATTTCTACCACCATGCCTTCAGTGTTATGAAACTTCCCCTTGAAACTCTAAGCCAAAAACAAACCCTTTCCTTCCCAAAGTTACTTCTGATCAGGTATGTTTACAGAAATGAGAAAGTAACTGATATAGGGCCATTTCAGAAATTGTTGTAAATTCTGTCTTAATTCTAAGCTAAAATTCACTTAATGAATTTTTTTTTATAATCTCCAGCTAGCAACTGAAACAGAAGTTTTAAAAATCAAACATTCTGATATAATACAATCCAAAGATATACTAATTTGATACATAACTGCTGAGGAATGATATTAGAAAAGCGTTGTAGCCGGGCGTGGTGGTGCACGCCTTTAATCCCAGCACTCGGGAGGCAGAGGTAAGAGGATCGCCGTGAGTTCAAGGCCACCCTGAGACTACAGTCGATTCCAGGTCAGCCTGGACCAGAGTGAGACCTTACCTCGAAAAACCAAAAAAAAAAAAAAAAGAAAAAAAAAGAAAAGTGTGTTGAAAGTCTTTTGTTGGGCTGAAGCGATGGCTTAACAGTTACGGCGCTTGCTGGCAAAGCCAAAGGACACAGGTTTGATTCCCCAAGACCTATATAAGCCAGATGTATAAGGTGGCACATACATCTAGAGTTTGTTTGCAGTGGCCCTGGCATGCCCATTCTCTCTCTTTATCTGCCTCTCTCTCAAATAAATAAATGAAAATATTAAACAACAACAAATGTCATTTGTTTTCCCAGGCTGGAGATAGCTCAGTGGTTAAAGGCACTTGTTTACAAAGTTTGTCAGCCCAGGTTCAATTATCTAGTACCCACATAAAGCCAGATACACAAAGTAACACATCTGGAATTCATTTGCACTGGCAAAAATTCTGCTTGCTTATAAAAAGTCTCTTTTTTTTTTTTAACACAATTAAGCCATTATGTTTCTGTAAAAACAGTAGAATTCATAATACAATTATCTCAAATATGAGCTGTGTTTCAGACAATGTTCACTAGCATTGTGTGGTATCACAGCATGCACAATGCAAAATATGTGTTTTGTGTGTTCAGAACCAAGGCTGAAGTGATGTTGCATGAGGCAACAAGGGGGAACACTGCCCAAAGCAGATCAGATTCATTGTTTGATTTTGAATTATTTTTGTGCATTTAAAAACATATTACTGTTATCATGTCACTTATTTGTCCTGTTTTGCAACCCCTCCACATTCAGTTCCATAACCCCACACGGGGTTGTGACACTTTAAGAAGCTGTGCACTAGTGGGCCATGAACCCTGGAATTCTTTTCTCTTATAACTCTTTATCCCTGTCAAACTGTGTCCTCATATGCCTTCTACACAGTGACTGAGCTTGGCATCCACCCAGAGACCCCATGGAGAGATTCTTCCAGGATTGCTGAGCACTGCTGGCCTCACTTCTGTTTTGTTTGTATGTGGTTTCTTTTTCTTTTTGTCATTTTTCTGGTCTTACTATCTTCCTTTTTTTGTTCTTTTCAAAGATGTCTTCCCCTCTAAATAATCAATTGTATCCCAAATCTAACTTCACATTAATTTTCTTTGTGTATGTGTGCATGTACATGTGTTGGCGTGTATGTACACAGGTATGCATGTGGGTAAACACACGTGTGGTATACATGTGGAGGCCAGAGATTGACATTGGTTGTCTACTTTACTCTCCACCCCAATTTTTGAGACAGGATCTCTCACTGGACCTAGAACCTCCCTGATTTGTCTAGCGAGCCCTAGGATCCTTTGTCTCTGTTTCCCCAGAGCTGGCCATGCTGCCACACCCAGTTTTTATGTGGGTGCTGGGGATCAAACTGAGGTTCTCACACTTGCCCACTCAGTTCTCTCTGCAGCTTCATTGATTTTTTTTCACAATTTTTATTAACATTTTCCATGTCCATTGATTTTTTTAAACTTTGCTTAGTCTTTTAAGCGTTGCTGTAAATTACATCATTTAATGTAATTTAGAAAACTACAGAATATATGTAGCCATTCTAAAAACACCTGACCCAGCTGGGCGTATGCCTTTAATCCCAGCACTTGGGAGGCAGAGGTAGGATCGCCATGAGTTAGATGCCACTATAGTGAATTCCAGGTCAGCCTGGGCTAGAACAAGCCCTAACTTGAGAAACCAAAAGCAAAACAAAAAACTCTTGATGCTTTTCAAGAATCCATGTTTTGGGTGTGTAGTGTCCTTGTCTTTAAAATTTCTCCCTTTCCCTTTTTCTTTCCCATTCCTTCTCTCCATGCTTCTCCATACTGTCCTGTATCCTCTACTAAACCAGCTTTGCTTTACTTTTGATTTGACCTCAAATCTTTTTTTTTTTTTTTTTTTTGTGGTAGGGTCTCACTGTAGCCTAAGCTGACCTTGAACTCAAAGCAATCCTCCTACCTCTGCCTCCCAAGTGCTGGAGTTAAAGGTGTTCGCCACCACGTCTGATCTCTCAAAGCTCTTCTGTTACATAGCTAAGGATCTGGCTTTCCCTGGGTGTTAAACCCTTAAGGTGGCTCTGGGGAGGATTCCTCCTGCTAGAGGCAGACAACTGCTACTACTGTTGGGTTGTGTCTCTTCACAGCCTTTGACAGCATCATTTGCTAGGTCAACAAACAGACCACAGATTTGTTTTCTTTTCTCTTTTCTGAGACAGAATTTCACGTAGTTCAGGTTGGCTTCGAACTTGCTTTGGATGAACTCATGATCCTCCTTCCTTCACTTTCTGAATACTGGAGATACAGTCATTTCCCACCATGCCAGATTGGGACTGAAACCAGGGCCACATGCATACAGGCCAGCACTCTACCTAGTGATCCATATATCCAGCCCCTGCAGACTTGCTTTTTTTTTTTTTTTTTGAGACAGTGTTTTGTCATGCAGCCTATGCTGGCCAGGAACTGGCAGCAATCTTCCTGCCTCAGGCTCCCACGTGCTAGGATTACAAGCTTCGAGCCACCACTCTATGCAGCTGCTGCAGAACTCCTTGGCCATGAAAGACGGGTTCTACCTACGACAGAGACACATACTGCCTTGTGGGGGAAGATACACAGAGGGAGAGTCTGTCTCATTCTATTATCGTCTCACCACTTCCATCAGAAGTGATTTTTTGCTTTGATTTGGGTGCAGCATATACTCAGCTCGCTCCCTGGCAGTTTGTGCACTCAGAAAGCTTTGGATTTTCAGATTTTGTCCCTTTGGGTTTCATAGCAGGAAGGGGTAACAGAAAAAAAGTCTTCAACAGGCAAAACCTGCCACCCGATGCCTAACTCGGTCCCACATCGCTAGACCTGCCTGCGGTGGGTCCGCTCAGGTGGCGGAAGGATTTTCAGGCGCCACCTCCAGGTGTTTGTCCGAGCTCACCGGAGGAACTGAAAGGCTTCGGCGCAGACGGCAGCAGCCCGAGGCCCTGCCTGGGGCGGCGGGGGGAGGCTTCGGGTGCTTCCCTCCAGTTTGTCAGGGTCGCACAGCAGGCCGGGCGCTTTCCACGGCAAGTGCCTCCTGCAGTTCAATCTCTGACCCTCAGCGGCTGATCTCGGCGGGGGGGGGTCTCGGCCAATGCCGCGCGCACCCACTCCACCTTCCCCGACCATCTCGGCAGCACCGGAGGTAGTACACGAGCCGCTCGGGCCGCGAGCACCGCCGCCGCCATGTCCAAGGTGTCCCTCGCACTGCGCCTGCTCGGAGGCGGCGGCGGGCCACGCATGCTCCGTGCGGGGCGCCGGGCCGGAAGCGTCCTGTCGCAGGCGGCGTTTCCTTCCTGTGCATGGCCGGGCGAGGGTTTCAATTGCCTCTGGCGCTGTGTCGGGGTGAGTAGCGGGTTGCCCGGGCCTGTCCCGATGCATGCGGGCTCGCCCGGGAGTGCGGGAGGGGCCGGCCGGAAGCGTCTCCCGGCGCCCCGCACGCCCGGCCGCGTCGCCGCCCCCCTCCCCGCCTCCGCCTCCCCCTTCCCCCGGCGCCCCGCAGCCCTCGCTGTGCAGCGCGGATTAACCTCCAAGGGCATGCCGGCCTCGCCTTGGCTGCCCGCCGGGCCCGGGCTCCGACGGCTCGGCGCTGCCCCCGACACCTGGGTCGTGGCCAGGGCACTGTCCTAGGGCAGCCCGTGGAGGCCGGGGGTCGCCCCGAACCTCGGTGCCCGGCCCGGATGAGCGGGTCTGGCTGTACCGGCTCTGCGGTCTCTTTGTGCACGCGAGGAGGTGGTTCCCCAAGGGCCCGCCAGGCTTTGCCCGAGGGTGGCGACGATAATGACCTGTCCTCCACGTGAAGGTTGGACAGAGGCCTTCCATTGTCACACGCCGGGTTCGCATGGCCTTGGTGGTCCCCAGGGCTGCGGTTTGGGAGCTTTAGAAAGCCCACCTAGAACCCTGCAGTGGCCTAGGAGAGAAAACACTGCAGCGCGAACGCCGTGCTCAGCTCCTCCGGCCGTGTAAAGTGCTCTTCGATAAAAAGTTAGTCTGATTTCAAAGTTTCTACCCTGAATGAAGAGCTCGTTGAAAGGAAACTATCTAGAATCCCGTTTTGCCTGAAAATAACCGTGCATGACTGCGATATGTTTAGTTGTGTGGAGCACCGTGTATATGTACCTATTCGCGTATTATTCTGTTGAACCTAGTATTTACACAACATCGAAGTACCTTTTTTCCTGTCCACTGCACACGGGGCTTTTTATTGTGTACTCTTGTAATGATTTGTTACTGTAACGGTCTAACATTGAAGATGTGTCAGTGCTGTAAGAGCCATAGATGAGTGTGTACGTCTTCATCTGTGGAGGTTGTGGGAAATGTCTTCAGTTACAGTCAACAAAGAAAGTTTCTGTTTCGTTTCAGGATTTTGAAGTCATTTCAAAGACTGCTTTAGAAACGATACTGTTGGTCCTCAATCTGTACCGCATTACGTAAGGAAGGAAGATAAAAGGGTTTTGTGTCTTAGCTTTTTTTTTTTATAGGATTAAAAATGATTACTCTCCTGATGACTTTGGGATGTACTTTGGAAACAGCCCACTGTCCTAATTTGCCCATGTGTATGCAATTCAGTGGCTATCCAGTAGATGGCAATTTTATCATACCAACTGCTCTTTGAGATAGGGACTTGCTGTGTAGCTTTAGGTTTGTTCTTGAATCCTGTTGTACTCTAGGCTGTCCTTGAACCTGTAATCTTCCTGCCTTAGCTTCCTGAATTCTGGCATTTTAGATTATACCTCTACATACAGTTCCAACTCAAACTTTGAACACATGAAACTTTTTGTTGGAAACATAATTTTTTACAGACTTAAGTTACTAAAACCCTTATCTTACATACCGGGTTATTGGCAACTGCTTTTTCAACTTTATTGGAATAAAGACCAAAGTCAATTTTTCACATTCTTTGAGAAGTAGAGTGTCGTGTGTCCCCATTTTTTGGAATCCATACTGATGAAGTCTGGCTGTGCTGCTGTTGGACGATTAAATGGATGGACAATTTTTCTTCAGTTGCCACTAAAAAAGTGTTAGAGCCTGGTGTGGTGTTAACACGCCTTTAATCCCAGCACTTGGGGGGGGGGCAGAGGTAGGAGGATCACCAATGAGTTTGAGGCCAGCCTCAGACCACATAGTGAGTTATACAGGTCAGCCTGGGTTAGAGCCTACCTCAAAAAAACAAAAACAGTAACAATAAAAGCTTTTAGAGCTATTCCAGACAAAGAGAGAAGTAGAGCCTTTTAACAAAGTGTCAACGAGAAGAGTAACAGTTTTAGAGCTAAAGGAATATGGATATTAGTCATTATAGCAACTAATTACTACCTGTCACTGAACTGTCCAAATTCTGATTTTTTGCTTTTTACATGAATGTGATACATCTTTTTTTTTTTTTTTTTGCCTTAAATACTTCATAGCATTCAGCTTATGGGTGTTGTTGGAAGCGGAGGTCCTATCTCTTAACATGTGATAGTCACATTATCCCTGCTAAGTGTCTTTGTGTGGGCATTACCTTTTGACACTGCAATGAATAACTGCTCTAAGTGTGGCTGTGATTGTAGCAGCTTAGGGATATATTGTATACAAAAATAGGTGAGTCACCTCCCCCCTCTTAGGTTATATTCTCTTGTTTGCTGTTGGGGACAATCTTTGTGTATACGTCAATGCTGGATCTTCCTTTTAGTCCTGCAAGTGCTGGAATAGTAGGTGCCACTACCCTCAGCTATGAACTTTCATCCTCCCCTCCCCCAACTTTTCCCTCTGTCATCCTCTGGTAACCTATGGATTTTTCTATTCTGGATATTTCTTTGCTATTTTATTTTACATGTGTGTGCATATGTGTGTAGACATGTTCATATCTGTATACCCGTGTGTGTATGCCAGAGGAAAACCTCGAGTGTCATCCTCAGAAATGCCATTGACCTCTTTTTGAGACAAGGTCTCCCAATGACCTGGAGCTCACCAATTAGGCAAATAGCTGGATGGCAAGCTCCAGGGATCCTTCTGTCTCTCCCTTTCCAGCTCTGGGATTACAGGCATGCCTCACTACCACACCTGTTATTTCGCATGGGTACTGGACTCATGCTTGTGGGCAAACACTTTCCTGAAAGAGTTACCTTCATAGACCTTTATAGCCCTTCTGTTTTAAGTGTTTACTCATTTAGTATTGGATATGCAAATGACTGGGTTTCTTTGTGACATTTTCATACATATATGTTATTATGCTTCTTATACAACTCCCTTCTGGTATCCTTTAGCCTCCCAAATACTACCCCTTCTGTTTTCATGGCATAGTCCATTACCCTCTTGTTCTCTTCTTCTTCATCTTCTCCTTCTCCTCCTTCTTCTTCCTCTTCTTCTTCTTCTTTCTCCTCCTTCTTCCTCTGCTGCTGCTGCTGCTGCTTCTTCCTGTTCTTCTTCTTTTCTTTTTTGTTCTCTCTATATTCCTCCTCTCATTGTCTAGTTTCTACTTTCATGTCCTACACACATCCATGCACATATATATTTAAATTTAGAGGGCTGGAGAAATGGCTTAGCGGTTAAGGCACTTGTCTGTGAAGCCTAACAATTGGTGTTCAGGTTCCCAATAACCATATAAAGCCAAATGCACAAAGTGGTGCCTGCACCTGGAGTTGATTTGCAGCGGCTAGAGGACCTGAAGTGCCCTCTCTTTGCTTACAAATAAATAATAAATAAATAAATAATTTATTAAAAAAATTTAGATTTCTCATATGAGAGAAGATGTGATGTTTTCATTATGAGTCTGGCTTATTTTACTTAATGAAATGATCTCTAGTTCCACCTTCTTTCTCTTTTTGCAAATGTCATAATATTTTTTACAACTGAATAAAATTTTGTTGTACCACATTATCAATTCATCTTTTGGCAGACACTCGGTCTGGTTTTGCATCTTGGCTCTTGTGAATAGTACAGCAACAAACATGGGTATATATCTTTCTGGCTTGCTTACAACTGTTCGTAGTGATACAGCTGGATTCTCTTTCCCCACATCCTCCACCATTTATTGTTTGTTTACATGTTAGACATTCTGACTGGAGCTAGGTGAAATATCAAAGCAATTAAAATGTTTTTAAATATTTGGTTTATTTGAGAGTGAGTGGGAGAGATTGAAAAGGGGTACACTAGGGCTTCTAGCCACTACAAGCAAACTTCAGATACATGTGCCACCTTGTGCATCTGGCTTTACGTTAGTACTGGGGAGTCAAACCCTAGTACTTAGGTTTTGTAGGCAAACGCCTTAAACGCTGAGCCCCCAAAAGAATTTTAATTTTAACTTTCCTAGCAGCTGGCTAAGGATGTGAACATTTTTTTAAGTATTTCTTAGCCACTTGTGTTTCTTCTTCTTCCTCTTCCCCCCCCCCCTTGGTTTTCTGAGGTAGGGTCTCACTTTAGCTCAGGCTGACCTGGAATTCACTGTGTAGTCTTAGGCTGGCCTAGAACTCACAGTGATCCTCCTTCTGCCTCCCAAGTGCTGGGATTAAAGGCATGCGCCACATGCCTGGCTTGTATTTTTCCTTGTTAGAACTGTGTATTATTGGCCCACTTGTGATTGGATGATTTGTGTGTGTGTTTATATGTTTGTGTTATTTATAGATTCTAGATGTCAGTCACCTGTTGGATGTAGAGTTGCAAATGTTGTGTTCTTGTGATAATCTTCAAAATGTTTGAAAGTTCCCTCGCTTCATATTTAGCTGAGTTCCTGGCAGCAGCAGGATGGCTCAAGTAATTTTGTGTCACTTATTAATTTAGAAAAATGGCCTATTTGAATTTGAGTAGGTTTTGAAAACCTTTAAAAGGTATAAGAGAAAAGTGAGTCAGTTCATAGTTTGAGCTTCACTTTAAAAAATGTGCCTGAATACGTTATACATAAGAGAAAAAAAATCTTACTGTTGTATCAGAGCACAGTTTACTTGTCTGGTTTTCTCTGCAACTAGGTTAGTATTCAAGTCACTTTTTTTTTTTGATGTAGGGTTTCATCTAGCTCAAATTGACCTGGGAATTCCCTTTAGTCTCAGGGTGGCCTTGAACTCACAGTGTTCTTACCTCTGCCTCCCAGAGTGCTGGAATTAAAGGCATGCGCCACCATGCCCAGCCACTTTTCTATTTTCTTGGAATACTTAAAAAGAGCTAAAGAATAACTTAAGGTAACTATTATATTTATTTATTTATTTTGAGGTAGGATCTTACCCTGAAGTCTCAGGCTGACCTCAGACTCACAGTGGTCCTTCTATCTGTGCCTGACGAAACATTATTTAAATTATTCTGGGGGCTAGGGAGCTGGCTCAGCAGTTCAGGCAGTAGCCCACAAAACCTAATAACCTGGATTTAATTCTCTAGTACCTATGTAAAGCCAGATGCACAAGGTGGTGCATGTATCTGGAGTTTGTTTGCAGTGGCTAGAGGCCTTGGCACACCCATTCATATTCATTCTCTCTCTCTTTGCAAATAAGTAATATAAAAATTATTCTGTTAGTAAGTAAACCAAATTCTAATCTACACTTATTTGCAAAAGAAGCGTTAAATGTGTTGTTTTCTTCCTATTTAAGAAAGTCATTCTCCTTCAAATGTAACAATTCTTTTTTTTCCAAATTTTTATTAACAACTTCCATGATTATAAAAAAATCCCATGGTAATACCCTCCCTCCCCCCACTTTCCTCTTTGAAACTCCATTCTCCATCATATCCCCTCCCTATCTCAATCATTCTCTTTTATTTTGATGTTATGATCTTTTCCTCCTATTATGATGGTCTTGTGTAGGTAGTGTCAGGCACTATGAGGTCATGGATATCCAGGCCATTTTGTGTCTGGAGGAGCACGTTGTAAGGAGTCCTACTCTTCCTTTGGCTCTTAACATTCTTTCTGCCACCTCTTCTGCATTAGACCCTGAGCCTTGGAAAGTGTCATAGAGATATTGCAGTGCTGAGCACTCCAGTCACTTCTTTCCAGCACCATGATACCTTCTGAGTTGTCCCAAGGTCACTGCCATCTGAAAAGAGAAGATTCTCTACTAAAAGTGAGAGTAATATTAATATGAGGGTATGAACATTAAGAGAAGTGCTTACTGGGCAGTTTGATAAGCATAGTATATACATTTAGCCAGTCAGCAGCAGACGTAACTTCCTAGGGCTCATGTCTACCCCTGTTTTAAGTTTTCTGTATCAGGGATGTATTCCCTCCCATGGAGCTGGCCTCCAGTCCAATTAGAGGGCAGTTGGTTTCCACCATGATAGACGTGTCACTACTGTACCCGTTGGCTCATTTGGCCTGGCTGCCCAAATATAAGGCTTGCAGTGTCTACTGTTGAGTATCTTCACTGGTGATTTCTCTTTCTACCATTGAACCACATACAGAATGGCTTTTTCCAGCTTTCTGTTTGGCAATGGCCTGTAATGATTGGGGGGCATCTGGGACCTCCCTGGCCAACAACTCACTGGAAGATATCCTATCCCTGGCACTGAAAATTTTCTAGCAACAATCTACAGCTCCTGAGTGTTCCATTGTCCAAAAATGGAAGATTCCATATTATTTATTTATATCCTCTTAGATTTTGATTAGCCCTCCCTCCACCTTTCCTTTACTCAATCTCTTCCCCTGACCTCACTTTGGGCCTTTTCACCCCTGTTAATCTATTCTTCTACTTACATATATACAAAAACCATCCTATTAAGTAACCCCCTCCCTTCCTTTCTCTTCCCTTTATATCCCTTTTCTAGTTTACTTGCCTTTGCTGCTGAGTTTTTTCCTTCTCACACAAAAGCCCAATCATCTGATGCTAGGATCCACATATGAGAGAGAACATGCAACGCTTGGCTTTCTGGGCCTGGGTTACCTCACTTAGTATAATCCTTTCCAGATCCATCCATTTTCCTGTAAATTTCATAACTTCATTTTTCTTTCCCGCTGAGTAGAACTCCATTGTATAAATGAGCCATATCTTCATTATCCACTCATCAGTTGAGGGACCTCTAGGCTGTTTCCATTTCCCAGCTATTGTGAATTGAGTGGCAATAAACATGGTTGAGCAAATATTTCTAAGGTAATGAGATGAGTCCTTAGGATATATTCCTAGGAGTGTTATAGCTGGTTCATATGGTAGATCAATTTTTAGCTGTCTTAGGAACCTCCACACTGATTTCCACAGTGGTTGGACCACAAATGCAACAATTCTTTTTTTAATTTTTAAATTTTTATTAGCATTTTCCATGATTATAAAAAAATATCCCATGGTAATTCCCTCCCTCCTCCCCTACACTTTCCCCTTTGAAATTCCATTCCCTGCAACAATTCTTAAAAGACAGGTAATGTTTGGTTTTGATGAGAAGCTAGCCTTTTTTGCTTAGTTTAATCTACTTTATTAGTTCCCAATTGTAATGAATACTGTCATTACCTAGTGACATTTGTCTTTGTTTTTTAAGGTTTACAATCAAGATGGTACATGCTGAAGCCTTTTCACGTCCATTGAGTCGGAATGAAGTTGTTGGTTTAATTTTCCGCTTAACAATATTTGGTGCAGTAACATACTTTACTATCAAATGGATGGTAGATGCAATTGATCCAACAAGAAAGCAGAAAGTAGAAGCTCAGAAACAGGTATGGCCGAAATGTGTAATAATCATTTTTCTTATGATTAGCACATATATTTTCTTCAAAGACTATGGTAGGACTTTTAAGTTGATGAGAAATTCAATAAAACCCATATGAAAATGCATTACTATAGAATTTTAATGTTACACTGAAAAGTATTGGTTTATTAAGTCATTTTTTTATGTAGTCATATTCAGTATTTTATTATGAGCATCCTTATTAGAATATTTTATCATGAGTATGAAGCAAAGGAGGAATCTTGGTGAAATTTTTCTGCAGACTAAACAAAAAATTCTTCTTAAAGTATACATTTGACTTTGTATGATATTTGTCATTTTGATAATGGTAGTAAGCTGTCAGTAAAGAGGCCCTGGCATACCCATACTCTTTCCCTCCTTCCCTCTCCCTCTCTCCTTGCAAATAAATAAAAATACTTTTAAAAATGAGCTTAAGTATAAGGGTGGTGGAAATAATAAGACTAGCAAAGAAATAGTACATAGTCTAGATAGGTTGGAGAACATTTGTGTAATTACCTTTGCTGTAGAAACTTCATGAAGAGGTAAAGACTACATGAAATGGGTCTTGACCATAAAATAGAAGTACGCTGTTGACCAGTTGAAGACTTGTGTTTGTCAGTGATAAACCAATAATAAATTTGAGCAGGTGGGTAATATCCAAAGCAGTAGTATAGAGGTAGGAATTGGAGCTAGGAGAGAGAAGAAACAACATCTGTTAGTTAAAAACAATAGTCCTGGCAAAGAGCTGGAAATATGGAATGACAGAAGTAATAGAATGGGTGAAATAGACTTTGAGATGATGTAGGAACAGAAAAATGCAAATAAAGATTTGTCTGAATTACTTTATTGAAATGGTTCCAGGCAATTTAGGAAGTCAAGTATTGCTGGATCAGAAATAATGTATTTGCAAATAGCCAGGAATTAAAGAATTAGGAGGCAAAAAGCAAGTGTAATGTTAAGGAGAAATGCATAAATTTGTGGTCACAAAGGAGAACATTGAATCGGAAAACATAGGTATAAAACACTTTACCCTGGCATGCCTTTAATCCCAGCACTTGGCAGGCAGATGTAGGAGAATGGCTATGAGTTTCAAATCAGCCTGTACTAGAAAGACCCTACTTTGACAAAAGGAAAAAAAAAATTTTTTTTTGAGGGTGTCAGATTGTCAGAGGGCCTCATGCAGTTTTGTAGTTACAGAGGAAAAGAAAGTAATAAATAAAGGCATTTTTTAAAAGTTTATGTATTTGCAAGCAGAGGGATAGAGAGAAAAGAGAGAATGGATGTGTCAGGGCATTCAGCCGCTGCAAACAGACTCTAGACACATGTGCCACTTTGTGCAACTGGCTTTACATGGGTACTGGAGAAATTGAACCCAGGCCATTAGGCTTTGCAGGCAAATGCCTTAACCACAGAGCCTTCTCTCCAGCTCCCTCATGCAGTTTTAGCGTTTAGAAGATTGGGGCTGGAGAGATGGCTTTAGTGGTTAAGGGGCTTGCATGCAAAACCTAAGGACCTAGGTTCAACTCCCGAGTACCTACGTAAGCCAGTTGTACAAGGTGGCACATGTGTTTGCATTTGTTTGCAGTGGCTAGAGGCCCTGGCACGCCCATTCTCTCAATATCTGCCTCTCTATCAATGAAGTTAAATAAAATAAAGTTTGAAGATTAAAATGGAAGATGATAATTGCATGTAAGTCAGAAACATCTGGAAGTAGTTCATGGAGGATTAAACAGGATTTTGTAAATACTTCTAGCCTGAAACCAGGAAGACAAAATATATTGCTATTGGACTCCTAAGCCCAGCATTCTGGAGATAAGACATAGGAGAATTGCCATTAGTTCAAAGATAGCCTACCTCTGCCTCCTGAGTGCTGTGATTAAAGGTGGGTGCCACCACGCCTGTCTTGGTTTGACCAACCAGAAGGGTTTCTGACATTGCCAAAAAGGGGCAAGGCCAGGGCAAAATGTCCCTGGTTGAAAGCTGCTGTTCTAGGGCTGGAAGGGTGGATCCGTGGCTAAAGACACTTGCAAAGCCTGGTGGGCTGGGTTCAGTTCCCCAGTGCCCACTTAAAGCCAGATGCACCAAGTGGCATGTATGTTTGGTGTTTAGAACCCCTTGTGTGCCCATTCTCTCTTTTTCTGTCAAATTACAGATAGAATAAAATTAAATTTTAATTTAAAAAATCAAATCAACCATTGTAGAGCGTTGCCTGCAAAGAGCACATACAGGACAGCCTCACAGTTATACCACAAAACAAAGGAAGAATAAATTAATGCCTTTATCACTGCATTTTATTTATTTGTTTTTAAAGTTTTTTATCTTTTTTCCCCCAAATATATTTATTTATTTGAGAATGACAGAGAGAGAGAAAGAGGCAGATAGATAGATAGATAGATAGATAGATAGATAGATAGATAGATAGATAGATAGAGAGAGAATGGGTGCGCCAGGGCCTCCAGCCACTGCAAATGAACTCCAGATGCATATCCCCCTTGTGCATCTGGCTTACATGGGTCCTGGGAAATCAAGCCTCAAATTGAGATCCTTAAGCTTCACAGGCAAGTGCTTAACCACTAAGCCATCTTTCTAGCCCTATCACTGCTTTTTAAAAATAGGATACTTTGCAGAGCTGACACAAAAGCTTTACAGCTGGTAAATTGAAGGTATATATGTTAAAAGAAAGGAATCCGGAAAAGGCAATTATATTTCTAAAATGTTGACTTAATTGAAATACGGTTTGTTAGATTCAGAGTTTTAAAAACTAGTGATCACAAATCCCATAGTATATGGAGAAACTAAAGCACGGTGTGGTGATTAGAGTATGGGCTCTAACATCTAAAGCACGGTGTGGTGATTAGAGTATGGGCTCTAACATCTAAAGCACATGTGTGTGATTAGAGTCTGGGCTCTAACATCTAAAGCACTGTGTGGTGATTAGAGTATGGGCTCTAACATCTAAAGCACATGTGTGTGATTAGAGTCTGGGCTCTAACATCTAAAGCACTGTGTGGTGATTAGAGTATGGGCTCTAACTTCGGTAAGCTTGGATTCAGTAAGCTTGCCTCTGTCATTTGCTAGCTATTCTTATAGGGGAAATATTTAATCATGGTAAGCTTCATTTTCTACTGTGGTGGTAGAAAAATAAATCATGCCTACCTCATATGATCTTTCTAACAATTCAGTGCATTTATCCATTTAGCTGTGTTTTGGCATAATCTGTGGCACAGATCATGTTTATCATTTTAATCTTTTTTTTTTAAATTTTATTTGAGAGAGAGAGAAAATGAATGGGTGCACCAGGGCCTCCTGCCACTGCAAACTCCAGACTCCACATTGTGCATCTGGCTTTACGTGGATACTGGGGATTTGAACCAGGCCCTGCTGGCTTTGCAAGCAAGTACCTTTAACTGAGCCGTCTCCCCAGCTTTCCATTTTAATCTTAACTGAAAGCTTTGTTGCATTGCTAGAACTTTCAGATTTAAAGCTAATTTTGCCTTCAAGAATATATGTTTGTATTATTTAGAGTTATTTTTATTCAGTTGCTTATACCCTTGACCTGAGTCAAAAGGGCAACATCTCCCAACCGTTTGGAAGTAGATTGTGTAGACACTTCTAGGTACCTTGATTATTTGAAGAGAGTTGAGTATCTTTCAGATACTCTGTTCATTTAAGGAAAGAACCTGCAGTTGTCCATTTCTTTTCTTTTTTTTTCTTTCTTTCTGGTGTCCTTAACTCATTATACTTTACTTTCGAGGTCTCACCTGTGCCTGTCATGATAATAACACCAGGAAACAAAGCAACGTACCTTAAGTCTCCTGGAAGCCATGGGACCCTGTATTAGGAAGAACATGATCTCCTCATTCATGTATATGTATATATGTATCCATTTTATCATTTAGTTTTTTTTTCTTATTATTATTTTTTTTCATTTAGTTTTTAAGATAGGGTCTCTAGCCCAGGCTGACTTGGAACTCACTTTGTAGCCCATGCTTGCCTCCAATTCATGGCTGTCCTCCTACCTCAGCCTCTCAAGTGCTGAGATTACTGAGATTACAGGCATGAGCCACCACGCTGTATGAGGAAGGATGACCTTGAACTCCTTATCCTGCCTCCATCCCCCCAGTTCTGGGATTACAGGTGTGCACCACCATGTTCACCTCTTTTCTAAAACAAAAGTTATGTTTTGTTTGATGTTATGTGTGCACACACATGCATACAGAGGTCAGAGGAAGATAGTGAGTCATCCTGCATTGTTATTCCACTGTGTCCTTGAGGCAATCTCTTAAGTGAAGCTGGAGCTCTCTTTTTTCAGTTTGTTTGGCTGACCAGGGTGCTCCAGCAATACTCCTGTCTTTGCCCCTCTTAATACTGTCCATATTGGGGGTACAGACATGTGTGGCTATGCCCAGAGTTTTACATGGGTATTAGGGATTGAACTCAGATCCACATGCATGTGCAACAGTGTTCTCACCTGCTCAGTCATCCCCCCAGCCCTCAGCTTTTATTCATTTATTTTTTATAATTTGTCTTTTTGATATAGGGTATTGATATGTAGCTCTGGCTGTTCTGGCACATGCTGTGTAGCCCAAGCTAACCTCAAACTTGCAACTTTCCCCCACTCTTTGCCTCCTAAATGCAGAGATTACAAGTATGCGCCAGCACATCCAGCTCTCAGTTCTCAAGAGCAGTTAATTGCCTTGGTCTCTGTAGCTTAGAGCCTTAAATCTTTTCTTCACCTAAGGGCTCACAGTAGTGAAGATCAAACCAAGGACCTAGATTATCCCTGCTAAATTCTTGTGTCATCTGCTTGTTGCTCTTTAGACTTGATCATATCTCTTAATATGTCACTATCTAAATATCACATCAATGACTGTTGCTATTCTGTTCATTCTAGGCAGAAAAACTAATGAAACAGATTGGTGTGAAAAATGTGAAGCTTTCAGAATATGAAATGAGTATTGCTGCTCATCTAGTAGACCCACTTAATATGCATGTAAGTATCTTTAGTCCTTCTTTTAAAAATATTTTTATTGCCAGGCATAGTGATGCATGTTTTTTACCCTGTCACTGGGGAGGCAGAGGTAGGAGGATCACTGTGAGTTTGAGGCCAGCCTGGAACTACAGATAGAGTTCCAGGTAGGCCTGGGCTAGAGTGAGACCCTACCTCAAAAAAAAAAAATTATTTATTTGAAAGCAGAGGGAGTGAGAGCGAATGTGGTGCAACAGGGCCTCCTGCTACGATGAACGAACTCTAAATGCACGCACCACTTTGTGCATCTGGTATTACATGGGTCCTGGGGACGTGAGCCCAGGCTGTCGGGTTTGCAAGCATGCACCTTTAACTGCTGAAACATCTCTCCAGCCCAGTGTTAATACTCCTTTTAGATTTGGTTACTGGCTATTGCTTCTGTTAGCCCTTTTACTGTGCTAGCTCAAAACTAGGGTGAAAAGAAATTTTTCACAATCCCTTTTAATTTTATTTACTTTTTTCCCCTGAGATGCTGAGGATTGAACTCAGGGCCTCACTCATGCCAAACAGGAGCTCTACCCCTGAGCTACATACCCAGCACACTCCCAAACTCACTTTTATTAAAAAACTGAGGTCAATTTTTCTTTTATTTCTTGAAAAACAAATACATACATATACATACATACATATATATGTATATGTATATATATACACACATACATACATATAGATATACATATATATGTATATATGTTTTGATAGTTTTACTGTTGATGAATAAAATCAGGAGCCAATTTGGTGAGTCTAGACTCTATCCAAAATTTAAAGTTCTAAATTTCTAAATTTTAATTTCTGTACCTAAAATTTAAATTTACAACACATGTACATTGCTGATGAACTCTCTCATAAGCCATTGCTAGGTTATCTTTCATACTGGCTCTTTGTCTTTTTATGATGAAGTAATTCTTTATGAATGGAATGAGTTCATTAGACTTTTTTTTTGTTGTTGTTTTGTTTTTTGAGGTAGGGTCTCACTCTAGCCCAGGCTGACCTGGAATTCACGGTGTAGTCTCAGGGTAGCCTTGAACTCATGGCAATCCTCCTACCTCTGCTACCTGAGTACTGGGATTAAAAGCATGTGCCACCACACATAGCTTCATTTATTAGATTTTTGTAGTTTTTGGTGTCTTACTTGTTTTGTTTTCCTTTGCTGGGGATTAAACCTAGGGAAAGCCCTCTACCAGCAACCAACACTGCTAGACTTTGTGTTTTTTGGCCAGTAGTAGAAAATTGATTGTAAAATCCCTTTTTCCATGTCAGTTTGTTTGTTCTGTGAAAAGTTATTACTAGTATTACATAACAAACTTTTAAAAAAGTTAATTAATTTGCATATGTGTGTATAGGCATGCTAGGGTCTCTTCACTACAAATGCTAAATGAATGTGCCACTTGTTGGCTGAGGAATTGAACCTAGGTTGACAGGCTTTGCAAGTACAAGTGTCCTTTAACCACTGAGCTGTCACCCCAGCCTTCAACTTCAACTTTTTATTCATGGGTAATGATCAGATTACATAATGGTTTGCCATTGGGGGATTGTTTTCTCTCTCTCTCTCTCTCTCTCTCTCTCTCTTTCTCTTTGTGGCTTTTCGAGGTAAGGTCTTACTGTGGTCCAGGATGACCTGGAATTAACTATGTAATCTCAGAGTGTCCTCAAACTCATGGCGATCCTCCTACCTCTGCTTCCCGAGTGCTGGGATTGAAGACATGCATTACCATACCCGACTTTGTGTTTTCTCTTTTATGAGTATACATAACTTGTGAAATTCATGGTGACTTTATTTTTTGCCAGGTTACTTGGAGTGATATAGCAGGTCTAGATGATGTCATTACAGATCTGAAAGACACAGTCATCTTACCTATCAAAAAGAAGCATTTGTTTGAGAATTCCAGGCTTCTGCAGCCTCCAAAAGGTATAATAAAATATATATAGTAAAAAAAAAAAGTGTGTGCAGATATATGTGTGTGTGTGTGTGTGTGTGTGTGTGTGTGTGTGTGTATTTGTAAAAGTCTAGAAAACATTTAATTTTCTTTGCTATTGAGGACTGGTATTTTTAAGTTTTATTTATTTATTTATTAGAGAGAGGGAAAGAGAAAAACAATGACAGAGATAGAAAATGGACATACCACGGCCTCCAGCCACTGCAAACAGACTCCAGCATGTGCCACCTTGTGTATCTTGCTTATGTGAGGCCTGAAGAATTGAACCTGGGTCCTTAGGCTTCACAGGCATGTGCCTTAACCACTAAGCCATCTCTCTAACCCCCCCCCCCCCCCCGGAAAAATCAGATTCTCCAGAGACTGTTGAGAGCTATTTGATAAATAATCGTTCTTTCTTCACACCTGAAATTTGGACATAAACCCTATTTCTTAGCATGTTGTATAATAGTGCCTGTATTTTATTTTATTTATGTTTAGTTTTTCAAGGTAGGGTCTTACTGTGGCCCAGGCTGACCTGGAATTAACTATATGTAGTTTCAGGGTGGTCTCGAACTCACGGTGATCCTCCTACCTCTGCCTCATGAGTGTTGGGATTAAAAGTGTGCACCACCATGCCTGGCAGTAGTGCCTTTATCTAAATAAATTAAAATGTGGACAGTTAAGATTAAAGAAAATTAATCCAAAAGTACACTTGTTTTTAAGCAAACACAAGATTTTGTTAGTTCACAGCTTAGTAATTTTTTTCTTCCTAGTGGTCCATTTTTAGACAGTAGTGATTCTTACAGGACTGAAAATACTGCACTGCAGGTGAACTGGAAATTAAATACACTCTTTGAGGAAACAGTCTCTTACTCCTCATTAGTTTTCACTTTGGAAACCTGGGAATTTAAGAGCTGAGAGTGCTGACATGAAGATCTCTACATGTAATCCTTTTGTTTTTTTGGTGTGTGGTATGCATGTGTGTGCTTGTATGTGGGCCAGAGTTTGATGTTAGGTGTCTTCCACAATGCTGTTCACCTTGTTTATTGAAGCAGGGCCTCTCAGTTGAATCCAGAGCTTCCCCATTTGGCTAGTCTAGCCAGGTAACTATAGTGCTGTGTTAGCTTGCAAAGATGGTTTTATTTGTCCTGCATTGGCAGAGGTGTGAAGTTAGATGTCAAGATGACAGTTTTTAGTATCCTGAACTGAACATTCTCATGAAGAGAGAAGGTTCAAGGTTGTAATAGTCTCCAAATCCATGCCTTTATTTTGGATTTAAAACATGATGCCATCTGTTCCACTACCATTTCTACCATCAAAACATTAATAAAACAGTTGGATATTCGGGAAGTTTTTGTGTGGGTAGAATTTATAATCTGTTGAGTACCTTGTAAACTAAAGGGAATCTCATCTTTGTCAAGTTAATAATAAAATTACCTGATTTCTAGGTGTTCTTCTCTATGGGCCGCCAGGCTGTGGGAAAACCCTGATTGCCAAAGCTACAGCCAAAGAAGCAGGCTGTCGGTTCATTAACCTGCAGCCGTCAACACTGACTGATAAGTGGTATGGAGAATCTCAGAAACTGGCTGCTGCTGTTTTCTCTCTTGCCATAAAGCTACAGCCTTCCATCATCTTTATAGATGAAATAGGTATGCTTTGCTATGTTTTTGAATGTGAACATTTTTAAAGTGCTGTGTAGATAACCAGATTAAACCTTTATGTGTGTGTATGTAGAGTATGCATGGTGTACTGTGTTACGTGTGGCATATTCATATGTGTGTGATCAGATGTGTGCGCCGTGTGCTTGCATGTGACCCCCAAAGGAGAACGTCGAGTGCCCTTCAAGGTCAGTATGAAAAAAAATAGTTGTAGGCCAACCTGGACATAGAGCAAGACCCTGTCCCCCCAAAAGTTGTTATACCCACCAGTGTTTAATTTTTATTTCTCTACATACTTCATAATACTTATTTTTTCAAACATTATCATTTTTATCAATTTTAAAACCATGCATTCTGTCATTGTTTTTTATTTTCCTGCTTACATTTGATTTGAAATTGCTAGATTTTCATTGAAGTATTTATATTTATCTAGATAATTCTTCATTGATGTTTATTATTATAAATATTTTCTCGACTGTCCTTTCACTTTGTTTATAATCAGTTCCTTTATAGTGATTTAAATTTGAATATGGTTAAGTTACATCAGTATTATTCCTCTTTATCCATCTGTGTTCACAAATTCTTTGCTATCCCTGTAAACAGTCTTAAAAACTGTATATAGGGCTGGAAAGATGGCTCAGTAGTTAAGTGCTTCTTGTGGAAGCATGAAGGGTGGCCTGAGGCCATCTGAGTTTGAATCTTCAGTACGGTCATATCTGCTGGGCTTGGCAATGCATGCCTCCATCCCCACTCCTGTAATGAGTCAGGGAGAGAGCCAGAAGTCAGCAGAGCTTATGGCAGCAAGTAGGAGTCACCCAATGCAGTCTGGCTCAAACAAGAATGGGTCAGAGAGCAATGGAATGGACACCCAGTTTTCTGTTCGGGCCAGTGCAGGCACATACACCCTGCCACAGGTGAGCACGTGTGGCACCAGAAGGGTGAATATATATACATGCAGTACCCACATACCACTCGGGCAAAAGACAGAGAAACACTTCAACTTAAAATTGCCCTCAAGAGCATCTGGAAGAGATGACTGTTATTTTGTTATTTCCTTAGAGGGTTTTTATCATGTACACATGCGTACATTACACATCTGCATGCTAGCACATGTGCTTTAAAATGTTCACTGTGTTCTATATTTTCCCACTTAATAGAAGTTCTAGCATTTTCTCCTGTCTTTTTATGAGGAACAAAGTATAGAATCATATGATTAAGAACACACAAGGTTCAGATAGCTGGAAAGGTAGGGCTAAGGCACACAGGCTTTCCTCTAGGACTCTTCTTGACCCCTTTACCAGCCTCTCAGTATCACATCCTTTGTTTCTCTTCAACATGTCGACTTGAGTATATTTTTAGGAAAGATTAGAAATTGATTGTTTTAATTTGCTCAACAACTTACCAAAGTTATGTCAGAAATGCATAAATAACTCCCAAGCCCTTTTCATCGTTTCATAAAGCTATCAGCTTTTTACTAAATAATTTTAAATTATAGAAAGAATACTCCATAATCAGTTTCTAAGACTAAGGACATTTTCCTTTCAGACTCCTTTCTACGAAACCGTTCCAGTTCTGACCATGAAGCTACTGCTATGATGAAAGCTCAGTTTATGAGCCTCTGGGATGGACTGGATACGGATCATAGCTGCCAGGTATTTGAGCAAAATCTTCCCTAAAGTTATGCCTTTTTGTTATTATAGAAAATTTGGTGGACTACTTATTAAACTTTTGAACATAAGTTTTTTCATAATTTTTACACTTTAATGATGAGAGTAAAAAAGAATATGGTTTTTATAAATTTCACTCATTTTGAGGTTTGCATTCAGGTTCACATAACTAGAGGAGTTAACACTGACTGTGTAGTTGCTACTGTGGGACTGTTTAATCCGATGATGATCATATGTTCACCCTGGTTCTGTCAGTAATCATAACCAAAAAGTAGTGCTATGTCGTGAGCACACACTCAGGTTGTGGAGACAATTCCTGAAAGAGGAGACTACAGAATGAAAGTGGAAACTGGGGCTTGGGTAAATCCTGAGAGAAATGAAGCCTTACAGTCTTAATCTCATTTATATTGCAAGTATTAGCCAAGCTGAACTTGGATCATTTCTGCTGAATTCTTATGTTAACCGCCTCCCCTTCCCCCCCCCCCCCCAAGAAACTTAACCTCATGCAGTTATGTAGAGCTAATCGTAAATTCCACATATGACTGTAAAAGACAGTACTCTTCAACAATGCAATCCAGGAAAAGGGAACTGTAGTGGAATACCGTGGCCCACTCTTACAATCCCAGCTTCTCAGAGGAGCCTGAAACTGAGTGCACAGGATTTTAAGGCAATCTGTTTTGTTTTGGCTTTGGTTTTTCAAGGCAGTGCTGGGATTAAAGGCATGCGCCACCACGCCCGGCTTTTTTTTTTTTTGAGGTTGGATCTCACTGTAGCCCATGCTGACCTGGAATTCATTATATAATCTCAGGGTGGCCTCAAACTCATGGCAGTCCAACTACCTCTGCCTCCCAAGTTCTGGGATTAAATGTGTGCACCACCATGCCTGGCCCACACCTAGCTTTTATGTGGATGCTGGGGATTGCACTCATGCCTTACACTTATGAGACAACCATTTACAAAGTGAGCCATATCATTAGGTTTTTACTACTAGGCAGGAATTCCCTCCTGTGGAGCAGGTCTGAAATCCAGTCAGGCTGGGGAGATCATAAGCCTTGGGGGAGGGAGGCACTACTACTGTTGTCTGGCTAAATGGACATATTATGCCCATCAAACTGCCATCTGAAATATTTATGTTTATACCTACTTTTTTTTTTTTTTGGTTTTCCAAGGTAGGGTCTTGCTCTAGCTGAGAGATGACCTAGAATTCATTCTGTAGTCTCAAGGAGGCCTCGAACTCATGGCAGTCCAACTACCTCTGCCTCCCGAGTGCTGGGATTAAAGACGTGTGCCACCACGCCGAGTTTCTACTTATTTTTTAAAAAGTATTTATTTCTATTACTGATTTATTTGAGAGAGAATGAGAATAGGCACACCAGGGCCTCCAGCAATTGCAGACGGACTCCAGATGTGTGTGCCCCCTTGTGCATCTGGCTTACATGGGTCCTGGGGAATTAAACCTGGGTCCTTTGGCTTTGCAAGCAAGTGCCTGAACCTCTAAGCTATCTTTCCAACCCTGTGCCTAATTATTAATGCTACTCTCACTTTTGGTAGTGAAGCTTCTCTTTTCCGATGGTGGTAACCATTAGGGTGAGTCAGAATTCACCAAAGTGTTGAGAAGTTACAGGGAGTGTTCAGACTGAGTGAGACATTTCTGTCACACTCTCCAAGGCTCAGGGAGCACTATGGAAGTGGTGGTGGAAAGAATGTAAGAGCCAAAGGAAGGGAGGAGTGCTTATAATGCTGTCATCTACACACAGAGTGACCTAGATAGTCATGACTTCACAGTGGCTGATGCTGTCTACACAAGACCAGCATAATAAAAGAGAAAAACAAATGATAGCATCAAAATAGAAGAGACACTAGTTGGAAAGGAGAGATTTGATGGAGGGGGAACTTGGAAGGGGGAAAAAGGAAAGTGTTGGGAGGGCATTATGATCATGGTGTGATTATGGATATTGCCAATTTAAAACATTTTATTTATTTGATTGACTTGAGTGAGTGAAAGAGAGAAGAGGCAGATAGAGAATGGGTGCACCAGGGCATCTAGCCACTGCAAGTAAACTCCAGATGTATGTGCCACCTAGTGCATCTGGCTTTACGTGAGTACCGAGTAATTGAACCCAGGTCTCTAGGCTTTGCAAACAAGTGCCATAACCATGGAGCTATCTCTCCAACCTGGACATTGCCAGTTTAAAAGTATAAAAGATACAATTTAAAAGTATAAAATATACAATAAAAATACAGTATATACATTATGAAAATGAGTACATATAACAAAAGGTATTCATGACTTTAAAAAAAGAATGCTTGAAATGACTTAAATACATGTTATAGAGTGATTTGAAGGAGAGAAAGGCAATTTTTTTTTTCATTCCCATTGTTTCTTCCAAAATAGGGTCTCATTCTAGCCCATGCTAATCTGGAATTCAATTTGTGCTTCAGGCTGACCTTGAACTCACAGCAGTCCTCCTACCCTTACCTCCTGAGTGCAGGGATTAAAGGCACCAGGCTTGCTTGCTTGTTTTTTTTGTCGGAGGTGCTGTTAATAGGTGTGAGCCACCAGTCCAACTTTAGAAAAAGAATCCTTACATATATATTAATTCTGTCTAGTTGATGAGCTTAAACAGTAGTAGTCCCTCCCTTCCCCAAGGTTTATCATCTCTCCAGCCATTTCATTCGGTTTTCAGTACTAGGCAGGAATTCCTTCCTGTGGTGCAGGCTTCAAATCCAGTCAAAGAGCAGTTGGTTTCCCCCATGACAGACATGCCACCATTGTACCAGGCAGCACATTTGCCTGGCTGGCCTGCTATAAAACTTGCAGGATCTACTGCTGGTTGACAGCCATTGATGATTTCTCTCCAACAGGCTGTAGAGCCCTTTATAGCATCTTGACAGCTAGTCAACAGGGTAGAAGCTTCCAGGTTAGCTCCAGCTTCATTTTACTTAAGCATGTGGTATCTTCAGAGTAGGATCTTAGCTCTGGTGGGCAGCCAAGAACCTTGGCAATAGCCTATAATGTTTTGGGGGCATCAGGGCCTACCTCCTTGGCCAACAACTTGCTGAAAGGTATCCCACCCCTAGTATTGAAATTTTTCTAGTAACAATCTATGGCTTCTGGGTACAGCATTATTCACCCACCTCCACAGGATACTTATGCCCCAACTCTCTCTTAGACCATATCCCCTTTCCCCTGTCCCAGTATTCTATCTGTCTGTTTACAAAGTACATAATGTATTTTGATGATAATCTGGTTCCATTATCCTCTTTTGTTCCTTCTCTTGCTGCCACCAAACCCCTTCTTTCCAACTAATTCCTTTTCCACTTGGATGTCTTTCTTTCCCTTTTTTTGGCCCGCTGCAATTTTAATCTTGATTCCATTTCCTAGCACTTCATTTTCTATACTATTATTTTTATTTTGTTTTGTTCTGTTTGTTTACCTAGAATGTATCTCGACACGTTGCCCACTCTTCAGGCTGTCTCCTCCCCCTTAAAAAATACTGCCTCAGTCATGGTGCCTTTTGTGATTTTTCTGCATTGGAATATGATCAGTCTTCAGTATATCAGAACATTATTAGTGTCTCACTGTCTGTGCTATTAGCTCATTAAATCACTTTTGAGGTTTGTCTGGTAGGAATTTTTCTTTTTAATTTTACCAAATTATAGGACGTGAATAAAGAAAAATTGGGGGGTTAGGGGTAGCTTAGTGATTAAAGGAATGTACTTACAAAGCCTGATGGCCCAGGTTCGATAGCTAGTACCCAAGTATAGCCAGATGCACAAAATGGTGCATGTGTCTGGAGTTCATTCACAGTGGCATAAGCCTATACTCTACTCTTTTAAATAAATAGATATTTTTGAATTTCTTATTTATTTGACAGAGAAAGCAGGGGGAGAGAGAATGGACATGTCAGGGCTTCCAGCTACTGCAGATGAATTCCAGATTTGTGCACCGCCTTGTGCATCTGGCTAACGTGGGTCCTGGGGAATTGAATCTGGGTCCTTTGGCTTTGCAGGCAAACACCTTAACTGCTAAGCCATCCCTCCAGCCCTAAATAAATAGATTTTTTTAAGGAAAATAGGCATATTAATATTTTATTTTAGGACCACTTAACCCATACATAGAATTTTGTTAATGTTGTGGAACTAACATTTCTTAAATATGTGGTTGTAGTATATATTTGTACTTATATTTCTTTCCACTAGGTGGCAAACTCCCTTAGTAAATTAAAATAATTTGGCACTGAGGTTCTTGAATATCAAAATGTAAACAATAGGATATAAGAACCGGGTGTGGTGGTGCACGCCTTTAATCCCAGCACTTGGGAGGCAGAGGTAGGAGGATCACCATGAGTTCGAGGCCACCCTGATACTACATAGTGAATTCCAGGTCAGCCTGAGCTAGAGTGAAACCCGACCTCGAAAAACCAAAAAAATAAAAAATAAAAAATAAAAAAAAAATAGAGTAGAAGATTTGGCAAAGTTTTAACTTTCTCTGGAGTTACATTTGAGAAATACAAGGCATGTACATAGAAATAAAGTAATATAAAATATTTCTACAAAATATTAATAAGTTGATTTTGGGTAGCAAATGTGCTATTATTAGGGTTATAGTGATGCTTTAAAAATACTTCTTTTGGGTATATTTTTCTTTATTTTTTTTTGATCTTTAAAGTTGTATTTTTTTCATTTTGTACTTCTTTCACAAATAATTGATATAGATCCAGAAGGTTGACAGTGTGACCAACATGTTTTTCCTTTCATTTTAAAATTCATTCCCTCCTTCTCTCCCCTTCCTCACTCTTTGGCTGCTATGGGTTGATGTCAGAGCCTCACACATGCTCAGCAAGTACTCTGCTTCTGAGCTATCCTTGGAGCTGCCTACCCAGCGCTTCCCTATTTGCTTTTACTCTATTTTTTTAAAAGTTGCATTGCATGAGTTACTTTTTTAAATTTAGCATTGTGAAGATGTCACCGTCAGTGCTAAGAGTACAGTTAAGATAATATGAAATGTAAAGACCAAGGGTGTAACACCTGTTACTATTACCAGGATCCTTATCCTTAAGAAGTGATGCTAAGTCTCTGTAATACTTTTTTTTTTTTTTAAGTTGCAAAATAGTTTTTATTGTAAATCCAGTCAAGAGAGGTTGACAAAGCAGTGTTCTATGAGAACATTTTCCTTGGATCCTGAATTTACTAGGCGCCTGTGTACCAGCGAGTTTCCATTAGCACTTCTCTCACTTTACGGTCCTTTCAGCTATGTTGACTATATGTATAGATTGCCTATAAGCCAAAGGAAAAAAAAAAAAAGTCCACCTGATATAAAACCAAACAAAACAAAGAACAGAATGAGACAAAACTCCAAGCCCTAGTTTTGTTGTGCTTTTCGCTCACATTCCCTTCAGGGGGTCATAAATATTTCAGACACTTTCACACTTGAACAGTAATTCAACCAATATCTGATAAGAAAAATTCTCAGTCCACACATTATCAATAAACCTCTTAGGACATTTAGAATGTTATCCAGACTTAGAGTATTTTTAACTTTAGAACTTAAAACTTGTAGACTGGTGACTTAGTTACTGCAGCAGACAAGTAAGTGGTGAGACAGTGCAAACACATCCGGGTGTATGCAGTAAACATACCGTCAACCTCATGCCTGCCCCCAACAGCAGAGGAGAAACAACCACTTCTCAAAAACAATCTATACTAGGCCCACTTAAACTTCACAATTTAGAAATACCAACGGCTACTCTATTTCCATACATTGTTAAATGATTTCAGAAACAGATTAAGCATACAATTGGCTTACAAAAATAGAAATTGTTTGGGGCTTTACAAAACTTTATAAAATATAACACTCTTTGTAAATTCAAGGTCATTTCACAATGCAATAGACAATACTTCCACAGATATGCCATCTAGTAAAACTTAGGAGTGGCCTGCCTTACACACATTTCTTTTTCCAAATCTTCAAGCCTTGGGAGATATATGTTCCACTGTGGGATTTTTTTTATAAAGACTCTTATTTCCAAAGGTTTTATAAGAAGACTTTTTCATTCTAAAATAATGTGAAAGCAGATGAATCTGCATCTAAAAAAAAAGTCTTACTGAAAGTCAAAGCTAATGCAATATGCCATTTCTAAACTAGTGATAAATGTCAAACCAAACTCTTCAAAATGGCAACCTATTAATTTAAACATGTATGTGACCATTGTGATCTGGTGCCTGTAAGATATAAAAATATAACCAGAACTATTTTAGGAAAAGTATGTATTCATACAGAATGAAGATACCTCTAAATTTAGTTCTTTGAATTACACTCATTAATAAAGATTCATTTTATCACCAAGAGCACCAATGTCTTTAAATCAACCAAAAACTGAGAGGGTCTGGGCTTGTTTCATGTAACAGTGTCATTACAATAAGGCACCACTTGGTATTTCCAAACCATAGTCACTGGTGTCTTAACCATTACACAGAATGGCAGAAATATGCTACTATTAACTAGTTATATTATACTCTTGTTCCCATTCTGTGCTTATATTTTTTCCACTTAACAGGGAAAAAAATGTACAAGATCTGTTAAATAAACATCTCTCCCCAATTTACAAGAAAATAATCTAGAAATAAACAAGAAACCAAAACATTATCCCAACAACAATGTATCTCTGTCGGAGCCCAGAAAGGAGCAGAAGGCAAGGGGCCTACTTTCTATCAGAGATAGAGGCACATAGGTTCAAAGTTTCTCAGGCAAATTCGCGGTTAGAGTAACTGAGAGCAAAGAATTTGACATTTCTGCCACAGCTGATTTCTCAAATAGTCAAGCCCAATTAAATACTTCAAAACGTGTTCTTAGTCGCTGCTGTCATCATCATCAGATACATCATTTAAAGGAGACTTCAGTGACTGACTGTAAGAGCCTGATCTAGTGGGCTGGCATGTGGCCATGTCCCCTGTGGAAAGCAGGTCATAACAGAAGTCACAAATCCGCACGGGCTTAGAAGACTGGCTTGGAAGAAGAAATCTCTTTTCAGAGCAGGGCCCACAAACAACAAAACCACATTTTCGGCAATGGTGACGACGATTAACAGGTGTAAATTTTGCTTTCTGCAGCGCATACACACAGTGGCTTCAGAGTCAGGAACCCAGACAGCAGCATGCTCATTACTGGGTGTCTTCCCACTTTTGGAGAGTAAATCAGTAACACATTTATTTATGTGATTCATCCATTCTGACTTCTCGGTGGCGGTGGCAGCATACGCTGCGAATGATTTAGTTGGTGTCTTGATAAGCCAACCATTCCTTAATTCTCCTTCATCTTTGATGGAATCAATGGTGACATTCTCTAAGGGGATTTATATGTTGTTTGTTGTACTTTTTCTTTTGGATGACAATGTTGCCATATACAAGAATATCATTAAATAGGAAAAACTGCCTTGCCTTAGGCTTCTTTCTGCACTACTTAGTCAATACTTCTTCTCCAATTAGCACCCGCCCAGGTATAGTGAGGGGTTGACCAGCTGCTCCAAAGCAATTTTCAACTATACTTATGTGTCTGGTATTTGCTTCACTGTTTGCCAAATGATCCACCATCTTTTGGTAATAGCCCAGCCGGGCGCAGGTGGCGGTGGCGGACGCGCCGAAGGTCCGACTCTTCCTGGGCGCGGGCTCTGGGCGCGGGCTCTGCGCGCTCTCCCTCCCCCGACACACACCCCGGCCCAGCCTAGCAGGGAGTGCGCGGCCCCATGCCGCCCGCGCCTGTAATACTTTTTTTAAACATTTTAATTTATTTATTTGCAAGAAGAGAGAGAGAAAGAGAGTATGGGTGGGTGCAGCAGGGCCTCCAGCCACTGCAAACACACTCCAGATGCAAGCGCCGTTTTGCATCTAGCTTTACATGGATACTAGGGAATCGAACCCCGGTTGTTAGGGTTTGCAGACTAACGCTTTTAACTGCTGAGCCATCTCTCCAGCCCAAGTCTTCGTAAATTTTTGTTTGTTTGTTTTACAAGGTAGAGTCTTGCTCTAGTCCAGAATGACCTGGAATTCACTATGTAATCTCAGGTGGCCTCAAACCTATGGCAATCCTCCTACCTCTGCCTCCCAAGTGCTGGGATTAAAGGTGTGTTCCACCATGCCTGACTTAAGTCTTTGTAATTCTTAATAAAGGTACTCATTCAATGACCTTTTTGCAAGCTACAATAGTTTTTTTTTTTTTCAAAAGTTCTTTATATAGCTTGGTGTGGTGATGCACAAAATCCCAGCACTTAAGAGGCAGAGTTAGGCGGATCACTATGAGTTCGAGGCCAGCTGGGGCCACACAGTGAATTCGAGAATCAGCCTGCATTAGAGTGAGAACCTGCCTCAAAAAAAAAAAAATGCTTTATACATCTTTGATCTCTAATAACACTACCTGAAGCTAGCTAGAAGAGGTAATTTAGTCAGTGAAATGCACTAGTCTTTCTGGGTGTACTGTGCTGCTATTGATGATTTTAAGGACTGACTTCAGTTTTACCTACTAATATTTGAGTAATGCTAGGTTATAACCAGCTTTCTCTTTTAAGATTTATTTTAAAACCTTCCTAATTAGCTCTGTTACCTACATACCAGCAATAATAATCTTAAGGAATATTATTGGTAGGATTAATATCTTATTTTGTCTTTATATGTTTAGGTCATAGTGATGGGAGCTACTAATCGTCCTCAGGACCTTGACTCGGCAATCATGAGAAGGATGCCTACAAGATTTCATATCAACCAGCCTGTAGGTAGTCCTAATGATACTATGAAGAGCTAATTATTTGCCTTTTAGCATGTCTTTATCTGTAAGGTTTTTGGTTTTTGTTATTTATTTATTTAACAGAGAAAGAAGAAGAGGGAGAGAGAATGGGCATGTCAGAGCCTCTAGCCACTGCAGATGAACTCCAGGCGCATGTGCCCCCTTATGCATTTGGCTTACGTGGGTCCTGGGGAATCACAACTGGGTCCTCTGGCTTTGCAGGCAGACACCTTAACCACTAAGCCGTCTCCTCAGCCTGGGTTTTTGGTTTTTCAAAGCAGTGTCTAACTCTAGGCCAGGCTGACCTGAAATTCACTATGTAATCT
This sequence comes from Jaculus jaculus, assembly GCF_020740685.1. Classification (NCBI taxonomy): domain Eukaryota; kingdom Metazoa; phylum Chordata; class Mammalia; order Rodentia; family Dipodidae; genus Jaculus; species Jaculus jaculus. Next base: position 48,213,801 of record NC_059102.1, read on the forward strand.
CAGGCTGGCCTTAAACTCACAGAGATCCTCCTGTCTCAGCCTCCCCTGTACAAGTGTTGGAATTAAAGGTGTGTGCCAACATGCCTGGCCTTTATCTGTGATTTTTAAAGAGTGTTTCTTGGGCTTATGTGTGACATTCAGAGAAAGAATAGAACATGAGTCCTCCTCCCCCGACATTGCTTCTTTTTTATTGTCCTTCTGCTTTTTATCTTAGTTTTATCCTAAGATCAGTATATTTGCTTCTTTTTCAAGAATATTAATGCCTTAAATTTGCCTACTAGCTACTTTAGTGACTTGTTTCAGGAAGTTAAAGGAGAAACTGAAAGTCATTTCATTCTGAAGGTGGAGTCAGAATCAGTGGAATTTACAGAAAGCACATGTGCCTTGAAGGTTATAGAAATCTGGCAGGCAGATGAGACAAAGCCATCCTTGCAGAATGAGCAAAGGGAGGAAGTGCAGGAGCAGCTTAGTGGTTAGCAGTGGGGGCCCTGTTAGATAGAGCACCAGGGAGACAGCCGCAGAAGAGCCTGCAAATGTGGACCACTTCCACGTTAGAGGGATGTGGCATGTCTTGCACAAAAATTTCAAAATTTTCTGTATTTTTCAAGCCATATATTCAACATTTTAAAGAAAATAGCTTACCTCAGTTATTCTGAATATTAATACTAGTGCTCTTAATCCAAAATTCAACTGTAATCCTACAAACAGCTAAGGATTTGACATGCAGTGGTATAGAATGTGGGAAACAACATGAAAAGTAGCATTTAGTAAAACTATATATTTAGTTGGGTATGGTGACACACGTCTTTAATCATGGCCAGCCTGGGTTAGAGTAAGACTCTGCCTTTAGAAAAGGGGGCTGAAGAGGTGGTTTAGCCTTTCAGGAACTTGTCTGCAAAGCCCAAGGACTCTGGTTCCATTTCCTAGTACCCACATAAGCCAGATGCACAAAGTGGTGCATGTGTCTGGAGGTCTGGAGTTAGTTTGCAGTGACTAGAGGCCCTGATACTCCCATATTCTCACTCTTCTTCCCTCTTTCCCCTTTTCTCTCAAATGTACATTGTTAACAAAACAGGAATTTTGTAATTGTTAATTATATTTTTAGTGACTACACACAAATATTAGAAGGTAATTTTTTTCATAACTACAATGTCAAAAGTATTAATAACCTTACCTTTAAACTTCTTGGGCTGTTAAGGTATTTGCCTGCAAAGCCTAATGACCCTGATTCAATGCCCCAGTACCCATATAAAGCCAGATGCACAATGTGGAACATGCATCTGGAGTTTGTTTGCATCAGTTTTGTTAAGTAAATGAATAAAAAAAATGAAGACTTCAGAACGATATAGGAAAAGCCAGCATGGTAACCCATGCGTGAAATCCTAGCAGTTGAGAGAATCAGAAGACTTGCCACTAGTTTGGGGTCAGCCTAGTCTATATGAGTTCCAGGCCAGCCAGTGAAATCATGTTTGAAGAAAAAGAACCATAGAAGCTAGAATGATGGCTCAGTTGGTGAAGTGCTTCATATGCAAATATTAGGACCTGAGCTTGGATCCCCAGTCCCCTGGTAAAAGCCACATGCGGTGGCATGCACCTGTAACCCTGACCCTGAAGAGACAGAAGTATCCGTGGGGCTGGCCAGCCAGCTAGCTCAGTTGAATCAGTAAGTTCCAGGTTCAGTGAGAGACCCTGTCTCAAGAAATGAGTGGAGAACACTTGAGAAAGACACTCTATACTGACATGCATACATACATGCAGCACATGTGCACCATGCCCACACACATAGGAACACATACACATGCATGCACCTCCCCCCCCATGTACTATTGAATAGAGTTATCTTGGGTATTGATTCACTCAGTAAACATTAGGACATATTATTTCACTGCGCTAGGTACTGGGAGTTCATAATATAAATATAATTAAGTAGGAAAATTAGTCTCACATCGAGATCTTGCTTTGAATCCTATAAAAATTTCAATTATTTTATATCAATTATCCGGTTGTTTACAAAGGAAGGAACAGCAAAAAAATACTTGTTCTTTTTTTTTTTTTCTTCATTTTTTAAAAATCTTATTCCTGCAGTTGCTGAAAATACAGATGCATGTGCTGCTTTGTGCACCTGACTTTACATGGGTACTGGGGAGTCAAAACAGGAACAGGTCGTTAGGTTTTGCAGGCAAGTGCCTTAACCACTGAGCCATCTCTCCAGCCCCTTATTTCGTCTTTTAATGCTAACTGGACATATCTTGGTTTTAGGCTCTAAAACAAAGAGAAGCAATCTTGAAACTCATCTTGAAAAATGAAAATGTGAGTAGAGAATTAAGAGTTTTCTTTGGCCTGTAATGTGATACTTTCATTCATATAGTCATTTTAGAGAGAAATGAAGAAGGAACCTGGGAGTGATATAGCTTTGAACTTGACCTAACTTACTATAAAACTCAGCTGCTGATGTATACATGTGATATATTTGAAATAGTTAAATAGAGTCTGGCATGGTGGTGCATGACTTTAATCCCAGCACTCAGGAGGCAGAGTTAGGAGGATTGTTGTGAGTTTGTGGCCAGCCTAGGACTGCAGAGTGAATTTGAGGTCAGTCTGGGCTAGAGTGAGACCCTACCTTGAAAAGATGATGTGCTTAAGTTTCTAAAGAACCATGTGTTATCTACACATTAAAATACTGTAATTTTTCTTTTTTTAGACCATCTCTGGTTATATGAGAAGGTATTTTTATAAAGGTTTTCATTTCGTATCTTGTTTTTACTTCATTATATTAGTTTTAACATTGGAATTTAGATTTAAGAAAAAATGATAAATGCCAGGTATGGTGGTATACATTTATAAAAAGGGGGCTGAGGCAGGAGGAGTGTGTGTTCAACACACCAACCTGAGTTACATAGTGTAGTCCTATCTCAAAAAAAAAAAAAGAAAAGAAAAGAAATGGTGATTAATAAAATCATCAGTAGCTTTTGTGTTTTTTGTTTTGTTTTGTTTTGTTTTGTTTTGAGATAGGATCGCACTCTGGCCAAGGCTGACCTGGGATTCACTATGTAGTCTCAAGGTGGCCTTGAACTCACAGCGATCCTCCTCCCACCTCTGCCTCCCAAGTGCTGGGATTAAAAGCTTGTGCCACTATGCCTGGCTTTTGTGGTTTTTTTTTTTTTTTTTTAATTTGAGCAAAAGAGAGAATGGATATGCCAGGGCCTCTTGGCACTGCAAGCAAGCTCCAGACACATGTACCACTTTGTGCATCTGGCTTTATGTGGGTACTAGAGAATCAAACCTGGGCCATAAGGCTTTGCAAGCAAGTACCTTCAACCACCAAGCCATTTCTCTAGCCTAGCTTTTGTGTTCAAGATTTGATTTTCAAGCCATGTGTGGTGGCACTTACCTGTAATCCCAACCTTCAGGAAAGTAGAAGCAAGGAAAGATCAAGAATTCACAGCTAGCTAGCCTCTGCTAAAGAAGTTTATAGTTAGTCAGGGTTACATGAGACCCTGTCTTAAATTGTTTGTCTCATTGTAGTATAGTCACATAGTTCAACCACTGAGATAGGTGTATTATGTGATCTCCACGGAAAAGTCTCCTTCCTCTATAGCATCTATATCCTTTCATATTAGCTTTGTGCCTACAACAGCAAATTAGAAAATACTGTTTTTCCTCTCTCTGTTTTACATCAAGCATGTTCATAAGCCATGCATACCTTTCCTTACATTGTTCACTTACCTTTGAAATTTTTCCATATTAACACGTTCCTTTATCAGCAATATTTCCTTACCCTGTTCTCTTCCCCCTCTGTATTTCATAGGGTTCCATTATATGTATGTACTGTAAGTTATGTCATTAGTGTCATATTGAAGGACATTCAGGTGGAAAGGGGTCTTTTACTATTACGAAAATACTGTCTTCAAGTAATCTTGTATGCATGTCATTCCACATTGTACAGGAATGATAATAGGCTGGGTTTTCCAGAAGAGGAATTGCCAGGTTACTTCTGTAGCTCCTGCCAAACTGTCCATCCCAGTTTCCTCTCGTGCTAGCAACATTGCAGTTCCTCTTTCTATATAGCCTTGCCAAAGAATGTTATGGGGCTTTGTGCCAATGGGATAGTAGAAAATGGTTATCTCATTAAATTTTCATTTGTATTCTTTTTTTTGAGGTAATATCTCACTCTAGCCCAGGCTGACCTAGAATTCACTATGTAGCTTCAGGCTGGCCTCAAACCCATAGCGATCCTCTTACTTGTATCTCCCAAGTGCTAGGAGTAAAGGTGTGTATCACCATGCCTGACTGCATTTGCATTCTTTGGAGGTGAAATGTATGTTACTGTATATATTTAAGAGTTTGAAGTTTTTGTGTTAAAGATGTGTTATTTACCTCATTTTCTGTTGCACTGTATTTTTCTTTTTTAAAAAAATACTTTGTGTGTGGTATGTATGCATATATGCATGCATGTATGTATATATGTATGTATGTATGTATGTGAGTGAGTGAGAGAATATGAGCAAGTGCTCCTCTTGCCACTGCTTGTTAAATACATCACAGAAAAGTATGCAGTCAGTGCCTTTCTGAGAAGTACCACATGAATTGACCAGTACATAATGTATCCAGTAAAGACATCTATACCTGTCTTAGTTATAATGTCAAATAATGAAATTAAATTCCAACGTTTTTCTGACTCAAAAATCTTCTAGAAGTGGAAAATATTCTTGAATGTTTCTCCTAGGCTTTTTATGTTTCACTGTCTTTAGCTCTAAGGTGAACATCTGGAAGTATATGTCTTTATAAGCATGTTTCACATTTGCTCAAGGTGGATAGACATGTAGACCTGCTAGAAGTTGCCCAGGAAACAGATGGGTTTTCAGGAAGTGACCTGAAAGAAATGTGTCGAGATGCTGCCCTCCTCTGTGTCAGGGAGTATGTTAACTCTGCATCAGAAGAAAGGTATGTTTCTTACACCTGACTTCTAGTATTGGTCATATCTTCTAGAACATTTAGATTACTGTTTTTTTTTTCCTTTATAATGCTTATAGGAAAAGATAAGTTGAAATTTGTAACTTCTCTCTACTCTTTTTAAAAAATATATATTTATTTATTTGAGAGAGAGAAAGAAACAGACGGTACTGTCAGGTTTGCATTGCTAGTAGAGATCACCCAAGCAAGAACAGCTTGTGGGAAAAAGAGGTTTATTTTGGCTTATAGGCTCAAGGGGAAGCTCCATGATGGCAGGGCAAACGATGGCATGAGCAGAGAGGGTGGACATCACCCCTGGCCAACATAAGGTGGATCATAGCAACAGGAGAGTGTGCCAAACACTAGCATGGGGAAACAGTTTTTTAACCATAGGACCATTTTAATTTTGGCATAGTGTTGTAAAATTATTTGATGATTTCAGTGGTTTTGTTTGCATTTTAGTCATGATGAAGATGAGATTCGGCCTGTGCAACAGCAGGACCTGTATCGGGCAATTGAAAAGATGAAGAAATCAAAGGATGCAGCATTTCAGAATGTTTTAACTCATGTTTGTTTAGATTAAGAGTAAAGTTCATTTGTACAGTTCAGTCATCTAGTTTGTTTTGTGCTCTTATCTGTGAGTGAAGGCTCTTAAAACTGAGGAGTTCTATGCTTGTGCTTTTGTACTCTGAATCCTAAGTTATAAAGGCACAGTTGTTATATAAATGGTATTGCCACTTGTCAGAAATCATGAGGAGGAACAGTTTAATCCAGCCTGAGTGTGGGCACTTGTGTGTGACCTCTTTAGCCATATGTTGTTGTAGCCTTATAGGATCTAAGCTGGTCTTAAAAGTAATACATGATCACTAGTGAGAAATGGGATGTGGTAGCTGCTGGTTCCTAGACATGTGAGTTTGTATGCTGGGTGTGTATGTATGTGTGTATGTTAAAATGTATATACCTGCACATTTTTTTATTGACATTCTGTAGATAGGTTTGAATACAGAAGATTTTTTTTTTAACCCCAACTACTGAATCTAAAAGAACCAAATAGTATAATAAGATTCAGGACTGTATGCAACAGGTATGGTGATTCAGCCATTTCTGGTTGTCATCTGTTTTACCCTTTAAGTTGAACATTTCTCTGTCTGCAATTGGTTGGGCCAGTCACATGTGCATATACACATGTGGCTCGGTTATAGTAGTTGTCAAGATAATCAGATAGCAGTACTTGTTCAATGATCAGCACGGAGTCGTTGGTAGCAAACTGATCGTCATTGGTTTCACTTCCTATATTGAATAGACAGTTATAAAAGTTTTCAACTTATTTGCATTAAGGTGGATTGAAAGCTTTTTGAAAGAATGGGCCTGAGAAACCTAAGTACCCTTTAATTCATGTACCTGACTTTTTTAAAATATAACAATTCAGTTGTAGCCATGGTTTTTAAATGTTATTTATGTTATGTGTTCTTTAATTATGTTCAAATTTAATTTGGTCACCAAAAATGAAATGATAGTTTACATAACTAGTTATTATTAGATATGCTAAAATATTTTGTAACTATAATTTAGAAAATTATCCTAGCATATTATAAATTGTATACAATTTATACATCAAACTTCTTTTCTGTTCAAAATTCCATTCACCAGAATTTTGTCACAGACACCTGAATACACAGCATGAGGAAAATGGCACAACACAATCACAGTGCCTTCTGAGTATCAGAAAGATTAAATTATGTTGAAAATACTTCTGTCTTTATTTCATTAAAAACTAGATCCTCATGAGTTACTGGATTAAGGTCTCTGATAAAGTGTCTCTTAAGAACTTACTGGGTATTTTTCGTCTGCTTGTACTATGGTGGGTAGAGATCACAAGAAAATACTTAGGATAGAGCCAGGCATGGTGGTACACGCCTTTAATCCCAGCGCTCGGAGGCCACCCTCAGACTACATAGTGAATTCCAGGTCAGCCTGGGCTAGAGTGAAACTCTACCTCAAAAAAAAGAAAAAAAAGAAGTAATTAGGATAACAAAAGGCAAGTTACGAAGATAGTGGGAGAAATGCATACAAGATACAAGATGCCAAAAATGCATCCCATTTTTAGTAAGTACATAATTTTATAATTCAAAATAAAGGAGCACATTCTTTTATCTGCTTAATGCCTGGGTTTTTTTCATTCACTTTATAATTTTTGGGCTTTTGTTGTTTGTAAAACTTGTATTTAGATAGTTTTTATGACTATTTCATATTTATAGCATACATCTTAGTATCACATTACCGTTTTGTTGTTGTTACTTGTTTTTCAAGATAGGGTCTAGCTGTAGCCCAGGCTGGCTGACCTAGATTCAAATTACTATTTTAATATGAATTTCAGTAATTGAGTTTTAAACCTGGTGGCATATTGATCAGAAATAAGTGCTTTTTACCTCCCCATGTGTTTTAATCTTCTATTAAATTCAGATTATCCAGTTAAGAGTATTGAATCTTTCATGGATTTATTTATCACATGAAGTTCAGAGAAATGAACTAATGCCAGCACCGTGACTGGGCATATCAAGGCATGAAGTCAATGAAATGATTCCATGTTGTCCAGTTTTCATCCTGCCTTAAGCATGTGCTTCACCTCTGTAATTGGATCTTCTAACTTATTTCACTTTGGTGACACTTAAAGGTACTGGGTTGGGGGCTGGAGAGATGGCTTAGCTATTAAGCTTCTTGTCTGCAAAGCCTAAGGACCCAAGTTTAATTCCTCAGTACCTATGTAAGCCAGATGCATAAGGTGGGGCATGCACCTGGAGTTTGTTTACATTGGCTAGAGGCCCTGGTGTGCCCATTGTCTCTCACCTGCCCCCTCACAAATAAATAGATTTTTAAAAAGGTCCACAGGAGTAAAGGACCAAACTTAAAAAAGAAAAAAAAAAAGTAATGGGTCTGTGGGGCTAAGCCTGCCAGCTCGGGTTCAGTTCCCCAGCCACCCACATAAAGCCTGATGGAAAATGGAAAATGTGCACATATCTGGAGTTCAGTTTGCAGTGGCAAGAGATTTTGCTCCTATACATGTATGTATGTACGCATATACATACATACACATATACACACATGTGCAAGTTTTTTATTTTAAATACAGTACTGTGTCTAGAACCAGTCTTCCCACTAAGTAACTGCATGCCTTGAGACTGGCTGCCCTTTTTGGCTTGCTTGTTTATGGCTGGGTCTTGGTATGTTGCCCAGGCTGCCCTCAAACTCGTAGATAAGCAGTCCTCTTACCTCTTCTTCCTGAGTAACTGGGACTGTAGGTGTACACTACTGTGCTGGGCTAGTTGCCTTCTTTGAGCCATGGTTTCTCCTCTGTAAAGCTGCACCTTTCTTAGAGGGCAGGCCAGTGGTAATGCAAAGAGATCAGCACGGTGCCTCGTATATGCCCCAAGGTTAACTTTCATAGTATTAATGTCATTACTTGTCCATACTTAATACCTTGCTGACACAACTTGGCCTATCTTTTTAGGGTTTTTAAAAAATATTTAATTTACTTATTTAAGAGATAGAGAATGGGCACGCAAGAGAGCCACCAGCCACTGTAAACGAACTCTAGATGCATGCGCCTCCTTGTGCATCAGGCTTACGTGGGTCCTGGAGAATCAAACTGGGATTCTTTGGCTTTGCAGGCAAACGCCTTAACAGCTAAGCCATCTCTTCAGCCCCTTTTTAGGGTTTTAACCACCTTTTATTAACTGTAATACAAACATTACAAAAATATAAACACTTACTGGTCTCTCACATTTTAAGTTTTTAAATACAGCAAATTTATCAGATCATGAAGCAAGGTGGTCAAATTCCCATAGCCCAGTCACGGTGGGAAGCGGAATCCTTCCCCCCAAATGGCATTGTGACAGGAGAAATGGGCAAGCAGTAATACAGGCAAAGAAGCTCGGCAGCTTTAGGGGGAGAGGGCTGCCCCAGAGGCAGGCTCCACAGTACGGGAGTGGACAGCTAGCCAGACCTCTGACCTCTTCCCCGATTGAATATATTTACTGATTTAGAAAAATAATAAAGGGCACTGGGGTTGTGCCTCAGCTGGTAGACTGCTTGCCTCACTAGCATGCAGGAAGCCCACCCTGGGTTTGCTTCCCAGGGCCGCATAAACTGGTGGCACACGCCAATCATCCCAACACTCGAGGTGGAGGCAGGGCGATTGGAAGTTTAAGGCCATCTTCAGTTATATAGCAAGTTTGAGACCAGCCTGGGATACCTGAGACCCTGTCAAAGAAAAAAAAAAAAAAGACTAATCTCCCTCATTCCCCCCCCAAAAAAAAATGACTGAAAGACAGCATGGTTAAGTAGCCACATTATTAGCACCGAAGGACAAATAGTGTTACCAGTCTCAATTAGGGATGGGCCACTGGACGCAGATCCACCATGTGCTGGGGCTGCCCTGCTACTGAGGCCTAAGGAGCAGGGCATGGGACCCATTTCCCAGGGCTTAACTTCCTTGAGAGACTCCATGCTTCTCGCACACAGAAGCTTCTCTGGCCACTGTTACTATGTGGGATGTACATTTCCACAAAAATTTGGGACGTAGGAGGGAGCTAAACAGAAGGTCCCAGGTTAACTGAAGGCAAATTCACTCACCTTTCTAGTAAGGGACTGAGGGACCTACAGTGTCTCCTGTACAATGTGCAGAATAGAAAGCTTTACCTGGCCCTTTAACAAGCATGTCCTGTGTCCAAAGTTCCCCCTGTCAGTGACAAAAATTAGGCTTTTGACTTCGCCCAATCAGAGACACATATTGGGCCCTAAAGAGGCCAGGTGGGCAAATCCCTGGCAAGGTTTAAGTTGGTACTGACACTAAGTTTGATGGCCTACTGACTCCCAAAGACCAATGTGAAATGAGGAGAGCCAGTGGCAAGCTCTATTACAGACTGGGATGCATTGGCTCCCCACTTTCTTAACTTCAAAGATGGATCTGTCGGGTTCCTCCGAGCAGCGAGTTTTGCAGGCATCACTTGCTCCTAAGACAGTTAAAGCAGTAAATAGACCCCAAGTACTGATTTTTGGCTGAGTCTGGGCATGGAAAGATCCTGATCAACTTTGGAAAAGGGAGGAGGATGGCCCCTCTGTAGAAACAGGTGGCAAGCAGGGGTCGCTAACAGCAGGGCTCATAAAGCCAGGGGCTTCATGAGGAACCAGCAGGGACAATACCACCAAGCCACCCTAGACTTTGGTCACAGGTCATACTCCAAGCACTAGGACAAGTCTGACTAAACTGGGGGGGCACAGGCTTTTCGGGGGGGGGATGTGGCAATTCAAAGGAGAGCAGAAAAGGTTCTTCAAATTCCATCAGCTGTGAGCCTCATTGGTTAGTCTGAAAAGTATGGCTGGACTAAAGGCTCTTAGGAAAGGGGCGTCTCCTACAACACTGGGATGGGGGTGAACCCCAAGGTCTGGCCCTGCACCTGCAACTGAGCTCCCATGTACCTTCAGAAGCTGGTGTTCCCCACTAGCACCTGGTGTTCTCTTCCTGTTACCTGTGGCAGGAGCCCCCACAGTTACCAGAAAATGATGCCAGGAAGGAAATGTCAGCCCCAGGCTTTAAGCCGTCTCTATCATCCCTTGGCACATTAGAGACAGATTAAAAGGCTCATCTAGCAGTGCATGGTGAATTCCAGGTTGGTCTGGACTGGAGTGAGACTCTTGAAAAAAAAAAAAGGCTCAACTGTATGATGTTTCTCTGAAGTTGAATGACTTCCCCTCCCACCCACCCACCCACCCCAACTGTCTTGGTAGGTTATCCCAGGAAACCTTTCTCTTTGGGAGACACAAATACATGTTTTCAACCCAAATAGGGCTCAGATGGCAGGCTTGTGTGCATGTACCAATACCAGCTCAGTGAACGAATGAGTTTATTGGGGTTACTTACAGACTATGAAGAAGGGGTTGTTACTAGGAGCATGGGGCCCCCAAAACAGCCACTTCGATGGGGCTACCTGTGTGAAAATTGCTCCTCCCTCAGCCACAGAGTGAAGGCTTACAGAGGATGGGGACAAGACCGCAGAGCAGCCACACCACCAAGAAGTCTAGTCCATCCTGAATGATGACTTCCCCGTGGCCACTTCACGGAGCTGCTGTGGCTGTACAGGAGCATGGAGACCACAAAGGAGCCACCTCAGTGGAGCTCATTGTTCCTTCATCTTGTGCCCTCTACATATTCATCTCTCCCCGAGGTCACCTTGCGCATTGCAAACAGCTGGCCCAGGGGCCACCGGAGATCTCAGGTAGGGGTCTGATGACCCTCCCCAAACCCTTCTCTGGTGAGTTGTCCTAGTTGCTTTTGATAAAAGTTGACAATAGTCTCTGCTTTTAATGCAGGGGAATTTTGCCACACAACACAGGGTCTCACACAAGCCCAGGCTGACCGGGAACTTTGTAGCCCAAGCTGGCCTAGAATTCACAGGGATACTCCTGCCTCAGCCTCCTCAGTGCTGGGATTAAAGATGTGTACCACCTTGCTTGGCCTTAGGTGACTTTTGATATGTTTGTCATGCCATGCAATTCTGGTGCCTTCATAGAGATTACACACTCAATGTTTGAGTCAGTTCAATATCACCTTTTCTATTTCCATCCTAGCTCGTGTTATTTAGAGCCAGGGTGGGGGCTGGAGAGATGGCTTAGCGATTAAGGCACTTGCCTATGAAGCCTAAGGACCCATATTCTACTCTCCAGATCCCATGTTAGCCAGATGCACAAAGGTTGCACATGCACACTAGGTGGCACAAGCATCTGGAGTTTGATTGCAGTGGCTAAGGCTCTGACACACCAATTCTCTCTCTCCCTCTCTCTAAAATTACCAAAAAAAAAAAAAAAAGCTGGATCCAGGCATGGTGGTGCACGCCTTTAATCCCAGCACTGGGTGGCAGAGATAGGAGGATTGCCATGAGTTCAAGGCCACCCTGAGACTCCATAGTGAATTCCAGGTCAGCCTGGGCCAGAGTGAGACCCTACCTTGAAAAACCAAAATAATAAATAAATAAATAAATAAATAAAAAGCTGGGGTGTGATACTCATATTCTGTTGTGCATGAGGCAATGCCTCCTATGTTCCCTCCAGTCCCAACCACAGCAAGAATCTTGGTTGTGCTCTGGAAGGAGAATCCACATGGGGCACAGGTAGAGTGAGCCAAGCAGGCAAGATCCATGCTAGGTGAGAAAGCAAAAGTGGAAAGTAAGTACACCCTCCAGAGTGAGAGTGGACTGAGCCCTGGGTCACAGGAGGCTGTCTACCACCTGGATTTATAACCTTGGGTCTGCCATCTTTGCTCCTCTTGCCCACTGGGGCCATCAGGGGTGTTTCCTAGAACAGCTGTCCTTACCCCCATTTCAGTTTGCAGAAATGAGTATAAAGGTATCAGTGCCCATAAAGCTGAGTAGTTTCCTAGTAAAGGGCAATGGTACCTTGCAAGCAAGGGATCCACAGTAGCCCAGAGCCATTGTTCTCTGAGCCATGGCCTTCCTCCAACCTCCCTCTTATTGGTCAGCTTGGCTGCCCCAGCTGGAGCCCACTGATGTAACTTCCTGTGTTCTCAACCTCTCTGTTTTAACAACTGTATGGACCATAATCACCATTATTTAGCGTGTGTATTTATGAGTTAATGCAATGAGAATAACTTGAGATTTGACTGTAAAAATAACAGTAGCATATAATTGGCAGGGATTTTGTACCACAATTGTGTTATTTGTAGATACATGTTACAGCTTCCTTTAGGATAAGGAAAATAAGTAGGGTTTGGGGATATGGCACAGTAGTTAAAAACTTAATATTTTGATGTATTTGCAAGCAGAGAGAGATAGAGAGAAGACAAAGAGAATGGGTGCACCAGGGCCTCCAGCTACTGCCAACGAACTTCAGATGTATGCACCACTTTGTGCATCTTACTTTACAAACTGGGGCATTGAACTCAGGTCATTAGGCTTTGCAGGCAAGTGCCGTAACTGCTGATCCCATTCTTTCACTCTATCCCAGGTAATTTGGAACTCACTCTGTATCCCCAGACTGGCCTTAAACTCACTATCTCACTATGACCCACCTTAAGCCTCTTGAGTTCTGGGATTAAAGGCATGAAATCACCATGTCCAGCTTAGAACAGTTTTTTTTTTTTTTTTTTTAAAGAAAATTGGAGGACTGGAGAGATGGCTCAGCAGTTACAGCACTTGCCTGCAAAGTCTTAAGGGTTTGAGCACTCCAGTACCCATTTAACGCCAGATATACAAGGTGGCGCATGTGTCTGGGGTTCATTTACAGTGTCAAAAGGCCCTGGCTTGCACATTCTCCCTATCTGCCTCTTTCTCTATCTTACGTGAATAAATAAATGTTTTTTTAAAAAATAAAGAAAACTGGTAACTGGGCATGTGGCACATACCTTTAATTCCAGCACTCACACTCAGGAGCCCAAGGAAGGAGGATCACTGTGAGTTTGAGGCCAGCCTGAAAAGAAAATTGGGTAATGTGAAGTTATAATTTTCTTTCTTACCCTCTCTTAAAATCAGAATATTGAATGGAATTCCAATTATCTGAGAATATGACTTTCTTGGCTAAAACTCTACCACTAACTATGTGCCTCAAATAAAGCTGTCAGCTCCTCCATCTTGAGCTAACAAGTCTTCATAGGCGTTCCTGATTGTATTGGTTGTGGGTCTGGTTATTACAGACGAGGCTCCCTAATGTCAGATAAAGCTCCATGTGTGTTCAGGGAAAATTTCGAAGTGCTCATGAAATCATATTCAAAAGGACTTGAACTCTGAAATACCATTTCCTAACTGAGCAGACTGAAGGGTGACAAGCATATATACTAGACATGGAAATGAAGTCAAAGGAAAAAGAAATTATTTAACAGTGTGAATCTTTGTAACATTGATGTAAATGTTATACTTTATGTCCAATATTAGTGTTGTGACTCAAATGCTGATGGGAGAGTAGCCTGTGATTGTCAAATATTTAGAGTTGTAAACCTGCTTGGAAAATACTTGTTTTGAGACAGGTCTTACTTTAGCCCCAGGCTCACCTGGAGCTCACTGTTTTGCTCAGGCTGGCATTGAACCTAAGGAGGACCAACCTCAGCCTCCCGTGTGCTGGGATTAAAGGCATGTGGTACCACTCCTGGCTGAGAATTATTTTTATAGCCTGTGAACTTTGAAGTAAGTTCCAGGGAATGTTGGTGCTGTGTGTGGAATGTATCAAGAACACAGGTTTGTAAATCACAACAGCTTAATTTTTTTTTTTTTTTTTTGAGATAGTGTCACTGTGTAGCCTTCACTGTCTTGGAACTTCATATTTTCCTGCCTCAGTTTCCCCAGTACTTCAACCTCCAGCCTGACAACTCAGTTTCCAAACAAAAGCCAAAACAAAATAGTAACTGATGTACACATTTGGAATTGAGAAACTGAGAAGTAGTGTTCTGAAGATGCATAGGTCGCAGGAATTTCAATGATCAAGACACTCAAATAGGGCTTTACCTCCAGTAACACAGAGCCTGTTGGCAAGCATGTCTAGGCCATAGTCATACACTTAGACAGCTACCTAACTGGGATTCTTTTGGCAGCAACCAACTGTAAATAATCTAGAGAATAAATTTATTGGAAGGATATGGGAGTAAGGACCTAAGATCAAAGGGAAGCCAAAGAACCAGACTTTATAAACTTAATGACAGAAGGGTTTATTTTTAGCAGATTGCCTGAGGCTTGCTTTATTCCTTCACTGGATTACATAAACTCTTCAAATTGCCCATTCAAGAAAGAAGGAAGCTGGGAGAACTAACACTTTGGGTTAAATACTTTGAGATTAGGTATGGGGATTTACTGAAAGTTGAGACTCAATACAAAAGGAGAGTGGTAATTCATACCAGAGAAGTTGTATTATGAGGAAGAATCTCTCTCTCTCTCTCTTTCTCTCTCTCTCTCTGACATACACACACACACACACACACACACACACACACCCCACATACCACACACACGGGAAATGGCTAGCTGATCACATGAAACAGCCTTGGATTCTTGCTAAATGAAAGGCATTATGAAGAAAGGGCATGTAGGGTGTATGAGCAATATGGGGTTGATGGAGACACACTTGTAGGAACTGCCAGGTGGGATTCCATTAAGTTCTTATGCTTGGAGAGCTACCCACCATGTCCAACTTTGTCTAGGTGGAGGATTATTTATATGCAAGACAAGGAGAGAGAGTTGGGAGTATGGGCACACCAGGGTCTTTTACAGCTGCAAACAAACTCCAGATGCATACACCACTTTTTTTTTTTTTAGCTTTACTTGGGTGCTGGGGAATTGAACCTGGGATCAGCCGACATTGCAAGCAAGTGCCTTTAGCTTAGCCAATGAGTTATCTCCCCAGTCCAACTTTTAAAATTTTATTTATTTATTTATTTTCAATTCAGGGTCTCACTATAGCCCAGGCTGACCTGGAACTCATTCTGTAGCACCAGGCTGGCCTCAAACTCATAGCAATCCTTCTATCTGAGCGTCCTGAGTACTGGGACTAAAGGCGTGTGCACCATGCCCAACTTTAAAAAATATATATATTTATTTACGTGAGCAGGGAAAGAAAGACAGTATGAGCACACCAGGGTCCTTTCCCACTGCAAATGAACTCCAGTGGCATGACACTTTGTGCATCTGGCTTTATGTGGGTACTGGGAATTGATCCTGGGCCAGCAGGCTTTGCAAATAAGTGCCTTTAGCTGCTGACTCATATCTCCAGCCCCAGCCCAGCTTTTTAATTTGTAGTTAAAAATGTCTGTACCAGGTAATGGATATAAGAAAACCGTGGATAAGAGAATATAATGCTGCTTTTTATTTTGTTGAGATAAGCCCTTCCCTGTGGCAAGCAAGGTGCTGACTATGCCTGTTCCTCCAAGGTTTAGTTGTACTGGACCTGAGCTCAGTGTTGTCTGGTTTAGTCCAGCCTCTACCCAGGCACCTGCCTTTTGATCTTGTTTGTTTTGAGCTGAGAAAGGGCTTGGGTTGCAGCTTCGGTTGTTTGTGGTTCTCTTTTGTTTTCAGTTGGAAGAAAGTTGTGTAATCCTGTCACCTTGAGGACACACAAGACACTTAGTCCCTCTCCAGTGCTCTTGTCAAAATCCCAGGGAAGAGAATCATAGACCAGCAGTTTGCTTTCCTAGGTGGCATGTTTCCAGACCCCACCTGACCCAGTGGTGCACTGTTGTCTGAGTCTCGGCTGAATTCTCATCCCTCAAGGTCTGTCCATATAGGGCAGGCCCGTACCTCTTGTGCTGTGTCCACACCTAGAAGTCCACTCCCAATATTCTGTACTCTCAAGGCAAGGCCATGTTTATAGCTGAAAGGCTTATTTTTCTAAAAGGATTCATGAAGAATTTTCAAATCCACTGTTAATCCACTCCTAAAAAAAGTATTAGCTGGGCTGGAGAGATGGCTTAGTTGTTAAAAGACCCAGGTTTGATCCCCCAGTACCCACTTCAAATCGGATGCACAAGGTGGCACATGCATCTGTAGTTCCTTTGCAGGGGCTAGAGGCCTTGGCACACCCATTCTATCTCAAATGAATAAATAAAAATACTTTAAAAGAGAGATTGAGAATAAGATCTGTTCCCTTGAGAACAAAGGAGTATTAGATGTAGCTTCATCTCAGGTCCCATCCTGGAGAGGGACACTCTGGACAAAGGCCCCCAGGCTGCCCAGTCACCTCTGAAAAAGTAAGTACGGGGCCAAGACCACGAGTCATTACAACTAAAGTACAGGTCTGGAAATGACACAGGGAAGAACACTTGGGGTTTAATCAAGATCCTCAGCAGCACACAAGGTCAAAGGCCCCCAACAATCATGTGAGCACTGACACACAAGAGAATCACCTCTTTTTTTTTTTTTTTAAAGAAATTTATTAAAATAAGGACAAGCATTAGCTGGACACTGAAATAGTTTTTCACACTAAGTGTGGTACTAGAGCAAAAGAGCAGTTTAAACTGTTTTTAAAAATCATACACTATATTAGGTAAGGCACTACAAACCTGTCACGTTTTCAATAAATATGATTTTTTTTAAAGGCAGTAGTGAGTTCCACTGGTTAGATGAGGACAGGCACTGTACTGGTAAAAGACAAACCTTGCTGTGGCCCTTGTATAAGACTTACTCTCAAAGATCTTTTTTAAAAAACTGACAGGTAAAAAAACAAAATCACAGTTTTCTCTTTCCAGTTTGGGTCTCTTCCAGAGAGATCTGTTTAAAAAGTGCTTTTTCTTCATATATTCCTTAGTGACAATGAATCATGCATAAAGTATAAAAGATTACCTCTCAGGAAACAAGGCCATCAGATGTCTCAGAAGAGTCTGGAAATTTGTGTGTTTCGATTGTGGTGACATCATCAGAGCTTGGAAAACCCTGGACCTTCTAGTACCCAAGGAGGCTTTTTTAGCACCTCTGATCAAGGAGTGTTAAGCAGCCCAGAGGAATCACAGTGGCTCCTGTGTTGTCTGGTGTAGACAGGGAACCAGCTCGGGCATCTAGTAGTCTGGGCATTCATTCCACACCAGCGGCACTTACTAATACCAATCGTGTGTTTGTCACCATGCTAAGCACTCCTCAAAGCATGCGTTCTCCAGTAGGGCGAAATTTGGATTTCTGTAGTGATTACCGATATTAGTGCCTCATTAGTCTGATGTGCCAACCACTTTTGGCTACAGCTGCTACAGTCAAGTAAGGCCACCTCTTTAGGACACAGTGGCCACAGCAAAGAGGGAAGGGCAGTTTTCCATACACAGCCAGATGGTTTCATCCATTTCATCCCTCAGTAGACATCCTTTGAGTCAAAGTACTCCACATTATTAAAAGTCACCATCAAACTGGAGTTACTAGTCATAGAAGGCCACTAAACATTCTCTGGTTCTCTGCCTATGAGGCTAATTTCATGGCAGAAGTAAGTTGCATAGATCACTAAGATTTCACATTTTCACACATTTGGTTCCTTCAGGCACATCTTCAACACCTAGCATTGTGTGCGGTCAGGCTGTGGGTGGTCACAAGGTAAAAGATTAGCAAGAATCTTGTGAGCCACTTCAGTCAGGGTGGTGATTTTCTTTTGTTTTGGCAGCTGAATAGAAGGGACTGTTCATCTGATATATCACTACTGGTATGTGACATTAGGATTACAATTTGGCAAAATTAAGATGGGAAGTATACTTCCAGTTGTTTTTTAAACATTTTTAGGTGTTTTTTTTTTTTTTTTTTTTTTTGAGGTAGGGTCTGTAGCCCAGGCTGACTTGGACCTCACAGAGCCCCTCTTACCTCAGCTTCTAGAGTTCTGGGCTTAAAGGTGTGCACTGCTCCACCCAGCATGCTTCAATTTCTGACAAGTCAAGTAGACCTATAGTCAATATTTTAAGGAATCTGGGTTGCAAAAAGTCAATTAGATCTATATACTCAACGTTGTAAGGAATCTGGGTTGTAACTGCTCAGATGAATCAGAGCACACAGCTGGTTTCATTCTGGAATGTATGACATTGCTTTCACCTGCTAAGATTCAGTCTCCAGTTTGACATCAATATATATATATACATATATAATAAAGTTGTCTTTAAATTGTAAGCACAATTTGTACCTCATTACAAAAACATCACCTTCAAAATCAGTCACTGAGAAGCAATTGGACACAAAGCATCTAATCACAAAAACAGGAAAGGCCGTCAAAGAGCACTTCAGAAAGAAGCAAGCCAGGAGGCTTCAGTTGATCTTCTCCAGGGACCTGTAGTAATCTGTTAGCACCTTCCATGCTTTCGGGGCCATGAAGCCATCTGGGGGATTCTCTCCTTCCCGGGCAAGCTTCCTCATGCGAGTTCCTGAGATGAAGTCGAAATCGTTGTGCCTGTTACAGTGTACGCAACAGAGGATTCAGTGTAGGTCAGTAACATCCGCCTTAAAGATTCCTACACTTAGCTTATGGGTTTTAGACACATACATTTTCTTTCCGTAAAATGCTGCACATTTGAAAAGGTGTAGTTCTCTAAGTCTTCAGCAACTTGTAGAAGAAAAAGGAAGTAATGGCAGCTATCTCTCCAATATTTCCTGCACACTGACTTTGTCATGCACATGTGTATGCTGTGCATGTGCACATGTGTGAGCATGTGTGCCCACATGAGTAGGCCAGAGAAAAACTTTTGGGGTGTTGATCCTTGCCACAAGCTTCCAAGCTTTCAGAAATTCTCCTGTTTTTGTCTCCTGTCTCACCAGGTACTACGATGACAGAAGCCCACTGTGGCTTCTAGATTTTTATAGGGGGTTGGCAGATCAAACTCGAGAACCCGAACTTGTATGGCCATCCACTAAGCCATCTCCCGAACAGGAAGTGTCCTGAGACCAGAGACTGTGTATTATGTCTCTGCTTACTTCTGTGAGCTCTCCAGGTGGGAATAAGTGCACCATTAATATTCACTTAGTCTTTCTGCATTATGTCCTAAAGGTCCTAGGTGTTTAGTGTATGCTCAAAGGATATATATATATATATTAAAGGAACAATATTTTGATGTTGTTTCTGAGACATAGTCTCTGGTAGCTCAGGCTGCCTTCAAACTTACTATATAACCAAGGATGACCTTGAATTCCTGATATGCCTGCCTCCACCTCCCAAGTGCTAGGATTATAGGAATGTGCCGCTACGTCCAGATCAAGAGCAATTTGTGTGTGGTGCTAGAGATCTAATCCAGGTCTGTGCACACCCTAGGCAAGTATTCTACTAATAATGCCCAAACCAGAGAGAAATGCAAATAGAACATCTAGCCAGAAATGGTGGTGCACGCCTTTAATCCCAGCACTTGGGAGTAAGAGGTAGAATGGTTCAAGGCCACCGTGAGACTACATAGTGAATTACAGATCAGCCTGGGCTACAGTGAAGCCCTGCCATGAAAAACCAAAATAAGGGCTGGAGAGATGGCTTAGCGGTTAAGCGCTTGCCTGTGAAGCCTAAGGACCCCGGTTCGAGGCTCGGTTCCCCAGGTCCCACGTTAGCCAGATGCACAAGGGGGCGCACGCGTCTGGAGTTCGTTTGCAGTGGCTGGAAGCCCTGGCGCACCCATTCTCTCTCTCTCCCTCTATCTTTCTCTCTGTGCCTCTCGCTCTCAAATAAAATAAATAAAAAATTTAAAAATTTTTTAAAAAACAAAATAAATAAATAAATGCATCAACCACACCCAAAGGACTGTGCTACAACCTTGAGTTTATCAAGAGAGTCGATCCAACTTGGGATAATGTGGACTAGCGATTTCTCCAAGGGGTTTGCCTTGTCATGCCAATTCTCACAATGCCAACTAACTTTTCCTCCAGAAGCCTACCTTGCTGGATCATAGAAGTCCATGGCCTTTTTGGTTTTATTGTAAGCAGCCACTCGGAATGGAATGATTTCCACAGAGGTGAGGCCAGGGGCCATGCTCAAGACCTTGCCCCCATGGGTGGGTTCATACAGGTCCTTCTTGGTGTCAGGGTGGGGCATTCCTGCAGGATCCCTGCCCACAATGTAGAAATTGGCCCCGGCTATCATCCGGCACCTGCAATGCCACTGCACCTGGAAACAGTACAGAGGGAGCACGACAGTCCAGGGACAAGTCCAGGGTCCCAGTGGAGAATCCTTTCCCCTGCTCCGAAGTCACTCAGTGAGGCAGGTCTACTAAAAGGTGCAAGAAAGCCCATCAATCCTAAGACTCACTTCCTTTACAAGCTAGGCTACCCCGGTTAAGAGGGGAGCTTTAAAGACGTGAATAGTAGGCATTCTCCTCTTACAACCAGGGGTTGCATTTCTTTACCTCTTGAAATGAGGCTGCAGACCCAGAACATTCAGATCTTACTGTGGATTTTATCTTCCAGCCCCTCCCTCTTAGTGTAAATCGAAATGTAAAGGAAGTTATATATTCTACCATGTCATTTTCTGACCTAAATGAGCTAATTACCTTTCATATGTAAATGCCGATTCCAGTTTAGCACAACGCTTGTCTTCTTTAAAGTTCAGATGAACATAAGAGATGGAGAAGAGAGCTATAGAAAGGTGTGGAACTTGGATATGGTTGAAAAGAATTCATTCATTAACTTCACATTGGGCAACTGGGAAGATAGCTCAGCAGTTAAAGGTACTTGCTGAGTTTAGTTCCCAAGCTACCCACATAAAGCCAGTCACAGCACAGAGTGGCACAAGCATCTGGCATTCATTTGCAGTGGCAAGAGACTCTGAGTGGGGGGCGGGGTGCAAAGACAGCAGGGAGGGAGAGAGAGAAATAATTTTTTAAAAACTCAGTCTTTAATCCCAACACTCAGGAGGCTGAGTGTCATAAATTCAAGGACAGCCTGACCTGCAGAATGAATTCCAGGTCAGCCTGGATGAGAGTGAGAACCTGCTCCAAAAAAGAAAATAAATACACCGGGCATGGTGGTGCATGCCTTTAATCCCAGCACTTGGGAGGCAGAGGTAGGAGGATTGCCGAGAGTTCGAGGCCTCCCCGAGACTACATAGTTAATTCCAGGTCAGCCTGGACCAGAATGAGACTCTACCTCAAAAAAAAAAAAAAAAAAAAAAAAAAGAAATAAAAATAATAAATTAAAAACCCAGTTTGGGCATTGAGATGGGTTGAGACCCTTCCAATTCACTGCACTGCTGATACAGTGGGACAAAGAAAATATCTTATAGGTTCACTGTGCTATGATGAAAGGAAGATATCACCTTTTAAAGGTAACTTCTTCTGGGTTGGAGAGATGGCTTAACTGTTAAAGGAACTTGCCTGCAAAGCCAAAGGACCCAGGTTCAATCCCCCAGTACCCATGTAAAGCCAGATGCACAAGCTGGTGCATACGTCACACGTGTCTGGAGCTCATGCCTATTTTTTCTCCTCTCTCCCTCTCTGTTTCTCAAGTAAGTAAATAAAATAATTAAAAACAATTTTAAAAATTATTTAATAAAAGACAACTTCTCCCTTCTAAGACGCTTTGGGGGCATGATAAATCGTATGAAGTAATCGGGATAAATGCAATGGCACATTAGGTTAGATACATTTGCCCGGTAGCTCAGGTGAGCGTTGCAGCCATTGCACTCACAAGCTGTCTGTACACAAACAAGATGGAAACATCGTTACACTTGAAAAAGAGAAACCAGAAGATTTTAGAGTCTGCTGATGAAGAAGAAAGGGGGCTGGAGGGATGGCTTAGCGGTTAAGGTGCTTGTCTTCAAGGCCAGAGGACCCAGGTACAATTCCCCAGGACCCTTGTAGGCCAGATGCAGAGTGGTACATGCATCTGGAGTTCATTTGCAGTGGCTGAAAGCCTTGGAGCACCTATCTTTACCTTCTCTCTCTCTCTCTCAAGTAAATAAAATAGTTAGTTTTTAAAAAAGAAGAAAGGATCAATCCCAACAGCCATTTACTCTTCTGAGTAAAATCTGAGCCTCTACTCACGTACCTCTGTGGGGCCAGCATATAACATGGGAGATGGAAAGATGGCCACGATGGTTGACTTGGGATCTAAGACCCCTTCCTCCAGTACAGCTGCATGCTGTTTCATCCGCCAGTCCAGAGGCACGTCGTCATCCTTGGTCCAGCCGCCCAGAGGGTGTAGGAGGAGGACTGGGTGCTTGTAGCCCCTCTCCAGGAGCCTGCGGCGGGTGTCCTGCATCAGCAGAGCATGGCCATTGTGGACAGGATTGCGCAGCTGGAATGCAAACACTGCATCTGGGAGAGAAAAGCCAAGGTCAAAGAAAAGTGCAGTGTTGCTCGTCCACAAGCAGAGACTGAAGAGCTGGAGCTAAGGGTATCACTCAGTGACGTCCCTAAGTCCACTTGCTTTGAATTACTGCCTGGAGAATATGCCTGGGCCTTTGGGCAGGGGGTACTCGAACACCACCAACCCATGCCAGATTGCTCGGATAGGATGGGATGCAGAGGCAAGAGACCACAAAGGATGAAATCCGGGGCTTTGAACGCCATTCCTGTGACCCCAGGCAGGTCATCACTCAGAGGTTCTCTTGCACCTGCTGCACGTTTCCTTCCCCAAGAGGATGGACAGCCACGAGAAATGTTTCTTGGGGCTTGTGTGTGTTGGCAACAAACTATAAGTGAACAACTTCTCCTTCGCTTTAAACTACGAAATCTTCAAAATGGCTCTGCTTAGGAATGGACTGGTAAAGGCCTTAATTTTTTTCCATGTTTTTATTTTTTAAGCTTTTGCTTTTAATTTTTTTGCTTGTTTGTTTTTTGACGTAGGGTCTTGCTCTAGCCCAGGCTGACCTGGAATTCACTATGGAGTCTCCTGGTGGCCTTGAACCCACAGCAATCCTGCTACCTCTGCCTCCCAAGTGCTAGGATTAAAGGCATGTGCCACCACATCTGGCTGTTTCTAATTTTTATTTGTGTGAAAGTGACATAGAAAGACAGATTGGCATGGGCATGCCAGGGCCACTTGCTGCTATAAATGAAATCAGACACATGCTACTTTTGTGCATTTGGCTTTATGTGGATACTGGGGAATTGAACCCAGGTCAGCAGGCTTTGTAAGCAAGCATCTTTAGCCACTGTGTCATCTCCCCAATCCCTCCCATAGTGTTGAAATATAATTGATATATATCCTTTCTAAAATACCTAAAGCCTCAACTCTATGAAAATCAGTGATGATCCCATCATTAGCCCCCTCCTCTCTCTCTTGGTTTTTCAAAGTAGGGCCTTGCTTTAGCCCAGGCTGACCTAGAATTCACTATGTAGTCTCAGACTGGCCTCAAACTCACAGTGATCCTTCTACCTCTGCCTTTCAAGTGCTGGGATTAAAGACATGCACTGCCCTGTCCAGCCCTTTCCTCATTCTCAAAGTGTATATGGTGAAAAATGAAGGCTGGAGAGATGGCTCAGAGGTTAAGGCACTTGCCTGCCAAGTCTAAGGACCCAAGTTCAATTCCCCAGTATCCATGTAAAGCCGGATGCACAAAGTGGCCCATGTGTCGGGAGTTCATTTGCAGTGCCTAGAGATCCTAGTGTGCCTATTCTCTCTCCCTCCCTTCCTCTCTCTCTTTCAAATGATTAAATAAATAAAATATAAAAAGACATAGAGTGAAAAATGAAAATTACTTCCCTCTTGTTTCAATGTGATCCCCAAGAGGTCACAGGCATTTTGGTGTCATTTAAGGTCTTTAGTGCTTCTTTGGACACAATAGGTTAAGGATTTTAAAACTGTCTTGTTTTCCAGAATAGGATCATACTACATGTACTGTTCTGAAATTTTCTTCTGCACTTAATGGATATATTTTAGAAAGTTCTTTTGTGTCCATGCATATTTTAAACTGCTATACAATGTTTCAGTATGTGAAAGTAGTGCAGAGGTAGATATTTATTTGAGAGTCAGAGAGATGGGGAAAGGGGAAGAGAGAGAGAGAAAGAGAGAGAGAGAGAGAGAGAGAGAGAGAGAGAGAGAGAGAGGGAGAGAACGGGCATGACAGAGCCACTTGCCTCTGCAAACAAACTCCAGATGCATGCACCACTTTGTGTATCTGGCTGGATGTGGGTACTAGGGAATCAAACCTAGACTTTACAAGCAAGCATCTTTAGCTGCAGCCCCTACACAGACTTAGACTGTCTATACTACATTCACACTAACAGATGCTTTCATCTAAAACCCATGCTGACTCAGCTGGGCATGGTAATGCATGCTTATAACCCCAGCGCTTGGGAGGTGAAGGCAAAAGGACCAGCAGTTCAAAGACAGACCCTGACTCAAACAAAAGCAAAAGCAGCTGATTGCCGATATCCTTGATCCTGTGACCAGCGAGGGGGAAGGAGTGCTCACAGACACAATGGGGCCAGCTTCATACCAGCGTTCATTTCTTTACACTTCTGCTTGAGCTCCAGAGGCGTCAGGCGGTACTGGTCCAGCCCATCATCCCACCTTATTCTCTCCAGCACCTGAAGGTCTCCACCAACCAGCCAATCCCCACTTTCCATCACCATCTAGAAAATTATTAAAATTATTAAGAAATAATTATTAACATTATTAAAGTTACTAATGCATAACATTGATTTCTATTTTTTAAAATATTTATTTCTTTGAGAGAATGAGAGAGAGAATGGGCACATCAGGACTTCCTGCTGCTGCAAATGTACTCCAGGTGTATGTGCCACATTGTGTATCTGGCTTTAAACATGGGCACTGGAGAATTGAGCCTAGGCCAATCTACACTGGCAGGGTTTGTAAGCAAGTGCCTCTAACCACTGAACAATCTCCCCAGCCTACTCAGTTTTTATCCAGGAGAAACAAAAAGGTCTTGAAGAGAGATCTGCACACCCATGTTCACAGTGACTATTCACAACAGCTATGAAGTGGAAGTAACCCAAACGTTCACCAGAGACGGAATGGAAACACAAGATGCCCAACACGTGTTCATGCATGCACCCCTCTCATACAGACTAGAAAGCCCTTCAGCCTTTACCAGAAAAGAAATCTTGTCAAATGTTTCAACATCGACAAATCCTGAGGACATGAAAAGTGAGTTAAATCAGTCACAAAAGAGCAAATACTCTATGATTCCACTTCTATAAGGACAAAATGGACACCTGAAATGTTCCATGGAAGGCGGAGGCAATAGTGAATGCGAGGAAGCTGACTCATTTAGACATCAGCCATCACCCATGCTCACGTAGCAGCCCTAAGTGGAATCCACACACACACACCCCAGATGTCAAAGTGGAAGAGGGACTAGCTGGGAAGAAGAGTGGGGGGAGAAGGAGAAATGAGAAGGTAATAGGAGGTGATTCTAACCAAAATACATTACATATGTGTATAAAAATTGCCAATAAAGAGGAACACCTATGGGGAACCTAACACGTAATAGCAATTTGTTTAAAATTGATAGTAAGCATCAGTAGTACTGATTAGGAAGTTAGATGAAGCTTGGAGCGAGAAGTGAGGAGGGATTTGAGGAGAGGTGTGGTGGTTTGATTCAGGTGTCCCCATAAACTTAGGTGTTCTGAATGCTAGGACCCCAGCTGGTGGCAGTTTGGGAATTGGAGCCTCCTGGATACAGTGTATTGTTGGGGGTGGGTTTATGGGTGTTATAGCCAGCTTCCCCTTGCCAGTGTTTGGCACACTCTCCTGCTGCTATTGCCCACATGTCTGCTCATGCCATTGTTTTCCCCTGCCATCACGGAACTTCCCCTTGTGTCTGTAAGCCAAAATAAACCCTTTCCTCCCCTAAGCTGCTTTTGGTCAGGCTTTTTGGGCAACAAGGGGATAGTAGACAGGCAAGTATAAGGACAGAATATAGGATAAAAGGGTCGGTGGGGGAGGGGCTGGGGCAAGGGAGGGAGAGGACAAGGAGATACACAAAACTAAAAATGGCATGAATCAGTATCATAGAAACCTTCCTCTTGTTTAGCCAATTAAAAGATGCAAATGGGTCGGGCGTGGTGGCACACGCCTTTGATCCCAGCACTCGGGAGCAGAGGTAGGAGAACTGCCATGAGTTCAAGGCTAGCCTGACTACATAGTTAATTCTAGGTCAGCCTGGGCCAGAGCAAGACCCTACCTCAAAAAACAAACAAACAAACAAACAAACAAAGATACAAATGGCTAATACACACCTAAGGAAATGTTCAGCATCATTAACCATCAGGGAAATGCAAATTAAAACAACTATGAGATTCCATCTTATTCCAGTCAAGGTGGCAATCATTAAAAAATAAAACAACACCTGGAGGTGGTGGCACACGCCTTTAATCCCAGCACTCAGGAGGCAGAGGTAGGAGGATCACTGTGCATTTGAGGCCACCCTGAGACTACATAGTGAATTCCAGGTCAGCCTGGGCTAGAGTGAGACCCTACCTCAAAAAAACATAAAAAACAAACAAACAACAATAAATGTAGGTGAGGTTGTGGGGAAAGAGAAACCCTCATTTACTGTTGCTGGGCATGCAAACTTGTACTACCACTATGGAAATCAATATGGAGATTCCTGAAAAAGATAAAAATAGAACTACCAACAGACCCAGTTATCCCCCTACTGGGCATTTATCCTGAATGCTCCCTGCTTCACTGCAGAGATATTTGCTCAACCATGTTTATAGCTGCTCAATTCATAATAACTAAGAGCTGGAATCAACCCAGGAGCCCCTCACTGGACACATGGACGATGAAGACATGTTTCATTTATGCAGTGGAACTCTACTCAGCTCTAAGAGAACAAGGATACAGTGAAATTTGTAGGATAAGAGACGGACTTGGAACAGATCATACTCGGCGAACACCCAGAGCACAGAAAGCCCAGCGCCGCATGGCTTCACTCATCTGTGCTTCCTAACCTGGAACAGCTTGAGTAGTTGGCATAGCTGAGCGGCACCTTTAGGCCCAAACAATAGAGATGGAAAGGTTAGGGGAGGAGGGGAAGGTGAGGTTGGGGGTACTTAGTGAGGTAACCCAGGCCCAGAAAGACAAATGTCATGTGTTTTCTCTGATATGTGGGTCCTAGCTACAAATGATTGGACTTCTATGTGAGTAGGAGTAAAACTCAGTAGCAGAGGCCAGTAAGCTAGAAAGGGGATATAAAGGGAATAGAAAGGGAAGGAGGGGGGACTTAATAGGATGGTATTGTATATATGTAAGTAGAAGAACAGATTAATGGGGGTGGAAAGCTTAAATGAGGTCAGAGGAAGAGATTGAGTAAAGGAAAGGTGGAGGGAGGGCTAATCAAAATCTAAGAGGATATAAATAAGTCTCATGGAAACCTACCTTTTGGATGATGACACACCCAGAAGCCACAGATTGTTACTAGAAAATTTTCAGTGCCAGGGATGGGATAATTTCTAGTGAATTGTTGGACAGGGAGTTCCCTGATATCCCCCCAGTCATTGCCATTGCCGAGGCCCTTAGTTTCCCACCAGGAATAGATGGTAAAGCCCTATTACTGAAGACTGCACATACTTGGGCAGTGAGGTCACTGAGAAATCCTGCTGGTGCTGAGCTGAAAACCTCCTCCATGTAGACCAGCTCACAGAAAGCTGGAAAAAGCTATGCTGCATGCAATTCAATGGGAGAAAGAGAAATCACCAGTGGAGATACTCAATAGTGGACACTGCAAGCCTTAAATTTGGCCATCCAGTCCAAATGAGACAATGGGTGCAAGAGTGGCATTTCTGTTATGGGAGAAACCAACTGCTCTCAAATTGGACTGGAGGCCTACTCCATGGGAGGGACTACATCCCTGATACTGAAAACCTACAACAGGGGTAGTCATGAACCCTAGAAGTATAATGTCTGCTGGTGTCTGGCTAAATGTATATACTATGCTCACCAAAAACTGCCCATTGAGCCTTTCTCTTAGTGTTCATACCCATATATTAATGCTACTCTCACTTTTGGTTAGAGAAGCTTCCCTTTTCAGATGGCAATGACCTTGGGATGACTCACAATGCACCATGGTGCTGAGAAGAAGTGACAGAGGAGTGCTCAGCACTGCAATATCTCTATCACACCTTCCAAAGCTCAGGGTCCATTGCAGAAGAGGTGGTGGAAAGAATGTAAGAGCCAAAGGAAGGGTAGGACTCCTTACAACACGCTCCTCCAGACACAAAATGGCCTGGATGTCCATGACCTCACAGTGCCTGACACTACCTACACAAGGCCATCATAATAGGAGGAAAAGATCATGACATCAAAATAAAAGAGAGACTGATTGAGAGGGGGAGGGGATACGACGGAGAATGGAGTTTCAAAGGGGAAAGTGGGGGGAGGGAGGGAATTGCCATGGGATATTGTTCACAATCATGGAAGTTGTCAATAGAAAAAGTCAACAACAGTAAACAAGCAGTGGATCCTGCAAGCAAAAAGAGCGACCATGTGGGCAACACACTCACAGCAGAGCGACAAGGGCACATAGGTTAGGGGAGTGATCGGCTGCTCTCTGGTCGGCCTCACTGCCACTCAGCGGGAGGGAATTCGTCCCTCGTGCTGAGACAAGTCAGTAGCCTATGTTTTGGAAGGTCCTAAACCATAGAGAAAAATTTCCACTGCGCTCTGACCAAAGGCACCACTAGCTATGGACTAAGTAGGAGGTGTAATCACAGTTGAAACTATTCGGGGACATTTTATATTCAAACCATTCGAACAGGTCACTCTGGCTGAAGAACAGGGATGAGTAAAGCAAGGGGGCGGGCAGGGAGAAAATGTGAAATCTCCTGACCCAAAGGTAAATAAATCTGAGTAATGCCTGAAAGGAAGAATGATCAGAACTTGGCATTTGAACCAAACCAAAAAAAAAAAAAAAAAAAAAGGGAAGAATGAAGCAAGAATGGCATGTAGGTTTTGGTCACAGGCCACTGTGTGAATACTGGAGCTGCCAGGGAGGCAGGAAGCACAGGAGGAAGCTTCTGGGAGGGGCTGGCTTGAGTTTCAGGCACTTGCAAGATATATCCAAATGGAGCCCCAAATAATTATCTAACCAAGAGTTACAGTACATTCAAAACACGGGCAGCTTTAAAACTCCCAGGGACCAGCCTGAGCCCACACCAATGAAGCCAGAGTCTATGAGGGCTGGGTCTATTCTGGGTTATCTGAGCCAAGGACTTGCTGTGTAACTCATGCTGCCTTAAATGTGGGGTCTGTGTGCCTCAGCCTTCCCAGTGCTGGGATCTCGGGTGTGGGACACGGTGCCTGGCATAGTTGGTTATGTTTTGAAGTTTCCCAAGTGATTCTGTTCATCTGGTTGACCATCTGGTTCTCAAGTGCGGCCAAAGGTTATTATAAAATTTCTCATTCCTGTCCTTCCAGAGGAAGACATACTTTGTTCTCTCGATTTCTACATCTGTAAAATGGGAGTCATGACTTTTATCCACCTCACATGAGAAAAAATTACTGCTTGGTAAAACAGGGAAAGTCATGGATAAAAGGCAGTGAGGTCCCTTCAAGCATTATTTTCATAAGCTTTCCCTATTCCTCCTAGACTTCATCTGAGACCATGTGACATGTTCCATATTCAGTGACCCAGAGATTTCTGGAATGGAGGGTTAAGAGTGCCCATAGGAGCTATGGAACACAGAGAGAGACCATTTCCTTGACAACTGACCCTTTTCTGAAAGTATCATTTACAGGGCTGCATGGAAATGCAAGAAGTCCCATCTTACTTTGGGGAATAAGAACTTTTGGAAGATTTCATCTTCTAAAAACTACATTAGAGTATTAGTGTGTTTCCGGGTGTTAAAAATACAATGAAGAGCTCTTTTTTCCCAGTAAAACTCAGGTGCTGTGTGCTTGCTAAATGCACCTTTAGTAATCCAAGGTTAATATGTATGTAGTGACTGGCTTTCTTTCTAGTTATTCATGCCCCATTTCTGACCACTGGTTCCTCTAATGACTCCTCTCATAACATAGCAGTGCACAGTCACCAGTCCTGCTGTCAAGTCACAATTTCACAGGCACACCACCACTCTCCCTGGCTCCTGAGAAACGCTGCCAGTAAGTGCTGACATACACTGCAACGCAAGAGGTGCAGAAACAAGTCACAAAAGTTCCTTTAAAAGCTTCCTAAGGAGGGCTGGAGAGATTGCTTATCAGTTAAGGAGCTTCTCTATGAAGCCCAAGTTATGAGGACCCAAGTTTGATTCCCCAGGACCCACGTAAGCCAGATGCATATGGTGGCACATGCATCTGGAGTTTATTTGCAGTGGCTGGAGGCCCTGGAGTGCCCATTCTCTCTCTCTCTCTCTCTCTCTCTGCCTCTTTGCCTCTCTCTCACTCAAATTATACACACACACACACACACACACACACACACACACACATATATATATTTTAAAGCTTCCTAAGGAGCAGGGTATGGTGGCACATGCCTTTAATCCCAGCACTCAGGAGGCAGAGGTAGGAGGATCACCATGAGTTTGAGGCCACTCTGAGAATATACAGTGAATTCCAAGTTAGCCTGGGCTAGAGTGAGATCCTGTCTTGAAAGATAGAACCAAACCAAACAAAAACCTTCCTAAGGTAATTTTAGTTTCTATCTTCTTAGAGCAAGTCGTGTAGATGTGGGTGTAAATGTGGACAACAGGATGTCAAACCCAAAGCACAGAGATATGTATGGCAAGAGATAATGAGCCGTTATTCACTGGGTCACTAAACAAAGATAATATTAGAAGCCTGAATGATTACAATCAGAAAAGAAATGTTCAGAGATAAAACCGAAGGCCAGAACACAATATTCCTATAGCAGCTTTGAGTCAGATCCAGCAGTCTCAGGACTGTCAGCTTATGGGAGATGCTGGATGATTTTGACCTGTCTGTGTGCTAAGACTAGAGATGTTTCTCTATCTAGAGCAATGATAGCTGTGTCTGATAAATGGAAGAGCTTTCCTTCCCAATGACCTCATCTTCAGATTTAGAAGGCACCAAAGGGCACCACTACCACTGTGAAAAGGTCCTTCCTATCTTGGAACATTTCACAATTGAAAAAAAACCCACATATTTTCTGCATGTTTCTGGGGCTACAAGAGATGTTGGCCTCTTCATTTTGTCAAGGGAAATGGAGGCCCAGGAAGCCAGTGCGCCTGGCCCATGACAAGGTTCTTGAGAACCTCTGCTGGTTGCTCTCAGCGGTGCCTGTGAACTTGCTGAAAGTTACACCTGCAGGGGAATTTCAGAAATTCTTTTCTCTTCAATTCAATTCATCTCTCTTCATTTCTTCCCTCCTATCTTTATCTTGAATTAAAAATGGTTTTCGCAGGCTGGAGAGATGGCTTAGTGGTTAACGTGCTTGCCTATGAAGCCAAAGGACCCTCAGGTTCGATTCCCAAGTACCCATGTAAGCCAGAGATACACAAGGGGGCGCATGCATCTGGAATTTGTTTGCAGTGGTTAGAGGCCCTAGCATGCCCATTCTCCCTCTGTCTCTTCTCTCTCTCTGCTTGCAAATAAAATTTAAAAAAGAATGTTTTTGCATTCAATTTTACATAGTTTCTTTATGGAAAATGAACCACATCCACTGAATCCTTAACATTCACTTGATCTCTCTTTGTCACCAAGAGCACTAGAAGCTTCCAAGGAATCTGTTTTGCCTGAGGGAGGACAGCTCATAAGTCATAAGTCAGATGAAGCCACCTTGCAATCTTGAAAATATCCATCCATAAAAACACAGCATCTTCCTCTGATGGGGGAACACATCTACTAAGTGTGCTCAATTTTGTTCATGTTTTGAAAGATGCCACGGTCCCTCCCACTGGCCACAAAGCATGGACTCTGAGTTCTCTTTCCAGTGGCTGCTGAGTAATTCTGTGTGTACCATTGTTGTGCATGTTCAAGATGAACAGAGCTTCAAACTCCAGTTGTGGTCTGGTGCATAGCTGCAAGCTATGATTTTGGTCTTCTACTAGTGATGCCTGACTAAATTATCAGCCTGGTCCTGTTTAGCTGAGTGTACATCCATCACAGGATCAGAGGACTTAAGAGACCAAGACAGCTTTTTTAAACAGAAAGACATCTCTCTCTCCCACTCTTCCTTTCCCTCCTTCCCTCTTCTTCCTTTTGTACTTGAGACAAGATCTCATGTAGTCCACACTAGCCTTAAATTCACCATGCAGCTGAGGCTAGCTTCCAGTTCTCTTGTCCCCACTTCCTAAGTGTTGGGGTAATAGGCATGTCTCATTATCCTGGTTTCAAAAAGACACTTATTTACCCACCTCCCCTCTTATTTATTTTTTTGAGGTAGAGTCTCATTTTAGCCCAGGCTGACCTGGAACTTACTCTGTTGTCCCAGATTGGCCTGGAACTCACTGAGATCCTCCTACCTCTGCCTCTCCCATGCTGGGATTAATGGTGTGGGCTACCATACTTGGCTCTATCTACCTCTTTTTAAAAACACCTTCAGGGACAGGGGTGATGGATCAGTCAGCAAAGAGTTGAGTAGGGTCCCCAGAACCCATGTAAATGCCAGATGTGATGCCAAGAATCCCTCCCCCACACACACACCAGGACGTGAAAACAGGAAATCCTTAGGGTAGCTTCACTAAGAGACCTCATCTTAATAAAGAAGAGGGAGAGGGAATGGAGGTGCTACCTTTAGTTGACCTCTGGCTGCTACATGCACCCACACATGTACACACACACACCCCTCACACAGATTGAGCCTCACAAAGCAAAGCTTGTAAGACTTTCCCAAATTAAGTCTTCATCAAGAAAGCCCTTCTAAAAGAGTTGCAACTTACTTTGATATGAGGGTGTTTTGCATTTGCTGTGCCCCACACACGGGAACAACGCTCCTCCTTCCTATGCTCGTAGAATTCGGGGTCTCGTAGTATAGCCACCCTCCGGCCGCCGTACATCAGGGCAAACTCGCTGCACCCTTCCAACCGCATTTTATCATCCGCAGAGACCGGCAGTACGATGGGCACGCTCATGTTGATGACCCCATCTATGGAGAAAGCCACACGAAGCTGAGGACCAGAGCCCAGGGGCGGCGTCCTGCAAGGAGGACTCCAGGGCTTTCTTGCCCCTCCCACAGTCCTTTCGGGGGCTCCGAGCCCCGAATCCCAGCATGGTTGTCACTGCTGCCACAGTTTCTCTAAGACCCTGATGGGAAATCTTTGAGGCATCCACGTAGAGAGGAGGCGAGCCTCTGGAAGCAACCTAGCTCAGAGGCAGGGTGGAAGGGTCTCTTCCTTGCCATTCTTTAAAACTTGCCTCAATGCAGTATGAAGCTCAAAGCCTTTAAAGTATACTATTTAAGGAACTTTCTGGCAAAGCCTGCAGGCCAAGGTCTGACTCCACAGTACCCACATAAAGTGGCACATGGGCATGGAGCTAGCAGCAGCGGGAGGCCCTGGTGCACCCCCAACCCCCACCTCCTCCTGCCCTGTCCTTTTCTCTCCATCTCAGCCCCACCCCCATCTCAAATAAATAAAAACATATTTTAAAAAAATCTAAGCAAAATAAAGGTTGGCCAAACAAAAACCTCCACTTTTTCTTGGAAATGAATCTTATATCCACACTGGACATTAGCAATATGTAGTACTGAAAAAAAAAAGAAGAAGGGGGAATTAAACAATTCATATCAATCAATGTGACATCAGACAAGTAGCTCTCCTAATATTTACTCTGGTCCAGGCATAGTATTTATAGCCGTTACCTTCTCCTTGCTGGGACTAAACACCTGACCAGAAGCAGCTTATAGAGGGACAGGGTTTATTTCTGCTTACAGTTTCAAGGGGAAGTTTCATCACGGTTTGGGAAATGGCAAGAGCAGACAGCATCTCAGCAGGCAGGAGGCAGTAGGAGCCAGAGTTAGCTAGCACTGGCAAGTGGGGCTGGATGCCCAGTGACACAGCTCCTCCAGCAAGTCTCTACCCCCTCACGGGCTCCACTAGGTGGGGATCAAGTAAGGAGGCTTAATCACAAACACGTGAGGCTATGGGGGGCATTTTATATTCAAACCACCACAGCATGGCCTTTCAGTTGTTTTGAGGAGACTAGTAGACTGGTAATCTCACTCATCTGGGATTCAGTCTTACTAGTTCGGCCACAATTGTGAACCATCACTCACAAAACATGAAGAAGTTAAAAAAAAATTATACAAAGTCATATACTAAAGCTCATAGACTTTGCTTAGAGAAAAGCCAGCCCCTCTCACCCATGCTGAGTTGCTTACTTTAAAAGGAATTTAAATAGGGCTGGGGAGATGACTCAGAGGTTAAGGAGTTTGCTTGCAAAAGCTGATGGCCTGGGTTCAATTCCCCAGTATCCACGTAGTGCCAGATGCACAAAGTGGCACGTGCATGGATTTTGCAGAGACAGGAGGCCCTGGTGCACCCATTCTTTCCCTCACTCTCTTTCTCCTCTCTCTCTCCCTCCCTCCCTCCTACCCCCTCTCTTCTTGCAAATAAATGAATAAAAACATCTTTAAGAAAAATCTTAAATAAGCTGGGTGCTCTGATTCTTCTGTAACACAGCATATCAGATCATATGTGATGTTCTGTTCAGAAAAACTACATCTTCCGCCTCATAAAATGTCAACACCTTGACCACAAAATTAAAGACAAAAAAGTTATTAAAAATAGCAACAGAGGAGCTGAAGCGATGGCTTAGTGGTTAAGGCACTTGCCTGAGAAGCAAAGGACCCAGGTTCGCTTCCCCAGGACTCAGGTAAGCCAGATGCACAAAGTGGCTGTGGTGGTTTGATTCAGGTGTCCCCCATAAATTTAGGTGTTCTGAATGCTAGGTTCACCAGCTAATGGCAATTGGAAATTAATGCCTCCTGGAGGCAGTGTATTATTGGAAGCAGGCTTATGGGTATTATGTCAGTGTCCCCTTGGCAGTGTTTGGCACACTCTCCTGTTGCTATTGTCCACCTTATGTTGGTCAGGTAGTGGTGTCCAATCTCTTTGCTCATGCCATCATTTTCCCTGCCATCATGGAGTGTCCCCCTGAAACCTGTAAGCCAAAATAAACTCTTTATCCTCCCCACAAGCTGCTCTTGGTTGGGTGATTTCTACCAGCAACGTGAACCTGACTGCAACAGTAATGTTGGTGCTGAGAGTGCCATTGCTGTTGGACACCTGACTGTGTGGCTTTGGCCTTTTGGAGCTGATTTTCATGAGGAATGTGAAAGGATTTGAAACACTGGCCTAAGAGACACCTTGCAGGGCTAAAAGTGCAGCTTGATGGATTATTCTGGTCAGAGTTGCAAGACCTGAATGCTGTAAGAACTATGGACTGTGAGGTTTGACTTATGAGGGTGAAAAGCAGCTTTGTCTGGACTGGGCTAGAAGCAGTTTGTATGAGAGGCTTATTGTTATGGTTGTGTCTTGAGAAGTTGTGCAGGGTTGCATTGAGTAGAAATGAACTGGTGTGAGCAGAGGAATATGGCACAGAAATGAAATCTTTGGGCCAAAAGTACTGGTCATTCAGGGACAACTGAGAGATTACAATCTTTGAGACTGGGCCAGCTGACCTGCACTGGTGTAACAGTAAGAATGTAGACTCTTTTGAAGGTTCTGAGTGCTCAAGAAGTGTCCTGTTCTTCAAAATCTGCTTTGTTCCCCCCTGAACTAACAAATTGGCATCCTACCTAGTATTGTGGAGTATAAGAAATGCAGGAAAGAGAAGGTCATTGAGTTTGCAGTGTGGTCTTGTGTTTTGAAAATGGCCATGGGCAATGTGTAGCAGGTTCAGTGGATGCCTGCATGAAGAACCGATGGCCCCAAAAGGATGATCTGTGGGTTGCAATGGAGACCGAGTGGAGATGTTGGGACCATGAGATGGGTGCTAAGGAAAGCTGCTGGCCCTGGATGAAGTTTTCTAGGACTGTGAGTAGCCTAGCTGGAGGGGCAGAATTGGAACTCCAGAGACTTGTTGCTGGTTAGAATTATTGGACTTTAAGATTTGTCACTGGCTAGAGTTGTTGGACTTGGAGCTACAGAGTCTGATGTTTGCCCTGCTTTTTTTTGTTTCTTTTTTTTTTTTTTTTTTTTTTTTTTTGAGTTAGGGTTTCACTCTGGCTCAGGTTATCCTGGAATTAACTAGGTAGTCTCAGGGTGGCCTCGAATTCATGGCAATTCTCCTATCTCTGCCTCCTGAGTGCTGAGATTAAAGGCGTGCACCAGCCACCATGCCTGGCTACACTGGTTGTTTTAAGTCTTATATTGGTTGAATATTTCTTTGCTATGTCCAATGCCATCATTTGCAATGTGAGTGTTTATTCTGTGTCATTATGGGTTTGTTGGGGGGGATTTTTTTGGTATTGTGGCTCAGTTAAAAGACCTTGGATTATGGGGATGTTTGAACATCATTAGGATTGATTAAAACCTATGGGGACTTTTAAAGTTGGACTGATTGCATTGCATTTTATATCATGGATGGTTATCAGTTTATGGGGGTCAGGGGTGGAATGTGGTGGTTTGATTCAGGTGTCTCCCACAAACATAGGTGTTCTGGATGCTAGGTTCCCCAGCTGATGTATCTATGTGTAGAGCAGAGTGGGGCTGGGGAGATGGCTTAGTGGTTAAGGCACTTGCCTTCAAAGCCGAAGGACCCATGTTCGACTCTCCAGACCCCAGTAAGCCAGACATACAAAGGTCATTAAGTGGTACAAGTGTCTGGAGTTTGATTGCAGTGGCTGAGGCCCTGGCATGCCAATTCTCCCACCTCTCTCTCTCTCTCATGTGTGTGCATGCACTCTCACTAAAAAGTAAAATAGAAAGTAGAGTGGCTGCAGAAACAGCTCAGTAGGTAAAGTATGCTTCCTATTGTTTCTGTTTCTCTGGAGAATTCTGATAATATAGAAACTGAAAATACAGAACACAGAAGGGCCCCTCAAGGTGAGAACAAGCCATATCAAGTGTCCCAGTCTCCAGGGCTTTGTTATATTAAAGACCAGGTTAGTCCCTGGCAGAACCAATGGTGGAATTTTGAAAAGTGTCCTCATATAAGTTGGGCTATTTTGTGTGTGTGTGTGTGTGTGTGTGTGTGTGTGTGTGTGTGTGTGTACAACCACAGTGACACAGCAACACTGCCGGACAGGTGTCAGAATAAGCAACTCACCAGCCAGACCTTCCAAAGGAGTCCGCCCATGTAATGCCACTTGACCCCACGTGCCTGCAAGTGCTACTCCACGTGCAAACAACCAAGTCTACTGTGGTTTTGCTGGCATCTTTCTCCCTTTTTTAAAATTTCTTTTTTTTTTTTTTGCTTTGTTTGAGATAGGGTTTCACTGTAGCCCAGGCTGAATTCAATATGTAGTCTCAGGGCGGCCTCAAACCCAGTAATCCTCCTACCTCTGCCTCCCCAGTGCTAGGATTAAAGGCGTGGCCACCACGCCCGGCATCTGTGTGTCATGTTCATGCTGGTATGTATTCATGTTCATCTGTATGTGGGTGCAAGTGTGTGGAGAGACTAGAGGTCAACAATGGATGTCTTCCTCAGCAGCTCTCCACCATGTTTTTTTGTTTGTTGTTGTTTGTTTGTTTGCTCTTGTTGTTGCTGTTGTTTGTTGAGGTAGGGTCTTGCTCTAGCCCAAACTGACTTGGAATTGATTATGTAGTGTCAGTCTGGCCTCTGATTCACAGTGATGCCTCCTGAGTGCTGGGATTAAAGATGTGCACCAGTACATGGGTGCTGGAATCCAAACTCGGGTCCTCATGCTTGGGAAGCTAGCCCTTTACCTACCTAGCCTTTTCTGCAGTCACTCTACCTTTTATTTTACTTTTTAGTGAGAGTGCATGCACACACAAGAGAGAGAGAGAGAGAGAGAGAGAGAGAGAGAGAATTGGCATGCCAGGGCCTCAGCCACTGAAATCAAACTCCAGACACTTGCACCACTTAATGGGCATGTGAGACCTTGTGTTTGCCTCACTTTTGTATGTTTGGCTTACTGGGATCTGGAGAGTTGAACATGGGTCCTTTGGCTTTGTAGGCAAGTGCCTTAACCATTAAGCCATCTCCCCAGCCCCACTCTACTTTTTAAAAACATAAATGTATCCACCTACCATCCTCCATGACTTTAAAGGTTTCTGGGTCGGGCATTGTGGCACATGTTTTTGATCCTAATGCCTGCAGTCTGAGCAAGGAGGATCACCATGAGTTTGAGGCCAGCCTAGGCTAGAGTAAGACCCTGTTTCACAAAATCACAACAAAGCCAGGCATGGTGGCACACGCCTTTAATCCCAGCACTCAGGAGACAGGGGTAGGTTGATCACTGTGAGTTCAAGGTCAGCCTGAGACTACATAGTGAATTCCAGGTCAGCCTGGGCTAGAGTAAGACCCTACCTCAAATCAAAACTAAAAAAAAAAAAATTTAAAACACCCCAAAATAAAAAATAAAAGTTTTTGGCTTTTCCCATCCTGTGCTTCAACTGTGTTAGGGATTTCCATATTTTTATTATAGATAATCTCATTTTGGGAGAGGATTTGATTTTTTAAAAATATTTTTATTTATTTATTTGCAAGCAGAGAAAGAATATGAATGAATGATTGAATAAGAATGGATACATCAGGGCTTCTTGCCACTGCAGAGAACTCCAGGTACATGTACCACTTTGTGCATCTGGCTTTATGTGTAGACTTGGGAAATTGAACCCAGGCCATCAGGCTTCACAAACAACTGCCTTTAACTGCTGAGACATCTTTCCAGCCCAGTATTTTGACTGTATTTTTTTTTCTCAAGGTAGGGTCTCACTCTAGTCCAGGCTGGCCTGGAATTCACTATGTGGTCTCAGGCTGGCCTCAAACTCACAACAATCTTGTGACTTCTACCTCCCAAGTACTGGGATTAAAGGCGTGCTCCATGATGCCTAGCATCAGTATTTTGATTTTTAACCATGGAAAGTTCAAGATAATTTCTTGTCTAATTGAATACTTTTTCTTCTGCTTTAAGTAATTTTCAAGCTTTTTGTTTTAGCCTTGTATATCTGCTTATTGTGTGCACAGACTGTGCCTATGCAAAAACTAAACAAACCTTGATTATTTTACTAAGTTTTTTAAAAATAACTTTTAATCTCTTTATATATATATTCGGTTTTTCAAGGTAGGGTCTCACTCCAGCCCAGGCTGACCTGGAATTCACTATGTCGTTTCAGGGTTGCCTCAAACTCATGGTGATCCCCCTACCTCTGCCTCCCCAGTGCTGGGATTAAAGACGTGTGCCACCATGTCCAGCTTATTTTATTTATTTTTATTTAATTATTTGAGAGAGGAAAAGAGCAAAAGGGAGCAAGAGAGAGAGAGAGAATGAAAATGGGCATGCCAGGGCTTCCAGCCACTGCAAGTGAACTCCAGATACGTGTGCTATCTTGTGCATCTGGCTTATATGGGTTCTGGTGAATCAAACTAAGGTTCTTTGGCTTTGTAGGTAAGCACCTTAACCACTAAGCCATCTCCCCAGCCCTTTTATTTATTTGAGAGAGAGACAGAGGCAGGGAGGGAGGGAGGGAGGGAAGGAGGGAGGGAGGGGGGAAGAATAGGTGCACCAGAGCCTTCAGCCACTGTAAACGAACTTCAGACGCATGCACCACCTGTGCATCTGGTGTACATGGGTCCTAGGGAATCGAACTTGGGTTCTTTGGCTTCACAGGCAAATGCCTTAACCACTAGGCAATCTCTCCAGCCTGATACTAAGCTTTTTAAAGAAAAAA
This sequence comes from Jaculus jaculus, assembly GCF_020740685.1. Lineage (NCBI taxonomy): Eukaryota > Metazoa > Chordata > Mammalia > Rodentia > Dipodidae > Jaculus > Jaculus jaculus. The sequence goes on from NC_059102.1 coordinate 48,253,906, forward strand.
CAATACCAGACATAAATAGTATCTTTGGGATTTTACCTGCTCCTGCTGGTACAACGAAGAAGGTCACAGTCACGGCAAATATATATTTATTTCCATTTTTATAACTACCATTATGACAGCTTGAAATCAAATCCATGCATAATCACACATTGCAAACAAGTAACATAGGATCACACACAATCCAACCAGGTGCATATACTTTCAATTGCATCTATTTTTCTTCTTCATTGATTAAAAATGCTTTTCAAATGTAATAGACAAATAAATTTCCAAATTTTGTGAAACTGAAAGGTGACACACAGTCACTAGAAGAGAATGGTAAGTCTACAAGAACTCAGGAACAAAATGTGCAGCAATAATTTAGAAACAAGTTTACTCATATCAGCCAAACATAACGTGACAAACAATAGCTGAATATGTTCCAGAAATTTCCTGTTATTTGTACTCTAATCAACTGAAAAACATAACTGGTTGGATCATGAATTGATAACAATTCCAACTGTTTTCATTTGGATTTTTTTAAGTTATGTCTTTAACAATTTTGAATTAATGTAACATATCTAATTATAATAATTTAACTACTTGGAAAGTCAAAATACATACCAGGATGGACCATGCCTAGAGAAATACAAATACAAGAAACACATTTTCAGCTCTCCACCAAGAGAATCTTACTGCAGTAATGTCGGGAAACAAATGCTTATCATGACACTTGACATATACAAATATATACTACATATGCAAATATTCTGGCCTCCTGTTTGTGCTGTTTTTAAAATCAGAGAGAGGTACATGACACCAAAAATCAGGTAGAACTTAGAATTGATACGAACACTGTTCTAAAAGCATTGTTCAAATGATTACCTGCTTGAAAACAATGATAACATGTCCATAGCTTATTTCATTTCAGCAGGACGTTATCTCTTGCAAGCCTGTGATATTATAAAATGGGCTCTGGGGGAAAGCTTACAAGCCTATGGCGCAGACTATCAGATCCCAGATGTTTAGAGGACCTGATAGTATACCCAGGAAAGTAAGCTCAAGTGTATTCAACACAACCTGGATTTGAAGGCAAGCTTCAAGGAAATTACCTGCCCTTTTCAATACTTAAATCCTCATTAGGGCAGAATGTCTTCTCATGGTGTTATCCAAGTTAAAGGGATACCCTAGTCATGGATGTGGTACTGGAGTGTTTGTAGAGCTCCTTCATGCCTTGTGCTGGGAAGTCAGAGTTGTAGAACGCTTGCTGTCAAGGCTCAATGTCTTTGCCATACTTGGAAGCTACTTTTCAACATAACCTTAATTCTCCGTGTTGTGTGTGCGCACGTTTGTGTGGGTGGGTACACATGCAGACAGGAGTCCACGTGTGGGGGCCAGAAGACAATTTCAGGTGATATTCCTCAGGAAAAACCAGTCTCTCACTGGCCTGAAGCTTCTCAGTTTGGCTAGAATGGCTGGCCAGTGTGTCCCAGGGGTCCTGCCCCCCTCCCCCCCTTCCCTGGCACTCTGGTGATAGGCACTTGTCATCAGGCAGGCATTTTTATTATGTGCATTTTGGGAGCCAAATTAAGTCCCCAGATATCCCATTTTTAAATCTACATGTGACAATTATGATAGGAGGGTCTGTGACAACCTTGAAATTATATTTCGAGTGAGAGATAAAGTGATAGAGTATACTGACATGGAAGTAGGGTACTGAGTATTACAGATACCATAAGCACTAACAAATGGTTTGGTTTATTTTTGTTCATTTGAGTCAGGGTCTCACTCTAGCCCAAGGTTGATTTGGAACTCACTCCTTAGTTCCAGGCTGGCCTTGAACTCACAGCAATCCTCTTGCCTCTGCCTCCCAAGTATTAGGATTAAAGGCATGTACCAACACACCTGGCTTTTTAAAAAACAAATTTTTTTTGTTTTGCTTTTGTACTGACTTGACAAAACTATTTTTATTTTTAGATTCAGGGGGAAATATTCACTTTTGAAAAAACTAAAAGTAACAAAATACCTTATAGGAGACATGGTAGAGATTAAAAAATGCTGCTTACAGCCGGGCATGGTGGCGCACGCCTTTAATCCCAGCACTGGGAGGCAGAGGTAGGAGGATCGCTGCGAGTTTGAGGCCACCCTGAGACTCCATAGTGAATTCCAGGTCAGCCTGGGCTAGAGTGAGACCCTACCTCAAAAAACCAAAAAAAAAAAAAAAAAAAAAAATGCTGCTTACAGATGAAAGGTGATTGAAAGATTTGCAGTTGTTGGATGGTAAGCAAAAGTGGCCATGTGCCTGTGGCTATACAGAATATTTCAATTTCAGTGGTGGTGACTCAAACCTTCATGAAGTAATTAAAATGAATGATACATTGCCCTACCTTCTGAGATAAAAAAAAAAAAAATCACTTTCTAAAAATTTAATTGTTTCCCAAGTCCAAAAGCCATCATATCTGGCACTTAATGAGACTGCAATGGCATGTTATGTGTGAAGGACTCCAAGACGCTTCCTCTAGACACTCCAGTCCACTTCTAGAGAATCAGCTCCAATTTTTCTGGGGAATATGTCATCTCAGAGTTCACTGAAATCCAGTAAACTAGCTTTGAAAGAAGTGTCATGAAGCTGGGTGTGGTGGCACATGCCTGTAATCCCATCTTTTGGGAGGCAGAGGTAGGAGGATTGCTGTGAGTTCAAGGCCAACCTGGAACAACAGAGAGAGTGAGTTCCAGGCCAGCCTTGGCTAGAGTGAGACCCTACCTTAAAGAAAAAAAAAAGGAGATGTGTCATAGACACTGATGGGGTGGGAAGTCATGGCTGATGGGCTCAGAAGCTATACTGTCTGTCCAGCAAGCTCACAAATCTGTCATTATAAGTACTCCATCCCTGGAAGCTAGAGCAGCCCTGACACATGGGGTGCTCAGTGAGGATTTGGTGCTGGCAAAGAGCCTGCCTTTCTAGGCTGACTCTAGCTGATGTGACTAGGGTTACACCACGTACTCTCTTCAAGGCTGGCCCCATTGGTCCTGAACTGTGTACAGCGGGAGGTTGTTCTTAATCATAGTTAACACGCACAGAAAGTTACTCTTGGGCCAGGTACTTCAATGAACATCTCTATTATACAGGTGAGGGAACAAAGGCCAGAAACCTTAAGTAATTTTGCCCAGGCTCATGACAAATCACTGACATGTGTTTCTCTTCACAGCTCATACTCTTACCCATGGTGATATTTTGAACTCTAGTTAGGTCAAAACTGAATTGAGGCACAGGGAGTCTGATGGTCTTGTGTGTGTGTGTGTGTGTGTATGTATGCATGTATGTATATGTGTGTGTGTGTGTGTGTGTGTATATATATATATATATATATATATATATATATATATATATATATATATTCAGCACTACGAATGTAGGAATTAAATCAGGGCCTTACCTATGCTAAGCAAGTGTTCTGTCACTGAGCTATGTCCCAGCCCTCTTTTTCCTTTGTATTTTATAACAGGGTCTCATTAACTTGCTGAGGCTGGCCTTGAACTCATTCTGCCATCTTGGCAGCCCTTGAACTTGTGGTCCTCCAGATCCTACTCAAACATAGCTAGAATTACAGACCTGTGCCATCTATTTTTATTAATTGATTTACATAAGAACTAAGGAGGCTTCAGAAGTGGCTACAGAACTTTGAATCCAGACTATACCTGGGTTAAATAAGTGTGTCCACTGGACTGTGGTTGTAGAGGCAGATGGTACCCCAAACAGAGAATTCCCATAAGGGCCAAAGGAGTCCTATAGATAGTACCAGAAACAGGGCCTGCAGGGGAATATGGAAATGGTATGGCCTCTAATCTCAAACCCTTCTTAATGTAGCCACATGGGCACCACAGGCTAGTGAGATAGAAATGGATTACAAGAATAATTCATGGAGTCAAGTAATCTCTTAGGGAGTCCTCAACTGAGGCTTACACACAGAGAGGAAATTCTCCTTCCCCTTAAGAAGTGTTTCATAAATTTCCCCAGCTACTTGCTCTAAGAACTTCGGGGGTCAAGTCTCGGGACAGGACCTACACTGCTGGGGGTGCAGAGAGCCACACAGAGCCACACAGATGCGGCCTTCAGTTGCGGGCTTGACACAAGGGCACAGGAAACATGCTCCCTGGGTATTCCCATCAATACTTGGGCTTCGATTTTGGGAAGAACCTGGATAGCATGAGCAGGTGAGGGCTTGGAGCTAAAGGACTCTAGTGATGTTGGAAAAGTGAGTGGGTGGATGGGTTTGGCAGACAGACATCTAGATTATATGAGGAGTGGGAACAATGAGGCTCATCTACCTCACAGTAATGAGGAGCAAGTAAGAAATAGAAATCAGTGTGTTTTGTGCATGAAATGAAATGGAAATGGTATCAGAGGGAAGAAGAGAGATCATGCCTAACTAATCCACAAGCATCATCTATATTAGATGTTCTTCATCTTCATCTTTTTGGTCATAAATTCTGTTTTTAAAATTTTTATTATTTTATTTTTTGTTTTTATTTTTTTATTTTCACAATTTTTATTAACATTTTCCATGATTATAAAAAATATTCCATGGTAATACCCTCCCGTCCCCCCGCCCTGCACTTTCCCCTTTGAAATTCCGTTCTCCATCATATTACCTCCCCATCTCAATCATTGTAGTTACATATATACAATACCAACCTATTAAGTACCCTCCTCCCTTCCTTTCTCTTCCCTTTATGTCTCCTTTTTAACTTACTGGCCTCTGCTACTAAGTATTTTCCTTCTTACACAGAAGCCCAATCATCTGCAGCTAGGATCCACATATAACAGAGAACATGTGGCGCTTGGCTTTCTGGGCCTGGGTTACCTCACTTAGTATAACCCTTTCCAGATCCATCCATTTTTATGCAAATTTCGTAACTTCATTTTTCTTTACCACTGAGTAGAACTCCATTGTATAAATGTGCCACATCTTCATTATCCACTCATCAGTTGAGGGATCATCTAGGCTGGTTCCATTTCCCAGCTATTATGAATTGAGCAGCAATAAACATGGTTGAGCACGAACTTCTAAGGAAATGAGATGAGTCCTTAGGATATATGCCTAGGAGTGTTATGGCTGGGTCACATGGAAGATCAATCTTTAGCTGTTTTAGGAACCTCCACACTGTTTTCCACAATGGCTGGACCAGATTGGATTCCCACCAGCAGTGTAGAAGGGTTCCTCTTTTTCCACATCCCCACCAACATTTATGATCATTTGTTTTCATGATGGTGGCCATTCTGACAGGAGTGAGATGGAATCTCAATGTAGTTTTAATCTGCATTTCCCTGATGACTAGTGACGTAGAACATTTTTTTAGATGCTTATATGCCATTCGTATTTCTTCCTTTGAGAATGCTCTATTTAGCTTCATAGCCCATTTTTTGATTGGCTTGTTTGATTCCTTACTATTTAACTTTTTGAGTTCTTTGTATATCCTAGATATTAATCCTCTATCAGATATATAGCTGGCAAAGATATTTTTCCCATTCTGTAGGTTGCCTCTTTGCTTTTTTCACTGTGTCCTTTGCAGTGCAAAATCTTTGTAATTTCATGAGGTCCCAGTGATTAATCTGTGGTTTTATTGCCTAAGCAATTGGGGTTGTATTCAGAAAGTCTTTGCCAAGACCAATATGTTGAAGGGTTTCTCCTACTTTTTCCTCTAGCAGTTTCAGAGTTTCGGGTCTGATGTTAAGGTCTTTAATCCATTTGGACTTAATCCTTGTGCATGGAGAGAGAGAAGAATCTATTTTCATCCTTTGGTCATAAATTCTTAAAAATCTATCAAAAGCCATAAACTCTCTATTTATTTATTTATGGCTTTATTTGAGGTAGGGTTTCACTCTAACCTAGGATGACCTGGCACTCATTCTGTAGTCCCAGGCTGGCCAGCTACCTTGGCCTCTCAAGTGCTGGGGTTAAAGGTGTATAACACTACACCAAGCAAAAGTCATCAACTCTTTTTATTTATTTATTTATTTATTTATTTATTGGTTTTATTTGAGGTAGGGTCTCACTCTAACCCAGGCTGACCTAGCCCTCACTCTGTATCCCAGGCTGGCTTTAAACTCATAGTGATCCTGCTACCTTGGCCTCCCAAGTACTGGGATTAAAGGTGTAACCACTACACCAAGCAAAAGCCATAAACTCTTAACTCTTAACCCAGCAACATGCCCTTCTATTCCTTTCTCAAGACACAAGACTTCAGGCTGGAGGCATGGCTCAGAGGTTAAAGGCCCTTGCCTGTGAAGCCTGATGGCTGGGGTTCAATTCCCAAGTACCCACATAAAGCCAGATACACAGAGAGGTCTATGTGTCTAGAGTTCATTTACAGTGGCAGGAGGCTCTGGTGCACCTGTATCCATTCTTTCTATCTGCCTCTTTCTCTCTGTTTCTCTCACAATTAAATAAGTCTCTCTCTCTCTCTCTCTCTCTCTCTCTCTCTCTATATATATATATATATATATATATATATATATATATATATATGTATATATACACACACACACACACACACAAGATTTGGCTGGAGAGATGGCTCACTGGTTAAAGGTGCTTGCTTGAAAGCTCGACAGCCTAGATTTGATTACCCAATACCCATGTAAAGTGTGCATATATTTGGGGTTCATTTTCAGGGGCAAGAGGCCCTGGCGCACCCATTTTCATTCTCTCTTTCTCTGCAAATGAATAAATAAAATACTTTAAAAAACCCACAAGGTGCATTTTGTCTTCTAGGATGATTTTTGTTCTGCTCTGAAGTCCTAGGTCTAGACTCCATTCAAGGCACACCAGGAGAGCAGTCTGAGGTAGGACAGGAGTCAAAGTGTGGACTCTGGGCTTGGGCAAGTGTGAAATCTGAGCAAGTCACTCAACCTGAGCTGAGTTTCCTCATGTGTAGATAATATCCAGGGCTTCTGTAGGTACTAAATAGAGAAATGCCATAGAGGTACACATTACGATGGTTATTAAAGCAAACTATATGTAAAGTGTCCCTTTGGAATGTTATTTAATCTGATAAAAGGACCTCAGGTTACCAGGCATGCCCAGCTATTAGGAATGAAGAGGGTCCAGTCTGATCCTTCCTCGAGTTCAGTTTCTGGACCATTCCTTAGCAGCATAAGCTTAGCACAAGGGGAAAGAATATATGATTTGCTCCTTCTTCCTACAAGGTCTGAAGCTCTGCTCAGGATTATAAATCCATTGTGACTTCACCAGCACACCTTCCCCACTTGGCAGCCATACCCCCAAATTCTTGAAACAAGAGAAGTTACATTCAATAGCAGCTCTGGGAAGGAAATGATCAAAGAAAGGTCCGGAATTATACTGAATAGCACATGCTTCCAACCTTGACCAGATCTGTGTTCAAAACGCCACTAGCCTATGACCAGAATACTGCCTCACACCCTCCCTGTTGGGGTTAGAGGATGAAACCATCCTAACGTAGTTCATAGATGGGTGAACACTGACAAGTCAGAATCCACCAAGGGAAGCAGCTGGTGTGACCCTGTATGACGAAAGCAACGTGGAGGATGGGAGGTGGCCTGCTAGTTCACCCCTGTGACAGGCTTGTCCTGGCTCCCTGGAGTCATCTGAGCAGCCAGCAAGGTGTTCCTGCATCAGAGACCCAGTCAAGAACAAGTCTGACTGAAAGATGCAACTCTCTTAGTTTTGTGTGCAAGAAAACCCTTGACTTCCCAACTTCCTTATTTTAAATAATTGATCCTGTGAGAATGACCAAAAGTACTGAAAATGTCGTCTGACATTTTTTTAGAATGGGCCCACTGAAGATAACCTAAAGCCTTTTGCAATAATATTGGTAAACCAAAGATTAATCATTCTGTTCTTATGCAAACTTCTAGAGAGATTTGTTTCCTTTAATAAGAAACAGTAAAGAAACAACAATAAAAATAACATACCATCCAGCAGAGTGTCAAAGTGGAGGACTTGCAAGTACTCCTTCTCACGCATAAAGCCTTTGAGGGGCGTGGCCCAGCCTTCACTCAGAACCTGGACCCACTGCAGATCCAGCTGTAAAACAAGGAGCAGATACTGCTTCCATCCACTCTCTCCCGCTCTCTTTCTCTCTCTTAGGGATCTTCCCCTTCCCCGTCAATGGTCAATTGTTTAGTCAGTCGGCAGGAGGGTGAGGGCAGAACCTTTTATGAATTAAGTGTTCCCATATGTCCTGCTGGCTTGTGATCCAAGGTCTAGCTAGGTGTAAGTTTAGAACTTTCCTATAGAAGAGTGGTAAAATGATTTCAAATTTTAATAATTTGGGGGGCTAGAGAGCTGGCTCAGCACAGCCTGATGACCCAGGTTCAATTCTCCAGTGCCCATGTAAAGCCAGATGCACAGGGTGGCTCATACATCTGAAGTTGTTTTGTAGTGGCCAGACACCCTGGTGTGCCCATTTTCTCTCTCTCTCTCTCTGCTTGCAAATAAATAAATAAATAAATAACATGTTAAAAAATCAAATTGCAATGATGTGAATATTTTCGGCTGTAACCATTCCCGTAATGTGCTACTGCGTTGAATATTTGTTCAAATCCCTTTTTGTTTATACACACGCATACAGAAAATCTGGTTTGGTATATGTTCTCACCAGATGTACTTACTGGTCACTTGACTGAATGGAACAAGCTATTTATTGACTCTAAGATGAAGGCCAACATGATTACCATGGCATGAAAATCTTTTAAGTTCTGGTCCCTGTGACTCAGGAAGGGACTTCTACTTCCCTCCTCTTCCAAATGGGGACCTTCTTACCAATCCCGCCAGTCAAGGCAGAGTCTAAACATACGTTCTTTCAGACCTGTGTCACACTTATCCTTTCCCCCACCTGCAAGCTCCTATTGATCATTTGAAACTCAGCACACAGGTCATTGCTCTGAAACCTTTCCTGTCACCATCCCTATGACCCCAAGAATGAGTCATTAGATTTGAAGTTCTCTGCCCTTCAGAACATCCTGTGATTAGAACTACTATGCCACACTGTAATTTATGTGTTTACTAATCTGCCTGGCGCGGTGGTGCCTGAGGCTTGTTTCACAGAGCCAAGGGATTCTGTTTATAAGTTGTTCAGGACTTACTGGTGTATGAAGCTTTAGTTAGCAGAAGCAAGTTCCCTCTTACAAAATCTCCAAGGTTTTAATGAATAATAAAAAGGTACCAAGAAAGACTTGATCGTCTTGTGTGCACTAAGTTAAACTGACCTATAAAAATGCCACATGCAGGACAGTTTGCTGGGGTTGCATCTTACATGCTCCAGGCAGCAAAGTCAACGCAACATAAGCTGTCTGGCTCTTCCCTCAGACTACACTCTCCCTGAGGTAGGAAGAGTGCACTCTCTAGGGTATAAAGGATGGAGACATTCATATTATTTTAGTTCAGGGTTGCTCTTTGGTTTAAACACATTCCCTCTAGATTGCTCAAGAAGTATTCATCTTTTGGACAAACTGTTTCTCAGAAATCATGATTGGCCCTCTGCCTCCATTTCAGCACAACTGTAAGTATAACGGCAGCTGGAGTGCTCTATGTGCTCAAAGCTGGCCTAAAACTCACAGCGAGCCTCCTACCTCAGCCTCCTGAGCGCTGACTTACTGGCAAGAGTTACAGGGTGTCTGGCTTGTCACTTAGACCTTTCTTACTACCACGAGGATTACAATGGGATGTCGTGACTCAGCTCTCCTCTGGCCAGTCTGCACTCTCGTACCTTGGTGATTGACAGCGATGGGAAAGCCTCAGCCTCTGCTCGGACTTGATCAAGTTTGTTTTCTGGCACAAAGAGTTCGTGGATGCCCTTGATCATAGCGTGGGGCACGATGTTCTGCAATTAAATGAAATTGGCAACAACTGCAAATGAGGATTGCACAAGGAATGCCTTAAAGTAAAGAAACGGAGATCACCACGGAGGACCCAAGGGGGGCGGGGAGAGAGGCAGGCTGCCCAGGCCTCCCACCTGCTCCTGCAGAAGCTCCACCACCTGCTGGACACAGTCGCTCACGGAAGACAAGTTGGTCTTCAGCACGCACTCCGGAGTTTCAGGCTTTTCATAATCAGAATCGATGCCCGTAAATCCTGCAGGGCACAAGCGCAAGTCGTATTCTTGTTCAGATACATATATATATATCTGAACAAGATATATGTATATGTGCATGTGTGTGTGTGTGTATTTACTTACTTACTTAATTAATTAATTAATTTTTTTTGAGATAGGGTTTCACTCTTGCCCAGGCTGTCCTAGAACTCTCTCTGTAGTCCCAGGCCGACCTCAAACTCACAGCGATCCTCCTACCTCAGCCTCCGAGTGCCGAGATTAAAGGCATGTACCACCAATACCTGGCTGTTTTTTGAGGCAGGATCTCACTCTACCCCAGGCTTGCCTCAAACTCAGCAATCCTCCTACCTCAGCCTCCTGAGCACTGGGACTAAAGGCATGTGCCACCACACCTGGCTCAGGATAGTATTTTTAATCAATAACATAGAGAATAATGTGCCAACCTGAAAACTCAGACTACGACAGAGAAGTTCAAATGACATCCTTGACTTCTTCCCATAGGTAAGACAATGCATAGCTGAGGGCTGGGGTGTGGCTCATGCATGCATGCGTGAGTCCCTGAGCCCCATCCCCAGCGTCACATAAAACGAGGTGTAGCGGCCCTATAATTCTAGCACTTGGGAGGTAGAGACAGGAGCACCACAAATTCAAGGTCACCCTCAGTTACATAGGGAGTTGCCGGTCAGTCTGGGGGCGGGGTGTGGACACTGTCTCAACAACAACAAACATTTGCTTTTAAAAATTATAACTTTTCAAAAAAAGGGAAGATAGAAAGAAAAGAAAATGCACATTAGCATTTTCACTATGGAAAGTCTCAGATTATCAAGTGTCTGGCAAAGGTTACACCTGGATAGCTGATAAGAATCAAAACAGGAAGGCCAGGGGGAAAAGTCTGATAGATGCCCTTAAACACAGTCACAAGATGGGATCCACTCTAGTCTCTGAATTTTACTGCTCATACTTGAGGCAACAGTTCTTGAAAGAGAAAGTCGGGCCCAAGGCCACACTGAACACACTACGCTTTGATAAAAAGTTGCATACATCACCTGCAATTTTGGAAAACAGGATGTATAGCTTAGACAGATTTCTGAGAACATATATACCCAAAGACTGGCAGGCTATCCATGGTGCGGCTTGCCAGTTCTCATACCTTTAATCTCTCCAGCTCGGGCTCGTTTGTAAAGGCCCTTTACATCCCGGCTTTCACAAATATTTAGAGGTGCATCTACAAATATTTCAAAAAACGGCAGTCCTGCTAATTCGTGGATTTTGCGGGCATTCTCGCGATCCTGAAAAACATTATGTTTAAGTATGTAAAAAGAGAACCGGGCATGGAGGTGCATGCCTGTAGTTCTATTACCAGGAGGTCGAGGCAGAAGGGTCGGGCATACACTTGGCTACAAAGTGAGTTTGAGGCCAGCCATAAAATCATTTAATAAAAAATAAAATAGGGGGCTGGAGAGATGGCTTAGCAGCTAAGGTACTTGCCTGTGAAGCCTAAGGACCCAGGTTTGATTCCCCAATACCCACATAAGCCAAATGTACATAGCACATGTCTCTTGAGTTTGTTTGCAGTGGCTTAGAAGCCCTGGCATGCCCATTCTCTCTCTCTAAAATAAATACATAAAATATTTTAAAAAGTAAATAAATAAATAAAGTAGGGAGGCTAGATAGATGGCTCAGCACTTAAGGAGCTTGCCTGCAAAGTCTGATGACCAGGGTTCAAATTCTCCAGTAGCCATGTAAACCAGACGCACTAAATATCACATGTGTCTGGAGTTTGTTTGCAGTGGCTGGAGGACCTGGCACACCCATTCCCTCTCTTTCTCAAAGTAAATAAATTTTTTTTTTCTATTTTTCAAAGTGAGGTTTCTCTCTAACTCAGGCTGACCTGGAAGCCCCTCAGGGTGGCCTCCAACTCACAGTGATCCTCCTACCTCTCCCTCCCAAGTGCTGGGATCAAAGGCATGCAACACCATACTTGGCTCAAAAGTAAATACATTTTTGAAAAGTAAAAAAGATTGTCAAAAGAGGTTTACTGTGGACTATGGTTTGAATGTGTTCCCCAACCGTCTTCAAGTTGGTATGTTGATGGTTTTTGAAGGTGGCGTTAGTAAGACTCGATGAGGTCATTAGGATGAAGCTCCCATGACTGAACGGGTGGCTTTAAAAGAAGCACGGGGTGTGGTTGTGTAGGTAGGACACTGAGGCAAGAAGGCCCGAGTTTGAGGCCAGTCTGAGCTGCACAGCATGGTCTTCGTGGGGCGTGCACGCTAGCGGAGCACCTGCCTATGCCGCTGCACAACGCCCTCATCAAAGGTTAGCAGAAGTGGAGACGGCACGCTCTGGGGCTGCCTGGCCGCTAACACCGTGGGCAAAGAAAACCTCTAGTCTTTAGAATTTATCTGTTCCCATGTTCTGTTAAAACAAGAAAATGGATAGGACAGAAAGTTCACAGCTGGAAGTCTTCGTGGCAAAACACTATGCGCTCTTGCCCTTGCTATTCCAGAGATAAGGGGCTTCACGCTCAGCAAAGACTTTCCAGAAAGTTCGGCCAGGCCTCTCTGATAAACACAACTGGGGCGACTGCGCGCCGACGCGTGGCCCTGTCCCCGCACCAGCGGCCGAGCATGGGCGCACGGTATGGGCATGGGCGCGCGCGCCTCGGTCGAGCCCCGAGCCTGGCCAGGCTGCTGCTGCTCGGGCTGCTGGCGCCGGGAGCGCAGGGGGCGCGGGGAGAACGGCGTCCTCGCCACTCAGAAGCGCTTGACCAGGCTGACCGAGAGGTTTGTGCTGCGAGTGGATATGTTGGTGGAGACTCTGTGGAAAGTTTGGATTGACGTCTTGGATGTCCTTGGACTTGATGTTGCCCACTTGCCCCAGTGCTTCAGCCCAGCCTCGGTGTCCCGCAGCCCGGCCCGCGCCCGCCCTGCTCTTGGTGGGAGTTGTCCTTCTGGCCCTACTGGTCTTTGTCCCTGACCTTGGGCTTCACCTTCCGCGTCCTACACCTGGTGTTGGGCCGCTTCTTCTGGCTCGTGCGGGTCATCCTGTTTTCCGTGTCCTGTGTGTACATCCTGCACAGGTATGAGGGGGAGCTGCCACGGCGCCTTGTGGTGGCCGTCTACTGCATGACGGGGCCCGTGGGCGTCTATTGGCGCAGCAGCCTCGGCAGCCCCAGTGTGGAGGAGGAGCTGGAGCACCTGGAGAACCAAGTCAGACTCCTCAGCATGCGTCTCAATAGGGTGCTCGAGAGCCTGGACCACTCCAAGGACAAGTGAAGGTCAGCCGCCCGGCCGGGTCCCCGGGCGACAGCACGTGATCTCAGAAAACAGAAAAGGAACAAGACAGCAGCTCCCCTGAACCCCAAACCATCTTAATAAAGAGCTCTGAGCAGGCACGGCACTTGGTGATGGTCTTTACCACCACATGGCGACCTTAGGACCCTTTGGAGAAGAAGGAAGAGATCACTTTATGTAGAAGTCCATGGAAGTGTTGCTAGTGACAAGAATATTTTTTAAACAAAGGATAGAACCATATTAGCTGTACAGTCAGAGAAATTTATCTGTGCATAGAACATAAAGTTCATGTTTTCAAGCATAAAATACATCGTTTATAAAGTTTTTAAGTAGAGATTGAGTAGAGTTTAACAGGATGTTGAGGGGGACATGCAGAAGTGATCTTTTTTTAGGGTAGTTTAAATGTCAGTGCTATCATAGTGGAACAGCTATCAGTGAGTGAGGTGTGTGTGTGTGTGATCTTCCTATTCCAAATCTTAGTTTTGTTATTTCGGGTTGATGTTGGCTTTGCTAATGAGTGTTGTCACTTCTTGCACACAGTTGGGCTTCAGTATGGAACTCATGCCTTGGATCCTGGGGACTCATAAACCCTTACACCCCATCAAAAAAAAAAAAAAAAAAAACTGTCTCGGGAACGTCTAAAGGAAACTACAGGAAAAAATAGCAGGATTGTGCTGGTGATATGGGGAGACTTCATCCCAAGGATGTGCTCAAGACACACTGTGGTTATCTGCAGCTACCAGAAACTTCCTGCTTCAAAGCTCCACGATAAACACACACGACCAGAGCTTTCCAGTGACAGCTCCTTGGCCCACTAAGCATTCCCCTTGCACAACTGACATTGAAGTGTGTTGGAGTTCTTGCTTATCCTCACGTGTCCCCCATGTGACCATTAAAGGCTTTAGGTCAGCGGGGACACTGGCTTCCGATGAAGCAACTCTCTTTACATCACCAGTAGTCAACAGAGGGCACGGGAGGGCACGCGAGGGAGCAGGCTGCAGGGCAACTGGGTCTGGCTGCACCGGGGCCTCGCGTGGGTGGGTTTGCGTGTGGTGCCAAATCTATTACCTTTGTGAATGGAGAAATGAAACTAGTAATGCAGACCAGACCGGCATCGGCAAAGAGCTTCGCCACCTCAGCAATCCGACGGATATTTTCTTCTCGATCACCGGGAGAGAAGCCAAGGTTTTTGTTAAGGCCATGGCGCACGTTGTCCCCATCCAGGGAGTAACAAGGGATGGCGTGGGAGACGAGGTATTCTTCCAGAGCAAAACTGATCGTCGTTTTCCCAGCACCAGAGAGACCTGTACAGAACAGGCAAAACACACTGTCATTGGCCCAGGTGGTTTAAGATGGAAAAAAAAAAAAAGAGTTTGAGCTGGGGGCTACGAGGATGGCTCAGCGGTTAAGGTGCTTGTCTGCAAAGCTGAAGGGCTGGCGTTTGATTCCCCAGTACCCACATAGTACCACATATACAAGGTGGTGCGTGCTTCTGGACATCCTTTGCAGTGCCTGAGGTCTTGGCACACCCATTCTCTTTCTTTCTTTCTACCTTTCTCTCTCAAATTAATAAATGCATCAAATATTTCAAAAAAAATGTTTGAGCTGGGCATCGTGCTGCAAAACTGTAATCCAACAATTTGGGAGGCTACATGGTGAGTTCAAGGCCAGCCTGGGCTACCCCATCTCAAAAAAAAATAAGCCATCCCCTCCAAAACAGATGAAAATTTGTGCAGTAATCCGACACTTTTAGATGTAACTTAACACTGGTGACAACCCTCTCATCTTAAATGAAAACCATTGAAATCTAGGAAAAGGTATAGTTTATTATATACCATGACTTGTGGTTATTTTAACTTTTGGAATAGCTGTTGACAAAAACAATTTCTGGGAAAGGAAGAACACACAGAGCATGGGGAAGACACACATGCTGACAAAATCACTCAAGTGGTCAAATTCTGACTGGCACGCAGAAAGCTAGCACCCCCAAAATCCACTTTTCCTTTGAACCTGAAGGATATTCCATGGTGTCAAGCCACTACCATACCATACCTAGCACAGAATCAGGCAAATAGGGAAGGAAGAAAAAGAAGGCAAGAGATCCTAACATAGAGAAGACAGCAGGAGAGGAGAAAGGTAGAAAAAGGAATAGAAAGGCAGGGGCTGCAGAGATGGCTTAACAGTTAAGGTGTTTGCTTACAAAGCCAAAGGACCCAGGTTCAATTCCCCAAGACCCATGTAAACCAGAAGCACAAGGGGCACATGTGTCTGGAGTTCATTTGCAATGGCTGGAGGCCCTGGCATGCTCATTCTCTCTCTATCTGTTTCTTTCTCTGCTTGCAAATAAATAAATAAAAATTATATATATAAAAGAGAGGCAGAGACAAAGTTCAGAGGAATGAAAATTTGAGGTAGGAGGAGGTATTCTATAAAAAGGAAATAAATAGTTTCTACACTTTTATTGTTGCTGTTTGTTTTTTCAAGGTAGGGCCTTGAATTTATAGCAATCCTCCTACCTCTGCTTCCTGAGTGCTGGGATTAAAGGTGTGTGCCACTACAACCAGTTTTTTTTTC
Source organism: Jaculus jaculus (assembly GCF_020740685.1). Taxonomy (NCBI): domain Eukaryota; kingdom Metazoa; phylum Chordata; class Mammalia; order Rodentia; family Dipodidae; genus Jaculus; species Jaculus jaculus. Next base: position 48,269,853 of record NC_059102.1, read on the forward strand.
CCCCTTGACCCCCACATTTTAAATTCTATTTATATTTATTTATTTGAGAGAGAGAGAAAAAAAAGATACAGAAATAGGCAGGTAGAGAGAGAGAGGAAGGCGGGGTGGGGAGAGAGAGAATGGGTATACCAGGGCCTCTAGTCACTGCAAACAAACTTCAGATGCATGCATCCCCTTGTGCATCTGGCATATGTGTGTCCTGGGGAATCGAACCTGGGTCCTTTTGCTTTGCAGGCAAGCACCTTAACTGCTAAGCCATCTCTCCATCCCTTTAATTGTATTTTAAACTCACAACCTTGGCCTTGACAGAGGAACATTAGAAGAATGTTTTGAGACTCAGCTACATCATTGTTGGTATTGTCTAGGTTATCCAGTTTCTTTTTTTTTAAAAATTTATCTATTTATTTGAGACAGACAGAGAGAGCGGTGGGGGGGGGGGGAGGGAGGGAGAGAGAGAGAGAGAAAGAATGGGTACTCCAGTGTCTCCAGCCATGGCAATTGAACTCCAGAGTCATATACCACCTTGTGCAACTGACTTTACATGGGTACTGGGGAATCAAACCTGGGACCTTTGGCTTTGCTGGCAAGCACCTTAACTGCTAAGCCATCTCTCCAGCCCATCCAGTTTCTTTTCAAAAAAAGACAAGTGATAAATTCCTCTTAGAATTATGTCAGATCATAGGGTATGGAAAATGGGACTCTTTTTTTAAAAAAAAATTTTATTAGCATTTTCCATGATTATAAAAAAATATCCCATGGAAATTCCCCCCCCACACACTTTCCCCTTTGAAATTCCATTCTCCAAAAATGGGACTCTTGAATCTCTGGTATGTTCTTTGGTATCAGAATACTAAGAAATGTAATCACAATTCCCTTCCATTTTGCTTTATCTGTTGGGTACAAAGATCAAACTGTAGTAACTGTTTAACTAAATTGTTGGCGTATAAATTATAATCCATTGTGGTAACACTAACTAAATTTGTTATAAATTTGCCATGGCCAGGTACATGCCTTTATGCTTTATAATGTGCTACCTGCATTTATGCTTCATTTCATTTAGTTCTGGCTACATATTCATGAGACAAGTACTAATCTGCATTTTCACTCTACAATAAGGACATATAGGCCTAAAGAAGCTGAGTGGTTTGTTCAAAGTCACCCACTTAGGTGAAGTCAGGGCTTAAATCTGAGTCTCTGAGGTATTTGGTTTCCTTTGGTTTGCATGGTCAATATTCTACCTTGGAAACATAAGAATAAAGAATAAAGTAGGGAAAGGTGATTTTTTTTTTTTTAATGTGAGAGAGGAAAGGAGGGGGAGAATTGGTACACCAGGACCTCCAGCCATTGAACTCCAGATGCGTGTGCCCACTTGGTGTGCATGGGCAACCTTGTGTGCTTATGTCACCTTGTGTATATGGCTTATGTGGGACCTGAAGAGTCAAATATGAGTCCTTAGGCTTTGCAGGCAAGTGCCTTAACTGCTAGGCTGTCTGTCCAGTCCAAAAAGGTAATTTTTTTAAAAGAAAAATATTTTTATTTTATTTATTTACTTGAGAGAGAAAGAGAGAGAGAGAGAGAGAGAATGAGAATGGGCACACCAGGGCCTCAAGCCACTGCAAACAAATTCCAGATGCATGCGCCACCCTGTGCATCTGGTTTACATGGGTCTTGGGGAATCAAACTGAGGTCCTTTGGCTTTGCAGGCAGGTGTCTTATCCACCAAGCCATCTCTCCAGCCCCCAAAAGGTAATTTTTGAAGAGTAGAAAAGACAGAGGAAATATATGCTTTATATTTTCCCTTTTCCTACTGGTTCTTTCTTTCTTTCTTTCTTTCTTTTTCAAAGAAGTGCCACATTCGAGAAAATGGATTTCCTGTGCCTGTCCTAACATAAATGAGGTCTTCACTCATACATATCCCATAAAGGCAAACATATAAAGAGAGGGAAAACTTTGGGAAGACAGCTGCACCTACTGCTCCTAACTATGCCTCTTGGATGGAGTAATGACTTGGGAATAATGTTGGAAACTGAGGCCTCATGCAGTGCTCACCTGCCTTTGCACTAGAGGAAGAGGATGGAGAAAGTTGTTTGGATGCAAATGCTGGCTGTGAAACCACAGGCATGAGGAAATAACTCACAGAAGACAGAATAAAGCTAGATTAGACCGGAGCAGGAAAAGACTCCAAAGAGCAAGAAGAAAAATGCCAGGGCTGAAGAGATGGCTCAGCAGTTAAGGCACTTGCCTGCAAAGCCTAAGGACCCAGGTTTGATTCCTCAGTGCCCACGTAGAGCCAGATGCATGAAGTGGCATATGCCTCTGAAGTTCATTTGCAGCAGCAGGAAGCCCTGGGCACCCATTCTCTCTATCTGTCTCTTTCTGCTTGCAAATAAATAATAAAAATGAAAATATTTAAAGAAGAAAAATGAGGATCATGAGTTCTAGCTCAGCCTGGACTTCATAGTGAGACTCTGTCTCAGAAAACCAAAAACAGGGTGCTGGACAGATGGATTCGCAGTAAAATTGCTTGCCTGCGAAGCCTAAGAATTCATGTTCAAATCTCCAGGTCCCACATAGCCAAACACACAGTGACACAAGCAGGCAATGGCATACCCATTCTCATTCTCTCTCAAAATAAATAATGATTAAAAAAAAAAAGGAAATCCCAAAACAGAACAAACAAGCAACAAATAACCAAGAAGTGTCAAGTTATCAATATCAAAATGTCAAGAAAGGCAGCCCTTCCCTGCTATGTTCTGTAGTTATCCTTGGGTTTAAAAGCATCTGCCTTGGTGAGCAGAGGGTAGAACATATGCTGATGTCATCGTCTGAGTAGACATTTTACTGCATCTGTGAACTTGACTTTTCCTTTGGAGTCCAGACTGTATTAGACTCAGTCCCAGAAACAGTTTTCTGCTCTTGCTCAGAATATAAGGACTGGGGTGTTGGGGATCTTAGGGCCCAATTCCATTTCTGTCATAACTCTGAGCTTCAGTGTCTGCAGCTAGAAAAGGACAAGAAAGGGAAGCTCACTGGGTCATCTCAGGGCGAGTTAGTTGTTTCTGAAGGCAAAGGAGCAATCGTTGGCTAAAAACAGTGGCTAGTTTTCCTCCTCCCAGATTCTTTTTTTTTTTAATTTAAAAATTTTTATTAACATTTTTCCTCCCAGATTCTTATGCTGGTTTGTTTAGAGTAAGTACACAAGTGCTCTAGAACATCAAAACATTAGAAAAAGAGTATTTCTAAACATCTAAAATGTAATAGGCTGCAAAATTCTCTGTCAGATTAAGAAAGGCCCATTCATCATACCAGGAAATGCGTTTAAGGACAAACATGAGAATTGTTAAGTTCCTAGACTGAAAGAGGGTGTCATACACTCCTGTCCCATCTTGTCCTGCCCAAGACGAGATAGGTACCTGATAATTAGAGATTTCCCATGATGTATCAGACTCTATTTCTTTATTATTATTATTATTATTATTATTATTATTATTATTTAATTTTTTAACATAGGCTGTCATATGTCCCCTTCCCCCACCCCCCATTCCTGGGGGCCTTTCCAATAGGGTTATTGGTGTTCACTGTGGGGTCATTTGGGTCTCTGTCAGACTCCATTTCTTATAGACAGAAGAATTAGAACTGACATCCAAGCTTCTACTATAATTCTCAGCCTCCTTCAAAGTCAAAATGATAATGCACATGGTATAATGTTATACTCATCTCCTTAAAATTGTCAAACATGTTCATTTTAAAATTAAAGATATGCTGAAAAATATGTGTACATGCACATGCATATGTTTATATATGTAAGTGTATTTTGATACCTGTTAGCCACACGGTACATCCTCGGAATCCGCCCCTGGTTCCAACCACCTGTCCTCTCTTATTCCTGCTCACATGGTGGGCTTGATAGACTACATTTGTGGATTTTTGCTGATTATCCTACAAAACAAGATCAAGCATAATATTTGATTGATAAAATACGTATTCTTCACATGAAATAATGCATATCCATTTAAGCTTTTTATTTCTTTCCTCCTCCTTCTTTTTTTTTTTTTTTTTTTTTTTGAGACAGAGTTTTGCTGTAGCCCAAGCTTAGCTAGAATTCACTATGTAGTCTTAGACTGGCCTCAAACTCACAGCAGTCCTTCTACCTCTGCCACTTAAGTGCTGGGATTAAAGGCATGCACCACCATGTGTTTGATTGCAAAACTAACACATTTAACTTCTATGAAACATATTTGAAAAAGATTCACCTAATATTCATCCTAATATAATTTTTTTTTCATTTCTACAGAAAGTATATAAACCTTCTTTCTCCATTTCACTCATTTTTCTTAATATGATTCATAGAAGTTTTATGGGGCTGGAGAGATGGCTCAACAGTTAAGGTGCTTGCCTGCAAAGCCTAAGGACCCAGGTTCCATTCCCCAGTGTCCACGTAAAGCCAGATGCACAAGGTGGTGCATGCGTCTGGAGTTCATTTGCAGTGATTGGAGGCCCTGGTGCTCCCATTCTCTCTATCTGCCACCCCCTCTCTCAAATAAATAAATAAATAAATAACATACTTAGAAAAAATTATCTCCACAAAATAATGATTTTTAAATTATTATGAAAAGACTAGAGAGATGGCTTAGTTGGCAAAGCACTTGCCATATAAGCATGAGGACCCAAGTTTGGACCCTCAGCACCCACATAAATAGCCAGGTGTGTTGGCACACACCTATAGCCACAAGACTTGTAGGATGGAGACAAGAGAACGCCTAGAGCTTGCTGCACTGGTGAGCTTTCGGTTCAGTGAGAAACCTACCCCCAGAAACTAAGGGAAGAGGAGCTGGAGAGATGGATTAGTGGTTAAAGGTGCTTGCTTGTTTGGCAGCCCAGGTTCAGTTATCCAGTACCGACATAAAGCCAGATGCACAAAGTGGCATGTGCATCTGGAATTTGTTTGCAGGGGCAAGAAGCCCTGGTGTACCCATTTTCTCTTCCTCCCTCCCTCCCTTTCTCCTTCCTTCCCTTTCCCTCTCTCCAAATAAAAAATCTAGCTACAAGCTGGGCATGGTTGGTGGTGCACACCTTTAATCCCAGCATTTAGAAGGTAGAGGTAGGAGGATTGCCATGAGCTCAAAACCACTCTGGGACTATATAGTGAATTCCAGGTCAGCCTGGGCTAGAATGAGACCCTACATTGAAAAAACGAAAAAATGTCTATCTAGAGAGTAACAGAAGAAGACATCAGACATTGACCTCTAACCTCCACTTGCACACATGTCTATGTGCACACCCAAACACACATATGTATTTACACATGAACACATACACTATATACCGCACATATCCCAACAAAAATTATTGTATGTCACTAGGCATGGTGGCGCATGCCTTTAATCCCAGCACTTGGGAGGCAGAGATAGGAGGATTGCCATGAGTTTGAGACTACCCTGAGACTCCATAGTTAATTCCAGGTCAGCCTGGGCTAGAGTGAGATCCCACTTCAACCCAAACAACAACAACAACAAATTATTGTATGCCATTGCTGGCAAACTATTAGTTCTTACAATTTCAAAACAAACACTGGGCTGGGGAGATGGCTCAGTGGATAAAGGTACTTGCTTGCAAAGCCTGCTGACTTACGTTTGATTCCCCAGTGCCTATGTAAAGCCCAATACACAAAGTGGAGTATGTGCCTGGAGTTTGTTTGCAGTGGCACTATGCCCTGATGCATCCCTCATTCTCTCTCTTTCTCTTTCTCTCCTTGCAAATAAATAAAGAAATATTTCATAAAATTAAAAACAAATACTGCCTTTAGAGTAACTACCATCATCCTTTGAGACTATCATTCAAATTAGACTATTTTGATGCTATGTCACAGTTCTGATTCCATGAAAATTTTATTTTATTTATTTTTGGGGGCATAGAGGGGGTTCTGAGGTAGGATCTTGCTCTATCCCAGGGTGACTGACCTGGAATTCACTATACAGTCTCAGACAGGCCTTGAACTCACAGTGATCCTCCTACCTCAGCCTCCTGAATGCTGGGATTAGAAGCGTGTGCCATCACACCCAGGTTCTATGACATTTTTAACTTGTCTACCTTAGGTAGTGGCCATAAGGGAATGCTTTTGCTCCTACAAATGCATGTTCTCCCATATCCTGTTGGCTTGAACATAGAACAAACTACTCCAAAAACAGAGGACATACTAGGGTGGCTGGTTGACCAGTCTCTGTGGAGCCAGATAAGAGAGCCTAGGGACAGTGTAAGGGTTAAAATTAGCTCACACCTGCACTTCTAGAACTTGGGAGGCAGAGGTAAGAGAACTGCCTGGAATCTGAGACCTGCTTGCACTACATAGTGACTTCCAGGGCAGTCTGGCCTATTGTGTGAGACCTTGTCTCAAAATGCACCAACCAACCAACCAACCAAGTAACCAGTCAATGAAGGGATTCCCCTTGCCCACACAGCAGAGACCAGGTAAGAGTAAAGTCTGAGTACACAGGGCTATTTCCTCACAAGAACTACAGTTTTGCTTCCACTTCCCCAAGTCAATGTACGAACTCCTTAAACCTTTCAAACACCCTGGCAGAAATGAACATGTACCAGCTATGAGGCATGGAGTTTAATTTCAATATCAAATGTCTGTATTTGTTGTACTAACATCAGCCTAGTGAGGTAAGAGACTATCTATCTGATTCTGACTCTAACCTGACTGGAAGGTGAATGTTTGGTGACTTTTTTTTTTTTTTTAACCAGGTAGGGTCTCACTCTAGCCCAAGCTGACCTAGAATTCACTATGTAGTCTCAGGACAGCCTTGAACTCATGATGGTGGTCCTCCTACCTCTGCCTTCCAAGTCCTAGGATTAAAGGCACGCACTACCATGTCTAGCTGATGAATTTTTAAAAAGGCAGGAGCTAGAGAGAAGGCTCAGTGAATAAAGCACTTGCTGTGCACGTGTGAATCCTTGAGAATGAATCCCCCAAATCCATGACTTTTTAAAACAAACAAACAAACAAACAAACAAAAGAGCAGATGCTGTGGTGGGCACTGTAATCCTAGCATGCCTATGACAAGAACGAAGGTAACGACAGGAGAGTCTTCCTGGAGCCTGTGGGCCAGCCAGTCCCTTGAACATGGTGGTGAACAAGACGCACTGCCTCAAACAAGGTGGAAGGCGAGGACTGAGCCCTGAAGTTTCCCTATGTGCACTGTGGCATGTGAGAGCCTGACCCCCCATGTGAACACACGCAAACATATACTCACAGCATACACACACACAGAAAGGTAAAAATGGTCCAATAAATACAGTTTGGGGTAGACTTCTAGAAAATAAAATCTGTAATACAAGGAAGGAAGAAGTTATGCTGACAGCTGCGGGTGGTGGCACAGGTATTTAATCCCAGCACTGGGCGGGCAAAGCTGGGAAGATGGCTGTGAGTTTGAGGCCAGCCTGGGACTACAGAGTGAGTTCCAGGTCAGCCTGGGCTACAGTGAGACCCTGCCTCAAAAAAAAACAATCAACCCCCCCAAAAAAAATCAAAGAAGAAGGAGAAGAAGAAGGATGAGGAGGAGGAGAAGAAGAAATCATGACAGGTAAATCAACAGGTATAGAATTGCCCATATGTCTGACACAGGGTAAACAGAACTTCAGAATTGTAAAAATCTATGAGCCTCTTAACATATGTGTATACCCAGAAGAGCCAAGAAAGCACCAATATATTTTGAATAAGACCTGGAGGAGACTAGACAACTGTTCGTTCTCTCAGTAAATGCTATGTTCCACAACAATCCTAGGCACTGGGAATATAGTCCTAAGGGCACAGAGTCCCTGACATCATTTTGGACAGAAAGATTAGAAGATGAAGTAGCTGGGCCCACTCCCTGGAAATATCTATATGTATATATACATTTGTACATTGATATGTGTGTGATTGACATGCGTATTCTATACAAAGGTGTATAAAGAAAATCTGCAACTCGATGACAATCCATTTTTCCTTTCTGTGTATATATATGTTTGTGTAGTGGGCACGCATTTATGTGTATTCGTGTGTGTGTGTGGGGGTGCCCGTGTGTATAGATGCACGTGTGGACACGTGCATGTGCATGTGGAAGCCAGGTGTTGATGTTGGGTGTGTTCCTTAGTTGCTCTTAACCTTATTATCTGAGGCATGCCTCTCATTAAACCCACAGCTCACTGATTTGGCTGTCTAGCAAGCCTCAAGAACCCATCTATCTTTGGTCTCCCCAGTGCTGGGATTACAGGTTTGCACCACCACGCCCAGCCTTTTACAAAGGTCTGAACAATCACTTCACAGAAAAAGATAGACACTTACCTAGTAGAGTGCCACAAAGTACTCAAAGTCAGCAAGAAAACGGAGGCAAAATGAGATGTCACTGATTTCCTCTAGCAGCAGTGAGAAGGGAGTGGGGTTTTCGGGGACATACGACCCAGAAACAAGAGCAGGTTCTTGCAAATTAACATAGATCCCCCAGGGCCAACTATTCAAGAGAAATGCAAACATGTGCCAGCAGAAAGACTTGTGCAAGAATGTCCTTAGAAACTTTATTTGGCTTAAAATTAGAAATGGCAGCTGGGCTCAGGAGATGGCTCAGCAGTTAAAGGCACTTTCTTGCAAATGCTCACAGCCCAAGTTCGATTCCCTCATACCTGCATAAAGCCAGATGCACAAAGTGGTATATGTGTCTGAAGGTCATTTGCCGCAGCAACAGGCCCTAGTGTACTCATTTTTTTTTCTCTCTCTCAAAAACAACAACAGCAACAACAACAACAACAAAGTTCACAGGAAAAAACAATAGCAACAAAATAATTTACACACATGGAAAGGGGTGCACATTCCTATAGTCCCAGCACTCTGGAGGCAGAGTGAGTTTAAACCAGCCTGGGACTACAGAGTGAGTTCCAGGTAAACCTGGGCTAGAATGAGACCCTGCCTAACACTACTGAACCCAGGTTGTTAGGCATCGCAGACAAGCACCTTCACTGCTGAGCTCTCTCTCCAGCCCTAATACTCGTATCTTAACCAGCAAGTTTTATTAACAAAAAATTTTACATGGTGTACTTTTCACCAGTCTCCTCTGTCATGCTTCTAATTATGTCAGAATCACCTTGATCAATGATAGTCAGAGTGCACGCTCTGTCGTATTTACCGCATGCTGTACCCAGTTCAATATTATTGCCACTGTAGTGATGGCGACTAGTTTTGGCCAATGCAGCATAGTATTCTGGGTTTGTAATACAAACTTTCTTCACCCTGGCAAAGTTTAAGCAAACAATATTTTCAGAAAGTCAGGTACTTGGGCTCTTTTGCTTCAGTAAGCTATTTTGCATACCTATTTCAAAATCAACCTTTGCAATGTTTTGCAAAAGGCAAACAAATAGAATGGAAGCAGATGTTTTGAAGAATATTTGAACTGCAAAGGGGTGAGGCAGCCAAAAAGATCTTTTCCTGGTTGAAAGGCTTACATGCCTCTACACAGCACATGGTGTTCTGAGCTTTGGAAAGAAAGCAGCTGTCAGGAAAAAAAAAAAAAGAAAAGAAAAGAAAAGAAAAGAAAAAACAAGAATTCTATCTACATAAAAGAAAACACGTGCTAAGGGAGCAATCGCCTGCCTCACTGCCTCTGCAAGGAACCAGACCTTACTGCTGCCCCCACACTGTCGCTTAGCAGGAAGTGCCCCAGAAACTTTGCAGTTAGGGGCATACTTCTCTGCTACTTCCCAAAGAAAAATCTTGCAAAAATACTTGCTTCTTTTTTTACTTTTATTTTTGAATTTTTTGAGGTAGGGTCTCGCTCTAGCCCAGACTGACCTGGAATTCACTGTCTCAGGCTGACCTCGAACTCACACTGCTTCTCCTATCCCTGCCTCCTGAGTGCTGGGATTAAGGGTGTGTGCCACCACATCTGGCCTCGCTTCTTTGGTTTTATTTGTTTTAAGAGAGAGAGAGAGAGAGAGAGGGGCTGGAGAGATGGATTAGCAGTTAAGCACTTTCCTGTGAAGCCTAAGGACCCTGGTTCGAGGCTCGATTCCCCAGGACCCATGTTAGCCAGATGCACAAGGGGGCACATGCATCTGGAGTTCGTCTGCAGTGGCTGGAAGCCCTGGCGTACCCATTCTCTCTCTCTCTCTCTCTCTCTCTCTGCCTCTTTGTCTGTCACTCTCAAGTAAAGAAATAAAAATAAACCAAAAAAAATTTTAAAAAAGAGAGAGAGAATTGGCATGTCAGGGCCTCAGCCACTAAAATTGACCTCCGGGCTCCTGTACCACCTGGGCATGTATGACCTTGCGCTTGCCTCACCTTTTGTGCACGTGGCTCATGTGGGATCTGGAGGGTCGAATATAGCTCCCTCGGCTTCACAGGCAAGCACCTTAACTGCTAAGCTACATCTCCAGCCCCCTTTTTTTCCATTTTTTCGAGGTAGGGTTTTCCTTTAGCTCAGGCTGACCTGGAATTCACTATATAGTCTCAGGCTGGTCTTGAACCCCCAGTGCTCCTCCCACCTTTGCCTCTTAAGTGCTGGGCTTAAAGTGTGAGCCACCACCCGACTCTAGCCTTGCTTCTTTTAGATTCCTCCAGAAAATCCAAGAACAACAAACATGGATTTTGGAGTCAAGCAAACTTGGATTTGAAGCTGGCTTCACAAGGTAGCACAAGTTACTGGCATCTCTAAACCTCCTCTTCTTTCTCTGGAAGACGAGGATACTCTCCACCCAGGGTTGTTGAAAGGGTTAAATATGGGAATTGTTTACATAACATAGCAAAGAAAATACCAGACACATGGTGAGCTGTTAAATCTAGTCAGCACTGAGATATTTAATCTGCAGAAATGACGGGAGTTTAAGGAGTAAATCATCCGGGATTAGACTGGTTCAGGGATGTGGGTTCTCTCTAGGGTAGGCCTGGGAAGTTGGGTCACATGATCACATCAGACAGTGGATCGGACAGCATTTTTATTTATTTATTATTTATTTATTTTTGAAAGAAAGAAAGAGGCAGATAGAGAGAGAATGACACACCAGGACCTCCAGACACTACAAATGAACTCCAGATGCAGGTGCCACCTTGTGCATCTGGCTTTCATGAGTATTGTGGAATTAAACCTAGGTCCTTAGGCTCCACAGGCAAATGCCTTAACCACTAAGCCACCTCTCTAGTCCTGGAGGGCATCTCATCAGTGATAAGCCTCATACAGTTCTACATGAGATGTGCCTGAGGTGCACCAGTTTGAAGGCTCCTCATTCTACCCAGTTTCCTGCCCTGATTTTTTCTGTCTTAGAGGGACAAACACTGTTACCAGGAGAGGGCAACAAAGTCCTCAGCCCCAGGTCCAATTCATGAGCTGTTTCAGAATCCTAGCCATGTCACACAGCCTGGGGTCGCAGGGTCTCTTTGCTGGATCTCCCACTCCCATGGGCAGCACTGAAAAGGGAGTGTCGGGGCAGCTTCTGAAACTCAGGGTGAGACACCCTGGGACGTGGCAGAGAGCCTCAGCCTTGATTTTATGTGCCTAGGCAGAAAACAACCCAGAGAAAAGATTACAGATAGTTACAGTGGGGTGGGGCGGCCCCTGAGCCAAATCCAAGCCCGGTGAGTCACGGGGAGGATTGCCATGAAAGGGAGGACCGTGGACGAGTGAGGGCTCTGGAAAACACATGTCGGTGTGAGCTTCCTTCCCAGTGCACACGAGATGCTGGTGAGGCACGCACACTATAGCCAATAAACTCGGGCAGGCTTCGCTACAGCAGCCCTCTGCCTTCACCGGCCTCTCTTGGCGGATTAAGCATCCCAATCTTCCCCACGCCCCTGTGGAGTTCCATAATCCATTTCAAGGTTCATTTTCAAGGTAATTGGAGATTATATCCAAAATGAATTATATATATATATATACAAAAATTATCAACAAGCAGGGCTTGGTGACTCATGCCTTTAATCCCAGCACTTAGGAGACTGATAAAAGAGTTCGGCTGTGAGTTCCAGGTCAGCCTGGGTTGTAGAAATACCCTCCCTCAGAAACAAAACAGAAACCAAAAATTGTCAAAAAGGGCTGGACAAATGGCGTAGCAGTTAAGGCACTTTTGCCTGCAAAGCCAAAGGACCCAGGTTCAATTTCCTAGGACCCAAGTAAGCCAGGTGCACAGGGTGGCACATGGGCCTGGAGTTCATTTGCAGTAGCTGGAGACCCTGGTGCACCCATTCTCTCTCTCTCTCTCTCTCTCTATGCCTCTTTCTCTCTTTCTCAAATAAGTAAATAAAAATAAAAAGAGGTTTTTGTTTTTTTTTTTTTAATTGTCAACACATGGATTCCAGTGTGGCAATAAGGCTTCCTGTGTGCTAGGCATGGGTCACACCCCAGAACCCGAAGACAGGTGTTATCCCTCAGGAACATGCTCCCGCTCCATACCCCAGATCTATGAGAAGTCCGTAAGTGACATGCTTCATGCATGGTTACCACCCCAGGCTGCCCGAATCTCTGCAAGCCAGATCTAGTTCTAGTTGGATTTCCTAAGCCATGACTTCCTAGTTGTGAAAAGAGACTAAAAAGATCCCACCAGCCTTCAGTGCCCCAGGTCCCAGCAGCCCTTGCAGCTGCAGTGGATCGCATAGCCTCGATGCTGACCACCCTTTGCCAGCGCTGTCCTCAGGTAACAGCTGAGTGGAGATGCCACTCTTCTGCTCTTGCTGTGCCAGAGTCATTGCACCCTTCCTCGCGGGTAACCTTGCACCCACTGCCAGCACTGTGAAAAGAGTGGAAGACATAACTTCTTCAAGTATGTAGACGCTGGTGTGGAGCAGCAATATGGAAAACCAAGAACAGTGCTTTTTCAGTAACTGGCCCCAGAGGATAAAAGTTCATGAATTAATTGCCTGACAAGAAAATTCAAAATAATTGTTGTAGGGAAGCTCAGCAAACCACAAGAGAACAGATATGGCAAAACCGAGAAAACTACACAAGCAGGCAGGCAATACAGTGGAGGGACTGAAACAACCCAACAGTTCTGGAGTTGAGGGATACAGCAAACGAATGAAAAATGCACCCGAGAGTATCAAGGGTAGGTTTGATCGAGTAGAGGGAGGAATCTTTGAACTTAAAGACAGGCTATTTGGAAATAACCTGTAGAGGAGAAACAGAATGAAAACCATACAGATGGTCTTCAGCAGGGCTAACATTCATTGTTTACATTGAGGGATTAGAGCAGAATAGAAAGAAAGGGGCAAAAAATAAAAAATAAAAACTATATCTGGGAATATGTGTGTATGTATGTATGGGAGGGTAGATGTGAAGGTACAGAGAGGTCAAAGGTCTCCAATCATTTGCAAAAGAACACTGCCAACTTCACAAATCACTGACAGACTATTAAATTTGGCAAGAGAAGGTGTTCACATAGAAGAGAACTCCCAGGAGACTATCATCAGATTTCCCAGCAATTACAGGCTAGCAGAGTATGAAATGATATATTCAAGGTGCTGAAAGAAAATAAGCCTCTAGCCAGAAATACTTTACCCTGTAAAGCTGTCCTCAGAAAGAAGGAGAGACAAACAAGCCAGAGAGTTCATCCTTACCAGACCTGCTTCATAAGTATTTATAAAAGTTCTTCAAGCTGATTTTTAATTAAAAAAAGCCAATTAGTAACAACAAAACCTGAAAATATAAATGTTGTGGTGAAGATGAATAGTCAGAATATTCAAATACTATAGCAGTGATTTGCAAATCATATCTTTAATATGAAGGGAAAAAAATCTAGTGGCAGTATCAGCTTGCTGTAAGCTAAATAATATTAAAAATATAAATTGTGGGGCTGGAGAGATGGCTCAGCTGTTAAAGCGCTTGCCTGAGAAGCCTAAGGACACATGTTCTACTCTCCAGTTTCCATGTTAGCCAGATGCAGAAAAGTGAGGCAAGCATGAGGTCACACATGCCCACTAGGTGGCACAAGCATCTGGAGTTTGATTGCAGTGGCTGAGGTCCTGGTGTGCCAATTCTCTGCCTCTAAAATTTAAATATATATATGTATAATGACCTCAAAACATGAAATATAAGAGGACTAAAAAGATAGAATATTTATGCAATTGAAAAAAATTCTCAACAAAAATAAAGGTTCATTTTTCAGAAAACAATGACTTCAGTTAATATCCTATCAAGCTCTCATAGAAACTCCACTTTTGCATGTCATTTTGTAGGTGTCATGAATTGCAGGCTCGTTTTCCAGAAAGATCAAACTGAGGTACCATGCTACTATGTGACTCTATTTCTAAACATTGCAAACTTCAAAATCTTTTTTTTTTTTTTTTTTTTTTGGTTTTGAGGTAGGGTCTCACTGTAGCCCAGGCTGACCTGCAATCGGCTATGTAGTCTTAGGCTGGCCTTGAGCTCACAGTGATCCGCCTACCTTAGCCTCCTGAGCACTGGGATTAAAGGAGTGTGCCACCACATCAAGCGTAGGCAGAGAGAGAGGGAGAGAGAATAGGTACACCAGGGCCTCTAGCCACTGCAAATGAATTCCAGATACATGTGCTACTTTGTGCATCTGGCTTTATGTGGGTACTGGGAAATCAAACAGGTAGTCAGGCTTTACAGGCAAGCACCTTAACTGCTGAGTCATTTCTCCAGCTTGCCTTCATTTTTTCAGATGGGGTCTTATGTAGCCCAGAATGACCCCAAACCCACTATGTAGCCAAGCATGGCCTTGATCTCCTGACCTTCCTGCTTTCATCTTGGAGCACTTAGAGTGACAGAAGTGAGCTACCACGGCAAACCTAAAGTCTTAAAGAGTAAAATGCTCATTCTTAAAACAACTTTCAATTTTTTAACTCTAAAACATATTTTCTGTGGGAACAAATCATGCAATTTTATTGAGAACAAGGAAAATCTGATTTTCTCTGTTAGTCTCTGATTCTAAAATAATCCTAACATCACAGCACCCCAAAAAAACCAATTGTTATCCAAAGTAATTCATACAAATATTACCTAAAGTAGAAGAAATAGTGCTGAAGAGATGGCATAGTGATTAAGGTACTTTCTTGCAAAGAATGGTGGCCTGGGTTCAATTGCCCAGTACTCATGGAACGCCAGATTCATTTAGTGGCACATGTATTTGAAGTTGTTTGCAGTGGCAAGAGGCCCTGGTACATTCATTCTCTCTGTGTCTACTTGCAAATAAATACAGCAGAAACAATAAACATGTACATGAAGTAACTAGATTACATCCACTCAGTAACTATACATCTATACCTGAAAACACAAATATGATATAAGTTCACATGAAAAAGCAGTTTGTAGAGCAATTGATGTTGCTCTCATTTTTTATTTTTATTTATCTTTTTATTGACAATTTCCCTAATTATAGACAATAACCCATGTTAATTTCCTCCCTCACCCCCACCTTCCCCTTTGCAACTCCACTCTCCAACATTCCCCTTCCCCCTCTCAATCAGTCTCTTTTTTATTTTGATGTCATGATCTTTTTCCTCCTATTATGATGGTCTTGTGTAGGTAGTGTCAGGCACTGTGAGGTCATGGATGGCTGGCCATTTTGTATCTGGAGGAGCATGTTGTAAGGAGCCCTACCCTTCCATTGACTTTTACATTCTTTCCGCCACCTCTTCTGCAATGGACCCTGAATCTTGGAAGGTGTGATAGAGATATTTCAGTGCTGAGCACTCCTCTGTCATTTCTCAGCACCATGATGCCTTCTGAGTCATCCCAAGGTCACTACCATCTGAAAAGAAAAGCTTCTCTAACCCAAAGTGAGAGTAACATTAATATATGGGTATGAACACTAAGAGAGGTGCTTACCAGGAAGTTTGGTGAGCATACTGTATACATCTAGCCAGACACCACCATATGTTACACCTCTAGGGCTCATGACTACCCCTGTCGTAGATTTTCAGTATCAGGTATGTATTCCCTCCCATGGAGTGGGCCTCCTGTCCAATTAGAGAGCAGTTGGTTTTCCCCATTATAGACACACCACTATTGTACCCATTGGCTCATTTGGCCTGGCTGGCCAAATTTAAGGTTTGCAGTGTCTACTGTTGAGTATTGCCACTGGTGATTTCTCTCTCTCCCATTGAACTGCATGCAGTGTTGCTTTATTGAACTCTCTGTCAGCTGGTCTACATGGAGGAGGTTTTCAGCTCAGCTCCAGCAGGATTTCTCAGTGACACTGGAGCCCAAGTATGCAGTCTTTAGCAATAGGGCCTCCCCACCTATTCCTGGTGGGAAACCAAGAGAATTGGCAATGGCCTGTAATGTTTTGGGGGCATTAAGGACCTCCCTGGCCAGCAATTCACTGGAAGGTATCCTATCACTGGCACTGAACTTTTTCTAGTACCAATTTATGATTTCTGGGTGTTCCTTTGTCCAAAAAAGTAGGTTTCCATAAGACTTATGCATACTCTCTTAGATTTTGATAACCCTTCCTCCACCTTTCCTTTTCTCAGTCTCTTCTCTGACCTCTCTTAGGCCTTTCCACTCCCATTATTCTGTTGTTCTACGCACATATATACAATACCATCCTATTAAGTGCCCCCTCCTTCCTTTTCTATTTCCTTTACATCATGTTTCTAGTTTACTGGCTTCTGCTATTGGGTTTTATTCCAATTTACTTAGAACTCCAATCATTTGTAGCTAGGATGCACATATGAGAAAGAACATGTGGCATTTAGCTTTCTGGGCCTGGCTTACCTCACTAAGTATAATCCTTTCCAGACCCATCCATTTTCCTGCAAGTTTCATAATTTCATTTTTCTTCTTCATCACTGAGTAGAACTCCATTGTATAAATGTGCCACATCTTTATTATCCACTCATTAGTTGAGGGACATCTAGGCTGGTTCCATTTCCCAGCTATTGTGAATAGAGGGGCAATAAACATGGTTGAGGAAGTATGTCTAAGGTAGTAAGGTGAGTTCTTAGACTATATACTTTGGAGTGGTATAGCTGGGACATATGATAAATCTATTTTTAGCAGTCTCAGGAACCTGCACACTGATTTCCGCAATGGCTAGACCAGATTGCATTCACACCAAAAGTGTAGAAGAGTTTCTCTTTCTCCTCATCCTCTCCAGCATTTATGGTCATTTGTTTTCATGATGGTAGCTGTTCTGACAGGAGTGAGATGGAATCTCAATATAGTTTTAATCTGCATTTCCCTGATGACTAGGGATGTAGAACATTTTTTAGATGTTTATATGTCATCTGTATTTCTTCTTTTGAGAACTTTCTATTTAGTTCCATTGCCCATTTTTTAACTGGGTTGTTTGATTTCTTATTAGTTTTTTGAGTTCTTTGTATATCCTAGATATTATTCCTCAGTCAGGTGTGCAGCTGGCAAAGATTTTCTCCATTCTGTAGGTTGCCTCTGTGCTCTATTCACAGTATCCTTTGCTGTACAAAAACTTTGTAATTTCATGAGGTCCTAGTAGTTGATCTGTGGTTTTATTTTCTGAGCAACTGGAGTTATATTCAGAAAATCTTCACCAATACCAATATGTTGAAGGGTTTCCCTTATTTTTTCTCTAGCAGTTTCAGAGTTTTGGGTCTGATATTAAGGTCTTTGATCCATTTGGACTTAGTTCTTGTACATGGGGAGAGATAAACATCTATTTTCATCCATCTACAGATACATATCCAAACTTCCCTGGACCATTTGCTGAAGAGGCTGTCTTTACTCCAATGAGTATTTTTGGCATTTTTGTTGAAGTTCAGGTGACTATAGGTACCCAGACTTACACCTGGGTCCTCCATTCTGCTCCATTGATCTACATGTCTGTTTTTGTGCCAGTACCATGCTGTTTTTATTACTATGGGTCTGTAATATAGGTTAAAATCAGATATGGTGATACCACCAGCCTTACTTCTGTTGTTCAAAATTGTTTTAGATATTTGAGGTTTTTGTGTTCCCAAGTGAATTTTTGGATTTTTTTTTTCTACTTTTGTGAAAAATGGTATCAGAGAGCTGGGTTGGTGGCGCATACCTTTAATCCCAGCATTCAGGAAGCAGAGGTAGGAGGATCGCCAAGAGTTTGAGGCCACCCTGAGACTACAGAGTGAATTCCAGGTCAGCCTAAACTAGAGTGAAACCTTACCTTGAAAAAAAAAAAAAAATTCCATTGGAATTTTGGTGGGGATTGCATTAAATATGTAGTTTGCTTTTGGTAAGATTGCCAATTTCACAATATTGATTCTTCCAATACGAGAATAAGAGATGTCTTTTCATTTCCTAGTGTCTTCTGCAATTTCTGTCTCAAGTGTTTTAAAGTTTTCATTGTAGAGATCCTTCACTTCCTTGGGTAGGTTTATTACAAGGTACTTTATTATTATTATTATTTTGAGGCAATTGTGAATGGGAGTGATTCTCTGATTTCATCCTCTGCTCATTTGTTGTTAGCATAAAGGAAGGCTACTGATTTCTGGGTGTTTATTTTGTATTCTGCTACATGGCTATAGGTGCCTATCAGCTCTAACAGTTTGCTGGTACAGTCTTTAGGGGCCTTTATGTATAGAATCATATCATCTGCAAATAATAACTTGACCTCTTCCTTTCCAATTTGTATCCCTTTTATGTGTATCTCTTGCTTTATTGATATGGCTAAAACTTCCAGTACTATAGTAAATAAAAGTACAGACAGTAGACACCCTTGTCTTATTCCTGATTTTAGTGGAAAAGCTTCCAGTTTTTCCCCATTTAGTATTATGTTGGTTGTAGGTTTGTCATAAATGGTCTTTATTATGTTGAGATATGTTCCCTCTATTCCCAGTCTCTGTAGTACCTTTATCATGAAGGGATGTTGGATTTTTGTCAGATGCTTTTTCTGCATCTACTGAGATGATCATGTGATTTTTGTCCTTCAGTCCATTTATATGACATATTACATTTATTGATTTGCATGTGTTGAACCATCTCTGAATCTGTGGGGTAAAGCCTATTTGGTCAGGGTGAATGATCTTTCTAATATAGTCTTGTATTATGTTTGCCAATATTTTATCCAGAACTTTTGTATCTATGTTCATGAGGGAGATTGGTCTGTAATTTTCTTTTTTTGTTCTGTCTTTGTCTGGTCTTAATATCAGGGTGATGCTGGATTTGTAGAAGCAGTTTGGTAGGGTTTCCTCCTTTCATATTTTATGGAAAAGTTTGAGAACATTGGTGTTAGTTCTTCCATGATGGTCTTGGGAAAATTCACCAGTGAAGCCATCTGGGCCTGGACTTTTTTAGTTGCGAGTATTTTTAGTATTTCTAGTTTTTTTAGTTGTGAGTATATTTAGTATTTCTAGTTTTTTTAGTTGTATTTTTTTTTTATAACTGCTTGGATTTCCATACTTGTTATAGGTCTATTTTAGTGGCTAATTTCACCTTCATTTAATTTTGGTAGGTCACATAAATCAAGAAAATCATCCATTTCTTTTAGATTTTCATACTTAGTCCAGTATATATTTTTATAGTATGTCCCTATGATTTTTTTATTTTCTCTGGTATCTGTTGTGATAGTCCTTTCTCATCTCTAATTTTAATCATTTGTGTCTCTTCTCTCTTTCTTTTGGTCATATTTGCTAAGGGTTTATCAATCTTGTTTATCCTTTCAAAGAACCAACTCTGTTTCATTGATTCTTTGGATTGATTTTTTTTCAGTTTCTATTTCATTAATTGCTGCCCTAATCGTTATTATTTCTTCTCATATACTGATTTTTGGCTTGCCTTGTTCTTCCCTTTCTAAGGCCTTAAGGTGAAGTATTAAATTGTTTATTTGTAGCCTTTCTAACTTCTTAATATAGGCACTTAAAGCTATAAATTTACCTCTTAGGACTGCCTTCATTGTATTCCAAAGGTTTTGGTATGTTGTGTCCTCATTATCATTTGATACTACTAGCTTTTTTATTTCCTTCTTGATTTTTTCATTGACCCATTCATCATTGAGTTTCCATGATTTTGTGTATGCTCTACAGCTTTTCTTGCAGTTGATTTGTAGTTAAATTCCATTGTGATCACATAGAGTGCAAGGAATTATTTCAGTTTTCTTGTATTTGTTAAGATTTGCTTTGTGTCCTAATATACATTTTAGAGACTGTTCTATGTGCTTCTGAGAAGAATGTGTATTCTGCAGCATTTGGATGAAATGTCCTGTACATATTGGTTAGGTCCTTTTATTCTATAACCTCATTTAATCCAGACACATTGCTGTTTATTTTTTGCTGGGATGATATGTCAATTGATGAAAGTGGGGTGTTGAAGTCACCCACTACAACTGTATTTGGTGTTATCTGTGACCTTAGTTCTAATAGTGTTTGTTTGATGAAGTTGGGAGCCCCCATGTTAGGCACATATATATTTAGGGTTGTAATGTCCTCCTGTTGGAGTGTTTCATTAATCAATATAAAGTGACTTTCTATATCTTTCCTAACTAATGTTGGTCTGAAGTCTACCCTGTCAGATATTAGGATAGCAACCCCTGCTTGTTTTCTAGGCCCATTTGCTTGAAACACCATTTTCCAACCTTTCACCCTAAGATAGTGTGCATCTTTTGTGGAAAGGTGAGTTTCTTGGAGGCAACAAATTGAAGGATCCTGGTTTTTAACCCAGCCTGCAAACCTGTGTCTTTTGGTTGGGGCACTTAGGCTGTTGATATTAAGAGTTATTATTGAAAAAAAAAAGAGTTATTATTGAAAGATGTGTATTTATTTTTACCATTTTTCTTGTTTTGTAGTTTTTCTTGTTTTCTAGTTTTTCCTTTGCTCTGTTATATTAACTAGTATTTGAGTATGGTTTGTTTTTCCCGGGTTCCTTATATATGTGCTTTTCTTTCTCTTCAGCATGGAGGATCCTTTCAAGTATTTTCTATAGATCTGGTTTGGTCTTTTCACCAATGCTGAGTGCCCACCTTGGTCTCTCTCGGTGACAGGGCTGAAGGGTTCTCTGGATGTTCACGGCCCAGGCAGTTGGGGATGGAAGACTTTGCAGGGTTCGTGGAGTTGTACCGGAGCTGCTCGGCTGGTCCCATTTGTATTTTCCTTCAGCAGCTGCTCGGCTGGTCTCTGCTGGCTTCCCTTTCAGGTGCTTTGACTTTGTGAGGAGGCTGATGTGAATGGAAAATCCCCTCACTTTGTTTCTGCTCCTGCTGCTCTGTGCCACCAGGCAGGTTGGCTCACCAGCCAGGGTTGCTGATGCCTTGGCAGGATTCTGGCAGGTTTTCTCCTTGTGGAAGATCTTGGTCTCTCCTGCTTCCATGTTGTGGTTGATAATAACTTATACATCTTCTCCTTTCATTAGAACAGTGCATTTTGCTGTGTTTCTGCTTATATCCCTCCCTGGGCTGCTTTGGTGTGGCTAGTATGCTGCCATCTTACCTGGAAGTCACTCTTATTGTTTAAATATGCACATTTATATGCATAAGGCTACAACAAATATGTCTGGACAATCAAGGACAAATATGCTAGCAAGTAATTACCTTGAAAATTAAGCAATTTTAAGTAATTATTTTCCATACTTTCCCTACATTTCAGTTTTTCATAATTAAATTTGGAAGTGGTCTATTTTTAAAATATAAAGATTTCACAATCAGAAACTGGAAAGCCACCTTTCTCTCCCTCCCTGCTGATATGATGATGTGGCACGCTTCCTGCTCCTGCCATGTCCCTCCATGTAGACTCTACCCTCTGGAACTACAAACCAACAGAAACTCTTTCCTTCCCTGAAAGAAAGAACAGAAGAAATAAAGAAAGAAAGAGAGAGAGAGAGAGAAAGAGAGAGAGAGAAGGGAGGGAGGGAGGGATGAAGGGAAGAAGGGAGAAAGGGTAGAAGCTCAGCATGGTGGGGCAGACCAGTTTAATCCTAGCATTTGGGAGGCTGAGGTAGGAGGATTGGCATGAGGTTGAGGCCAGCCTGGGCTACAGAGTGAGCTCCAGGTCAGTTTGGGCTTCAGTGAGCCCATATCTTGTGAAGAAAATGAAAGAGAGAGAAAAAAAGAGATAGAGAAAGGGGCTGGAGAGATGGCTTAGTGGTTAAGTGCTCACCTGTGAAGCCTAAGGACCCCAGTTGAAGGCTCAATTCACCAGGACCCACATTAGCCAGATGCACAAGGGGCACACGCATCTGGAGTTCATTTGCAGTGGCTGGAGGCTCTAGCTCACCCATTCTCTCTCTCTTTCTGCCTCTTTCTCTCTCTATCTGTTGCTCTCAAATAAATAAATAAAAATAAACCAAAGAGAGATTGAGAGAGAGAGAGAAAAACTCAGAATCCAAAATGATGCTCACAGGAATTACAGATACATGGAAACAACACATGTCCTGAGGTAAGTTCCAAGCAACAGATCAATAACCAAACCAAGCAATAAATAACACAAACTTAAACTAAAAGCTAAGCATATTGACATATTGAGAACAAATCTCTAAGATAGACTCTAAGTCCCTCTGAAATGCATAATAAAATGCAGTGAGCCGGACACAGACTGTACCCACAGTGGTTACTGTTTGTAAGCTTCATTCAGAGTTTTAAAAAGGTGGGGGGAGAGAGATCTAGCAGCTTTTGAAAATGTATTGCACAAATGAGAACCTCAGCAGAGTGTGGTGGCACATACCTTTAACCCAAGCACTTGGGAGGCAGAGATAAGAGGATCTTTGTGAATTCAAGGCCAGCCTGAGACTACAGAGTGAATTCCAGGTTATTCTGGGCTACAGTGAGACCCTACCTTGCAAATAAACAAAAAACCCAACAAAAACAAATGGGACCTCTCGTCTACTGTCCTTAGCAAGCCATCACTTTTTATCTGCAGTGTCCGAGTCTGCTGTAGTTGCCCCTGGGAATATCTCAGAGAAAAGTGTCCTACCTTTTTCTTTTTTTATTTTTATTTTTTTTGTTCATTTTTATTTCTTTATTTGAGAGTGACAGAGAGAGAGAAAGGGAGAGAGTAAGAGGCAGAGAAAGAGAGAGAAGGGCGCGCCAGGGCTTCCAGCCACTGCAAACGAACTCCAGATGCGTGCGCCCCCTTGTGTATCTGGCTAACGTGGGTCCTGGGGAATCCAGCCTCCAACCGGGGTTCTTAGGCTTCACAGGCAAGCGCTTAACTGCTAAGCCATCTCTCCAGCTCAGTCCTACCTTTTGAAGAAACTAGCACCCCCTGAACATTCAGCCTTCGAGTCCAATCTTGTAGTCATTTGTAGACAGGCAAGTGCTAAACATTGATGGCATATATTTAAGAAGATTCCGGGGCTGGGGAGATGGCTTAGTGGTTAAGCACTTGCCTATGAAGCCTAAGGACCCCGGTTTGAGGCTCGATTCCCCAGGACCCACGTTAGCCAGATGTACAAAGGGGCACACAAGGGTTAAGACTGAGAGAAAACAACCAAGACCCAGCCGCACCCTCTTGTTTGTCCAAAGTGGAAATTAATTTTCATTTGGTTCTCTCCACTTTCCCAAACCACCCATTATGACATATATATATGTATATATATCCCTTAATGTTTGGATAGAGTAAATAAAGAGAAGGACAACTGGATGTGGTGATGCATGCGTGCAATCCAAAGGCTGAGGCAGGAATATTGTGAGTTTGAGGTAAGCGTAGGCTACATAAAGTGACCCTGAGATAGGGGAAGAAGTTAGAGGGGGTGGGAGACAGGGAAGGAGGGAAGAAAGGAGAGAGAAGCTGGGGGCACGGCTCACGGAAGAGTGCTTGTCTAAGCATGTGTAAGGCCCCCAGTTTAATCCCCTGTACCCCAAAATAAATAAATATGAGTAAATGAGAACAAAAAAAAATAAAGGGAGAAGAGGAAGAGACTGACATCCAGCCAGGCATGGTGACAAATGTCTTTAATCCCAGCACTTGGGATTAGCAGAGGTAGAAGGGTTGCTGTGAGTTTCAGGCCAACCTAAGACTACAGAGTGAGTTCCATCCAGATCAGCCTGGGCTAGAGTGAGATCCTTCCTCAAAAGAGAGAGAGAGAGAGAAATAAATCCTGTGGAGGGGAGACTCAAGAAGGCTAAGTAGTTTCAGACCTGAAATTGCATTCCCATCCTAGATTAAACCCCAAATGGAGACATCTATCCACAACTGGAAGCTTGGAGTGCACATGTGGGTGGAGACGCTTCCCTGGAACCTCAGGAGAAAGGTTCCACGCTCACCGATGTTCACAGTCTTTAACCTGGACCTCAGAGCGGCCCGTCATCAGTGCTCAGGCTCAGATGAAGAAACAGGAAGCAGATGGAGAGGACAGGCCAGGGGAAGTTTGGATTTCACAGTTATACTTGGCAGGAGATGGATGCAATATTCTCAACATGTTAAACTACTTCTTAAAAAATATTTTACTTATTTGCAAGAAACAAAAAGACGCAGACACAAAAAGAGAAAGAGAGTGAGAGTGGTATAGGCATGCCAGGGTCTCCTGCCACTGCAAACAAACTCCAGACACATGTACTATTTTGTGCATCTGGCATTATGTGGGTACTGGTCAATGGAACCTGGGCCGTCAGGCTTTGCAAGCAAGCACCTTTAACCATTGAGCAATCTCTCCAGCCTCAAACTACTTTTTGAAAATTTATTTTTATTTGGTCTTAAGGTAGGGTCTCACTCTAGCCAAGGCTGACCAGGAACTCTGTAGTGCCAGGTTGGTCTTGAACTCATGATGATACCCCTATTTCTGCCTCCCAGCTGTTGGGATTAAAGGTATGGGCTACCACACCTCACCCTAAACTAGTATTTTTTTAAAAGTTTTTATTTATTTATTGAAGTAGGATCTTACTCTAGCCCAGGCTGACTTGAAATTTACTATGTACTCTCAGGCTGGCCTTGAACTCACAGTGATCTTCCTACCTCTGCTTCCTGAGTGCTGGGATTAAAGGCATGTGCCACCATGCCTGGCTCTAAACTACCTTTTGTTAAAAATATTTTATTCTTGGTTTTTGTTCTTTTTTTTTTTTTTTTTTTTTTAGGTAGGGTCTCTATCTAGCCCAGGATGACCAGGAATTCACTCAGTAGTCTCAGGGTGGCCTTGAACTCATGGCGATCCTCCTATCTCTGCCTATCTAGTTCTGGGATTAAAGGCATGCACCACCACACCCAGCTATTCTTTTATTTATTTATTGGAGACTGAGAGGGAGAGGAAGAGGCAGATAGAAAATATGCCAGGACCTCCAGCCAATGCAAATGAACTCCAAACACATATGCCACCTTGTGCATTTGGCTTTCATGGGTACAGGGGAATCAAACCTGGGTCCTTAGATTTCACAGTCAAGTACCTTAAGTGCTAAGCCATCTCTCCAGCCCTAAACTACTTTTGTTTTTATAAAACAATTTTTTTTTTTTTTTTGGTTTTTCGAGGTAGGGTCTCACTCTAGCCCAGGCTGACCTGGAATTCACTGTGGAGTCTCAGGGTGGCCTCGAACTCACAGCAGTCCTCCTACCTCTGCCTCCTGAGTGCTGGGATTAAAGGTGTGCGCCACCACGCCCGGCTTTAAAACAATATTTTTATTTAGTTATTTGACAGAGAGAAAGGAGGGGAAAGAGAGAGCATGCCAGGACTTCCAGCCACTACAAATGAACTCCAGATGCATGTGCCACCTTTTGCATCTGGCTAATGTGGTTCCTGGGGAATCAAACCTGGGTCCTTTGGCTTTGCAGGCAGATGCCTTAACTGCTAAACCATCCCTCCAGCCCTAACTACTTTAAAAAATTTAGAGAGAGAGAGAGACAGAGGGAGAGAAAGAGAATTGGCACCCCGGGGCCTCAGCCACTACCATAGAACTCCAGACACTTGCGCCACCTGGTGTGCACATTTGTGTATATGGCTTATGTGGAATCTGGAGAGTTGAAGATGGGTTCTTGGGCTTTGCAGGCAAGTGCCTTAACCCCTAAGCCATCTCTTCAGCCCCCTAACCTACTTTTCAAAAGATTGATCTATGAGGGTCTGGAGAGATTTCTCAGTGGTTACAATCTGAGTTCAATTCTCCAGAATCCATGCACATGCATATGGAGTTCACTGATGGCTAATGGCACACCTATTCTCTGTATGTCTCTTCTCTCTCCCTCTCACTTTCATCTCAGAGCCTGTCTCTCACTGCATGCAAATAATTTTTTTTGAAAGATTGATTTATGGAAACAAATTTGTGTTTGTATCTGTTGTTGAGACAAGATTTCACTAAGTATTCCAGGATGGCCTCAAACTTGTGATTATCTTGCCTGAGCCTCCCAAGTGGTGAGACTACAGGCCTGTGCCTTTGTACTGGGCTGTTCTATTGCTGGAGAGGTTGCTCAGTGGTTAAAGGTGCTTGCCTGAAAGCTTGACAGCCTGGGAGTGATTCCCCAGTACCCACATCACATAAAGCCAGATACATAAAGCAGCGCATGCGTTTGGTACATTGCAGGGCAGGAGGCCCTGGCGCCTCCCTCTCTTTCTTTCTTTTGATCTTTTTTCTTCCCTCCCTTTCTCTTTCTTCCTCACTCCCTCCTTTCCTCCCTCTTTCTTTCTTTCTTTCTTTTGATCTTTTTTCTTCCCCCCTTTTTCTTTCTTCCTCTCTCCTTTCCTCCTTCTTTCTTTCTTTCTTTCTTTCTTTCTTTCTCTCTCCCCTTGAAAATGGATAAATAAAATTTCAAAAAGAAAAAGAAAATACAAATTCTTGAGCTGGAGAGATTGCTTAATGGTTAAGGCACTTGCCTGTGAAGTCTAAGGATCTAGGTTTGATTTTCCAGTACCCACATAAGTCAAATGCACATGGTGGCACATGCACATGGAATTTGTTTGCAGCGGCTATAGGCCCTGGTGCACCCATTCTCTCTCTCTCAAATAAATAAAGATAAAATATTTGAAAAAAAAAGGAAAAGAAAATGAAGATTCTTAGGGCCCTCCCCAAGAAGCTTAGGTCACTTATAGAGCATGACTATCTGCTTAACAGAGGGGAGCTTTGAGGGCTGGAGCGATGGCTTAGCTTGATTAATGACCCAGGCTTGATTCCCCAGTACCCACGTAAAGCCAGATGCACAAGTGGCACATGCATCTGGAGTTCATTTGCAGTGACTAGAGATCCTTGCATGCCCATGCTCATTCTCTGTTTTGCAAATAAATAAATAAAATATTTTAAAAAATTCCATCTGGATAACAGATTTAGAAGAAGTCAACTTGTTAATACTGTGATATATATATATATATATATATATATATATATATATATATATATATATATATTTGTTTTTATTTATTTACTTGACAGTGACAGACAGAGACAGAAAGAGGCAGATAGAGAAAGAGAGAGAATGGGCGTGCCAGGGCCTCCAGCCACTGCAAACAAACTCCAGATGTATGCACCACCTTGTGCGTCTGGCTTATGTGTGTCCTGGGGAATAGACCCTCAAACCAGAGTCCTTAGGCTTCACAGGCAAGCGCTTAATGGCTAAGCCATCTCTCCAGCCCACTGTGAGATATTTTTAACAACATTAAAAAAAAAATCACTGTGTACTAAGGCAGAGGTTACTGCCCCTAACCCTATCCAACTTCCCTCAATTGGATATACGTTCCCTTGAAGAGGCAAAATTGTACAAATGTAAGGACATGAGGACTATGACAAAATACTCAACAAAAGCCACTCATAGAAGGAAGGGCTTGTTTTGACTCCGTCTGAGGCTACAGTCTCTCATGGCTGGGAAGGAATGGCATTAGGGGCTTCAGGCAGCTGCTCACGTTGCATCCACGGTCAGGTACCAATGAATGCTGCTGTGCAGCTGGCCTTCTGATTTTTCTGCAGCCTTGGACCACAGCACATGGGAAGGTACCAGCCACAGTCTTTCCACCTCAGTTAACCTAACCTATAAACTCCTTCACAGACATGCCCTGAGATCTGTCTCTGCGTTGATTCTAGGGCCCAGGAAGTTGAAAATCCAGGTTGGCCATCACAAGCATCCGGGTCAGAGTGATTGATGGGCATCCTGCTTCCACTAGGATGTGTGCCTTGGAGCAATTACTTTCGGTTCCTTTGTTCAGTGGATTTCCAAGTTGCTGCCTGCTGGGCTCCTCTGAGGATTAAATGAGAAGATGTCCACAGGACCCAGTTACTAGTTAAGCCCTCACCCAATGCCAGCTAGGATAAAAAAAGTAAGTACAATTTGTGATTGTTGAAAGTACTTGTTACTAAAGTGTATACAATAAAGTTAATGTTAACAATTACAATATTTGCTCTGGCTTTCCTTCCATGAAACATGCAGTGTACACACGAATGAATAACTTCCATTGAAAGTTGAACCATTCTTTTGGAATTTCAAATGGGAAAGTGTGGGGGTGGGGAGGGAGGGAATTACCATGGGATATATTTTATAATCATGGAAAATGTTAATAAAAATTAAAAAAAAAAGAAAGTTGAACCATTCTTTTATTTTTTGACTTTGACACCTCCTTATATCTTGCTATTCCTAAAATATTTTTATTTTATTTTATTCATTTGAGAGAGAGAAAGAGAGAGAATGGACATGCCAATCACTGCAAACAAACTCCAGATATATGTGCCACCTTCTGCATTTGGCTTTACATGGGTGCTAGGGAATCGAACCTGGGTACTTCGACTTTGAAGTCAAGTGCCTTAACCACTAAGCCATCTCTCCAGCCTTCTTGCTATTTTTAATTTAGCACATAGCAATGATACATGACCCTCTGAAGTTTGGGGAGCTGGTGGCTCAAATCCTTAAATACACACACACACACACACACACACACACACACACACACACAGGCATACAGAGCCAGGTGTGGTGGCACTCTCCTGCAATTACAGCCATGGAGAGGTGGAGGCAGGACGATCATGAGTTCAAGGCCAGCCTGATGACCAAGTGAGTGCCAACCCAGCCAGGGCTATATAGCAAGATTCTGTCTCAAAAAAAAAAAAAAAATCCAAGATTAATTTATTTAATTTATACCTGTAACATGTTTTTGGGATTAATTCCCAGAATTAATCAGAAGTGGGATTATGAAGTCCGTCAGGCATTTCTCATACTAACAGATTTAAAGTAGCTGCCCTGCATGTAAGATTGTAACAATTTGGGTTTAGAATTGTTTTTGTGTGTATATGTGTGCACATGTGCAGGAGTGTAGACCAGAGATCAAGATCAAGGCGAGTTTGTCCTTAGTGGCTCTTCCTTGTTTTTGCTTTTGTGAGATAGGGTCTCGCTCTAGCCCAGGCTGACCTGGTATTCACTATGTAGTCTCAGGCTGGCTTTGAACTCACACCTTATTTTTGAGACAGGGTCTGCACGTATCTGGAGTTTGTTTGTAGTGGCTAGAGGCCTTGACACACCTGTTCTCTCTATCTCTATCTACCTTTCTTTCTCTCTTTCTCAAATAAATAAACTAAATAAAAGGGCTGGAGAGATGGCTTAATGGTTAAGGCATTTGCCTGCAAAGCCACAGGATCCTGGTTTGATTCTCCAGGACCTATGTAAGTCAGATGCACAAGGGGCCACATATGTCTGGAGTTCAATTGCAGTGACTGGAGCCTCTGGTGCACCCACTTTGTCCCTCCCTCTCTCCGCCTCTTTCTGTCTCTCAAATAAATAAATAAATAAAATATTTTTTAAAAAGAATAAACAAATGCATTAAAAAGTAAATAAAAGTATTGAAGATCTAGTTCAAGTTGCTAGATCAAAAAATATGCGTTTCATGCAATATTTGAGACATGCTTAACACTAACAAATTAGTCATCAATCTGAACAGAAATAGTACTAGACTTCGTAAATTTTACCTGACATTCTAGTCAGGGTTAACGTCTCAGAAGATTCGCCATTGCTTTGCATTTTATTACACACAGAGGTACTTGGACCACTGCAGGGTTCTCTCTATACCCTGTTTTCACTGCCCTGATAAAATTCTCTCTAGAAATTCTTTTCTAGAATACCCCATCTGGGCTTGGTTCTATCTTTTCACTGCTAAGACCACTTGCATTGTAGAAGATGTGCTGTCTCAAGACTCTACACTTGTGCAGTTCTGGAACTGCACACCTACTAATTTCTCAGTTTAGATAATTTCCTCAAAGACCTAATATCCGCAGGGTGTGGTGTGCATGCCTTTAATCCCAGCACTTGGGGGGGGGGGAGGTAGGAGGACCGCCATGAGTTCGAGGCCACCCTGAGACTCCATAACGAATTCCAGGTCAGCCTGAGCTAGAGTGAGACCTTACCTTGAAAACCAAACAAAAGACCTACTATCCTATATTAAGATCACCAGCATCCACACATGACTTTGAAACTCGCCATGGGCTGGCTCATTGGCTGGGAGGCAGATGAATACGACAGAGTCCGCAAAGGTGTGTTAAGTGGGATGTGAGTCAACATGTGCGGACTTTGAGGGGCGAGAAGAAGCTCAGCTCTAGAACCGCTGAATTCAGACGTTCTGAGCAGCAGCACCCTCCCCCTTTCGCAACCAATGAGTGAAAGGTCCTTTCTCCCCCTTTTCTTCTGGAAATCTGCCATTCTTCTCCTGGCAGGCATAGCTCACAGATTCTACCATGGAAAGGAGTGTGTGGATGGAAAGGACAACATTCAATAGAGGATGTTCCATATTTCTTATAAACTGCCCTCAGGAAAACAAAATGTGTAACCTGCCTATGTATGTATATACCAACTACCTACATCATCAAAAAAAAAATATATATATCTGGGCTGGAGAGATGGCTTAGTGGTTAGGGCACTTGCCTGCAAAGCCTACGGACCCAGGTTCAATCCCCCATGACTCATGTAAGCCAGACACACAAGGTGGCACATGCATCTGGAGTTCCTTTGTGGTTTCTGGAGGCCCTGGCATGCTCATTCTCTCCCTAGATATCTGCCTTTCTCTTTCTATCTCTCAAATAAATTAATAAATAATATTAAAAAAAATCTTTGCCGGGCATGGTGGCACATGCCTTTAATCCCAGCACTCGGGAGGCAGAGGTAGGAGGATTGCTGTGAGTTCGAGGCCACCCTGAGACTACATAGTGAATTCCAGGTCAGTCTGGGCCAGAGTGAGACCCTACCTCGAAAAACCAAAATTAATAAATAAAACAAGTATTTGTGGACTCCTGTGGGTGCGGGTCTAGATGGTGTGGAGCTGTTGCGTGACTCGGAACCCTCTGCACCACCCCCAGAAGTCAAGGGAAAATCATGTCTGGGAACCTTGAGTTTCAAGCCTTCTTTGCCCTCAGTCTAGATGGAGACTAGAGGCTGCCTGGGCCAGGCTTGGTGGAGCATGCTTTTAATCCCCAGCACTAGAGGCAGAGGCGAGTTCAAAACCAGCCTGGGGCTAGAGTGAGTTCCATGTCAGTCTGGGCTAGAGTGAGAGAGACCCAGCTTGGAGTGGGAGGGAAACCAAACAAGCAGGAGAAAGATAAGAGACTCCGAATGCTTCTCACTCACTGGCTCAGCTCTGCATCAGAGCATTTCAAAGGTAGGCGTTTTCTTTACCACTTATGCTTCTTTCCCGTGACTAGCTCTCTTGAAACATTTTTTAAAGTGCCACGCTTCTTAACTTTTGTCTAATCAAAATGCTGCTCCAGCCAGGCGTGGTGGCACACACTTTTAATCCTAGCACTGGGGAGACAGAGGTAGAAGGATCACTGTGAGTACAAGGTCAGCCTGAGACTACATAGTGAATTCCAGGGCAGCCTGAGCTAGAGTGAAGCCCTATCTCAAAAAAAAAAAAAAAAAAAAAAAAAAAAAGATAGGTAGAAAGAAAGAAAGAAAGACAGAGAAAGAAGACAAAAGCATTGCTCCAGAGCTGGAGAGATGGCTTAGTTGTTAAAGGCCTAACAGTCTGGGTTCGATTCCCCAGTACCCATGTAAAGCCAGATGCACAAAGCAGCACACGCATCTGGAGTTCACTTGCAGTGGCAGGAGGCCCTACAACACAATACTCCCTCTTTTCTGCCTGACCCCTCTCTGAATATATAAATAAATAAAAATATTTGGAAAAAAAAGCTCCTACAACCCAAGCCTGGAGAGCAACTCCCACAGACTTGAGGTGGGAAATCCTCTCAGAATGGGCTTTCTACTGTTTAACTTCAAATTTTGTTTTTGCTATATAACAGTCCAAGCTGGCCCCGAACTCCTTTTGTAGTCTAGGTTAACCTTGAACTTGTGATCCTGAAGCTGGAATTATTAACATGTGATACCATGCCTGGCTTTCCTTTTTTTTTAAATTAATATAAAGAATTCACTATTTATTTCTCAGTTTTATAGAGGTATGATCAACAAAAAAAAAATGCATATTAGAGTAAACATTCTTAAAATTGTCTTGTTTGGGGCTAGAGGGATGGCTTAGCGGTTAAGGCATTTGCCTGCAAAGCCAAAGGAACCAGGATCCACGTAAACCATCAGATGCACAAGGGGGCGCACATGTTTGGAGTACATTTGCAGTGGCTGGGGGAGGCCCTGGCACACTCATTCCCTCTCTCACACACACATTCTTTCCTTCTGTCAAATAAAAAAATAAATAAAAATAAAATATTAAACCAAAATCGTCTTGTTGGAATGCTATTCAGTCTGTCTAAAATGGGCCTTTTGGGTTGGTTCTGTGTACCTACTTCCAAGCTGTCTCAAAGACTTTCACTTTTTTGGTGTTTGTTTCGAGCAGCGTCTTATTCCTGCCTAAGCTGACTTGGGACTCACTCTGTAGATCCAGGCTGTCCTCGAGCCCACAGCGACCCCCTGCTTCAGCCTCCCAAGGATTAATGGCGTGCCCACTTTTACTGCTGTTGTAGTTACCTTCTTAGCACTGTCAGAAAGTACCAACCAACAGCAGCTAATGGGAGGCACTTGTGCATTTTGACTTACAGACTGGAGAGGAAGCTGCAGGATGGCGGGGAAAACATGGCATGAGCAGAGGATGGACGTGACCTCTGCCACAGAACGTGGAAAACTGCAGCATGAAAGTCTGCCGAACACTGGCAAGAAGGAACTGGCTATAACACCCATAAGCCTGCTCCCAACCACACACCTCCCCCAGGAAGCTCCAATTCCCAAATTGCTATCATCTGGGGACCTAGTATTCCAAACACATGAGTTCATGGGGGACACCTAGTTCAAACCTCCACACAGCCACTCTGCCTGGCCACGTTTTGAATTGACTCACCAGACTATGAGGAGAGGGATGGTACTCTTTGTTTTTCTGTAGACTAGAGGCAAAAGCTATAACCTAACCTTAAGCAGAGAGCTTTTTATAGAAATGACTATCAAAATAGAAACTCATCTGATAAGCAAAATTTTCATATTTTCTCCATCCCTAGTCATATATTCATTCTCTCTCTCCCTTTATTTTCCCCCTCCTTTATTTTTTTTCCTTGTAGTATTTGTTTATAGAAATATAAACCCGAGCTGGGGAGATGGTTTAGCAGTTAAGGCACTTGCCTGCAAAGCCTAAGGATGCATGTTCTGCTCTCCAGATCCCACCAGTAAGCCCAATGCACAAAGTGCAAGGTCGTGAGCTCCTGGAGTTCAGTTGCAGTGGCTGAAGCCCTGGCATGCCAGTTCTCTCTCTGTCTCTCTCTCTCTCTCACTCTCTCTAAAATAAAGAAAAGAGGGCTGGCAAAATAGCTTGGCAGTTAAGGCTCTTGCCTACAAAGCAAAGGACACAGGTTTGAGCCCCCAGTACCCATGTAAAGCCAGATGCACAGAGTGCAGCATGCATCTGGAATTTGTTTGCAGTGGCTGGAGGTCCTGGTGTGCCCATTCTCTCTCTCTCTCTCTCTCCATGTCTCTAATAAAATAATTTTTAAAAAATTTAAGAAAAGAAAAGAAATATAAACCTGAACTTTATTGAATGAACAAAATAAAAATATCATTTAAAGACAAGAACGGGGCTGGGGCGACGGCTCGTCAGGTGACAGTGCTTGACTGTGAAGCCGGCAGGCTCAGGTGACGCGTGCACTTGGGATTTGTCTTGTAGTGGCGAGAGGAGCTGGAGAGAGCCCTGCACTGTTCCTCCCTCTCTCCCGTCAACTAAAAAAACAAAAACAAAAACAAAAAAACCTAGAAAAACAAAAGAGCTATCAATGAACCCAGCATGGTGGAGGCCACCTTTAGTCCTGGCACCAGCAAGGATCACCAGTGGGTTTGAGGCTAGCCTGAACTACATCATAGCAAGTTCCAGGTCAGCATGGATTAGAGTGGGACTCTGCTTCCAAAAGCCAAAATAGGGCTGGAATGATGGCTCAGCACTTATGGCACTGGCCTACAAAGCCTAATGACCCAGGTTCAATTCCCCAGTACCCCTGTGAAGCCAGATGCACAAAGTGGTGTATGTATCTGGAGTTCATTAGTAGTGGATGGAGGCCCTGGAGTGCCTATTCTCTCTGTCTCTTTTCTCTTTCTCTCTCTCTTTCTGTCTGCTTGCAAACAAACATATAAAAAAATATATTTTTTTGCTGGGCGTAGTGGCACACATGTTTAATCCCAGCACTCGGGAGGCAGAGGTAGGAGGATCACCATGAGTTTGAGGCCATCACGAGACTACATAGTGAATTCCAGGTCAGCCTGAGCTAGAGTAAGACCCTACCTCGAAAAAAAAAAAAAAAAAAGAAAAACCAAAAAAAAGTTGAAAAAACAAAATAAATAAATAAATAGATGGGTAACTCAATGACATTTACACTAAATATTTTTCTATTTCTAATATTTTACATATATTTCAAGCTTTTCTGCTTGACAGATTGACTGTATGTACAACAAATATTCAACTAAATTGGAAAACTAAAATGTTGAGGATGGAATTTCATGACAAATAACTCCTCTGGGTGGAGCATGCAGTTGGCTGCTGGTTGTAAAAGATGATACACATTGCTTATGACCACAGAACCAACCCACCTTGTCATAGCTACCACAGAAAATAGGAACATTTATTGACTGGAAATGAAGTGTGCCTTTATTTTTTCATTTAAAATATGATGGATTTGATTTATGAGAGTTCAACCCACAAAGTAAATAAGGAATGAATTATAAATGAAGATTGACTATATTCATTTTCTTCAGATTATCCCCTGAGATGTTGCTATGTTTTCATGGTGAATTGGCACAGGTGAGGGCATTAGGCAAACAAGCTGAGAAAGCACTGGAAATGACACAGATCATCTTTACAGAATCGTGCCCATTCTTCAAAAGTCTGCCAATGTTAGAAGTTTATCCAGCTGTGCTCCAAAAATCCTTTATGTATTTTCTTCACAATTCCCTAAAATAAAAACCACCCAAGGGGCTAGAGAGATGGCTCAATGGTTACGAAGCTTGCCTGCAAAGCCTAATGACCTGGCTTTGATTCCCTAGCACCCTTATAAAGCCAGATGCAAAACATGGTGCATGCATCTGTTTGCAGCAGCTAGAGGTCCTGGGAGGCCCATTATCTTTGTCTCTCTCTCTGCTTGGAAACAAATAAATAGGATTCTTTCCCATTGATTCCTTAGCATGCGGCAAGCCTGGGTCTTCAAGAGAAGACTATGACTGTGAGCCAACTTTCCCTGTTGATCCTCTCTGAAATAAAACAACTTTGCGCTTTCTCCTTAGACCAGCAGGTTTTGACACATTTCAGTTTATTTTTAAACTGGCAAGTGATGAAGGTCAAGTGTTTGGAGTCTGAAGGGTCAACCCTGAGCATCAGGGATGCCCACATTTACTGCTCTCCTTCTTTTTACAAAATACCCTGTTGCAGTCAGGTTCGCATTCGCACTGCTGGCAGAAGTCACCCAACCAAGAGCAGCTTGTGGGAAAAAGGTTTATTTTGGCTTACAGGCTCGAGAGGAAGCTCCACAATGGTAGGGGAAACAACCTCACGAGGAGAGGGTGAACATCACCCTCTGGCCCACATCAGGTGGACAATAGCAACAGGAGAGTGTTCCAAATACTGGCAAGGGGAAACTGGCTATAATATGTACAAGCCCACTCCCAACAATACCCTGCCTCCAGGAGGTGTTAATTTCCAATTTCCATCAGCTGGGGAGAGTAGCATTCAGAATACCTAAGTTTATAGGAGACACCTGAATCAAACCACCACACCACCCAAGAGCTGGAGAGAGGACAGCAATTAAGGCACTTGGCTGTGAAGCCTAAGCACCCAGGTTTGATTCCCTAGGACCCACATAAACCAGATGCACATGGTAGCACATGTGTCTGTAGTTTATTTGCAGTGGCTAGAGGCCTTAGCATGAGCATTCTATCTCTCTTCCCTCTCTATCTAATACATTAAAAAAATAAAATAAAATAAAAAATTAAAAATGCCCAAATGTCCATCAACCTGTAAATGGACTAAAAACATTGTGTGTCCTCACAATGAAATCCTGGTGCACCACATAAGGGAGCAAAGTTCCCATACCTGCTGCAACATGGTGAACCTTGCAATCATGCTAAGTAAAAGAAGCCAAGTACGGCAGGCAGCTTATTGTACTGTTCCTCTGCAAACACCCAGGAAACACGTGGAAACAGAAAACAGACTAAGGGTTTCTTGGGTCTTGGGGCAGGAACGGCAATGACTGCAAGTAGGCACTGGCGTGTTCTAGCGTGACAGATACCTTTGGAAATCGTAGCAATGGTCGTGCAGCTCTGTAAATTTACTAGGAACCTTTGATTGCCAAGTTAAATTAGTGAATTTAAAGTATAAAATTTATCCCTCAATAAAGTTGTCATTAAGAAATAT
Source organism: Jaculus jaculus (assembly GCF_020740685.1). Lineage (NCBI taxonomy): Eukaryota > Metazoa > Chordata > Mammalia > Rodentia > Dipodidae > Jaculus > Jaculus jaculus. The sequence continues at coordinate 48,306,485 of NC_059102.1, forward strand.
CTTGCTGCCTTTAATCCCAGCAATTTGGAAGGCAGAGGTAGGAGGATCAACGTGAGTTCAAAACCCAGAGATTGCATTGTGAATTATAGATCAGCCTGGGCTGGAGTGAGACCCTATCTTGAAAAGACAAAAATAAATAAATAAATAAAAATAAAATAAAACAACCCTCAAGCTGGAGAGATGTCTTAGCAGTTTAGCAATTTAGCAGTTAAGGCATTTGCTTGAGAAGCCTAAAGACCCAAGTTTGATTTCCTAGTACCCGTGTAAATCAGATACACAAGGTGGTACAAGCAATGCATCTGGACTTTCATTTGCAGTGGCTAGAGGCCCTGGCATGCCCATTCTCTCTTTCTCTCTCTCTCTCTCTTCCCTCTGTCTCTCAGAAAGAAAGAAAGAGAGAGCGAGAAAGAAAGGAAGAAAGAGAGAAGAAGAAAGAAAGAAAGAAAGGAAGAGAAAGAGTTTTTTTTTTTTTTAAAGAAAAATCTCACCAGGAGGGGTGGCACATGTCTTTTATCCTAGCACTTGGGAGGTAGAGGCAGAAAGATGTCTAGGGGACTAGAGAGATTGCTTAGTGATTAAGGTGCTTTCCTGAAAAGCCTAAAACCTAGGTTCAATTCCCCAGATCCCATATAAGCCAGATGCACAAGGTGACACATGTGTCTGGAGCTCATTTGCAGTGGCTAGAGGCCCTGATGTGCCCACACATGCTCTCTCTCTAATAAATAATCCCGAATAATTTTTTAAAAAGATTCTGTGTGTTTGAGGCAAGCCTAGGACTACTGAGTAGGTTCCAGGTCAGCCTGGGCTACAGTGAGATCCTACCTTAAAAAAAAAAACAAAAAAAACTACACACACACACACACACACACACACACACAATCTCACTGAGCCAGGGGTGTTGGCTCATATCTATAATCCTAGCACTTAGCAGTCTGACGTAGGAGAATTAGAGTGAGTTTGAGGTCAGTCTGTGTTACAGAGTTCCAAGTTGAAGAAGAAAGGAGGAAGAGGAAGAGAAGAAGAAAGAAGAGGAGGAAAAGGAGGAGGAAGAGAAGAAGAAAGACAGGAAGAGGAGAAGGACGAGAAGATAAAGAAAAAGGAGGAGGAGAAGAAGAAGAAGGTCCTTTCATTCTTTTTTTGAATCTTTTTTATTTTCCAGGTAGGAACTCACTGTGTAGTTTCCAGGCTGGCCTTGAACTCATAGTGGTCCTCCTACCTCTGCCTTCCTGAGTGCTAGGATTGGCGTTGGGAACCGCCATGACCCCAGATCTTTCATTCTTTAATGAACATTTGGAATTAGCCTATTTCACCACCAAATTTTTACAATTGTCCAAGATGTACAATTTTGACTATGACCAAGGCCATACACAATTTTTACTTTCACTTTAACACTTATTCAAACCACAGGGATAAAATCTTCCTATATAACTTAACCTGGCCTTGAACTGGCAATCCTCCTTCCTCTACCTTCCAAGCACTGAGATTACAGGGGTGTTCGGGAGTCACTTTAACCTGTGAGCTGTGCTGGCTACACAGTTATGCCTGCTTCATGAAAATTTATTGAGCAGGACATTTAAGGTCCACGTATTTTTATATGTATAGCGTATTTTAAAATATGGGTCACTGGTGCTGTGAAGAAAGAGCATTCAAGGTGACTCAGGAGGGGCCTCACACCTTTCTAACAAGATGCTAATTCATCCCTTGGTAGAACCACCATGCGGCCCACCCTGAACTTTGAAACAGAAATCACTATGTTCCTTGATGAATGAAAGCTTGTTTCTGCAGGACTATGTTACCCAGGTGCCAAAGCTGAGACTGAACCTCCCATCCCAACTTTCAGTTCATCCTTGCAAAGCACACGCTTCCAATTGATGTCAGCGTGACTCTGAGCGAGAGTGAGGCCGGGCAAGGGAAGATACCCCAAATCTGAGAACCGTAAGTACATGGTAGGGAGCACCCCAGGCAACTGCAGTTGATTATCACAGTAATGTACTGATTCATTCGGGGTCACACAGTTGACCAATAACTTGCCTTTGCCAATAGTGGGCCAAAGAGAATGGAGGTGGTGATCACAGTGTCCTTTGGTCTAGGCTGGGTTAAGTGATGCCGAGTCTAACCTAAAGAGCCTAACCAGTAACCAATGCACGCACACTGCATACAACTTAGATAAAAGCCTCTACGCACCCGGGGTGACTTTTAGCCTTTAATTTTGACTTATATATGCCTGTATGAATGCACGTATTAACAAATTGATAAGAGAAAGATGACAGTTATCCACACGCATCTTGTCTCTCAACAGCTTGTGAATGGGCTAACTATCACTTATCCCAGCTATCTTCACAAGAATGTTTTGTGTAGAAAAGTGTTGAAGCAGACACTGTCTTCCTCCAGAGCCAAGGGCAGCCTACCTACTGCCCTTTCAGGCTCAGGTTCAGGTTCCCTGAATTTAGGGCCTTTCTCTGAAACGTAAAGCACAGTTTATGCAGGCATGTGATGCACTACTATATCATAAAGTTCTTTGTCTCTGACCAGGATGTCTCATGTTTCCTGTTAGCAAACAGGTTTTATCATTCTGAGATATAAAAACTCTATTCCTTCTTTTTTTTAAATTTTATTTACTTATTCGCAGGCAGAGAGAGAGAGAGAGAGAGAGAGAGAGAGAGAGAGAGAGAAGAGAAACAGACAGAGAGAGAATAGGCACACCAAGGCCTGTAGCCACTGCAAACAAACGCCAGATGCATGTGCCCCTTGTGCATCTGGCTGACGTGGGTCCTGGGGAATCCAACCTGGGTCCTTTGGCTTTGCAGGCAAATGCCTTAACCTCTAAGCCATCTCTCCAACCCTGTTTTCTTTTTTTTCAATGTTTAAATTTTTGCTCTAGAAAATGCCATTTAAAAGATAATTCTGGGCTGGAGACATGGCTTAGTGGTTAAGGTGTTTGCCTGCAAAGCCAAAGGACTCCAGTTCAATTCTGCAGGACCCACATAAGCCAGATGCAGAAGGTGGTGCATGTGTCTGGAGTTCATTTGCAGTGGCTAGAGGCCCTGGTATGTCCATTCTCTCTTTGTCTCATTCTCTCAAACAAATAAATAAAAATAAATTTACTTAAAACACAAAATTCTCAGCTGGAGAGATGGCTTAGCGGTTAAGGCACTTGCCTGCAAAACTTAAGGACCCAGGTTTGATTTCCCAATACCCACGTAAAACAGATGTACAAAGTGGCGCTTGGAGTTCATTTGCAGTGGCTGGAGGCACTGGCACACCCATTCTCTCTATATATCTGCCTCTTCCTCTCTCTTAAATAAATATTTTAAAAATTGTAAACTGTACATTAAAATGCTTGTTTTTATTAACAAGACTAAACATATCTTCAAAACAATATTATTTTCTCAACTCTATAATCAGAAATTTTTTGTTTGTTTGTTTGTTTGTTTAGTTTTTTTTGGTTTTGGTTTTTTTGAGGTAGGGTCTCACTCTGGCTCAGGCTGACCTGGAGTTCACTATGTAGTCTCAGGGTGGTCTCGAACTCACGTGATCCTCCCACCTCTGTACCACTGTCTCCCAAGTAATGGGATTAAAGGTGTGTACCACCACACATGACTAATCAGTTTTTTTAACTTTCATTTTGGCAGTACTGACCTATGCTCTTAGATATATCATGGTTCAAAGTACAATCCACACATACAATATTAACCTTATATAGTGAATATCATTACCTTCTATAACAATGGATAATTCTCCAGGAGTAACTTTTTTTTTTTTTCTCCAGTAATGAGGATTGAACCTAGAGTAAATGCTAGGCAAGCAGTCTACCATACCAGTGAGTTACATCCTCAACCTTCCAAGGAGTAACTTGGTAAGGGATTTTTAAAAAAATTTCATTTTATTTATTTGCAAGCAGAGAGAAGAAAGACACACAGAGAGAATAGGCACACCAGGGCCTCCAGCCACTGCAAACAAATGCCAGGTACATGCGTTTCTGTGTGCATATCTGGCTTTATGAGGGTCCTGGGGAATTGCATTAACCACTGAGCAATCTCTCCAGCCCAAGGAAATTTTATGTTACAAAATTTTGAAATAATATTGCTTGTGGAAAGGAAGGGGATCCAGAAGAGACACTTGGGGCTTCCCTAGTGCACAGGCCTTTGAAGAGGGCTTGGTGTGAAATTTCCTTTTCCTTCATATGGACCCCAGTTATCATGCACCAAGTCATTTGGTCTCTCATTTCTTGTCCTAATATATTCTGGAATCGATTTTCCATTCCAATAATTACATAAGAAAGTTAAAAAAAAGAGAAAATATTAATTTTATACACAGTTTTTCAAATGATTGTACCAAAATCACTTCAAAATAATATAAGCAGGAAAAGAAACTGAGAGAAAGATGCTGCTTTCTCTAATCCTATATTCTCAAATGAACCTTTGCTTCTTCACACATGAAGTATTTACTAATCTGCTTGACTTACAACGAAACCATCTGAGGCAGAGAGCACTATGAATAGTATGTCACTGGCCTGTGGTAGCATTTAATATTATTCATCCAATTCCAAACTTAAGAAATATATGCACATTATGCTTTGAAAATCCAAACACTGAAATATTTATATTTTTGAAATTTATTTATAAGGGAGGGAGGGAGAGGGGGGGGGTGAGAGAGAGACTAAGAGAGAAAGGAAGTAAGTGTGTGTGGATGCGCCAGGACTTCTTGCCACAGCAAACGAACTCCAGATGTATGTGCTGCAGGCCACTTTGTGCATCTGGCTCTACGTGGGTATTGGGGAATTGAACCTAGGCCATCAGGCTTTGCAAGCAAGCACTTTTAACCACACTGAGCCACAGCCCTAACCCTGAAGTATTTTTTATAAATTTTAATTCAGTGGGAAGTAGTAAGTTTTTGATTTCTCATTGGGAAATATACAGAGTATAACATGATACAAGCTAACAGAATCTTTTTTAATTTGTTTATATTTATTTGAGGTGGGGGAGGGAGAGAATGAGTGCACCAGGGCCTCCAGCTGCTGCAGACAAACTCCAGATGCATGTGCCACCTTTTGCATCTGGCTTACATTGGTCCTGAGTAATTGAACCTGGGTCCTTTGGCTTTGCAGGCAAACACCTTATCTGCTAAGCCATCTCCCCAGCATATAAAAGAATTATTTTATAGGGAAATATCCACTGTTTTATGATGAGTAGTAATATAACAGATTATAGTCAACAACAGCAATACTATGCAATCCTAGCTTCTGGCCTAGTAAGAGGATTCTATGAACCCCTGAAACTGGATGTACAAAGTGTATGTGGGGGTGTACTTTTGTACAAAGAATCCTTATCTTTTCTTTGAGTCAAGAATACCTTTGGAAGCCAGGTGTGGTGGTGCATGCTTTTGATCCCAGCACTCAGGAAGCAGAGGTAGGAGGATCACTATGAGTTTAAGGCCAGCCTGAGACTACAGAGGGAATTCCAGGTTGGCCTGGGCTACAGTTGAGACTCTACTTTGAAAAATAAAAAAGGAATCCCTTTGGGGAATTCTTGGGGGCTCATTGGCCATCTAGTCTAGATTAAGCAAGAGGCCCTCTCTTAAAGACTAAAGTGAAGAGGGTCTGAGAAACTCACTAATGTGATTGACTGCAGTCCTCCACACACATGCACATGCATTTATATCCACACACACAGGCACCCACACACATATAAACATACACACCAATATTCACATATACATACCATAGTACAGGCTAAATGAATAAAGAAAAAAAGCAGGCATGAAACCTCTTTCAGGAGATGAGCATGGTGGCACATTGGGAAGCTGAGGCAAGAAGATCATGATTTTGAGGCCAGCCTAGGACACAAAGCAAGACTTTGTCTCAAGAAAACAATTTTATGGTAGATTATGAAGCCTTTTTAAAAAATAAAAATAAAGGGTGTTTTTTAGCTGAGTGAGGTGGCACATGCTTTTGATCCCAGCACTTGAGTGGCTGAGGTAGGACTATTGCTGTAAATTCAAGGCTAACCTGGGCTATCAAGTGAGTTCCAGTTTAGCATGCACTAAACCATACCTCAAAATAAGCAAACAAACAAACAAAACAGAATAAAAATTCATTAAACACAAATATTGCATAGAGCAAGAGAAGAATATAATTGCAAAAGCCTTTTTAAGCCTTTTTATAGCATCACAATAAATATGTTCCTTTATCAACATGAGTAACAAGGTCTAGTTGTCTCCATAGTTATAGCAAAAATCTTAACTGTCTAGAAATAAAATGCTCAGATATCATGTAGTATCTGTAAGAACATTCAGTGATGTCTATCAGTGACAGTTAAAAGTACTACTCCTGTTACCAAAGTGTGTTGCCTCTGCTCATAATTCAGTGTTGACTTTCTTCTAGAGCTAAAAAATATTTTCTCCATTGTATCAGTTACCTTCTCACTGCTGGGACAAAATAGTTGACCAGAAGCAGCTTAGGGGGGAAAGGGGGACTTTTACTTGAACCTATAGTTTCAAAGCAGAGTTTCATCATGGTGGGAAGAGCATGGCAGGAGACAGGAGCAGGAAGCCTAGTGTCACATTTTCACATCAGCAGAGAGGAAGCAGTGAGAGAGAGCAGCAATCAGAGCTGGGATATCATACTTTTAAGACCCACCTCCATTGACACACTTCCTCCAGAAAGTCTCTGCCTCCTAAAGGTTCCATAACTTCCCAAGTAGCATTACCAACTGAGGCTTAAGGTTTCCAACACATGAGAGAATGGGGGACATCTTACATACAAACAGCCACACTCATCCAGGTTGGCAACACCCATTGTGATCTACATCATGAGCCTCTTGGATGGGGTTTAAAAGCCTCTAGGAAAGGTAGAAGACATTACCAGGAAGCCCTCAGTGAGCTCCTCATTCATGTACTGGCCTTAGACTGGCCTTGTGCAGATATAGAACCCTGGGCAGTCCCATGAAAAGGCAGAAGGCAAAGGACTCTCTGATGTAAGACAGCAAAGCAGAGCCCTGTGTAGCTCTGGAACTAAAATTCAAATGCATTTATTATTAATTTTGCACTTTTAATGTTCCACATAGTTCCTTAAACATGCATGATGAATGAAGAATATTTTATTTAAACATTCATTTTAATTTTGTCTTTGTGGAAACAGATTCATACAGTGGGGAAACTCAAACAATTGCATTGAAAATGACTTTTGTCAGGGACTTTTTGGGACATTGTATAAACGTTAGGAGATGTGGATTTTAGCAAATGCTGTTAAAAGGCAATAAATGTTAGTCTGGATGAGGCCCTGTGGCTAGTTTTAGGAACAGTAGTCTTTGGAATCAAACCCAACATTTCACCTTAATAAAAGGCGTTAGTGTTCCAGTGAGTGAATGCATGTACTCAAGAATAAGTGTCCTTAGAAATAACTGCCGCGACTTACATGTAACTCTAGACCATGCCTTGTTCATTATGTGGGGGCTTCACAGTTGAGCATTCATGAGTTACAAGCTCCCAAAGGCCAACAAGCTACCAGCCTGTTCTTGGATGGGCTAGAAGTTTCACTGGCATTTCCACAGCTCAGCAAAGAATTTTAATCTTCCATGGTTCAAGGAGTGCTGTGTCATATACATAGCCTCATTATCAGAACCAAGTACCAAAGAACATTAAGAAAATAAGTAGACATAACCAGCAAGGCTGTGGGTGGGGGGGCACAATGATCTGTGCTCAGCACTACCTGTGTGAACATATCTGACGTAGTTACACATTTCGAATTGATGTATGTTGCATTGCCATCAGGCTAATTGCCACCTCGTGTTTCAGCGGGTTCCTCTGGGCATACATAATTCTTTATTTCATCATTCTTATCACACATAAGGACAAGTAGCCAATTACTCTTCAGATTGCAGTGAGGATGAGATGGGAAGTTTCCAGGTAAAAGTTTGTTTCTTTTTCCCATTTGGAAAACCAAGTCAGATACCCAAGGTGCCCTTTTGAATCCTAAGAGAGTTTACTCTGTGGATAGAAATCAACAGCATGAAGGGTTGTTCACACAGCTTTTACGAACACAGCCTCTACACTGAATATGGAAGACACAGGGCATTTACAATGACCCATATGTTCTAGTCACTAAATGTGTATTTCTGAGACAACATACCCTTTTGACAAACCATTGTGAAGACATGGATGGTAAGAGTTAATGTGTATGCACTGACCACTGTCCTTTTTGTTTAAATAGTATAATTCTGTCTTTCTCATAAAAATAAATAATATTTAAAATTAATAAACAGCATAACTCCTCTCCAGTAAAATACTCAATGTTAGCCCTGCATGTCCCTAGCCACTGTCCTCCTCTACAATAAGAACATTGGCTCACTCTTTTCCACAACAGCTTCCCAGAAACGGGAACTAAACCTTCTTAGTACTTACCACCAGTGCTTAAAAACAAACGAACAAACAAACATACAGCAAAACAAAACTAGGACTTCCCTGCCCTATGCTATAAGAAAATAATTTCCTAACTTTTTTCCCAAGCCTTATGCAAGATGCCTTTTTTTACAATCTTATGATTTCTAGGTATTTTACTGACGGGAGTAGGATCTGAGGATATGGATGCCAAGATCCTTAAGCCTTGTATTCCAGTTAAGTCAATTTTTTATTGTGTAAAGAATTCACTGGTGGCCTAGTTTCCTTTTCTCGTCTACAAATCCTGGTCACAAACTGGCTGGAGTATTACCAGCCTTAATGGAAACACATCATTCTGGCCACAACACCAAATACCAGTGGAGCAGTAAGGCAATAAAAATGACTCCCCGTACAAAGAAAATTTATGTTCCAATTTATTTGCTTTCTGTCACCCAAAGAAAAGAAATGTATGTGGTAGCAGGAATAATATGCATTCACTTACTCACACCATTTACTCTTTTAAAACAAAGTGGTGAGGAGTGTCTCTAAATTGAATTCATCATTATTATCTTGAGATATTAATGGTAGATCGCTGCCAAAAATATTATACAAATGAGGCAGCAATACATTAGGAGTTACCTAAACCAGCTGGATTCAGGCTCATTCCCTCTGAAATAAACAACTGCTTAAGCACAAAGAAGCTCATAAGATTTAGCTTCTTCTCTGGGTAATTCTCTAAAGACTCACTTCAGGTGAATGAGTTCCCTTCTGACTACGAGTTCACACATTTGCCTTGTGAGATGGTAAGCACCGAGTGAGCTGGCGCACACGATGCCCCAAGCCTGGCGTCTGCTGCACAAGCGCTCTGCAAATATTGGTGATAAACACATTATGCAAGAGGAAGATCTGGTAACAAAACACACTCTAAAAGATGACATTCAAGATAAACATGCCAAGTCTACAACAGAGATTTTAATATCTAGGTTTTGTTTGATTTTTTTTATTTGTATGGCTAAATTTAAAGCCAAGGATAATATGATTTTTTAAAAAAAATTTTAGTAGCTACTCATAACATTATAGTAACAGTGACCCAATAGCTCAAGAACTGTCATTACACATTTAAACGAGGACAAGGTCCTCATCGTGAATCAGCGAGTTAGGCAGACTTACCTGGCGGTACTGTGTGCTTACTGCGAACTTAAGAAACACTGACAGTGGACGGATTTAGAGATGAAACTGAAAGGAAGCTTTAGAGTGTAACTGATTTTGGTCCAGCTTTTGCCTGATATGGCTTTATCTGCATTGCACATGATATAATCAATGATTCTCTCTCTCTAAGATAAGATCTCATGTATCCCAGGTTGTCTTCAAACTCACTATGTGGCTGAAGGTGACCTTGAACTTCTGACCCTCCTGCCTTCACCTCCTTAAGCGCTAGGACGCTGGGCTTAAGCCGGGCGTGCTGGGGTTCATGCCACCGCACCCTGGTTATGCAGTGCTAGGGACCTAACCCAGGAGTCCGCATGTGCCAGTCAAGCGCTCTATCAACTGGGCTAATTCCCAGCCCTGATACCTAATTTTTTATAAAAAGCGACTAAATCATTTGGAAAGTTTAAGAAGAATGAGGGAGGAGGGAGGGAGTTAAATTTCTAAAGAGAAACAAGCTGATTTTGAAAGTGCCAAGATACACTTGCAAATCCTGCTCTTTGGTCTGTGCTGGGGTTAAGGGTGTGTGCCACCACGTCTGGCTTCTATTTCTATTTCTACACTACCAGAAGAAAACATTGAACTTCAGTTAGATACGGTGTGACTCACTCATTGATAAACCTACCAGGAGGGAATATTTACCTTATTTAGAGAAAATATTTCCTAGTGAGTAGAAGAGAGAAATGGTAGGAAATGGGCAGAGCCAGTCTTGAAGGGCCCATGCATGATACAGGGGCAGGGCAGGGTCTACGGCTGGGGAGTCGGGGTTCTAGTTTAGTGGTACTGCCACCAAATGGTCAGCTGGGAACATGGCCATGGAGTCCAACAGAACTTTCAAGTGCTGTGTGTCAGCTGTGATGCAAGGCCTTAAAGAGGCAGGCTCTTAACTTTCCTTCCAGAAGTAAATTGCTCTGCTATACTTTATAGTAAAACAAATTTTTTTAAGAAAAAAAAAGGTGCTTTAAAAAATTAAAAAACATGACAAATAAATGTAAAAGAAAAGTTCAGGCTACAGAGATGCCTCAGATGTTAAATGCAATTGCTTACAAAGCCTGATGACCCCAGCTTAATTCCCCAATACCCACATAAAAGCCAGATGCACAAAGTGGCACATTTGTCTGGAGTTCATCTGCAGTGGCAGGAGGGCCAGGCGTGCCCATACTCACTCTCTCTGTCTGCCTTCTCTTTGTCACTCTCTCTCTTTCTCCAATAAGTAAATATTTTAAAATTACTTTTTTAAAGGCATGGGATATAGCTCAGCAGTTAAAAGCACTTACTTGCCAAGAATGTCAGCCCAAGTTCAATCCCCCAGTTTCCATGTAAAGCCAGACATACGGGGTAGCACATGTGTTTGGAGTTCACTTGCAGTGGCCAGAGGCACTGATGTTCTCATTCTCTCCCTCCACCCCCTCTCAAATAACTAAATAAAAATTATTTTTTTCCCCAGGGAGGGTCTCAATCTTACCCAGGCTGACCTGTAACTCACTTTGTAGTTCCAGACACGCAGCCACTGCAAATGAACTCCAGACACAAGCTCCACCTTGTGTACCTGGCTTATGTGGGTCCTGGGGAGTCAAACTTGGGTCCTTTGGCTTTGCAGGTAAGCACCTTAACCACTAAGCCATCTCTCTAGCCCAAGTTTGGTTATTTTTGACTAAGGATTTTTGTTACTGCTGAAGAAATTTTACTTGCAGCGATTCTTGAGCTTAAGATAAATGGTTTTTTGTTGTTGTTGTTTTCAGCGAGGACGTGCTTGTGTCCATGCCAGAAGCCAGGCTGTGCTCTCTTAGTCTAGAATCACTATCTATTCACATGTTCTGTTATTAAAATCATGAGGGGCTGGAGAGATGGCTGACTGGTTAAAGACTCTTGCTTGTAAAGTAATGAACTTTCTCCAAGCATCCATATCCAATCTAGAAGCACTGTAATTTCTTTCTTTCTTTCTTTCTTTTTTTTTTTTTTTTTTTTTTGAGGTAGGGTTTCACTCTAGTCCAGGCCAACCTGGATCTACCAAGTGCTGAGATTAAAGGCATGCTCCATCACACCGATCCTTTTTGAATTAAAAAAATTTTTTTCCAGGTAGGGTTTTGCTGTAGCCCAGGCTGACCTGGAATTCACTATGTAGTCACCTCAAGATGGCCTCAAACTCACAGCAATCCTCCTACCTCTGCCTCCTGAGTGCTGGGATTAAAGGTGTGCACCACCACATTCAGCTTTCCTTCCTTCCTTCCTTCCTTCCTTCCTTCCTTCCTTCCTTCCTTCCTTCCTTCCTTCCTTCCTTCCTCCCTCCCTCCCTTCTTTCCTTCCTTCCTTCCTTTCTTCCTTCCTTCCTCTTTCTTTCCTTTTTTATCAAGGTAGGCTCACACTGTAGCCCAGGCCAACCTAGAACTCCCTCTGTAGCCTCAGGCTGGTCTTGAATTCAAGAAGATTTTCCTACCTCTGCCTCCCCAGTGCTGGGATTAAAGGTGTGTGCCACCATGCCCAGCAACTAATTACTTTTATTTATTTATTTATTTATTTATTTTTTGGTTTCTTTTCAAGGTAGGGTCTCACTCTGGCTCAGGCTGACCTGGAATTAACTATGTAGTCTCAGGGTGGCCTTGAACTCACAGCAATCCTTCTACCTCTGCCTCCTGAGTGCTGGGATTAAAGGCGTGTGCCATCATGCCTGGCCAGACTAGCCTTTCTATGCAAGAGAGAGACAAAAAGAATTGGTGCTCCAGAGCCGGGCATGGTGGCTCAGAGACATAAAACTCAAAGTTTGCTATACTAATCCTTAGCTATGCTAAAGTCGAAACAGATGATCTATTCTGGGCATAATAACATGAATTGGAAAATATTGATTTTAAGGTACATCTGGCAATAGGCAAAGGCACAGGAAGGGTGGAGACAAGTTAGAACAATATTTACTTATACATAGACTGCCTTTTCTCACTAAAGTTGCTGGCAAAAATATTGCTAATATAATATTTGGCTTACTGAGGTACGTTTATTCTGATTATTAAGATGTGCCTTCTGCCCAGGCTTTCACAATAAGTATTCAAACTGTCACCTCTTTATTTCTACATTTGTTTTCTCTTACTAAATATTCTGGCAGTTGTCATTTACCGAGTCTTCTGAATAGTACAATCCATGCTTTCTTCTTAGGTAGGCCAAACTACAAGTGTACAATGTAGAATAACAGAAGTCAGTCAGGCCTGGAGCCACATGTCTGTTATCCCTGCATTTGGGAGGCTGAGGCAAGAGGATCATGAGCTGGAGGCCAGCCTGGGCTACACAGTAGGACAGAGTCTCAAATTCAGTGGTAATAGAAGTCACTGCTAGCCATTTGACATTTGAGGAGATCATAGGCTAGAGAGGTTACATCCTGAAGCAGGCCCAGAGGAGCAGGAGCAGGAGCCGGATTCTGTGGCTGGACAGACCTGCAGCTAAATGAAACCCCGTCCCAGCCCTTCTCTTTCCCTAGAGGCGGGGCGCAGCAATTCTCCCGGATTAGGGCTGCTGTGGGGATGAGCGGAGACCCGGTGTCTGAGTGCGTGGCTCTAGCATGTGTGCGTTTCTCCCTCCATCCAGAGATGCCTCATCTTGAAATTTATGACTTGAAAACAACTTCCTAGAAAATGATGCAGCATGGGACAGAATTTTTTAAATCATGAAAATGTAGATAGTCCCTTCTAGCTACAGAGGGCCGCTTTATTCCTTCCCAACACCAACTTGTTTCACCTTTTAGAAAAGACTGTAATATTTCAGTCCACTTTTTTTTTTTTTTTTTTTGCTTGGTTGTTTCTAGAACATCATTATCATTACCTATGGACCTTGAGAAATGCTAATGCAGAAAAGGATGCCAGAAGGCCCTGATCCCACCTTCACTTGGTGGCCAGCCTCTGGAGACAGTCTGCCTCTTTCCCTGCCCAGGAATCGGTCTATATGTCGGAGTCGGGGCTGAAGGCTGGCCAGGGCAGGAGGTAAGTCCAGGGTGAAAGGGAGGGGTGTGACTGGGAGCTGTTTCTTTGGTTTCTGTGGTAAAAAATGGCAAACACAGAAGGAATGTCTACAGTTTTTAAAAAGAACATTCAGGTTTTTTTCTGGCACCTATGAGAAAATTGTCATACATTATCAAACTCTTTCATTTAGCCCTGAACCACATACTCATGAGCCATGTACTCATCCTAGAATGGTGTAAAGTGGAAAGTTATATATTCATCCAGCAAAATCCTGGAAAAAGAGGTCAGGTGTGGTGGTTCACACCTTTAATCCCAGCACTTGGAAGGCAGAGGTAGGAAGATCTCTGTGAGTTCAAGGCCAGCCTTGGAAGGCTCAGAAAAAAATAAAAAATCCTGGAAAAGATTTTCTGTTGTTGAAGAAATTTTTGAATACAGCATTTGGGTCACCTGGGTGAGTCTGTGCTGACCACACACAACCTGTGTCTTCTACCCACACGCACAGGCTGTCAGTGCCTGGCCCGCACAGGGGTCTCCACAGACGTTTGCAGCCACCATCGTCACTGCTCTGTGCCTTGACTATCCTAGGTGTACCCGGAGGAAAATGAGGGAACAGTTGCTGCAAGCCCCGAAAAGGCCAGACTAGCCTCATTGAGGAGCCTTCTGAGATGAGCAAGACGTGCTTCTCAAACCATGGGCTAGCGTCACACCCGCGGTAGGTTTTGTTTTGATCTGCAAGGTTTCAGAAAACACATTTTGAGTTCACAGTGAAAGCTTGGGAGGTTCATTCACAGGGCCAACAGAGCCTCTCTGGCCTTCTGGGAACTTGGGTTGGTAACTGGGTGATAACTGTGTTAGGCTAAGGAAGAGCTCACTGGTTCTATTTCCAATTTCGTCATTTGGGGTTATTTATTTAATCCTACGTTGATCACACATAGCACAGCAAAACCCAGAAGATTCAAACTGTGTAAATACAAAAACCAAACTCGAGTCCTCCAATCCTTCCCCATGACTGTGCAGTTGCACCTACAAGGCGGGGCGCTCAACCCTGCACCTCACAGACTCCTGCTCACCCGGGGCATGAAGAGGAGAGACCACCTTCTGACTGAGCAGGAGCCTTATGAAAACTGAGACGAGTCACAAGAGTAAGTCCCCACTGACATGGAGAACGACTGCTCTGGCAGCTTGTCATCTACAAGACACCGAAAGTGACCCAGTGAAATAGGGACTCGCGGGGTTGTCCCTTAACATTTTTAAACATGTCCCGTGCCGAGAGTCCCTCTCCTTTGAAACTGCCTCTACAGTCAAACGTGCTGTGCCTGAGCTATAGCCCAACCTCTGTGGGAAGCAGCTGGACCCAACTCCCACCCGCTGACCCCTCCCAAACTGACGCCACCTCCTCCAGGACCCTCCTGTTCTCTGAGGTCACAGCATCCCTGGCCTTTCTCTTTGCCCCACTCCCAGTTCCTTGAACGTCGTCTTCCCCCCAACTCCTTCCTCTCTTGTTTTGGTCACCTCTTCCCCAGCCCCCACTAATATTGCGTACCGCAAAGTCGAGTGTACTAGTGAGGATTGTAAGAGGGGCAACAATCACTTATTGAGCGCCTACTAGGTGCCAGGCACATGTCTGTCAATCTGAATGGACTACCCACTTCGCAGCCACTACGGTCATGTGAGGCTTGCAGTTGGCGGTTGAACTTGAAAGTTCAGCAGGCATGATGGTAGGATTTTAATCGAGGCAGGTAGACCACATCTGAGGCGACCCAAATGCTGTCTGGAAGGCTCCTTCTAACTCCTGAGCCTGTGATTACCGCTGCTATTACTCCCCACCTTTATTGGAGTACAAACAGACTTGCTGCCATTTTCCAAGGATGCAAAGTTACTAAGAGCCAGTGCGGTCAGCGGGAAAGGAAGTTCTCAACATGCCCTCATCTTTTCCAGTAAAAAGGGACAGCCCGGACTAAAGCTGGAGAGAAACTGCAGCCGCTGGCACCGGTGTCCTTATCCGCAGATAGAAGGACCCCCCCTCCCGTGGTGGCTACGGCACCCGCGCGCCCTCCTGTGCCCACCCCCGTGCGTGCCCACCGGGAGCTCAGTCCTGCCACACAGCTCAACCCTGCCGTGTAAAAAAAAAAAAAATGCCATTTCCCCCACTTAGCGTGGGTAATTGCAGTTTCTTCTACGTAAGTCTGTGATTAAAGTTCGCTCCAAGAAGGGTCCCATGGTTAAAACCCCGGTGGCTGTCGCTGACGCGTGCCCAGCGCAGGGACCTGGCGGAGCCCGTGGGCTCAGCCCACCGCCCACTCGGCTCGTGGAGTCGAGGTCCCGCGGAAGACAAGGCGGGTCTGGACAGGAAGAAGGGACTTCTCTGTGCCTGGTCCTGGCTCCTGATCGGAGGACTCGGGGTAGCGGGGGTGGGGGACGCGGGTCTCCGCGAGTCCCCGCACCCAGCCCCGCGCCCCAGCCTCCGCGCGCCCGCCCGCCCCCGGGAGGGTGGGACCCTCTGCTCGGGGATGGGGGTGGGGGTCGACTGGCCACGCGAAGCCTACCGTCTTCTGCTTCTTGACCCCCGACATGCTGGCTGGCTGGCTGGCGGTGGCGGAGCCCGGGTCCCGGGAGCAGAAAGCGAAGGTCGCACGGCTGGCGGCGGCGGCGGCAGGCTGCCGGACTCCCGGGAAGGAGGTATAAAAAGGCTCCGCAGACACGTCGCACTTCCCTTGACCGGCCCCCTTCTCCTCCTCCTCCTCCTCCTCCCGCCCGCCCGCCGCGCTCCTCTCCGCCCCGTCGGCCCCGCCAGCAGCGCCCAGCCCCGGGGACCCGGCAGCCGCCTGGGCGGGGTTCCCCGTCCCGCCTCCCGCCAGACCAAGTCCAGGGCAAAACCTTGCTATGCCCGCAGACAGGCAGAGCTTGCCCACCCCCCACCCCGCCCGCATCCCATCCTAGAGGGGCGCGGTGCATCCTGCATCTCCCACCCCCCTCCCGCACCTCTCCAGGGCAGTGAAGAGCAAGGATGCTGGAAGTCTCCAGGCCCGCTGGCAAGGCCCTCTGAGGGTACCCCGCGAGGCTGTGCAGTCCTTAAACACTCAGGGACCCCAGCTTTGCCTCAATCCCACCCCCTCTGGGGCCTCGAGCGCGGGTGTCCCGCCTCCGCAGTGCAGATGACAGAGGCTCGTGAAGTCACTGCTCATTATATGGCCCAGGGATTGGGGTTGGCGCGCACCCGCTCCTTTCCAGCTCACAGCATCTTCATGGCACAGACTGGCCATCGAAGACCCTGCCCCTCCACCCGGTTACACACAAGTCGTGCCAGCAGGGTCAGAGCTGATGTCCACACAATCCTATGGTAGCTCTTGCTTCTCTCCACGGGAGCAGAGCCCTGGGCTGGAGAACAAGGAGACACACGTCCAGGAGGCTTGTGGCCCTAATGTTTTGTTGGGATGCCACTTTGGAAGAAGTCAAGGTCAAGGGCAAGCAAAGGTTAGAAAGACAAGCACCTTGGGGCGGGCACTGGGTTCCATGCCCTTTGCTCCATAACTCCCTGCATGATGCCACAAACAGATCAATAGGACAGTAATCTCAGAACCAAGATCACATTTACTCCTCTTCTTTCCTAGAAGGCTGCAGAAGTTAAGTCCTCAGGAAGTAAGGGATGGAACTTTTCTTTCCTATAGAATTTATTTCTAGAAGACTGCCAGTTTTCCTGACAGACATCTGTAGATCTTAATATTCACTCACATCCCTTTTCCGTGGGAAGGTGAGAAAGAGAAATAAATCTGGAGTCAAAACCATGAAAGTCTGCAGAGGCCGGCCTACTTCCTTACTCACTTTGAGTAATGGGCAGCAGGCGCCTTCGCATGTCACAGCTTGGGGACAAATAGCGAATCTGAGTTCCCTACACACTAGCACATTTGTTCATTTATGTGAAGTTTAGACAGCAACGTCCCGCTTGGATTTCACTGGATCTTGTCAGCCTTGCCCAAAGAGAAAGTAAACTAAATGTGGATTGAGAAATCATGTTATTTATGTGTTTTGTCATTTTGCATTTTACAAAAATAAAATCTATGTTCTTGAAATAGGAGCACATTCAGGGTAAATCTTCCTGGAAAGGAAATATGTGATTGTAAGATGATTTGCCCAATTTTCCTATTGGTGTGTCTTACATACTAGTATGTGCACTTGGTGCCTGGGAGGAGATAATCCAACTGTAATCACGATTTAAAGACATGTTGACACTCAAATCCAAGACTTTGTAGCTGGTACATGCCTCGAATCCCAGCACTTGGGTGAGGCTGAGTTCAAGGCCAGCCTCAGCTACAAAGTGAGTTCCAGGTCAGCTTGGGCTAGAATCCAAACCTGCTCCAAAAGACAAACACACACAAAAAATTATCCAAAAAAAAAAAAAAAACAACCAAAAACAAAACAAAACAGGACTTCTCAAATGATATGGCCACTGGATCACTCATGCCCTAGGTCAACTATTGCCTGACCTCATGAGAATTAACTGATTTTCAAGTAGTACTTTGGAACAGGTTTTTTTCTTTTTTCCTTTTACTGGAACAGATTTTTAAAAATATATTATTCATATTTATTTATTAAAAGAGGGAGAAAGCGAATGGGCACACCACGGCATCCAGCCACTGCAAACAAATTCCAGATGTTTGCACTACCATGTGCATCTGGCTTATGTGGGTTCTGGGGAATCAAATTCGGGTACTTAGGCTTCGTAGGCAAGCACCTTAATCACTAAGCCATCTTTCCAGCCCTGGAACAGATTTTTTTTTTTTAAACCAACTCTAAAGGTGTGATATTGAAAAGCTCAGCTGTCTTGGATTCAAGCAGGGTTCCTATGACCTTGAGCATTACAGATAAGTTTAGTCTTTTTTCTTTTTAATTTTTAAAAATTGTATTTATTATTTTTTGAGAAAGAGAGAAAGGCAGATAGAGATAGAATAGGCATGTCAGGGTCTCTAGCCACTGCAAATGAACTCTAGATGAAAGCACCCCCTTGTGCATCTGCCTTTATGAAGGTACTGGGGAAGTGATCCCAGGTCCTTAGGCTTTCAGGCAAACACTTTAATTGCTGAGCCATCTCTCCAGCACTCCCCCACCCCCCATCTTCCAGGGCCTTCATCTAGAATTCTTTTTCATCTTATTATTCGCTTGTTGAAAACCCTACAGAAAGTAGAACTTATGCAGTTGTGTATCTGAGGCTCACTGGGAGAGGGTTGAGTTTTGTCCATTCAAATGCACACATCCTTCAGAACTTCCGCGTGAACGTTCTCTCCAAGATTGCTGCGAGTCACCGGACTACATGCTACTGATTTATAATCCTTGATACTACTCACAACATTCATACCAGCATTAAGTCGCCCCCTACTTTCTTTTCTTTATTTCCAGAAACTGGTTGGACTTGAATTACTTAAAGAGGAGGTGCTTACGAGTTGATCCTTTTATTGTCTAGAGAAATTGGAATCAGTCAACTCATAATCAGGAAAACGCAAAGAAGGTCAGTTTGGGCGGGTATGTCACAGGTTCCCCAACACCTGTGAGGGGAGCTCATCATTTAGGGATCTAACAAGGAAGCACCTCCCACAGAACGTCATGGCAAAGGAATGCAACTGTGCTGCCCCTAGTGTCTGCAATGCGAAAATGTTTTTTAAAGACCTAACTATTGAAGCCCCCTATACAAGTAAGCATTCCTCTGGGTAAAGGAGTACTTAATTTAAGTCCTCTAGGTGCTTAACAGGCTTCCCAGGCACAGGCAATACCAACACAAGCAAGACATAATCCCAGTCTTCAAGACAAGCTCTAGAAGGAAGCAAATTCCGACAAACCTCATCATTTCAACTAATGAATATTTGGGACAGGTAAAAATTTAATCCCAGCATTTGGAAGGCAAAACTAAGAGAATTTTGGAAGTTTGAGGTCACCCTCAGACTACATAGTGAATTCCAGGTCATCCTGGGCTAGAGCGAGACCCTATCTCAGAGGAAAAATAAAAGGTTAATGCATGTCACCTTGATCATTTCATTTATTTATTTACTTATTTTAAAATATTTAAATTTATTTATTGGAGAGAGAGAATTAGTGCACTAGGGTATATAGCCACTGCAACCAAACACCAGATGCATGTGCCACCTTGTGCATCTGGCTTCCAAGGGTACTGGGGAATCAAACCTGTGTCCTTAGGCTTCACAGGCAAATGCCTTAACCACCAAGCCATGTCTCCATCCCTGATCATGTTATTTTGATTTAAAGCATGCACATGCCACTTATATTTTGGCATGAGGCTAAGGGCTTCTACCAGGACATGAATCTACTTGGTGGATCTCCACAAACTATTTTCACTAGATAGCTGCAAGTTTCCAAGCTGGAGTTTTCTACAGTGGAGTGAGAAATCACGAACATTTAACAAGTCTCCATTCCTCCAAGACTGCCACATCTCCTTACACCATCTTCTCTGTTGTCTTGCCTCCAGCTGGTGTTGTGGGAGCGCAGGAGGGACATCCCGTTCCGCTGAGGAGGGAAGGAGAATGGAGATAGACTGATGTCAAGATTTTCCTGCTTTATGGGCTATGGAGCTAAATAGAGCATTCTCAAAGGAAGAAATACGAATGGCATATAAGCATCTAAAAAAAATGTTCTATGTCACTAGTCATCAGGGAAATGCAGATTAAAACTACATTGAGATTCCATCTCACTCCTGTCAGATTGGCCACCATCATGAAAACAAATGATCATAAATGTTGGTGGGTATGTGGAAAAAGAGGAACCCTTCTACACTGCTGGTAGGAATGCAATCTGGTCCAGCCATTGTGGAAATCAGTGTGGAGGTTCCTAAAACAGCTAAAGATTGATCTACCATATGACCCAGCTATAGCACTCCTAGGCATATATCCTAAGGACTCATCTCATTTCCTTAGAAGTACGTGCTCAACCATGTTTATTGCTGCTCAATTTATAATAGCTGGGAAATGGAACCAGCCTAGATGTCCCTCAACTGATGAGTGGATAATGAAGATGTGGCACATTTATACAATGGAGTTCTACTCAGCGGTAAAGAAAAATGAAGTTATGAAATTTGCAGAAAAATGGATCTGGAAAGGATTATACTAAGTGAGGTAACCCAGGCCCAGAAAGCCCAGCGCCACATGTTCTCTCTCATATGTGGATCTTAGCTACAGTTGGGCTTCTGTGTGAGAAGGAAAATACTTAGAATCAGAGGCCAGTAAGTTAAAAAGGAGACATAAAGGGAAGAGAAAGGAAGGGAGGAGGGTACTTAATAGGTTGATATTTTATATATGTAAGTACAATGATTGTGATGGGGAGGTAATATGATGGAGAATGGAATTTCAAAGGGGAAAGTGTGGGAGGGGGAGGGAATTACCATGGGATATTTTTTTATAATCATGGAAAATGCTAATAAAAATTTTAAAAATAAAATAAAATAATATAGAATAAAAAATTTAAAAATTTTAAAAAAGAAATATAAAATATCAATGCTCCAATGAATTTCTCTTGAGGATTTAAAAAAAAAAAATCTAAAAATGTAGGGTGGGAAGCCAAGAGAGAGCACAAGTGAATTCTGCTATGCAGTATTCTTTTTTTATCTAAGAAGAAGAAGAAGAAAGCTTTGCTTTATTTTATTTGTTTGAGAGAGATAGAGATAGATAGATAGATAGATAGATAGATAGATAGATAGATAGATAGATAGAGAGGGAAAGAGGGAGAGAGAGGGAGGGAGGGAGAGAATGGGCGCACCAGGGCATTTAGCCATTGCAAACTCCAAATGCATGCGCCACCTTGTGCATCTGGCTTACTTGTATTCTGGGGAATTGAACCTGGGTCCTTGGCTTTGCAGGCAGGTGCCTTGACTGCTAAATCATCTTCTAGCACTTAAGGAGTATTCTTTATCTTATAGCAGTCTTTTTTTTTTTTTCAAATGCTTTTGAAAATTTTTCTTCCATTTATATTTTAAGTGATTATGTGAATAAAAAAGCAAATGAAACCAGGAATGAAAAACTTGACCTCTCAAAAAATGTATTTGAAGTGTTTGGTAATTTTGTTTGTGGTTTTTAAAGCATCTAAGATCACATAAGATATTTAAAAGCTTTTCTGAGAACAAATGGCTTAAGCAGATTTCTCTTCAGATTTGTAGAATTCCAAAGTATGGCTCACTGAACTTGAAGTGACAAATGAAGTTTTCCTAATTTTAAAGTGAAAAAAAAAAAAAAGATTGTCCTGCTTTGTTCCTCTTCCTACTGCTCCTGTTTTCCTCCTCCTCCTCTTCTTTCTTCCTTCCTCCCTCCCTCCCTCCCTCCCTCCCTCTCTCTCTCTCTCTCTCTTTCTTTCTTTTTCACTCTAGCCCAAGATGACGTGGAATTCACTCTGTAGCTCTAGACTGGCCTCAAAACTCACAGCAATCCTCCGACCTCAGCCTCCCAAATGCTGAGTTTAAAGGCATGCGCCACCACACCTGGCCCAAGATTTTCTTAAGGAAGAAGATAAATAAATGACCCGAAACTGAAAGAGTTTAAATGCTTTGCCAGATTTCTGTCAACTCCAAAGTGGATGGTGTGCAAATTTGAAAAATTAAAGGCAGAGAGATGCATGAAATAATATTGTGTATTCAGAAAATTGTAAGTTATGTGTATTGCTGATTTTAGAAGACATAGTAGAAGAATGGAGAAGGTTTTAGTGGAGATGGCTGGGTGGAGTGTTGCAGCAGAATGCGTTACACCCTTGGATGATTCTGCTGTGCGCCACGAAGCTGTCCTATCTCACTGGTTCTCCAGCTTCAACACGCACAGAAATCCCGTAGCGCGGAAAAGCACACATTCCTGCCTCTCACCCTGGAATTCCTCCACAAGGTCACTGAGCTCTCATTACCCGAGGACTTTTCACTGGCCCAGGGCTTTCTCTCCAGAGACTTTGTTTAGTCTGTTCTCTAAGGGCTTTCATCTTGGGGACACCAACACAAGGAGACTCTAGTAATACTTTGTTTTCCACAGAGCCCAGAAGGCTCTTGCTTGAATGGTGGTGAGTACGGGACAAGGGAATATTAGGTGCCAAAATCCACTAATGTACCATTTTTCAAAACTTTTTTGTGTTTGTTTCTCGAGGTAGGGTCTTGCTTTGGGCCTGTTTGACATGGAATTCACTACTTTTTTTTGCTTTTGTTTTTGTTTTTCAAAGAGGGTCTGGCTCTAGTCCAGGCTGACCTGGAATTCACTATGTAGTCTCAGGGTGGCCTTGAACTCATGGCGATCCTCCTACCTCTGCCTCCCAAGTGCTGTGATTAAAAGTGTGCCCCACCATGCCTGGCTTTAAATTTTTTTAAGTTAATTTTTTAGTTGGCATACAAAATGATGGGTGTCATTATAATCTTTTCATACATGTATATTATTGTATTTCTAGGAATAAATCTAATCAAGGAAGTGAAAGACCTCTATAATGAAAACTTTAAAACACAAAGAAGAAATTGAAAATGACACCAGAAGATGGAGAGACCACCTTGGACCATGGATGTACAGAGTTTTTGTTGTGAAAATGGCTATACTGCTTATGTATAGCGTGCTCACATTCACCCCGCATCTCCCCCCCCATCTCCCAAGCCAGGCTCCTTCCTCCCCACAAGCAGTCCCCTTTCCTGCCCTTCTGTCTCACACACACACACACACACACACACACACACACACACACACACACACAGAGTTAGATCTAAATTTCATATATGAGAAAAGACTCAAGGTATTTTGCCTTTCTTTTATTCCATTCCACTGGTCTATGTGTTGATTTTTGTGCCAGTACCATGCTGTTTTTGTTACTATAGCTATGAAACATAATTTGAGTGTGGATATTGTGATGGTTATACCTCCAGCATTACTCTTTCTGCTTAGGATCGTTTTTTTTTTTTTTTTTTTTTTGAGAGCGACAGACACAGAGAGAAAGACAGATAGAGGGAGAGAGAGAGAATGGGCGCACCAGGGCTTCCAGCCTCTGCAAACGAACTCCAGACGCGTGCGCACCCTTGTGCATCTGGCTAACGTGGGACCTGGGGAACCGAGCCTCGAACTGGGGTCCTTAGGCTTCACAGGCAAGCGCTTAACCGCTAAGCCATCTCTCCAGCCCTTAGGATCGTTTTTGCTGGTTAGATTTTTCTCTAGTTCTGTAAAGAATGTCACCGGACCCTCAATGGGGATTGCATTGGACTGGAAGCTCATTTGCAGCAATATGGCCATTTCACAGTAAGAAACTCAGCCAGTCCATGAGCATAATAGGTCATTCTGCCTTCTAGTGTCTTCTTCAGTTTCTCTTTAAAGTTTCCATTGAGGATGTCATTCACCTCTTTGTTTGGGTTCATTGTGAGTGGAGTTTTCTCACTAGTTGATCTCCTGACAAGGTCATTATTGATATCTAGGAAAGTTCCTTCCTCCCCCTACCCCCCACCCCCACCCCAGGCAGGGTCTCTCTAGCCCAGGCTGACCTGGAAGTCACTCTGTAGTCTCAGACTGGCCTTGAACTCACAGTGATCCTCCTACCTTTGCCTCCTGAATGCAAGGATTAAAGGCATGCATCACCAAGCCCAGCATGAAAAAGCTACTTACTTTTTTGTGTTGATTTTGTATTATGTAGGAAATGTTTATTGTATCAGAGAGTTTTCTAGCAGAGTCTTTGAGGTATTTTGAATATTTAAATATTTATTTATTCTGTTAGTGACTTGGCAGGGAGAGAGAATGGCCGCAGCAGGGCCTTTTGCCACAACAAATGAACTCCAGATGCACCCACCACTTTGTCTTTCTGGCTTTACATGGGTACTGGGAAATAAAGCTCAGGCCTTCAGGTTTGCAAGCAAGCCATCTCTCCAGCTCCTTAAAAACAATTTCATTTCTTCTTGCCAGGCACGGTGGTGCGTGCCCTTAATCTGAACACCTGAGAAGCAAAGGTAAGAGGATCAATTGCTGTGAGTAGAGGCCACTCTGAGACTACAGAGTGAATTCCATGTCAGTCTGGGATAGAGAGAGAGAGAGACTTACTTCAAAAAAAATTTTTTTTTAAGTTTAGAGAAATTTTATTAGGTAAAGAGAAGGAAAGATGGGAGAGTATAAAGATCTCCTGTCTAAGAGAAGACAGAAATGGGATAAAGCCCTGAGAAAACTTCTTAGATAATGTATTGTGATAACCCCCTTCCCTGGAACCCCATCCCTTTCCCTTTCCCTTGAATCCCTTCTTCTTTCTTGCTAGACCCTCTTCTTCTTCTTTTCTTTTTCATTTAAGCAATATTTCTTTTCTTTTCTTTTCTTTTCTTTTTAATTTCAGTTTTTTGAGGTAGGGTCTCGCTCTAGCCCAAGCTGACCTGGAACTATGTAGTTTCAGGGTGGCCTTGAACTCATGGAGATCTTCCTCCTACCTCTGCCTCCCAAGTGCTGGGATTAAAGGCATGTACCACCACACCTGGCTTTTAAGCAACATTTAAAAATTAGATATGGACATATTTTGTTTGTAGCCCTCTTCTAATTTTTGAAATAAATTTTTGAGGTAGGGTTCCACCCTAGCTCAGGCTGGCCTGGCCATCACTCTATAGTCTCAAGCTGGCCTTGAACTCATGGTGATCTTCCTACGTCTGTCTCCCCAGTGCTGGGATTAAAGACTCTCTTCTAGTTTGATGTCTTTTTCTTTGTTTTCATTTTCTCCATCCTCTATCATCATGACAGAGTGTCAATGGGCCCAATATTGTGCAGGTCTCCTCAGGTGACAGCAGTCACTGTGAGGTCATGGATGCAATGATCACTTCATGGCCAGAAGACAGTGTCCCATAGCTCGCCCTCCACCCTCTGGTCCCTCCCCTCTGCCACAGTGTCCCTGGACTTCAGAGGGTGATATGCATGTCTCTTTCCATGCTGAGTACTTCACAGTCACTTGTTCTAAGCACTTGTACCAGTTTTGAGTCTTCCCGGGATATGGAGAACTGGGGCTCATAGAACTGGCACCAGAGACAGACACTGAGTGGAAAATTGGTTTATTTTCACACCAGTGTTGGCCCAAGGGACTCTCTTCCAGAGCCTAGACCCTGTTTCTTGGTGGTTCAGAGCTTATATACCTTATCTTGGACTACTGTCATTATTGTTAAGTCCCAAAGCACCAGCCTAGTGCCAGACACCTTGAGTAGGAGATAGGCAGGCTTTACAGAAACAAGAAAATGCTCAGTCAGCAGACAGATGCTGCAGCTGCGCTGTGGAGATAAAAAGAAGCCTGCGGTGATTTACAGGGCAGGTAGGCGCGGCGATGCAGACCAACTCAAAGCAGGACGCCAGAAAGCTTTTCTGACGAAAGGGGTGTGCCTTTCACTTCTTTACTTGATTGTCTGAGAGCTCTAGCACCATATATATATATATAAAATTACATATATATAATATATATTGTATATGTGTATATATATATATTGTTCATTTTTATTTATTTGAGAGTGACAGAGAGAGAAAGAGGCAGATAGAGAGAGAATGGGCGCGCCAGGGCTTCCAGCCACTGAAACGAACTCCAGACGCGTGCGCCCCCTTGTGCATCTGGCTAACATGGGTCCTGGGGAATTGAGCCTCGAACCAGGGTCCTTAGGCTTCACAGGCAAGCGCTTAACCGCTAAGCCATCTCTCCATCCCCATCTAGCAGTATATTAAATAAGAGTTTAACACGGTGTCCCAGCCCTGGTTTGTAGAGGACATGCTTTTCATTTTTGCTTGCATTTACAATCTGCAACTTTTTTGACCACTCGCCTTTCTACACTATTCAGTTGTACCAAGGCTTCCTTGCTCTACCCTCTGTACAGCACTTATGATTGAAAATGTCAGTAATTCTAAGAGTGAACAAATTATACAAGAGTTTAGGAATAATTAAAATCAAATTTCCTCTCTCACACATGTTTTCTATTCAGGCTTCTTTTTTAAAATTTCTTTTCTTTATTTATTTGAGAGAGAGAGAAAGAGAGAAAATGGGCACACCAGGGCCTCCAGACACTGCAAACGAACTTCAGATTCATGCACCACCTTGTGCAACTGGCTTACATGGGTCTTGGGGAATTGAACCTGAGTCCTTTGGCTTTGCAGACAAGCGCCTTAACTACTAAGCCACCTCTCCAGCCCCTATTCAGTCTTCTTAGGTCTTGCACTCAATTTACTGTAATCTTTATGATATCATAAGTAGATTTCTGACACTACTCCTGTCGTTCTTGTTGTAGAAGGATGTCATGGATTGTATGTGGCTGTTTTGTTAAACTTTGTTAGCAAGACAATGAAAGCATTTTCTATTTCTCCTTACAAGCACAATTGATAAGACGCCTGGAGAACCAGTGACCTGGAGAGTAAGGTCGGACGCATATGGGGTGATGGGAATGGGTTTCTTCCCAGTCACAGAGTCTCACTACTTCTCCAAGGGATGACCTAGAGGCAGGCCAGCTCTGTTAAAGAGATGTGTAGGACGTACCAAAGAACCCTAGGCTTAGAGGAAAAAGGTCTGCATTCCATCATTTTTATTCCCAAAATTTATTTATTTATTTGCAAGCAGATAAAGATTGAAAGAAGAGAGAGACAGACTGAGAGAGAATGGGCATGCCACGGCCTCTAGCCACTACAAATGAACACCAGATTCATTTACCACTTTGTGCATTTAGCTTTATGTGGGGACTTGGGAACTGAACCCAGGTTTACAGACAAGTGCCTTAACCAGTCCTATAGCACTCTTTTTTTTTTCTTCTTCTGGCACTGAGGATCAAACCCAGGGCCTTGCACTTGCTAGACAAGTGCTTATCCATTGAGCTAAATCCCCAACCCTTGCATTCCTAAATTTTGTCCCTCTTTTTGCTTTCTAATAGTTAATAGTGGACAGGGACTTAGGCTAATCATAGCCCAGAGAAGCCCCCTGGCCAGTTAAGTCTTTACTATTGTTGTTGTTATTATTGTTGTTGTTGTTATTGCTAGGAATTGAACCTAGAGCCTCACATGTTGCTACATACTAGGTAAGTGCTCTATGTCTAAGCTACGTTCTCAACCCTGTCAAAAGTCTTACTCTAGGATTTTTCTGTGAGAGCTATAAAAGAAGCCCCTTCCTTTCTCAAAAAGTGTCAGTGTGTATAAGCTAGAGATGAGGAGACGGCTTGCTGGTTGAAGAGAGTTGCTTGTAAAGCCTCCTAGCTCAGGTTAAGCTCCCTAGTGACCCACATGACCCAGAGGAAAACGTGGTGCAAGCATCTGGCATTCAATTTGAAGAGGCAAGATCTTCTCGCACACATATACACATCAAAAAAAAGAAAGAAAGTAAAGTAAGAAGAACAAGAAAAAGGAAAAGAAAACACTAGAGATTGTTGGAGTCACTTTTCCACTTAGAAAAGTCTTTAGAGAATGGTAAAATGTTTTGTGGGGTGGGGGAGTAGAATTTACTGGTGTCAGTCTGATTCCTGAGGCTCTTCTAATGATCCTGTGAGTTATTTCAATATCCATGGGATAAATTCAATTCCCTATTTTGAATAAGATTATTTGACTATGATGGCAAGGGAAGATGATGGCATGAACAGAGTGTGGACATCACCCCTGGCCAATGTCAGGCGGCCAACAGCAGCACGGCAGTGTGCCAAACATTGGCAAGGAGAATCAGGCTCTAACACCCATATGTGCACCATATACACCACTTCCAGGGATCTCCAATTCCCAAATTGCCACAGTTAGGGACCTAGCATCCAGAAAACACAAGTTTATGGGGGACACCTCAATCAAACTGCCACATTCTGCCTCTGGCCCCCATAAGCTGATAACCATCCATGGTGTAAAATGCAATGCATTCAGCCCAACATTAAAAGTCCCCATAGTTTTTATCAATCCCAAACATCCCCATAGTCCAAGGTCTTTTAACTGAGCCATAGTACCAAAAAACAAAAAAAAAACATAATAACACAGAATAAACATTCACACTCACAATGCAAAAGATGGCATTGGGCATAGCAAAGAAATATTGAACCAATACAAGATCGAAACAAACAGGGAAAACATCAAATTCTGTAGATCCAAATCTGACAACTCTAACTAGTGACAAGTCTCCAAGTCCAAAAAGTAGCCAGTGACAAGTCTCTGGAGTTCCAATGCCACCCCTCCAGCTAGGCTACTCACAGTGTCAGAAAACTCCAACTGGTGCCATCAGCTGTCTTTGGCAGTCATCCCATAGTTCTGGCACTTCTATTGGTCTCCACTGCAGTCCACAATTCTTCCACATGGCTCCTTGAACCTCCATGCAGGTAATTCAACAAGCTTGCTTCACACTTACCTTGGCTATTTCAAAAAGAAAAAAAAAAACACATTACAAATTCAATGACCCCCTCTTTCTTGCATTTTTTATACTCTATAGTACCAGGTGGCTATCAACTTGTTAATCCAGTGGGGAATAAAGCAGACTTTGATGAATAGGACACTCCTTCAGCATTCAGGCCACTTACTTCCAAAGAGTCCACATTCTTCCTGTTATTCCAGTGCAGATCAGCTGGCCCAATCTCAAGGGCAGTCATTTATCAAACAATTGCAGCTGAATGGGCAGCAGTTTGGGCCCAAAGATTTCATTTCTCTCTGTGCCATATCCCTCTGCTCACATCAGTCCATTTATATGCAATGCAACCCTGCACAAGTTCTCAGGACACAGGCCAAACAGCAAGCCTCTCACACAAACTGCTTCTAGCCCAGTCCAGGCAAAGCTCTTTCTCACCCTCACAAGCCAAACCTCACAGTCCATAGTTATTAGTGAATTTAGGTCTTTCAACTATGACCAGAATGGTCCATCAAGCTGTACTTACAGTAGCCTCTTAGGCCAAGACTTCAAATCTATTCACATTTTTCCTACAAATCAGTCCCCAAAGGCCAAAAGCCACATGGTCAGGTTTCTAGCAGCAATGACCCCACTCTCAGTACCAATTTTACTGTTGCAGTTAGTTTCACGTTGCTGGCAGACAACACCCAACAAAGACCAGCTTGTGGGAGGAAAGGGTTTATTTTGGCTTACAAATGAGGGGAAACTCCATGATGGCATGAGCAGAGGATAGACATCACCTCTTGGCTAACATCAGGTGAACAACAGCAACAGGAGAATATGCCAAACACTGGTAAGGGGAAGCTAGCCACAATATCCATAAGCCCACCACCAACAATATACTGCCTCTAGGAATCTCTTATTCCCAAATTGCCACTAGCTGGGGACCTAGCATTCAGAACACATAAGTTTATGGGGGACACCTGAATCAAACCACCACATCATCATTAACTTTTCTGGACCACTGTGGAATTGTATTTAGTACTGTTGTTACTGGGACAACATACCCAATCAGAAGCAGCTGATGAGAGAAAAGACATACAACTTTGAGGGGAGATTCATCATGATGGAGAAAGCATGGTAGAGTAGAGGCTGAGCATCACATCATTTGGGTGGCAGTAGTCCAAGGGCTGAGCTTGGAGCTAGGCTAATAAATCTCAAGTCCCCCAGTGACACACCTCCTTCAGCAAGTCTCCACCTCCCAAAGGCTCACCAGCTGGGGGCTAACTATGAGGCTTAATCACAAACATGTGAGGCTATGGGAATCATTTCTCATTCAAACCACCACATTTACATGGAGCTCTCTACTTCTACTTTTGTATTTAAACAGCAAGTGTATTACGTTTTGGGCAAGTAACACGTTTATGCTTGTGAAGGTATCTCCTTACCTTGGGCAGGGGGAGGAGCAGGTAGGGGCCGGGAATCCTCCTCCAGGTGACAGAGTTGGCACCAAGATGAGTCTGCACAAACACACCTTACTAAAGTGACCCTTTTCTTCAGTTTGTCCCCATATATTTACATTCCCCAATTTCACCTAGACATGCATACCATTGCTCCTGTCTTGTTTTTATTTATCACCCTTTGTTAAGATGTCATACAAGCTCTCCAACATGACTGCTCTTGGGATTTTTTCCTTTGTTGTCAAGAAAGACCTCCTGCCTGTGTGCCAAAAATAAATAAATAAATAAATAAATAAACCTTTAATCTCATTAATATATCTTTTGTTATATAACTCCCAGGTCCTATGGATTAAAGCTAAAAAGGTAGAGGAAAAGTATTATATATTTTTTTTCTTCTCCCTAATACCAGGAAGCTCTCTGCCCACACTTCTAGCCTCATACTTCAGGACTTTCTTTGTTATGCTCGTATGTTTTCACCAATTATTGCCATCTTTTTCTCCCTGCCATATCAGACAGTAAGCTGATACCTCTGTCTTCAAATCAGGGACACAACTTACAAATCATGTCAAATATTCACACTATTTCAAATTCCACATGAAAAATTGATTTCCACAAAATGTTTCTCTTGATTTTTTCCAAATTCTTTAATTCATTACTTACACATTAAAACCTACAGAAAAAATTCAAGGACGATTTGATGAGTAGGTTTGAACCCTTACTCCTTTCCCAACAAATTTATTATCAATAAACCTGATATGCCTGATATGTAGTTTGCTGTTAAAATATTTGTTACATTTTTACAAGTTACATTCATTAACTTGAATTTTACTCTGTCTGAACACCATCTGCCAGGACTTCTGTTTTTTTTCAAGATTTTTATTTTCATTTATTTATTTGTTAGAGACAGAGAGAGGGGGAGAGAGAGTGTGTATGTGTGAGCATGGGCACATCAGGACCTCTAGCAACTGCAAACGAACTCCAGATACATGTGCCACCATGTGCATCTGGCTTATGTGGGACCTGGAGAATTGAACCTGGGTCCTTAGGCTTCTGTTCTTTTAAAAAAATTTTTAATTTATTTAATTTACTTATTTTCAAGGGGGGAGAGAGAGAGAGACTGAGAGAGAGAGAGAGAATGGGTGTGCCAGGGCCTCTAGCCACTGCAAACAAACTATAGATGTATGTACCATTTTGTGCATCTGTCTTTACATGGGTGCTGGGGAATTGAACTCAGGTCCGTAAGCTTTGCAGGCAAGCACCTTGACCACTGAACCATCTATCTAGCCCACATTTCTATTCATCAGTGCTGTGAATAACTTTTTGCATGCGTATTATCCTTGAGGACTGGGGATGTAGGTTAGTTGAAGAGTCCTTACCCAACATGTAAACTGGGTTCAATCTACAACACAATAATAGTAACAGTAATAACTTTTGAATAGTGGAAGAGTCTCTATAGCCTTCTGAATTATTTACAGGGTAACATTTACAAACATGACCTGTCTTTATGTTAATCTTTATCTTTATACAAAGTTTATCTTTATATACAAAATCTCTAGTAATTAGTCAATTAGCTGACTGAATACACCAAATACAGAAAAGTTCAAAATAGTGCATTATAGGTCATATTCAGTTATCATTAAATCTTTTGTTTTAAATGTTTTGTTTATTATTTATTTACTAAAGAGAGAAAGAGGGAAAGAGAGAGAGAGAGAGAGAGAGAGAGGGAGAGAGAATGGGTGTTCCAGGGCCTCCAGCCACTGCAAGCGAACACCAGATGCATATGCTACTTTGTGCATCTAGCATTATGTGGGTCCTGGGGAATTGAACTACATTCTTTAAGTTTTGCAGGCAAGCAACTTAACTGCTTTGCCATCTCTCCAGCTGTTATCTGGCTTTGTATGGGTACTGGGGAATTGAACCTGGGTGCTTAGACTTTGTAGGCAAGTGCCTTAACCACTAAGCCATCTCTCCAGCCCATCCTTAATTTCTGAGCAGATGCTTGCTGGCTAGGAGCTATTTACTCCTGAGAATTTCTCTCTGTGATTGGTGCAGGAAGAGGACATACTTGTACATGTGGGGACAGCCTCTCGGGCAGCTCACATTGTTCTCATCTCCTGTTGTGTCACTTTGAGGATGGGCTGGACTCATGACTGGCTTCCAAGACTGTGATATGGTAAGATCAGTTGACAACAACACTGATTCCATCATCCTCATGCTCCCAGATGCCTCTCCACCTCCCTCAGAGGACTGTTGGCTGCCATGCGCTAAGCTGCCCTAGGATCATTCTACGTGGGAGGGAGCTGATGTCAGCAGCCAGGGACAACCTGAGGCCTGTCAAGAGTCAGTCACCTGAGTGAGCTTGGAAGCAGATCTGTCGGCCAGTCCTTGAGGTGGGAAGTCACACACCATCGAGTCACCAAAATGAACAAGGCA
Organism: Jaculus jaculus; assembly: GCF_020740685.1. Taxonomy (NCBI): domain Eukaryota; kingdom Metazoa; phylum Chordata; class Mammalia; order Rodentia; family Dipodidae; genus Jaculus; species Jaculus jaculus. The sequence goes on from NC_059102.1 coordinate 48,339,180, forward strand.
CCTGCTCTCTGAGACAGAGGCCTTGATTATAGCCTTGTGAGCGACCTTTAGGCAGAAATGCCCAGCTAAGCTATGCCTGGCATCCTGGCCTACAGAAACTGTAGATTATAAGTGCTTGTTGTTTTAAACCACTCTTTCTAGTACAGCTGGGGAACTGACCGACGTTATCACAATAAACAGAAGGTCACCGTCTACTTCTCAGAGCAGGTCTCACTTCCGCAGGTTTGGCTTGTCCCCCTATAGAGGGCACAGCTGGGGTCTGCACTCAGCTTCACTCCACCTGCCTCTTCTGAGCATCGGGAAGCACCAGTGTACGGCCATAAGCCTTCTACTTACCTCAGGAATTCTGCTAATGGTTCGCAGCCCATCAGATCAAGAAGTTCCTCAAACCCATTGAAGGGCTCAAAGAATCAGTAACTCTCTTTGTCCCTTTGATTAGCTGTTATTTCAGTTCTGGCATGCCTGCATTTTTTGCATATTTTTATTTGTTTTTGCTTTTGAGGCAGGCTCTCACTCTAGCCCAGACTGACTTAGAATTCAGTCTGTAGTCCAGGCTGGCCTTGAACTCAAGGCAATCCTTTTACCTCAGTTCCCCCAGTGATGGGATTAAAGATGAGCTTCTAGGCCTGGCTTTTCCTTGCAATTTTGGCCACATGGTTCTTTAAGGACAGCCAGTTTTTGGTTTTGGTTTTGTTTTTAGCATTGAGGATGAGAATATAGACCTTTTTTTCTTTTTGTTTTCTCTAGAAGAAATTCACTATGATCACTCCCCCCCCCCCCCCCCCCCCGTATTAAGAACAAAAAATAGTTCCAGTTGTTTTTTTCCCACAGTAAGATCTTACCCTAGCTCAGGCTGTCCTTGAACTCACTGTGTAGCCCCAGGCTATCCTTGAACTCACAGAACTCCTCCTATCTCTGCTGGCATTAAAGGCATGAGCCACCACACAGGGCTTTTCACTCTGTTTTTCAATTGTATTTGGCAGGGGGGGAGGGGGGAGTCTGTAAGATTATGTAAATTGTTCCCTGCCCCCCCCCAGCGCTAAAAAAACTAAACAAAGCCTCAAACTTGCTCATTATTCATTTCATTCTTTAATCCATTTGACACAGGCACCTTTCATAGAATTCTGGTGGCAAAGCACCAATTTATGTCATCTGCGGTCTAACGGTAGTGTTCACCTGACAAACACGAATTCCCAAGGTGGCGCAAGCAAGTGACGGCGAGCGGAGCTTCATTTGTTGTTTTAGGCCCAATGCACGGTTGGCTAAATCCAGACAATAAAGTGAACGCACCCAGCAGTTTTGCTAATTTAATGTCTACAAAGCAGGTACTATGGCTATTTCATCCTACGAAGGGGAAATCAAGCACAAAGAGGGTGAGTGAGTACAAAGAGCCAAGATTCCAATGCAGAAGCCACTCAACGACACACGGTGGTAACTGCTAAGCAAGCTTCCCATCTCATACCTGTGCATATGGTATTTTTATTTCACTTTTTAAGAATACTTTTGAGAGGGGAATTATCACACACATGTGGCCTGCTGTCTGTAGCGACTGCTGCAGCCCCTTGTGGACGCCGCACTTATGCATTCAGCCCCAGGCCCACAATCAGCCTGGCTGCTCACCGGGCTTTGGGTGGGCTCGCATGGCTCTTTCCCGGCTCCTCAGCATCTGAGGTTTTCACACTGGCAAGCTAAGCTTAGCTGTTTCCAGAGTGGGAAAGGATGTACTTGGGCCCTTAGACCACGTGGATGTTTCCACTCCTCAGCCTTGGGTTCTCAGACTCCCCTGCCATTCCCCCTCCTCTGGTCTGCAGACTCTCCCCCACCTCTCCTGACTTCTGAATAAATATAACAATTCACAAAATAACCGTTCTCAGTCTTGTTTTATTTCAATTCTTTAAGTAAATCAGACACAAGTTTGGGTTTGGGGTTTGCAATTGAACCCCCAAAGTCTTGTCTCATTTTTACTTGTTTGAAAGAGGGGGGGAATGGGTACACCAGAGCCTCTTGTCGCTGCAAATTCCAGATATGTGGGCTACTTTGTGCATCTGCCTTTACGTGGATACTGGGAAATTGAACCTGGGCTATTAGACTTTGCAAGCAAGTGCCTTTAACCGCTGAGCAATCTCTAATTTATGATTTTTCAAAACAACTTAAATTTTTTTTTAAATTTATTTGCAGGTGGAGAGAGAGAGAGGATGCACTAATGCCTCCTGCCACCAGAAATGAATTCCAGATTCATGTGCCACTCTGTGCATGTGGCTTTCCATGGGTACTGAGGCATTGAACCTGGGCCTCTAGGTTTTGTAAGCAAGTGCCTAAACCACTGAGTCATATCTCCAGCCCTGTGATTTTTTTTCATATATCTCCAAGAACAGGAGCTAAAAACTCAGTTCCTAAACTGTGTTTCCAGATAGCCTGCTGGAGGGAGTGCAACTAAACTGTGTTTAGCCATTTAAAGAATGCTACATTCTCTCCTATGGTGTTTGAACAAGTCCACAATCCTATCAGCAATGAAGGAGGGCTTAAATTTCTCCACAGCCTCTCTTGTATGTCTTTAAAAAAACAAACAAAAAAAAAAAAAAACTGTACTCATCCTGGTGATTGTGAGGTGCCCACGGCTGTTCTTAGTATCTCCTGTTGATAGTTCAATATCTTTCCCTATGTTTAGTGGTCATTCGTGTCACTTCTTCGGAAGAGTTCAGGGCTTCCAGAAAGACTATGGGAGTTCAAAGTCCATTGCAAATGGAGTTGTCTTGGGTCTGCTGGATTTTATTTATCCAAAGGCACCATTGAAACTTCATGCATTATTTTTTCTAGGCCTATGGATAATTTGGAATAAGAGTCAGTCACAGAACATCAGATGAAGGAGTCAGAGTTTAAAAATTAAGGAAGAGTGTATAGCTCAGAGCCTTTCAAAACCCCCCAAATTTAACAAACCATCATGGGTTGCTTGACCTGTCTCAGTTTTATTCTAAAAATTCTTAAAAATACCAGAGTATGGGCTGGAGAGATGGCTTAGCGGTTAAGCGCTTGCCTGTCAAGCCTAAGGACCCTGGTTCGAGGCTTGATTCTCCAGGACCCACGTTAGCCAGATGCACAAGAGGGTGTATGCGTCTGGAGTTCGTTTGCAGTGGCTAGAAGCCCTGATGCATCCATTCTCTCTCTCTCTCTGCCTCTTTCTGTCTCCGAAACTCTCAAATAAATAAATAAAAATGTGCAAAAAAAATAAATTAAGAAAAAAAAATACCAGAGTAATGTAATGGCAAGGCCGACTAAGTGTCACTTAAGCCATCTCTTTCTAGTTATGCAGGAGACAGAACTCTCGATAACGATGCAGTTAGTGTCCTGGATTCTGGCTTTGCAGTTGTCATAATCAGCTTCACATTGCTGCGATGAACTTCTAAGCCAGGCACAGTTTATGGGGGGAAGGGATTTATTGAAGCTTACAGATCCAGGGGAAGTTCCATAATGAGAAAGAAGCTGGTCCCCTTTCTCAGGTCCACACCAACAGCACCACCAAGCAAACAAGGAGTAATAAGAGACCAATGGCTAGACAGCAGGGACCCAGGCAGAACCCACTCTGCACACCTTACGCTGGAATTCAGATCCACCCCAGTAACACCTCAGGGCTTGACCCCAGGACCTGCCCACAGTGACACCTCTTCAAGCCAGGTGGCTGGAAATCCAAGTTACAGCTTTAATAAAACACTTGAGTCTATTGGGAGACATAAATTCAACCTACCACAGCAGTTTATTCATTGGCACAGGAATTTTGGCAGTTTTGCATTTTGGCAATTTTGGCATCCATCACCTCTATGAGGCTCAGGCAAGATCAGGTGAGATACAGTGGGGTTTGTATCAAATGTGGATTACAGTAGAAAGTCAGATTGCCTTCTGTGTGCATATGTGTGTAGTGTGCATGCATGTGTTTATGTGTACCTATGTGTGGGTGATTGTGCATTGTTGTAGTCAGGACCGCATTGCTGGTACAAATCAACCAAGAGCATTTTGTGGGAAAAAAGATTTATTTTGGCTTACGGGATTGAGAAGGAAGCTCCATGATGGCAGGGAAAAAACAATGGCATGATCAGAGGGTGGACATCACCCCCTGGCCAACATAGAGTGGAAAATAGCAACAGGAGAGTGTGCCAAACACTGGCAAGGGGACACTGGCTATAACATCCATAAGCCCTCCCCCAACAATACACTGCCTCCAGGAAGCATTAATTCCCAAATATCCATCAGCTGGGAACCTAGCATTCAGAGCACCTAAGTTTATGGGGGACACTTGAATCAAACCACCACACCCCCATAAACTAATAATTATAAATGGTGTAAAATGCAATACATTCACCCAACTTTAAAAGTTCCCATAGTTTTTATCAATTCCAATGATGTTCATACATCCCCATAATCCAAGATCTTTTAACTGAGCCATAATACCAAAAACAACCTCAAAAAAACCCATAATGGCATAGAATAAACATTCACACTGCAAAAGATAGCATTAGGCATAACAAAGAAACGTGTAACCAATACAAGATTTAAAACAACCAGGGCAAATATCAAACTCTGTAGCTCCAAGTCCAGCAACTCTAGCCAATGACAAATCTCCAAGTCCAATAATTCTAACTAGCAACAAGTCTCTGGTATTCCAATTCCACCCCTCCAGCTAGGTTATGCACAGTCCTGGCAAACTTCATCGGGGCTGGCGGCTTTCCTTGGCAGCCATCTCATGGTCCTGGCATCTCCACTGGGTCTCCACTGCAATCCACAGTTCAACCTCATGGCCCCATGGGATCTCAAACCTGTTTCACACTGCCCATGGCCATTTCCAAAACACAATACTGTATTGCAAACTCAATGACCCTCTCTTTCCTGCATTTTATACCCCACAATACCAGGCAGAGTGTCAATTTGTTAATCGAGTGGGGAATAAAGCAAACTTTGAAGAACAAGATGCTCCTTGAGCACTCAGGTCCCTTCAAAAGAGCCTACATTCTTCCTGTTGCCCCAGTGCAGGTCAGCTGACCCAATCTCAAAGCATATAATCTCTCAATTGTAGCTGAACAGGCAGCAGTTCACCCAAAGATTTCATTTTTTCTGTGCTATACCCCTCTGCTCACATCAGTTCATTTCTACACAAAGCAACCCTGCACAACTTCTCAGGACACGGACATAACATCAAGCTCCTCACACAAACTGCTAGTGCAATCCAAGCAAAGCTCTTTCTCGCCCTCATAAGCCAAACCTCACGGTCCATAGTTCTAACTGCATTCAGGTCTTCCTTCTCTGACCAGAATAGTCCACCAAACTGTACTTATAGCACTGCAAGGCATGTCTTGAGCCAAGGTTTCAAACCCTTCCACATTCCTCTTGAAAACCAGTTCCAGAAGGCAAAGCCACATAGTCTAGCAGAAACCTCACTCCGGGTACCACTTTACTGTTACAGTCAGGTCCACACTGCTGGTAGAAATCAACCAAGAGCACCTGGTGGGAAAAAAAGAGATTTATTTTGGTTTACAGGCTTCAGGGGGAAGCTCCATTATGGCAGGGAAAAACAATGACATGAGCAGAGGGTGGACATGACCCCCCATCCAACATAAGGTGGACAATAGCAACAGGGGAGTATGCCAAACACTGCAAGGAGACACTGGCTATAATACCGTTAAGCCCACCCCCAACAATACACCACCTCCAGGAGGCTTTAATTTCCAATCGCCATCAGCTGGGGAGACTAGCATTTAGAATGCTTAAGTTTATGGGGGTACTTAACCACCACATGCAAACCACCACATGCATATATGTGCACACATGTGTATGGAGGCTAAAAGTTGGCATCACATGTATGCACATGTATGTGGAAGCCAAAGGGTATCTTCTTTGACATTGGGATCTCTTTTTCAATCACCCACCACCTTAGTTTTTGATACATATTGTCTCACTATGCCCAGATGCTACTGATTGAGAACCTTGCCAAGGACCACAATGTGGCACCTCACCATTGTCATGGCTTTAGATTTTCTTTCTTTCTTTTTTTTTTTCTTTTCAAGGTAGAGTTTTGCTCTAGCCCAGGCTGGCCTAGAATTGACTATGTAGTCTCAGGGTGGCCTCAAACTCACAGAGATCCTCCTACCTCTGCCTCCCAAGTGCTGGGATTAAAGGCATGTACCACCATGCACAGATTTTTTTTTTTTTTAAGTAGGGTCTCACTCTAGACTAGCCTAGGCTGGCCTAGAATTCACTATGTAGACTCAGGGTGGCCTCAAACTCACAGTGATCCTCTTAACTCTGCCTTCTGAGTACTGGAATTAAAGGTGTGTGCCACCACAGCCAGGCTTTAATGATATCTTTTGTTGTTGTTGTTTTTTAATCATTAAATTTTTTTAATTTAATTTTTATTAACATTTTCCATGATTATAAAAAAAATCCCATGGTAATACCCTCCCTCCCCCCCCTCCACTTTCCCCTTTGACATTCCATTCTCCATCATATTACCTCCCAATCACAATCTTTTGTTTTTGTTTTTTGATGCCCAGGCTAACCTGGAATTCACTATGTTAGTTTCAGGGTGGCCTTGAACTCACTGTGATCCTCTTATCTCAGCCTCCTGAGTACTGGGATTAAAGAAATGCACCACCATGCCTGGCTAGTGATGTCTTAATGAAAGCCAAACACTTTGTGTTAGCTAAGGAAGAAAGATCCTGTCATGATAGGAAAAGACTATACCAAGTATCTATCCATTAGTAGAAGAATGGTTAATGTAATTATGGCATGTCCTCATAGTAAATGTGATGCAGTAATTTAAAAGAACAAAGTTGAACTATGTTCTAATATGGAACAGTCTCTGGGACAGTCTGTTAAGTGGGGGGAAAAAAAGAGTCCAAGATGTACAAAAGGGAAAAGGAAGTAAGCTGTAGAGATAAGTACATCTATTTGCTTTGCATATCTCTAGAAAGATAACATAAATACGATTAGCAACTTTTGCTTCCGTGAAAGAAGGCACACTCTTTTGCAGTGTTAAGTATTTTGTGTGGTTGACATAAAGTTTTGAAAAAAATTATAGTATGAATGTCCAACTGCAAGGATACTAAGAAACCTGCATCTCACCTGTGTCTCATTTTCAGAGTGTAAGCAAGAGAACTCCCACTGCTCTCTTCTTTTCTGGCAAAAAATTTTTTAAAAACAATTTATTAATTTGCAAGCAGAGAGAGACAGAAGAGAGAAAGACAGAGAGAATGGGTGTGTCAGGGTCTCTAGCTACTGCAAAAGGACTCCAGATGCATGTACCACTTTGTGCATCTGGCTTTACATGGGAACTGGGGAATCAAACTCAGGCAAGTGCTTTAACCACTGAGCAAGCTCTCCAGACTTAAAATATTTTTTTTTCTTTTTGGTTTTTCGAGGTAGGGTCTCACTCTAGCCCAGGCTGATCTGGAATTCACTATGGAGTCTCAGGGTGGCCTCGAACTCACAGCAATCCTCCTACCTCTGCCTCCTGAGTGCTGGGATTAAAGGCGTGAGCCACCACACCCAGCTTAAAATAAATTTTTTTAAAATTTTTTTGTTCATTATTTATTTATTTATTTATTTGAGAGTGACAGACACAGAGAGAAAGACAGATAGAGGGAGAGAGAGAAAATGGGTGTGCCAGGGCTTCCAGCCACTGCAAACGAACTTCAGACGCCCCCTTGTGCATCTGGCTAATGTGGGTCCTGGGGAACCAAGCCTCAAACCCAGGTCCTTAGGCTTCACAGGGAAGCGCTCAACCGCTAAGCCATCTCTCCAGCCCTTAAAATTTTTTTTTTATTCATTAAGTAATCCAGACTTGAGTTGGACCACTTCTCACATATGATACACAGAAATGTTTCCGTACTCTTTCAAAGACAAAGTGTAAAACAGATAATGATGGCGCATGGGTTGGAGTAGAGAGGCACCATGGTTGTGATCAATTGTTCATCCGGAAGACATTCTTACTTGACTCAGAGATGAATGTGTGTAGTGAAGGGGGGAGGAGGGAAATGACTGCATAAAAACAAACTCAAGGAGGTGGGTGTGGTGGCCCATGCCTTTAATGCACTCCGGAGGCAGAGGTAGGAGGATCTCCCTGAGTTCGAGGTCACCCTGCGACTACATAGTTAATTTCAAGTCAGCCTGGACTAGAGAGAGACCGTACCTCAAAAGACCAAAAATGAAAATAAAAAATAATCTCAAGGGCCAGAGGGATTGCCCAGTGGTTAAGGCACTTGCCTGAAGAGCCTAACTACCGAGTTCAATTCTCCAGTACCCGTGTTAAGCCAGCTGCACAAAGTGGCACACGTATCTGGAGTCTGTTTGCAGTGGCTGAAGGCCCTAACAGGCCCCTTCTGTCTGTCTGTCTCTTTCTCCTAGTCCTAATATGGGGCAAGTTGAGGCAGGGGGTCTGTGAGTTTGAGGCCAGCCTGGACTACATGGTGAGACCCTGTCAGAAATGGCGAGAGAGGGATCATAACTTAGGGTCATCAGAACTGGGTGGGTTTAGGTTTCTTTACAGGGGACAACGTGACCGTTTGAATTCGGTCCTTCCACGAGTCCTTAAGCAAGTGATGGCAAGCACAGTGCAAGGTGCTGGCGGTAGGCATGTCTAGAAGTGTGGTAGCCATTTTCCTCCTGGAGAATTCATTTCCCCCCTTCCTGGGGATAGCATTCTCATTTTCCTTTGGGAGCCACCAGTTTCCTACTCTTGGTTCAGGTGGTTTCTTCAAAACGAGGCTAGCCTTGCACCCCAAACCCCCGCTCCCATGACCACCACTATCCTCAGGTACCGGAGAGGCACCTGGGCCCAGCGCTGTACAAAGGGCCCAGAGAAAAGGAACCCTGCGTGTTATTAGAACTATTGGAAGTGAAAGATCTCCCCCACTGGAGGCGGAAGCTTCAGGCTCCAGTGATTGAAGAGGCCGAGTGAAGCGAGCGGAGAGGGGAGGGAGACCCGTTGTGGGTAGCTCACACGGATCCTAGATTCTGCTACACCCGAAACACGTCTACCACTCACACCTTACAGTTCCACAAACCAGTACCAACTTCCTTTTCTGATTAATCAGTCTAGTAATATTTATTCTTTCCAAGATTCATTTATTCAGTATTCATTTTTACGTTTACATTTGCCAGTCAAAACTAGAATGACCTCAATAAATAGAAAATATGTAAACCCAATCATGCACCCAAGGTCTATTCTGAGTAGGTCGGCACATGATTGAGAATCATTATGCTTCATATCTGGTACTATAAGATCACCAAAAAGTATAGGGAGGTCTGGAGATGTGGCTTAGTGGTTAAGGCACTTGTCTGTGAAACCTAAGAACCCAGGTTCAATTCCCTAGAACCCACGTAAGCTAGATACACATAGTGGCACAGGTGTCTGGAATTTGTTTGCAGTGGCTAGAGCCCATAGAATACCCATTCTCTCTCTCTACTACATAAATAAATAAATAAAATATTTCTTGGAGCTGGAGAGATTGCTTAGTGGTTAAGATGCTAGCTTGCAAAGCGTAAGGACCCAGGTTTGATTTCCCAGTACCCACGTAAAGCCAGACACACTAGCTGGCACATGTTTCTGGAGTTCGTTTGCAGTGACTAAAGACCCTGGTGTGGCCATTCTTTCTCCTCCCCCTCATAAATAAATAAAAAATAAAATAAAATAAAATATTTCATTATAAAAAAAGGGTATAGATAATGTGGTATGACACCTTCGAGCTGTGAAGGAGCTTAAAGCTCACCTGCACTGGTCCCCTCATTCAGACCTAGACTCTGAAGCTGAATCCCCCCAAGAGACACAAAGTCTCTAGGAATCGTTCAGATCTACACTTTTTGCTTCCTGCATACAAGCAACTTTTTTGTTTTTGGTTGGCACTCACTCTTATAGCCCTAGAATGGCCTCAAATTCACAGTGAACCTTCTACCTCTGCCTCCTGAGAGCTGGGATTAAAGGCATGCACCACAACACCTGGCCTCAAAATACTTTTTTTAATATTTTATTTTTATTTATTTGAGAGAGAGATAGAAAGAAAGGCAGAGCGAGAGCAAGAGAGAGAGAGAATGGGTGTGCCAGGGCCTCTAGCCACTGCAAACGAACTCCAGATGCACACCTTCTGTATCTGGCTTTCATGGGTCCTGGAGACTCGAACCTGGGCTCATTGGCTTTGTAGGCAAGCACCTTACCTGGTATCTCTCCAGCCCTAAAAGTAATTTAAAAATATTATTTTCCTGCCATCCAAAATATTCATTTTGTTCAAAATTCATTCATTTCATATTTATTTTTATGTCTTCACTATAGAAAATTTATCAAATTTAGGAAGTGACAAAGAAATAGAAATCATTCATATGGGTTGAAGAGACAGCTCAGCAGTTAAGTACACTTCCCATGCAAGGGGCTGAGGGGGCGTGAAACAGCCCAAGTGCGAATATCCAGAACCGACATAAACATCTGGCTGTGGCCATGCGTAGGGAATCACTCAGGCTCATGGGAAGCAGCAAGCTCCTGTACCAGGAAGGACTCTGACTCAATTAGAACAGGCAGAAGATCAATGGAGAAGGTCACCTGCTAATCTGCTTGGGCCCCTGCAGGCAAGTGCCCTAGCCACAGTGAGCACACCAGAACATATACTTGTGCATACGCATCCCCTCCACCCACATCTCACACCCACACCCCCCCCACACGCAGTCCACAAGCAAAAAAAAAAAAACAAAAAAAAAACAGCATAATACAAATCAACCAAACACACCCTTGGGATCTCTCTCTCTCTATGAATTCTTTCACTTTATGATTTTTCTATTTTTGGCTTTTCAAGGTAGGGTCTCTCTCTAGCCAAAGCTGACCTGGAATTCACTATGTAGTCTCAGACTGGCTTCAAACTCACCACCATCCTTCTATCTCTATCTCTCAATTGCTGGGATTAAAGGTGTGCATCACCATACACAGCAACTATAATATTTTTATTTATTTATATTTACAAGCAGAGAGAGAGACATAAAAAGAGAGGAGGAGGAGGATGTTAGGAGCCGCGCAGACGCTATTACAAGCTGGCGCCGGTTTCTGGCCTCTTATTGGTCACAGCTGGTGTAAATTTAGCACAGTGCGCATGCTCCAACCCGTTGCGGGCCGATGCTAATAAGGCATCCAGAAAGTAACCAATCACTGGTGGCCACATATCCTCAGTTGACCAATCATTTGTGGGTAAGCAGCCTAAAACCCTATATAAACAGTTGCCTTTCGTGGTTCTGGGTCTTCGCGTCTTCGCATCTAGCAGTTTGGCAGTCCCCAATAAAGTGTGTTCAGAAGAATCCTGATTGTGGCGTCCTCCTTGCTGGTGAGGCGGGCGTGACAAGTGGTGCCGAAACCCCGGGAATTGAAGAACATCTTGCACCAGCGAAGACCCCTGTTTTAAGGAGGATTCAGAACTGACACACGGGACGGACGGATCCGGACTTTTTTCTGAGAGGTATGCTGCCCTGGGAGGTTGATGCTATTGTTGTGATTTTCTTCTTGCCCTGTGTGCTCATTAAAGTGAAAGAGGGCCAGAGGACTTTAGCGGAACATCAGGACAGTATGTCAGAAACAGAAAAAAGGGAACAAAAAGGAAAACAGAATAAAAGGAAGGAACAAAATGTAATGAAGGTTAATGATAAAAAGGAAACTAAGGTTAAAGATTTAGAAGGTAATAAAAGGAAGGAACAAAATGTAATGAAGGTTAATGGTAAAAAGGAAACTAAGGTTAATGGTAAAAAGGAAACTAAGGTTAAAGATTTAGAAGGTAATAAAAGGAAGGAACAAAATGTAATGAAGGGTAATGATAAAAAGAAAGAAAGAAAGAAAGAAAGAAAGAAAGAAAGAAAGAAAGAAAGAAAGAAAGAAAGAAAGAAGGAAAGAAAGAAGGAAGGAAAGAAAGAAAGAAAGAAGGAAGGAAAGAAAGAAGGAAGGAAAGAAAGAAAGAAAGAAGGAAGGAAAGAAAGAAGGAAGGAAAGAAAGAAAGAAAGAAGGAAGGAAAGAAAGAAGGAAGGAAAGAAAGAAAGAAAGAAGGAAAGAAAGAAAGAAAGAAGGAAAGAAAGAAAGAAAGAAGGAAAGAAAGAAGGAAAGAAGGAAAGAAAGAAGGAAAGAAGGAAAGAAAGAAGGAAAGAAGGAAAGAAGGAAAGAAAGAAAGAAGGAAGGAAAGAAGGAAGGAAAGAAGGAAGGAAAGAAGGAAGGAAAGAAGGAAGGAAAGAAGGAAGGAAAGAAGGAAGGAAAGAAAGAAGGAAAGAAAGAAAGAAGGAGAGAAAGAAAGAAGGAGAGAAAGAAAGAAAGAAAGAAAGAAAGAAAGAAAGAAAGAAAGAAGTACTGAGATACATGGAGGGAACTTCTTTCTGCAAGCCAAAAGAAATAAGAAAAATTCAACAAATATTTCCAGTGTTTGACGATCCAGCTCAGGGCCGATATCATGAGCCCATAGGACATAAACAGTTAAAAGATCTTGCAGAGTCAGTTAGGACATATGGGACTAATGCCTCCTTTACTCAGGCTCAGGTAGAGAGGCTCACTGCTTATGCAATGACTCCTGCAGATTGGTATAATACAGTGAAAGCCTGCTTAACAATGGGACAATATCTTGATTGGAAATCTATCGATCAAGATGCCTGTGCCGCTCAGGCTAGACAAAATGCTGCTAATGGTCAGCCATTTTGGACTTATGAAATGTTGACTGGCCAGGGACAATGGACGGTTAATCAGACGGCCTACCCTGTGGAGGTATATGGACAGATTAACCAGATAGCTGTACGAGCATGGAAAAGCCTGCCCAATAAAGGAGAAGTTACTGGCAACTTAACAAAAATAGTTCAAGGCATAAATGAACCTTTTTTGGATTTTGTGGCAAGAATAATGGAGGCTGCAGGTAGAATTTTTGGAGACCCTGATACTGCTATGCCCCTTATAGAACAGCTTGTTTATGAGCAATGTACAAAGGAGTGTAGAAATGCTATTACACCATGGAAAGGAAAAGGGCTTAATGCCTGGATGAAAGCATGCAGAGAGATAGGAGGTCCTTTGTCTAATGCGGGGATAGCAGCAGCTGTCCTTGCTGCAAAGAGGATTAGAGACATTACTTGCTATAATTGTGGGAAAAGAGGACACATAAAAAGGCAGTGTAAGAGTCAGATTCCAGGAAGTCAAGACAGAGTTAACAGAAGAAAGTTCCTGGGATGTGTCCACGTTGTGGGAAGGGTAAACATTGGGCCAATGAGTGTAGGTTAGTTAAAGATATTAAGGGGAGAGTGCTCACAAATGATTCTAATAGCCAGCCAAAAAACGGACAGAGGGGCCCTCGACCCCAGGGCCCTCAAATGTATGGGGCCATGAATGTCGAGCCACCCAAGGTATCCATGAGGCCACCGGGGAGCCACGGAGAGCCACTCTGGGTTCCGCAGGGTTGGACCTCTGTGCCACCACCCCAGCAGTATTAACACCACAAATGGGTTGTCAACCAATCCCCTCTGATTTTAAAGGACCCCTGCCCTCTGATACAGTAGGCTTGGTGCTAGGACGCTCATCTTCTGCTCTGAAAGGCTTAATTGTTCACCCTGGAGTTATAGATGAGGATTATGAAGGACAAGTAAAAATTCTGTGCTCTTCCCCTAGAGGGATATCTTCTATTTCCTGTGGGGATCGTATTGCTCAGCTTTTAGTATTGCCTAGCCTACATGGCTTGTTCCCTTATAAAAAGGATATTAGAGGAACAAAAGGTCTTGGATCCTCCAGAGGAGGATGTGCCTATGTCTCACTGGATCTGGACATTTCAAGTTCAAACTCTCTGTGCCACTATTGATATGTGGGCCATTTTAAGATGCACCTTTTCTGGAGAAATAGATAACCATTATCCTAAACATCCGCTGTTACAGTTTGCTCTCACTCAAGAAATAATTTTCCCTAAAATTACTAGTTCTCAACCTCTTTTAGGAGCTATAGACATTTATACTGATGGATCAAAGACAGGTCTGGGGAGCTATGTTATTGACCAAGTGCCAGTACAATTACAATTTAATTTAACTTCCCCACAATTGGTGGAATGTGCAGTAGTTGCTTTGGTGGTGCGACAATTTTCAAAACCTATTAATATTATCTCAGACTCCCATTATGTTGTAAATGCTGTTAAACAATTAGAAGTTGCTGGACCTATTAATGCTAAAAGTAAAGTAGCACATATCTTTTATGATATTCAAAATTCTATTAGAAATAGGTGTCATCCCTTTTTTATACAACATATTCGAGCTCACACTCTGTTGTCTGGCCCTATGGCTAGAGCTAATGAATTGGCTGATGTCGCCACAAAACACCTTTTTTGGGTTGCAAACAGGTACGAAGCTGCTGTAGATTTTCATAAACTGTATCATGTTCCTGCTCAAACCTTAAGATATAAATTTCAGCTAACTAGAGCTGAAGCTAGAAATATTGTACTCCAATGTCCTAATTGCACAGAGTTCAGACATACTCCTTGTCTGGGCATTAATCCTCGAGGCTTGCGCCCCTTACATTTGTGGCAAATGGATGTAACTCATATTCCTGCTTTTGGAAAAATGAAATATCTTCATGTCTCTGTGGATACTTACTCTGGTATTATACATGCCACAGCCCTTGCTGGGGAAAAGGTGTCCCATGTCATTACTCATTGCTTGGAGGCCTGGGCTGCTTGGGGAAAACCCTACAGTCTTAAAACAGACAATGGTCCGGCCTATACTTCAAAGACTTTTCAGCAATTTTGTCAACGCTTAGGTGTAGAACACAAGACAGGATTACCTTATAACCCACAAGCACAAGGGATTGTGGAACGTGCTCATGGTACACTCAAGACATATTTATCTAAACAAAAAGGGGAAATAGGCCCCACGACGTTGGGACCTAAAGGAACTATTTCCCTAGCTCTTTTTACACTTAATTTTTTAAATTTGGACGTGATGGGTAGGTCAGCAGCAGACAGGCATTGTCTGCCACCATCACCAGTTTCAGAAAAAATAAAATGGAAAGATGTTATATCTAATCAATGGAAGGGCCCGGATCTTGTTTTAATAAGATCCAGGGGAGCTGTTTGTGTTTTTCCACAGGATCAAGACAATCCCATTTGGGTTCCTGCCAGACTGACGCGAGTGGTCAAAGAGAGTCCAGAAAAGGATGAAGATCGTGATTGCTGTGCTGATGATATTACCCCTGTTCAACCTGCTGGGGATATGGACAGAACCCCTTTGGGGAATACTCTCAGTATTCCCAAAACCTCTACCTGTAATACATGATGCTGTTCTCCTAGTTCTATGACTTTGTTTAGAACCAAAAAGAGATTTTGGGATTACTACAGCCATTGTGGCTGCTATTACTATATGCTGTTCTCCTAGTTCTATGACATTGTTTAGAATCAAAAGAGATTTTGGGATTACTACAGCCATTGTGGCTGCTATTACTATACAAATTGCGGCGACTTTGAATAATTTATCAGTTAATGTAGCTAATACTTTGGATGTTCAAACTTCTATTAATGCACAATTAAGAGGAGGGTTAATGATTGTTAATCAAAGAATTAATTTAGTGTAAGAACAAGTTGATACTTTATGGTAATTGGCACAATTGGAATGTGAATGGAAAATGGATTGTGTATAATCTGTCACGCCAGTTATCACATTATTTGCTTACTAACTGGACTGCTGACCCATGTGAATTCAACATGAGTGGACTTGTTTTTGGTTACGGGATTATTGGACTGGATATAGAAAGCTACCCTTTATTTGAAGGAATGGGCTGGAATGGGTTCCATGATACTGTTTATGATTGCTGCTGCAATCGGATGTTTTTGGTGTTTTTGTAAAATGCGAAGTCAAAGACTCAGAGACAATGCTATGCTAGTGCAAGCATTTGCTGCACTGGAAACAGGACATTCACCTAATGCTTGATTGATAACTCTGAAACAATAGGGAGCTGAAACCAGTGATTGGTGCTTACTCTGGGCCTCGTTGGTACTTGCATGATGTGCCTGTGTGTAATTTTGCTATTGCTTGACCTGGACGTTTTCTCCCTTCGTTTGAGCTGTCTTGTGGCCTTTGCACCCTGAGAGCTTATTCTCATTGCACCAGGTTAGGCACAAGACTTTTAGTTTTATTTCACACTCAGCCTTTGCACATCCCTGAGGAATAACTCATTGCACAGGATAAGGTGAGTTGTGAGTTTTCCAAGGCCTTATAACCTTGATCGCCTGTTGCCAGAAGTGGGAAAGGCTAGATCGGTGATTTGGTCCTTTGGTGTCTAAATAATAAAAAAAAAAGGGGGATATGTTAGGAGCCGCGCAGACGCTATTACAAGCTGGCGCCGGTTTCTGGCCTCTTATTGGTCACAGCTGGTGTAAATTTAGCACAGTGCGCATGCTCCAACCCGTTGCGGGCCGATGCTAATAAGGCATCCAGAAAGTAACCAATCACTGGTGGCCACATATCCTCAGTTGACCAATCATTTGTGGGTAAGCAGCCTAAAACCCTATATAAACAGTTGCCTTTCGTGGTTCTGGGTCTTCGCGTCTTCGCATCTAGCAGTTTGGCAGTCCCCAATAAAGTGTGTTCAGAAGAATCCTGATTGTGGCGTCCTCCTTGCTGGTGAGGCGGGCGTGACAGGAGGAGAGGAAGAAAAAAAATGGGCATTCCAGGGCATCCTGCCACTGCTAGCAAACTCCAGATGCATGCATCACTTTGTGCATCTGGCTTTACATGGGTACTGGGGATTTGAACCTGGGCCATAAGGCTTTGCAAGTAAACACCTTTAATGGATGGCCATCTCTCCAGTCCAAATTCTCTCTCTCTCTCTCCCTCAATCTCTCTTTAAAAAAAAAAAAATTTGTTTTTCAAAGCAGGGTCTTCCTGTAGTCCAGGCTAACCTAGAATTCACTCTGTAGTCTCAGGGTGGCCTCAAATTTAGGGCAATCTTCCTGACTCAGTCTCCCAAGTGCAGGGATTAAAGGCATGTGCCATCAAGGCCAACTCTGAATTCTTTAATGGATTTATTTTCTTTCTTTTTTAAATTAATTAATTTATTTTTTGTTTTCACAATTTTTATTAACATGTTCCATAATTATAAAAAATATCCCATGGTAATACCTCCCCCCACCACACTTTCTCCTTTGAAATTCCATTTTTCATCATATTACCTCCCCATCTCAATCATTTGATCATCTGTTTTTTTAAAATTTTTATTTATTTGAGAGCGACAGGCAGAGAGAGAGAGAGAGAGAGAGAGAGAATGGGCGTGCCAGGGCCTCCAGTCACTGCAAACGAACTCTAGATGCATGTGCCCCCTTGTGCATCTGGCTAATGTGAGTCCTGGGGAATAGAGCCTCGAACCGGGGTCCTTAGGCTTCACAGGAAAGTGCTTAACCGCTAAGCCATCTCTCCAGCCCAATCATCTGTTTCTTAAACTTAACATGCTATTGGTATTTTAATATCTATCTATGTGATTAGATATTCTCCTACAAAGTTTAATTGCATAATTTATTTGCTCCTCATGGGCAACTCAGCTGCTTCCAGTTGTTTAATGTGCAGTCCAAAGATGGAAATTTTAAAACATATTTACTTATTTATTCATTTAAGAGAAAGATAAGAGAGAGAGAGGGAGAGAATGGGCTCACCATGACCTTCTGCCACTGAAAACTAACTCCAGATGCTTGTGCCACTTTGTGCATCTGACTTTATGTGGGTACTGGGGTACTGAACCCAGGCCATTAGTCTTTTAACCACTGAGTCATCTCTCCAGCTTGCGATGGATTTTTTTTTTTTATAGGTAAATCTTTGTTGCCACCCCATTCCTTTGAGACAACTCTCCGTCCATGAAACTGTTAAAGAGTCCACATCATTTAGGATAAAAGCTCACGTGGCAGCTGTCGGCAGCACAGGTGGTACCTTGAAGTATATGTGCAACCTTCACCAGAAGAGCAGCGATTTCAAGTCAGCTGCATACAAGAAGCAACACGCACTCTAATTGTACAGTGTATCCGCCTAATGCAGACAGGAAAGAGACTCATTTCACCGAGCCAGAAAGTCTATCTTCTGAGAGAAGGAGGGCGGGGACACACAGCATGTACTTGTTAATATGCAACATGTCATACAGTCGAAGCAGCATGCTTTGAAGAAGAAAAGTTAGTACAGAGCTCTCCACCTTCAAACTCTGTCCATTCTGCTGCCTTTCCCCAGAATCACTGACCCAAACACAGTCAGGGCTCAAACATCTTTGCCCAGACTCTGACTCGGCTCCCTGTGCCTCCTGACTTACGGTATGGAATCATTTAAGTCTCTCGGGATGCAACTCACGCAGCAGATTGCAAGCCACACATTCCAGTCACTTGTCTCTATGGTGTAATCCCATAGGCATGGTCTCTGTTCGCTGAGAGGACCCCACACATGACTGTTTTACGTGATTCTAGAATACACATTCTCTTCTATCTCTGCCCGTGGAAATCCTACCATTCTTCACACTTCCACAAAGTGTCCAAACTTGTCCCAGCAAATCTCTCATGTGGTTGGTTTATGTTACATTGACCACAAGGCACTGGATGCCCCTGGCCTGGTGAGCTCCTTGAAGCAGGAGATGTCTTACCAACCAGCACTGTGACCGTCCTGTCCGGCACATCCCAAGTAAATGTTTGTGATTAAATTTAGGGCGCAAAGCTGAACAATCTGGCAGGGAGTGACTGCACTGAGGCGGCTTCATTTTTGTATATCATGTTGGCCATTCTTTTCTGGTCTCAGCTTTCCTAAGCAGTTCACGAGAGATCCATTCTTGGTGGGTGGTAAGTTTTCAGCTTGAAATGCAATCCCTCAGCACTAATTGCAATATAAATTTTATATAGTTCCTTTTTGTTGTTTTAAGGGTCTAGCTCCAGCCCAGGCTGACCTGGAAATCACTATGTAGTCTCAAGGGTGGCCTCAAATTTGCAGCAGTCTGCCTACCTCTGCCTCCCAAGTGCTGGGATTAAAGGTGTGCACCACCACACCCAGCCTATATTATTATTGTTTAAATATTTTTATTTATTAATTTGTAAGGAGAGGGAGAGCATGGGCATGCCAGGGAGACTAGACTTTGCAAACAAACTCCAGACACATGCACCACTTATTGCATCCAGACACGTGTGGGTCCTGGGGAATCAAACCCAGGTTGTGAGGTTTTGCAGGCAAGTGCCTTAACTGCTGAACAATTTCTCCAGCCCCCAAATTTCATTTATTCATTTTGTTGTTTGGATTTGGTTTTCTGAGGAAGGGTCTCACTTTAGCCCAGGCTGACCTGGAATTCACTATGTAGTCTCAGGCTGGTTTCAAACTCACAGAGATCCTCCTACCTCTGCCTCCCAAGTGCTGAGATTAAAGGCATGTGCCACCATGCCAGGCATTTTTTATGCCTTTTTTTTTTTTTTGGAACTTGTATTATTCTTAAGGAGATTCAGGAAACTGATTTAAAAACTTGGACCTCGTAGTTTATTTCAGAGGAAACATGAGTAAGATGTAGCACACATTGAACTAAATAAATGCTTCCCTCCAGCTCACCCAGCACACGTGCAATCCTTCCCTTAGCAGACATCCATGCAATGAATCTCTGTGGTATGACTATCGAAGCAGTTCTGGAAAGGGTTTCAGAGCAGCTTGATTTGTGCTGAGACCCAGACAAGAGCCCCTTGTGCCCCTGCTGAATTGCTTTTTATGCTCTGTGCTCTTGCTGAGCAGTGAGAGAACGTTGTTCAGGGCGTTTCTGGACATGCTGTGGGCAGTGGGTGAGTGAGGCTGACATCAGGTACTGGCCAACAAATAAACCTCTAGCACATTTCCTAGGCTGTCTCAAAATGTATGCTGTGTGGGGGCTGGGAGGTAGCTCAGTAGGCAAAGTGCTTGCCTTGCAAGCATGAGGCCTTGAGTTCAGTTCTCAGAATGCATGTAAAAGGCTGAGCATTGCGGCCTATGCTGGTTATCCCAGAATTGGGGCAGTGGAAACTGGAGGCTGTCTAGGGCTCACTGACCAGCCAGTCGATCCCAATTGGTGATGAGTTCCAGACTAATGAGGGTGTTCCTGAGGAACAATACTCAAAGGTTGTGCTCTGGCCCCCACATACACGTATGCACATGTGTACTTGCACCCCCCCCACACACACATGCATTTGTACATACACAAACATGCACATACATTTTCCAAAGTTTTATTTTATATAAATTATAACAGGTTACACTCTTTTGCCCCCTTGCCCCTGTTCCCATTGCCCTGGGGACCCTCTTCAGTGGGGTTATGGCATTCACTGTGCAGCATGAGGGCCTCAGGCAGACCCTATGAGGTAGTGGAAAACTGTGACTCGGGGTGCTCCTACCCACTCTACTGCTCTTACAATCTTTCAGCCCCTCTTCTGCAATGTTCCCTAAGCCATAGCAGGCCGGTTGTCAGTCTAATTTCATGTTGAGCACTATGTAGCCTTTGTATTTCTACTTTGATAGTTTTTGATTTATCACCATGTCTGTCATCATTACCTTGGAACTGGTTGTCAGGCTAGCAGTAAGAGCAGTATTCATGTTACCACTTCCTCTGCAATTTCTTCTGGGCCCTGAGAGATGTGGTGGAGGTGGCACGTCTCTTGGTGGGCAGTCAGCTATTTTCTCGTCTTATTGACGGATCTTGGTTCTCTTCCACTTTCTGTCATCTGTAAAATAAAACATTCTCCAACAAAGAGAAAGAATAGCTTGAGTTAAAGGTGTTATGGTGTATGCAAAGTTATTTGAGAATTTTTTTTTTTTTTTTTGGTATTCAAGTCCACTCTTCTTCTCCAGAGGGAAATGCGGGCATCTCTCTGAAGTCTGACTGTCCTAACTATGGGATTCTGACTTGATTTCCAGTACCAAATATGATATCTCTCCCACTGAGTGGGCCTCATGTCCAATCAAAGAGCAGTTGGCTACTCGCAGAGGCTACTATTGTACAAGTGTGTACTTCTTAGCAGGTTCGATGACTTTGTAGTCCAAAGGGTCCTTTGTTTATTCATGTTGTTGGTGACTGTTGTCTTTCAGTCTCTCCCATAGGACTTTCCAGCACTATGAGGGCTATCCAAGAGAGAGCTGGTTTCCTTTTTGGTTCCAGCATGGTATTCTGATGTCCTGTGACCATAGTACATGCACACACATTTTTGTTTTCATTTATTTATTTATTTGACAGAGAGAGAGAGAGAAAGAGGGAGAGATTGTACATGCCAGGGCCTCTAGCCACTGCAAACTAGTGTGTACCCCCTTATGCATCTGGCTAATGTGGGTCCTGGGGAATCAAACCAAGGTCCTTTGGCTTTGCAGGTAAATGCCTTAACCACTAAGCCATCCCTCCAGCCCTGTTTTTTTTTTTTTTTTTTTTTTTGTGTGTGTGTGTGTGTGTGTCTCTGGTAGGTCTCACCCTAGCCCAGGCTGACCTGGAATTCACTAAGTAGTCTCAAAGTGACCTCAAACTCATGGTGATCCTCCTACATCTCCACCCCAAATGCTGGGATTGCAAGTATGCACCACCATGACCAGCCACATACATTGTTTTAATGTATTCTATGAGGGCTGGGGATGCAGCTCTGTTGGTACTTACTTAGCATGCAAGAGACCAGCATGTGGTAGTACACACCTATAATTCCAGTACTGGGGAGGCAGAGATGGGAGGATCAGAAATTCAAGTTGGCAACACAGTGAATTTGAGGCCAGCTGGGCTACATGAGACCCTGTGTAGATCAAAACAAACGTGGGGGCTGGCGTGATGACACAGCACATCCAGCGCTTGCCACACAACTCTCAGTGCCTAAGTTTGGGTCCCCAGACACCACATGTAGACCCAAAAGCTGTGGTGGGATTCTGCAAGCCCAGCGCACCCAAGGAAAGAAGGAAGGCAGAGACAGGACAATTTCTCAGAAGCTCACAAACACAGCTGTGAGCAATGATAAAACCCTGCCTCAAAACAGGGTATGAAGCAAGGAATGACCTTATAGCTGTCCTCTGACCTCCACATGCACACCATGGCATGAACACGCACGCACACACACTTATATCCTAAATAAATAGTCTCTTAAACAAAATAGCTGGAGAGATGGCTTAGCAGTTAAGCGCTTGCCTATGAAGCCCAAGAACCCCGGTTTGAGGCTTGATTCCCCAGGACACACATAAGTCAGATGCACAAGGTGGCGCATGCATCTGGAGTTCATTTGCAGTGGCTGGAGGCCCTGGTGTGCCCATTCTCTCTCTCTCTCTCTCAAAAATATGTGCCAAAACCAGGCATGGTAGCACATGCCTTTAATCCCTGCACTCAGGAGGCAGAAGTAGAAGGATCCCTTGAGTTTGAGGCCACCCTGAGACCACATCATGAATTCCAGGTCAGCCTGGACTAGAACAAGACCCTACTTCATAAAACCAAAAAAAAGAAGAAAAAAAAAAAAGCATACCAAATCCAGGCACAATGACACACACCTTTGAGCCCAGCTCTACAGAGGATTGCTGTGAGTTTGACGTCAGCATGGGCTACAGAATGAGTTCCAAGTCAGCCGGCCTCAAAAAGAGAAAAGTGCGTCCTGCAGAAGGGCAGCTCTATTCAGAACACGAGGACTGAATGCTTAGCTCGTCTTCTCTCGCTGTCCCGCGAGGAGCGGCACGTGTGCGACCCAACGTCCCCTGGGCTCAGACCCGCGCGCAGGACGGGGGAGAAGGAGAGGGGTCGCCGTGCAGTGGGAAGGCAGGCCTCTCCACGAACCATGGGGTCAGTGTGTCCAGCACAGTAACGGAGCCTTCACCGCGGTAACAGAAGTGCCGGGAACCTTTGTGTCACACAGCAAATTTCACAGACTTCCATGCGCCTGGAAGGACCGAGCAGGCATTGCACATGGACGGGGCAGAGGACCAAGCAGCAGATGGACTGATGTGTACCGAGGCAGACACCGTGAAAACCCCTGTTCTGTCTGTGGGGAATTTCCAGTGCCTCGGGGAATCACCATGGAAACGTGCAACACGAGGTAAGGGAGAGGCCTCAGGGAGGCTGGTGTGAAAGGTGGAGGGAAGGTGACGAAGGATGTGGGTGTGGGGCCCACTCCATCCTCTCCATCTAAGATAGAAAAAAGTCTAGCCGCTGGGTCATCTCTCCAACAAAAAGAGTCTTGAAGCCGGAGTACCATGTCCAGGTTTGGGCTGGGGAAATGCCTCTCTGCGAAGGTGCCTCTCTGTGGGTGCCGGGCGCTTCTGAGGTGATGGGCCAGGCCAGCTGGGCAAGCTCCAGGCTGGGCACCTCTCTCCCGCTGTCTGCCTGCAGCGTCAGCACCCATGACCAGCCTCCCACAGCTGGCTGCATGCAGAAGGCTTTGGCAGGAAACTAAACCACCAAAGAGAGAAGTCAAGGAAGGTCTTGGTAGGAGTTCATGAGAGTAGGGATGGCGAGAGAGAGGAGAGGAGAACAGGAGAGGAGAAGGGGAGGAAGAAAGGAAAGAAGGAGAGGGAAGAAAGACAGGCTTTTGAAATGCCTATGTGTTTTGGTATATACGAGTGTGTGCATGTGGAGTCTAGAGTCCAACGTTGGCTGTCTTCTTCAGTCATTCATTTTTATTTATTTTTATTTTTACTTTTTTGGTTTTTTGAGAGAGGGAGGGTCTTGCTCTAGCCCAGGCTGATGGGGAATTCACTACGTAGTCTCAGGCTGGCCTGGAACTCACAGGGAAGTGATCCTCCTACCTCTGCCTCCTAAGTGCTGGGATTAAAGGCGTGTGCCACCACACCCAGCTAGAGATTTTGTCTTTTTTGAGGGAATCACCTTATGTAACTGTGGAGCCTGAAGGTCTAAATTCTGAGGAGTAAGCTATTGAAGACCCTCCAAAACAGTCAGTGATGCCATCTTTAGTCTGTGACAGAAGGCAGACTGGAGGCTGAGCTCCTTCCTTCGTGGAGGAGCTTCTTTTGTGCTATTGAGACCTCCCCGTTGAGTGTCCAGTCACCCACATGACCACAGCCATCTGCTCAGGTCAAGTGAACTGGCGTTAATAATCACATCTAAAACTGCCTTCTCAGCAACATCAAGTCCGAGTCTGGTGATGATCAAAATCTAGACTGTGCACCCAGGCAAACTGACCATGTTGAGTGCTCATTAACGCCCAGCCCCCGCTTCCTTCTGGCCAGGCTGCCGGCGGGTACTGGCCCCTGTGCCTAGGGCCCTGCCATCTCCTCCAGGGCCCTTCTTGCTCTTCAGGCCTAGGCCTGGGAACAGCGCCCTGTTGCTGCTGTGCTCCCCCAACCTTAACATCCTCAGCCCTGCCCACAGCTTTATAACTAGTCCCTCTGACACGGCGCTGTGGCCCATGCCTTTAATCCCAGCACTTGGGAGGCTGAGGTAGGAGGATCTCTGTGAGTTTGAGACCAGCCTGAGACTCCATGGTGAATTGCAGGTCAGTCTGGGCTAGAGCAAGATCCTATTTTGGGAAACCAAAATAAAGTAAAATAAAATCTAGTCCCTGTGTTGAACTATCCTACTATCAGTGAATCCGTATCCTCTTAATCGTCTTAGAAGAAATAAATAAATAAAGACTATGGCCTTAATCATAAGACATGACTATTACCTTCAGTGTAAGTTAACACAGATCACCCTGATTTGTGTGCCATATATGTGTGTCTGTGTGTGTGTGTGTGTGTGTGTGTGTGTGTATTTGTGTGCATATATATATTCAAACACATTAAATAAAGCCAGGTGTGGTGGCATATGACTTTAATCGCAATACTTTGGAGGTTGAGGTAGGAGGATTTCTGTGAGTTGGAGGCCAGCCTGAGACTACAGAGGGAATATCAGGTCAGCCTGAGCTAGAGTACAACCCTACCTTGAAAAATTAAAAAAAAATTAAATGCACAAATTTTTACCTAACGTTAAGAAAACAATATTTCCATTCAGCTGAATGACACTAGGAACTTCCCCACTAGGCCTTCTGACCTGACCACAGGCTTTTCACTAGGCTGTCAGTTCGAGGCATGAATTTCCTCCCATGGAGCATGCCTCAAATCCACAAAGAGCAGTTGGTTGCCCCATAATAGGAATACCACCATTGTTCCAGCCGGCAGATTTTGCCGGATGAGCTAGCCGTGCAACTTGCAGGGTCCATTGCTGTTCAACACCACTGACGGTTCTCCCTCAGCAGTCGGCAGAGCTCATCCCAGCACCATGACAGCTAGTCCACAGGGAGGAGGCTTCCAGCTCAGCTCCAGCTTGATTTCTCAGGGACCTGCAGCCAAAGTATGTGGTGTCTTCAGCAACAGGGTCTTACCTTCTAGCTCTGGGGGGCAACCAAGAGCCTTGACAATAACTTGCACTGTTTGGGAGTATCCGAGACCCCGCTGACCACC
Organism: Jaculus jaculus; assembly: GCF_020740685.1. Classification (NCBI taxonomy): domain Eukaryota; kingdom Metazoa; phylum Chordata; class Mammalia; order Rodentia; family Dipodidae; genus Jaculus; species Jaculus jaculus. Next base: position 48,364,572 of record NC_059102.1, read on the forward strand.
TGACCAACAACTCAGTGGGAGGTACTGCTGTAGTTACCTTCTCATTGCTGGGTTGTAGCACCCAACCAAAAGCAGCTAATGAAAGGAAAGTCTTTATTACTGCTTACAGTCTTGAGGGGAAGCTTCAAGATGATGGGGGCAGACAGGGCATGAACAGAGGCTGGACATCACCTCAGCCACAGCAGGTTGAAAACAACAGAAAGAGAGCCAGCCAAGCTCTAGCAACAGGCTATAACACCCCCAAAGCCCTCCCCTAGGAACATACCCCCTCCGGATTTATTTAAACTTGTTTTCAATTCTACAAGAGGGAAAAATAAGTTTTGTTATGTTTACTAAAATACACTTTTTTACTATTAAAATCATTTCTTTATATTAAGGTTTTTTTTCTAGAATTTGTTTAGGAATTTAGAAGATAAAGATCAAACAGTGAATGCCCATGCACACATTCAGTTAGCATCTATATTACTAATACATCTGTTGGTATAAAACACATAGCTCTCACTTCCAAGAGAATAAGACTGAGTCTATTCTGGAGCCAAATCTGAGTGACCATGGCCCAGGAGCACAGATTTAGGTTACCTCTAATTTCATGCTCCAATGTACTGACAATTTCATGAAGAGCAAAAGAAATTAATGAAGACATTTTTCAAACACATTGCTGGAAACATCAGGTGGGCAAGTTACAGGAAAGGGGAAGGAATCTCTGCTCTGCTGTAGGTTTCTGATGCTATCTGATGACATATTTGCCTTTGGCCTGGTTAAGGCTGGTGGTCTGTTAGTACATTCCAAAAAGGTTTCACCTGATCACCTGATAGTCACTAGGATATAGGGCAGACACACAGGTGGACAATAAATGGTTTTTAAGGGGCTAAAGGCAGTCCAAGGTAATTAGGCTCCAAGCTTGCAACATCTCTCCATGATCATAGGAGTTCTATCAGTCCACTCAGACTTGTTCAAAGTAGATGTAATACTTTTCAAGAACTTTAGTTCCCACATCTGGTTCTAAAATGTGCACAAGGACCACGAGATGCCTACACTGTCCTCCAAATGGACAATGTGGAATGAAAGCTCCTAATGACAACATGATCACATCAGAAGTACTCCTTGGAAGCTCCAAGGAGCCAAACAGAAGCAAATGGAGATGTATCTAGAATAGATGTCCCCAAATCAGGCCACAGGCAACATTCACAGTGAGAACAATAAAATCTGAGCTCACAGTTTTTACATCTTTATTTTTATTTTGCTATTTGGGAAGTATGGTCTCACTGTAGCCCAGGCTGACCTGGGACTTACTCTGGTCCAAGCTGGCCTGGAACTCCAGTGATTCTTCTGTCTCAGCCTCCGGGCACCACCACACCTGACACAATTTTTAAAAGAGAAGATCATCACTCGGAGAATGCTACTGTGAATGAGCGACAACAGAAGCAACAAGCAATAAAAGCAGCTTATAAAGACTTTAGTCATTAGGCCTGGGTAGATGGCTCAGTAAGGCATCTGCCACACAAGCGTGGGAACCTGAGTTTAGGCCCTCAGGATGCACATAAAGCCCGACACAATAGCAGCCATCTGTATCTCCAGTGCTCCTACAGTGGGGGTGGAAGGGGACACAGGAGAATCCCGACAAGCTTACAGGCCAGCTAGCCTGACTTAAGGAGTGGCAAACAGAGACCATGCCACAGAGGAGGCAGATAGTGAAAACAGACACCCGAGGTTGTCCTCTGACCTCCACACACACGCTGCGGCATGCATGAGCTGTACTCACACGAACACACAGACATACCCATCCTCACCTCTCTCTCCCTCTCTCTCTCTCTCTCTCTCACACACACACACACACACAGAGAGAGAGAAAGAGAGAGAGAGAGATTGATTTAAAGAAAAGACTTCAGGTGTTAGAATTATTCAATGAGATATATAAATGCTGGCAGAAATAAAAGTGATGACAAAAAGGAAGAAGGTATCAAAATGACCAGTTTTTTTTTTTTTGTTGTTTTTTTTTTGGTTTTTCGAGGTAGGGTCTTACTCTGGTCCAGGCTGACCTGGAATTAACTCTGTCATCTCAGGGTGGCCTTGAACTCATAGCAATCCTCCCACCTCTGCCTCCCGAGTGATGGGATTAAAGACGTGCACCACCACGCCCGGCAAAATGACCAGTTTTGAAAAAGAACAAGTGGGGTTTGGAGGGAAAGTTGGGAAGATGGTTCAACAGTTAAAGGAGCTTGTTTGCAAGTCTGCCAGCCCAGGTTTGATTCCCTTGTACCCACATAAAGCCAGATGCGCACAGTGGTGCAAAGTGATCTGGAGTTCATTTGAAGCAGTCTTCAAGAGGTCCATACACTGCCCATATTCTCTCTCTTTCTCTCTCTCTCTCTCTCTCTAATAAATAAGTAGATATTTTTAAAAGGAAAAGAACAAATGGAATGTCTAGAACTGAAATATGTAAGTTTAAACAGAAAGAAATGCGATGGAAGCATCACACAGCCATGTACACTGAACTGGTGCTGAAACAAGTGATCAGATGCCACAGACCATTTATCCAGAGTTTACTAGACAGTGAGGGAGTTGGCCGCTCTTACTGGAGTTTACTATAGACTCCAAGGCAAATTGGGGCCTATAAAAGCTTTATAATGACAAAGAGGGAAGGCCTTGACTGTCCTCTAATGGGAGGTTATTGGAGGGTAAGCGGGAGGTGGGCTAGCTGGAAGTGAGCATCTTACGGGATTGGCTTGGGTGCATGTCTGGCCTTCTCCACTTGGTGCTCAGTAGGAGGCCAGGGTAAAAAGTAAGAAAGTTGGCTGCCTCAAGCAAGTATTTATTGTTCTGGACAGACAGTTGTGTTTAGCCTCCTGGGCTTCTCAAATTGGTTAGGATTCTGTTATGGTATATATTTGGGCCATTGTGTGAACTGAGTCTGATTCCTGATTCCTGGAAAGAGAAAATAAAAATAAAATAAAATATAAGCAAAGAAAAACAACTATGTCTATCGACTGGTTAGATTTTTTTTTTTATTTTATTTATTTATTTTTTTTAGTATCTCTTTCTAGTTCAGGCTGACCTGGAATTTGTTATGTACTGTCAGGGTGGCCTCAAACTCACAGCAATCCTCCTACCTCTACCTCCTGGGATTAAAGGCATGTGCCACAATGCTTACCTGATTAGAATTTTAATATGGAGAGATTGGAATGTTGCAAATCCAGAGCAAAATTATCTTAGAATATCTTTAGCTTCTTAACAGCCATTTATTGCACACTCTTGTGTTTGGCCTTATATACTGTGACTGTCAGAAGAGACCTTTTTGGCATGTACCAACAGACCACTAGCTTCCACTGACCCAATGGCACAGTGTGTCATCAGATAGCATCTACCATCTATAGCAAACATTTCTTCCCTTTGCTGTAACCTGTCTAACTGATATTTCCACCAATGTATTTGAAAAGTGCCTTATTTTATGGTTTTCTTTTCTTCTATAACTATAAAACCTTCATGAAATTGTTAATATATTGGAACATGGAGTTTGGGATAACCTGAATATCACTGAGCCATGGTCACTCTTATTTGGCTCCAGAATAAACTCTCTTATTTTCTTTCAGGTGAGAGCTGTGTTTTTTGCAACAACAATTTGGGCACCTAATGTGGGGCCCAAGGATAAGCCACTTCCGTTGTAGAATGCGCCTGGTCAAGTCCAGGGACTAGAACGAGCCCCTTGTGCCCAACCATCCAATGTTGTCTCCTTAGGTGCATGTTGATGAATTCATTCTGGGGGTCAGACCTCCCTTGATTTGGTAGCTGGTCCATTAGTTTATTCTGAGCTGTTTTAGGATCCTACGTGGTGGATAACATTTTTGATTTGCTTTCAAAGTGTTTAGTTTAAGGTATCCATTTTGTTTGTCTACTTTGAAATCATTCTGATCTATGACTACAGCAGACAGCCTCACATTGCTTGGATGAACCTCCAGACCAGATACAGCTTATGGGAGGAATAAGGGATCGACTTGATGCTTACAGATCAGGGGAAGTTCCATAATGGCAGGCGCAGCTGGCTTGCTTTCTCAGGTTCAAGCAGAGAGAAAAACTACCACCACAAAGCAAGCAAGCACACTTCAGGAACTCCAGGCAAAGCTCTAGAACTCTGTGTATCTTTAGACTGGAATTCTAAGTCCACCCCCACACCTCTTCCAGCCAGGTGGCTGGCGCTCCAAATTACAAGCTTTTAATAAACTCCTGAATCAATTGGGGGACATCTATTCAAAACCACCACATTCTGACCCTGGCCCCCAATAGATTCATAACCATCTATATTGTATATTGTGTTCAGTCCAAATTCAAAGGTTCCCATAGTCTTTAACAACTTAAGACAGTTCTGAAGTCCCAAATCTCCTCAGAAAATTTAAGATTGTCTCTTGGCTGTGAGTCCTGTAACATCAAAACAAGTTATGTACCTTCAGCATATAAAGGCACAGAATAAACACATTCAACTGCTATAAGGCATAGCAAGGAGAGACTGGAACAATGCAAACTCAATAACCATCAAGTGAACTTCAAACATCTACAGTTCAAGTCCAAAAATCATAACCAGTGACTAATAGTCTCCCAGTTTTCCACCTCCACCCCTCCAGCTGAGCTGAACATCCAGGGAAAAATTCCACCCCTAGCCAACAGCCTCCATGGTAACCCTTGTATAGCCTTGGTATGTCCAAAACATCTTTGGGTCTTCATGCAAACCATGGTCCATCTTCCAATGGCTTTGCCAGCCTACCAGGGTCATCATGACCTGCTTCATGACACATTCATCAGTGGCTCCTGGAACTGTGTGCATTTCACCCAATCCACACATTTTTCTTTCTTTTTTTTTCTTTTAAATCATTCTCCCCATGTACTTTTAATAAGTAAGTGGCAATACTTCCATTCAAGGATTTCACGAATTACCTAGTTTTCTGATGGGAGAAGGACATGATCCTTATCACTTTCTGTAAAACATTCATCTATCAAATCCTATGTGTAGAATTCACATATTTGGTTTGTCTTCTGTGGAGGGTATAGCTGTTCCAACCTTTCTAGTGCCCTTTGGTTTCTTTAAAACAAGAAGGTTAAGGGACTATTCATTGTAGATGCACCATCTTAATCTTATGATATTTCACACATGAATACCAAAATGCCAGACACTTATTTTACATTAGTTTAAATACTAGGTAACTACTGGTATTAACTAAATCAACTTTCTGCACCCACCTCATTTGGAGTGATGGAAAACTCACATTCACAAACCAATTCATTTCACTTGACAGGGTGTAGTTATCAACAATAAGCAGCTTAAACAACTTAACATAAAAATGATGTACAGTTTAGCTTTTAAAATGGAGTAAGTCACACATTTTCAAAGTGAATATACTGGAAACTAAACTAGGTATAATTTGGAGCTAAAGAGTCATGCAATGAGCCAAGAGTAAAAAGCCAATGTACTTTTAATTTGTTCAAGTACTGATATTTCTATATAAAGATTTAGCATACATAAATAGCTATCATAAGAACTGAAAAGGATCTTTCCCTCAAAATGAAAATATTTTAAAAAGTTACAATACACAGTATTCCACACAGCATAAAACCCCATAAATCAAAGTTTACATGTCCCAACTGACCACGTGTGAAATTACAAAGCAGGTATTTAAACCAATATTAGGTCCAATATTTAAAACCATGCTGTAGTAGGGGATCATCTAAGTCCTTAATTAAAGAATACCAATGAAATGAAAGCTTTGAACTGGTACACACTGTTCACGCCTGTATTTCAAATTTGAAAATGCATATTTGCCAGCAGCAATACAAAAGTATTCATGGAGAATGCATAATCTCTGAAAATTATGAAAACATCCCTGCTACCAATACATTTCTAAATACAAAACTGACTAATGTATTTGTTACTTCTGTGTAGCAAGAGAAGTTCATTTTCAAAGCAGATAAAATTCAGTCTTTAGTGTGAATGGTACAACAACAGCACGAGCCAAAACACTTATCAGTCCTGCTGCCACAGTGTGGACATCCACCGTGGCCATGGCCACCTCTTCCTCCCCTGCCACCCTGTCCAGTCACCGTAGGTCTCCAAAGTTGATCTTCAGCTGAGACGTTGTATCATTTGATGGCTTCTGGAAATGATGGTCCATAACTGAACCTTCAGCATGAGCCTCTCACTTTTTTTTTTTTTAAATTTGAGAGAGACAGACAGAGAGAGAAAGAGCGAGAGAGAGAGAGAGAGAGAGAGAGAGAGAGAGAGAGACACAATGGGCACACCAGTGCCTCCAGCCGCTGCAAATAAACTCCAGATGCGTGTGCCTCCTTTCCTGGCTAATGTGGATCTTGGGGAATGGAGCCTTAAATGGGGGTCCTTAGGTTTCAGAGGCCAGCACTTAATGGCCAAGCCATCTCTCCAGCCCCCTCTTCGCTTTTTGATTTATGAAGAACAAAGCCCTTCTTCCATTGCCCATCAGTACCTTCATTTGGTTTCTGGATATTAAGCTCTATTTTTGCTCGTCTTTGTTTTGAATAGCCTTCCACTCGTCTGAAGTCCTCTGTTTTGGATCTTCTTTCTTAACCTCCTCAACTCCACTCTCCTCGCTTTCAGGGTCTGCTACTGGGCATTCTTCTCTTTCAGGTGTTTCCTCAGTCACATTCGATTGAGCCAAATCAGTTAAGTCACCTTTGACAGTTCCCCAGCTGTGAGATCCGCTGTCTCCATGCTTGTCCCCGTGCCAGGACTATCACTTCCACCATGCCTATCAAGTTCCCATTTGTCCCAGAATCAAATGCATCTCGGTGGCCCACCCCACCTCCACCTCCACAGCCCCCCCCCCCCCCGCCCCTCCATAGGCCACCCCAGCCTCTGGCAGGCAGTCAAAATCCATCAATCAACTGAAAATTCACCTCCTGCATGCACCCTTTTCTTCAAGTGGCTTTTCAAACCCTCTCATCATGCTGTTGCCTTTCTGGTTTATCAATTTCCTTCACCCTGAGCTTGTTGATCAGGTCTTCCTCCAACTCATCTTGTTCCTTCTTTCTTCAGCCCCAGGGGCGCCATGCGGAGGTGAGGAGCAGCGGCTCTTGTGATCTTCCTGCCACTCTTTCCGCAGCCGTGTGCCTGAGGCCTTGCAGTTGGTCTGGGCTGGGCCTAAGCTGCCTGCCAGGTTCCCTGCTGCCTTCAGTACCTCAAAGGGGACCCATTCCTCATCAAATAACTGGTTAAATCAATCTGTGACCACACAGCCGAAGCCTTCCTGTAGGTGCCCAGGCATGATGGTGGCTCACGGTGGATTCCTCCATGGATTGAAGCAGGTGGGGCCAGTCAAGAGCACCTGCTTGGGGGGGGGGAGGCATTTTCTCCAATCCATGCATTTTTCATGCATCTGAAATCAATACCAGGTGCACAGGACACAGCTATATTCTTAATTCAAGGACAAAATAAATTGTAACCTTGAAGAGCAGGTTCCTTCTTCACTCAACTCTTTCCAAAAGAATTTGCATTTCTATCATATTCTTTCCTCAGGCATTCTTTCCAATGTTTTAATGTAAAGCACTTGGGTCATCTTCCTTAAGATTGCTAACGTGTTTGACAATAGCAGCTTCAGTAACCAAAAATTAGTCTCTCTGTGCCAGTAAAATATAAACTTGCTTGGGTTTTTCCAGCTTAAAAAATCTGAAATCTCTCAGTCCCGTATCTTTAGCCAAGCACATCAGTCCATTACAAATTTAACCTTGATCAAACTGGCTGGGTATGGACAGTAGAATGCAGCCAGCTCTTATGCCAGTAGCCCGGTTCCAACAAAGTTCTTTACAATCTTTCCTGTACCTTAGCAAGTTCATAAGCCAAGTCTCCAAATACAATTCTCTGTGCACTTAGAATTTTCAAAGTCTCATCAGAATAGTCCACAATACTTGGCTTACCACTCCAGAAGGTGTCTTCAGTTGCAGGCATCAAGTTTCTCATTCCTCCAGCACACAAATTCCAAAAGACCAAAACCCACATGTCCAGATTTATCTCAGTATTCTATCCCACTCCTTGGTACCAATTTTGTAGCACACAGCCTCACAGTACTTGGATGAACCTCCAGATCAGACACAGTTTATGGGAGGAAGAAGGGATTTATTTGAAGCTTAAAGATCCAGGGGAAGTTGCATAATGGCAGAAGAAGCTGGCCTCCTTTCACAGGCCCAGGCAGAGAGAAGCTGCCACCAATGCCATAAGCAAGCAAGAACACTTCAGGAACTCTAGGCAAAGCTCCAGTACTTGGCATATCTTTAGACTGGAACTCCAAATCCACCCCATACCTTAGGGCTGGACTTTAGGATCCACCCATAGTGACACCTCCAGCCAGGCAGGTAGAGATACAAATAACAAACTTAAAAAAAAAAATTTATTTATTAGAGTCAGAGAGAGTGAGAATGGGCACACTAGGGCTTCCAGTCACTGCAAACAAACTCCAGACATGTGTGCCCCCTTGTGTATCTGGCCAGCGTGGGTCCTGGGGAATTGAACCTGGGTCCTCTGGCTTTGTAGGCAAGCACCTTAACTGCTAAGCCATCCCTTTAGCACCAAATTACAAACTTTCAATAAACTCCTGAATCAACTGGGGGGCATCTATTCAAAACCACCACAACGACCATTCACTTTGTTGTTTGCTTTCCAAACTTTGAGACACTTTGGTTTCTGACTATTGGAGTATACCCCCCACCACCACCCCTTCAATATTCAATTCAAAGAAGGAGGAAAAGTGTGGGAGAAAACTATTTGGTACTTCAGCTGGTTTGATAATTAATATTAATTCAATGGGATAACTAACTGAAAATAAATTGGGTTTGTATGTCCCACACTGGGGAACATTTGAGGCCTTGCTAGAACATCTTTCAACCACTAAGTCATCTCTTCAGCTGCCAAATCTTACCTTTTGATCATTTGTGTTACTGAACATTTCTTACATCTCAGAGAGGATATAAACTTTCTACTTAAGTTTTTGAGGTGCACCAAGAGTTTATTCACTTAGGGTGTATGTGTCTATGGTAACTCTTTATGGGTGTGGTTTTAAAAGAATTTATATATTTATTTGCAAATAGAGATGAGACCACTCACACAGAGAGGGAGAGAAAGAGAGAGAGAGAGAGAAATCGAGAGAGGGGAAAGAGAGAGAGGAAGAGAATGATGTGCCAGGACATCTAGCTGCTGCAAATGAACTCCAGATGCATGTGCCATTTTGTGCATCTGGCTTTGCATGGGTACTAGTGAATCAAACCCAGGTCATTAGGCTTTGCAGGCAAGTGCCCTAACTGCTGAGCCAACTCTCTAGCCCCTGTATTTTGTTTTTATTTTTTCTTTCTTTTTGTGTGTATGTTTTTTTAAATATTTACTTATTTATTGAGATAGTGAAAGAGAATGGTCACCTCAGGGCCTCTAGCCACTCCAAACAAACTCCCTGTATTTGCACCACCTTGTGCATCTGGCTTACATGAGTACTGGGGCATTCAAACCTGAGTCCTTAGGCTTCTCAGGCAAGCATCTTAACCACTAAGCCAGCTCTCTAGCCCCATGTGCTGTTTTTGTCTGTTGTTTTATCAAAAAAGAGTGAAAATATATGTAACTTATGGCCACTCCAGTTTTCACTGCACATAGAACACATTGTTTATTTTTGATTTTATATATTTTTGACATACCAATTTAATGTCTCAATGGGTGTGACTATTTGAGAACATTAAGTACATACTATACACATAAGTAATCTTCTCTCTCCTTTTTTGAGGGGGGGATTTGAAGGTAGGGTTTTACTCTAGTCTGGGCTGATACGTTATTTACCATGTAGTTTGAGGCTAGCTGCTGAGATTAAAGATGTGCTCAACCATACCCAGCTACTCTTTTCTTTCTAACAAATTATATATTTACTTATTTTCATATGTGTGTATATTTTCTTGCTGCTTTAATTGAATGCCTGCCTGGCTTTATGTTTGTGCCTGGGGAATTGAACCCAGGCTGGTAGGCTTTGCAAGAAAGGGTGTTTAACAGTGGAGCAATCTCCCTAAGCCCTTAACTTCTTAAAACCTGCTAATGTGGACTAGAGAGATGGCTTAGCAGCTAAGGCACTTTAAGTATTTTTGGCATTTTTGTCAAAGATCAGGTGGCTGTAACTACCCGGACTTACATCTGGGTCCTCTATTCTGTTCCACTGACTCTACATGTCTGCTTTTGTGCCAGTACCATGCTGTTTGTTTTTGTTTTTGTTGTTTGTTTGTTTGTTTGTTTTATTAATATGGCTCTGTAGTATAGGTTAAAATCAGGTATGGTGATATCACCAGTCTTATTTTTGTGGCTCAAAATTGATTTAGCTATTAGAGGGCTTTTTGTGCTTCCAAATGAATTTTTGGATTGTTTGTTCTATTTGTGTGAAGAATGCTATTGGAATTTTGATGGGGATTGCAATAAATGTGTAGATTGCTTTTGGTTAGATTGCCATTTTCACAATATTGATCCTTCCGATCCAAGAACAAGGGATGTCTTTCCATTTCCTAGTGTCTTCCACAATTTCTCACTTGAGTGTTCTAAGTTTTTCATTGTAGAGATCCCTCACTTCCTTACTTAGGTTTATTCCAAGGGACTTTATCTTTTTTGATGCAATTGTGAATGGGGGTGATTCTATGATTTCATCCTCTGTGTGTTTGTTAAGAGTTCTGGTCTGTTGAGGGTTCCAAGTCAGCTTGTGACCAAGTGAGACCCTTCCATAATGAACAACAGAAGAGGAAACAAAGCCACTATAAATCAGGAAGCAATAAATAACAAGCCCAAAATATAGCTTATTTAAGAATGGAAAATCTGATTATCCATCAGATTTAGCATATAATGTATCCTGATATGGAAGGTGCAATTAGCACTTCCAGTTCAGGGCTATATGCCAGGTTTATTAGGCGGGTACTGACCTGATGCAATCCCAGTTACCTTTTGGAATGATTTTGGTCTCAGTTATGCTGCTCTCCTGCTTGGGTCCCTCTTTGGTGCACTGTGGGTTCAGGCAGGCTGGCTGGGTTGCTAGATCACTGCTCTGGTTGCTGGTGCTGGGTGCTGTGAGCTCCCTTCCCCTGGTCTCTGGTGCTTGCTGGTGCTTGTGCTGGTGGTGGGGGAGGGGAGGCTGTGGATGGTGGCTCTAGTTCTCCCGCTGGTCCACGTGATCCTCTACCTCATGGTCTCCTCCTCCGTTGGTCGCTGCAGTCCTCCCTTCACGTTTCTTAAGCTTGCGAGGAGCTCTGGTGTGAGTGAAGAATCCCCTCACTTGGCTTTTCCTGCAGCTCAAACCAAGTTGTGCAGCTGTGGCCCCGTGGACCTCGTGCCTCCGCTGCTGGAGCTGCTTCTGCCTGCCTATGTGGGCTCTAGAAGCTCTGGATCTCTCCTACTTCTCTGCTATAATTGGTAATTTCTTATACACCTCACTTTTTATTAGAAGAGTGTATTTTGCTGGGGTTTTTTTTTTTTTTTTTTTCATCTTTTTCTCCCCTAGTCTGCTTTGGTGTGGTCTCTATACTGCCATCTTAACTGGAAGTCTCTTCTATTTTTAAATATTTATTTATTTGAAAACATAAAGAGAAAGGCAGAAAGGGAGAGAGACAGAGAGAAAGAGAATGAATGTGCCAGGTCCTCTTGCCACTGCAAATGAACCCCAGATGTATGCATCACTTTGTGCATCTGGATTTACATGAGTGCAGGGGGATCAAAACTGGGCTATCAGGTCTTGCAATCGAGCACCTTAACTGCTGAACCATCTCTCCAGCTCATCTGCCTTCTATTTTGATGTCATCATTTCTCCCTTCCTATTATGCAGGTCTTGTGTAGACAGCATCAGTCACTGTAAGATGATGAATGCCATCGCTACTTTGTGTCTGCAAGACAGTATCATTAGCATTCTTACCTTCTTTTGGCTCTTATGTTCTTTCCATCACCTCTTCCACAATGGTCCCTGAGCCTTGGAGTGTGTGGTGGTTTGAATCAGGTGGCCCCTATAAACTTAGGTGCTCTGAATGCTAGGTTCCCTGCTGATGGACATTTGGGAATTAATACCTCCTGAGGGCAGTTTATTGGTGGGGGCAGGCTTATGGGTGTTATAGCTAGTTTTCCCTTGCCAGTGTTTGGCATACTCTCCTGTTGCTATTGTCTACCTTATGTTGGCCAGGGGGTGATGTTCACCCTCTGCTCATGCCATCCTTTTCCCTACTATCATGGAGCTTCCCCTCGAGTCTGTAAGCCAAAATAAACTTTTATTTCCCAAAAGCTGCTCTTGGTCAGGTGACTTCTGTGAGCAATTTGAACCTAACTGCAACAGAGGGTATGGTAAAGATGTCCCGATGTCTCTGATACTGAACACTCTATTGTCACTTCTTTTTTGTTTGTTTTTTTGTTTTTGTTGTTGTTTTTCAATGTGGTGTCTTGCTCTAGCCCAGGCTGATCTGGAATTCACTATGTAATCTCAGGGTGGCTTAGAACTCATGGTGATCCTCCTACTTTTGCCTCCCAAATGCTGGGACTAAAGGCATTCACCACCATTCCTGGCTTACTGTTACTTCTTAGCACTTTGATAAATTTTGTGTCACTTTATTGGTCACCACCATCTGAAAAGGGAAGCTTCTCTAACCAAAAGAGTAGCATTAATATAAGGACATGAGCATAATCATTTAGAGGCAGTAATATACATATTTAGCCAAACAATAATAGTAGTTTCCTCCTTGGGGCTTATAACCTACCCAGCCATAGGCTTTTGATAAAGTTTTCAGAACCAGGTCGGAATTCCCTCCCTTGGAGCAGGGCTGAAGTTCAATCAGAGAGCAGTTACTTTCCCCATAACACACATGCCACCTGTTGGTACACTTGGTTTGAGTGGCCAGCAGTACAGCTTGCAGAGTCTGCCATTGATTAAGACCACTGATAATTTTTCTCCCCCAACAGGATGCATAGCTCCTTCCTGCACCCTGACAGGTGGTCAACAGGAAGGAGGCTTCTAGCTCAGCTCCAGCTTGATGTCTCAGTGACCTTTAAGCCTGAGCATGTGGTGTCTTCAGCAATAGGGTCTTACCATCTCATTCTGCTGGGCAACCAAGCACACTGGCAATAGCCTGTTTAACAACATTCTGTAGGCTGGAGAGATGGCTCAGCAGTTATAGGCACTTGCATGCAAAGCCTGATTGTGGGGTTTGATTCCCCAGTACCCACATAAAGCCAAATGCACAAAGTGGCACATGCATCTGGAATTCGTTTGCAGTGGCTGGAGGCCCTGGTGTGCCCATTCTCCCTCCCTCCGTCTCTGTCTGCCTCTGTCTGTCTCTCTCCCTCTCAAATAAATAAATAAATAAATAAATAGTATTAAAACGATTCTATTTCATTTTTTACATTATCATGGATAGCAAAACTAAGACAGAAAATTGTTTTATTTTAATTAAAACACCCCTCTAAATGTTGTATGCTAAAGCTTCTTTTATTAGATTGGTGACAATGGAATTTTTTATATATTTTTATTTATTAATTTGCAAGCAAAGAGAGAGATAGGATGGGCATGCCAGCCGCTGCAAATGAACTCCACATCCACTTTGGCTTTATGTGGGTGCTGGGGAATCAAACTCAGGTTGTTAGGCTTTGTAGGCAAATCACTAAGCCACCTCTCCAGCTCTACAGTGTAGTTCTTTATTAGGATTGATGTCCAAGTCCCAAATGTGAACTTTTCATTTTGTAAGCTTGTTGGCAATATTTGTGTTGCATTTCCTCTTCGCTGAGAGTATTACAGATGGCCTCTCAGAAAGCAGTGCCATTCAGAATCTGTGTTTAATGAAGACAGCTACGTTGTTAAGGCCTTTTAAAAATATTTATTATTATTATTATTATTATTATTAACACTACATTTCATATGGATACTTCATGTGTTGGTACCCTTTTTTCCTTCATCCCTGCCCCCATTCTGTTGGGGACACTCTTCAGTGGGGTTGCAGGTATTCCCTATGGGGTTGTGGATTATGCATTATGGGAGCAGCAGTCAGTTATTTTGGGGGTGCAGGGAATGTCTCTGGGCATGATGTCTCAACCTGTGGTTCTTACAATCTTTCTGCCCCCTCTTCCACATAATTCTCTGAGCTGTGGTGGGTGAGTTTTAAGTCTACTTCAGTGATGAGCTCTTAGGAGCCTCTGGATCCCTGCTTTGGTAAATGTTGAGTATCCTCAGGGTCTGTCTCCTTCACCCTGTCACCGATAATCAGGTTCACATGGAAGCAGCTCTCATGCTTCTCTCCCAATTCCTCTGTGGCTTTAGCTGCAGGTTGGCTGAAGTGCTAGGGGTGGTTTATCTCCTGTAGTCTTGCTATCTTCTAAAAAAGAACAGATTCGGGCTGGAGAGATGGCTTAGCGGTTAAGCACTTGCCTGTGAAGCCTAAGGACCCCGGTTCGAGGCTCGGTTCCCCAGGTCCCACGTTAGCCAGATGCACAAGGGGGCGCACGCGTCTGGAGTTCGTTTGCAGAGGCTGGAAGCCCTGGCGCGCCCATTCTCTCTCTCTCCCTCTATCTGTCTTTCTCTCTGTGTCTGTCACTCTCAAATAAATAAATAAATAATTTTTTTTTAAAAAAAGAACATATTCTCCAACAGAGAGTGAAGTCAGCATAGTTTAAATGGGATAAGCATTATTAATTTAGGGAGAATTTGGTGTCTGTAACCCTTCCTTTAGCCAAAGACTAGTGACAGCTTGAAACTGGAGAGCATAATCTTTGTCTTCAGTTCCATATGCAGGTTCATTTACACTGAGTGGATCTCTTAGTCAATCAGAAAGCTATTGGTTACCCACCAAGGCTGTGTGCCACTATTGCACTGGTGTGTACATCCTGTCAGGGTGTTTGCTTCCGAGTAGCTTAGACCTCTGGTTCGTCAGATCATTGTTGGCCACTTTCCTCCAGTTTCTCATGTAGTGCTGTCCAGCACTAGACAGGCTATGTCTGGGGACTGGTTTTCTTCTGGATTCCAGCCAGGTCTCTCCTTGCTCTATGTCAGCAGCATATGATGTCTTCAGCAGCAGGGTCTCTTACCTTTTCCTCAGGCTGGTAATCACGTGCTTTGGCAGAAAGCTGTCTTGACATGGGGATCTCATAGGTCTCTCTGATCAGTTCAATGTGGGTAGCAACCAATTTCAAAAACACCTAAAAAAAATTGCCAGATTAATAAGCTTAAAAATTACAGAATAGATCTAAAAGAAGACTACAGAATCCTTGTTTTTAAATTTTTTATTTTATTTATTTGAGAGAATGAGAAAGAGGCAGATATATATAGAGAGAGAGAATGGGTGCTGCCAGGGCCTTCAGCTGCTCCAAATGACCTCCAGACACATGAATCACCTTGTGCATCTGGCTTATATGGGTCCTGGGGAATTGAACATGGGTCCTTTGGCTTTGCAGGGAAATACCTTAACTACTAAGCCACTCTTCCAGCCCTAGAATCCTTGATTTTTATATACTCTATCTTTATATCTTTATATATATAAAAGTATTATCTACATGGGCTTGTGCTTTATTTATTTATTTATTTATTTATTTATTTATTTATTTGAGAGAGAGAGAGACAATGGGCACACCAGGCCCTCCACCCACTGAAAATGAACTCCAGACACATGCACCACCTTGTGCATCTGGTTTATGTGGGTCCTGAGGAATTGAACCTGGGTCCTTTGGCTTTGCAGGCAAGTGCCTTAACCTCTAAGCCATATCCCTAACCCCTACTTCTACTTTTATAATGTTTACATAATACCAAATTGACTTACAAGGAAATGGTCATACAAATTAAAACTGTTAAGGTCATCCACATTCCTTTTAAATCATAACATACTTAAATTTTTTCCTAAAGAAAAAGGGTGTAGAAAATAAACAATTTCAATACAATTTCACAAGGAGCCTCTGTTGCTTCGATTTGTTCTCAGGACATGATCTCTCCTGCGCTAGAGCTCAGCGTCTGCCCTCGTGCATAGTTGCTGCCCCGTAATCTAAAGACCGAGACAATGACTGACCTCCGCGTTCAGCCTTCCTGGAGTGATGAGCATACTTGAGTAATTTATTTGCTTAAATAGTTATAAATATTAACCATTAAAATGTTTTAAAACAAAAGGGCTAAGACTTTACCCAGCTTTGGGTACACTGAGTACACTTTTTTTTTAAAATAAAAATACTTTCTAAGTGGCTTTCATAATAAGATCAATTTTTAAGAAATAGCTAATTTAAATTTATTAAAACTCCAGACTATTAATGTTTTACCTATAGTTATAAATGTGAGATATTTAAGTTAGGAAATGCATGGTTTTTATGTTTCAGATATAGCTTTCTTGTTTTTCACTTAAAAATATTTTCAAAAAAATGTTCTATAAACTTTGTAACAACAATAATAGAGCAATAAATATAAAATGTGTTTTAAAAAAATATTTCTATTTACTTGTTTGCAAGCAGGGATGGGTGCCAGGGCCTCTTGCCACTACAAATGCATGTGCTACTTTATGCATCTGGCTTACCTGGGTACTGGGGGATTGGGTCGTTGGGCTTTGCAAGCAAGCTCCTTCAATTGCTAAGCCAACTCACTAGCCCTAAATGTGCTTTTATTTATTTATTTTGGTGTTTATTTTTGTTTTTGTTTTTTATTTTACAAGGTAGGGTCTCACTCTAACCCAGGCTGACCTGGAATTCACTATGTAGTCTCAGGACGGCTTGAACTCATGGGAAGCCTCCTACCTCTGCCTCCCGAGTGCTGGGATCAAAGGTGAGCACCACCACGCCCAGTTTATTTCGGGCTGACCTGTAATTCACTTTGAAGTCTCAGGCCACCCTCAAACTCACAGCGATCCCACCACCTCTGTTCCTGAGTGCTGGGATTAAAGGCTTGTGCCACCATTCCAGGCTAAAATGTGTTTTTGATAAAGAAGGTTAAAATGGCATGTATTATGAGAAAAGCCTGTGTAAGGCAAAAAGGTTGTTCCAAATAGAAATAGGGTTACAGATAAATGAGAAGGTTAATATATGTTGTAAGAAGGTTATGAAAGAATGACATGGTTATGACTTAGTTGCTTATTAAGTTTCTAAGGCCAAAAGTCCAATACTCCATAATAAAACTAATGCCTGATTCTCTTTTTACAATGAGATTTTCTTAAATAGAATTCTGTTCTTAGTAGGTTTACAAAATAGCTTAAAAGGAAAGCTTTTATGTTGTATCTTTTATTATATGAGACATATAAAGCCTGTGGTTAGAGTTTATCCAAATGCTGAATTTATATGTTGTTGCAGTCCGGTTCGCATTGCTGGTAGAAATCACCTAACCAAGAGCAGCTTCTGGGAAAAAGAGTTTTATTTGGGCTTACAAGCTCGAGGGGAAGCTTCACGATGGCAGGGGAAAACGATGGCATGAGCATAAGGTGGACATCACCCCTGGCCAACATAAGATGGACCACAGCAACAGGAAGGTATGCCAAACACTGGCATGGGGAAACTGGCTATAAAGCTCATAAGCCCGCCCCCAACAATACACTCCCTCCAGGAGGCATTAATTCCCAAATATCCATCAGCTGGGAACCTAGCATTCAGAACACCTAAGTTTATGGGGGACACCTGAATCAAACCACCACATATGTTTTCTCATTTGTTTGACAAATTTCTCATTTTGTTTGACAAAAAAGCTGTGGCACATGCCTTTAATCCCAGCACTCCAGAGGCTGAGGTAGGAGGATCACTGTGAGCCAGGCCAGCCTGGGCTACAGTAAGATCCTACCTTGAAAAGCAAAACAAAACAACAAAAAAGCTTATTTTAATAAATAGAAGTTTGAACTTATTTATAAAATTTGGCTTATTATACAAAACAATTCATTATGCCTATTTATTTTATTTTAATTTTTTATGCCTATGTTTTCAGTCTTCTAGAGTGCTGGTGAAATAATCATGTTGTGGAAAGTTCCCCCTACTTGTTTCTTTCAGTAGCAGCAGTTTCCAGTCTTATAGTGAGGTCTTTGATCCATTTGGACTTGACTTTGTGGATAGCAAGATATGTGGAACTAGTTTCCTTTTCCTGCATATGACTATCCAGTTTGTCCAGCACCATTTGTTGAAGATACTTTTATTTCCAGTTTACATTATAAGGGCCTTTGTCAAATATCAAGTAGCAGTACTTTCTTGATCCCAAGTCCAGGTAATTAGTTCTGTTCCATTGGTCTATATTCCTGTTTATATGCCAGTACCATGTTGTTTTTGTGATGGGATTCCTGGCTTATCTTTTGCCGTTGATTTCTAGCAATATAGTAGTGTGATCTGATGTCATGCAGGAAATTATATTGATCTTCCTAAATAAATGGAGGCAGGATTTATGGCCCAGTACATGATCTATTTGAGAGAAGGTTCCATGGGCTGAGGAGAAGAATGTGTAATCTGAATTTGGGGTAGAATGTTCTGTAGAACATTGATCTACAGTGTTGTTGAGCTTTCTTACTTCCCTGTTAATTTTCTGACAGTGGAGTATTAAAGTTCCAAACTATGATGGTATTGGAAATGATTTATGTTTTGTTTTCAAGTAGGTTTTGTTTTATGAATTGTAGTTCACCTGTATTGGGTGCATGAAGATTGATGATTGTGATATCCTCTTGTTGGATTATTCCCTTGAGAAGTAGGAAGTGGCCTTCTTTGTATTTTTTGATTACTTTTGGTTTGAAGTCTGTTTTATCCAGTGTTAGCAAAGTCATACCTGCTTGTTTCTTATTTCCATTTTCTTGGAATATAATTTTCCACCCTTTCACCCTGAGGAGGTGTCTGTCTTTAGTGGTGAGGAGGGTTTCTTGATGACAGCAGATTGAGGGGTCTAATTTTCTGATTCATCCTATTAGCTTATGACTCGATGGGTAAATTAAGGCCATTAATATTTAGGGCAATAACTGTAAGGTTTGATTTGATCTCTACTATATTGTGGTGGTTTATGGGGTTTGGTGTTTTCTTGGACTTTGTAGTTTTTTGTGCCTTCTCTGAGTTTGGTTATTGTGATCTAGCTCTTGTAGGCACTTGAGGTTCGTTATTTGACTCTTCTGTATGGAGAATTCCCTGAAGTACTGTTTCTTGGTTTGGCTTTGTCTTCATATAGTTGTAAAGCTGACTTTTATCATGGAAAGTTTTTCTTTTGCCATCAATTATAAGGGATAATTTTTCTGGGTAGAGTAGTTTGGGTTGGAAGCCATACATTCTTAGACTGTGCAGTATTCCATTCCAGGCCCTTCTGGCTTTCACAGTTTCCATTGAGAAGTCTGAAATAATTCTGATAGGGTTATCTTTATATACAATATGCTGCTTCTCCCTATCTGCTCTTAGGACTTTCTCTTTGTTATCAATGTTTAGAGGCTTAATGATAATATGTCTTGGAGAATTTCTTCTTTGGTCCAGTCTGTTTGGAGTTCTGTCAGCTTCTTGTAACTTGATGGAACTTTCTTTTGAGAGGGTGGGAAAGTTTCCTTCTTAATTTTGTTGAATAAATTCTCCATGCCTTTGTTCTGAATCTATTCCTCTTCTGGTATTCCCATGATCCAAATGTTGGGATTTTTAAAGGTATATCACAGTTCCCCCATGTTCTGTTCACAAAAACTTTTGAGCTTATTGAAGCTTTTGGACTCAAAAACTGTTTCCTCTGTTTTGTCTTCCAGTTCTGAGTTTCTGTTGCCACATGGCTGACTCTGTTCTTGAGAGCATCTATGGAGGTTTGGACTTGTTCATTTTGGTTTGCATTTTCTACTGCTAATCCAAAATTCTGAATCAAAGTATAATTTTTAAAGAAGTAAATTTCATCATATTATCCTATTTACTTTGCTTGTGTGTGCGTGGTGTATGTAATGTATGTGCCTGTGTGACATCCTCTGTGCTTGCCTGCAGTGCTCAGAGGAGAAATCAAAGGGTCTGGCTCTAACACTCTTTTGCCTATTTTTTTTCTTTTTCTCTTTCTCTTTTTCTTCTTTTGGTGTTTCAAGGTAGGGTCTCCCTCTAGCTCAGGCTGAACTGGAATTCACGATGTAGTCTCAGGGTGGCTTTGACTCACAATGATCCTCCTACCTTTGCTTCCCGAGTGCTAGGATTAAATGTGTGCGCCACTACACCTGGCCCCTATTCTTTTTTTCTTTTCTTTTTTAAGCTTTGCTTATTCTCTCTCTCTCTCGTTGTGTTTTTCAGTGGAGGATCTCACTCTAGCCCAGGCTGACCTGGAATTCCCTATGTAGTCTAGGGTGGCCTCAAACTCATCGCCATCCTCCTACTTCTGCTTCCCAAGTGCTGGGATTAAAGGCGTGTGCCACCGTGCCCGGCTCTGCTTATTCTTTTTTTTTTTTTTTTAATATTTATTTATTTAAGAGAGAGAGAGAGAGAAAGTGGCGGATAGAGTGAGAGAATGAGCTTGCTGGCCCTTTAGCCACTGCAAACGAACTCCAGGCGCATGCGCCCCCTTGTGTGTCTGGCTTACATGGGTCTTGGAGAGTCGAACTGGGATTCTTTGGTTTTGCAGACAAACACTTTAAGTGCTAAACCATCTCTCCAGCCCTGCTTATTATTTTTTTTCTTAAGAATTATAATATATGAACATACATTTTAATTCTGTCTTGTTTCACAGTATGGATAAAACATAACACCATATGTACATAACTTATAAATTTATATATAAGACACACTGGAGATTTACATACTGTTGATGGGGCCAAAACCCAGTCAAGAAAGGTGTGAGACCATTGCTTTCATGTCTTGTTAGCTGACAGGAAAAAATGGGAAAATTGAAATCAGCAAGGAGTAGAGACATACCATATTATAGCTCAGAAATCCTGACACAATTTATGTATGCAATTAAAATAAAACTAAGCTGAGCACACACCTTTAATCCCAACACTTGGGAGGCAGTGGTAGAAGGATTGCCAAAGGTTCAAGGCCAGCCTGGAACTACAGAGTGAGTACCAGGTTAGCCTGGGCTAGAGTGAGACCTTACGTTGAAACAAAAACAAAAACAGCTGGGCGTAGTGGCACATGCTTTTAATCCCAGCACTCGGGAGGCAGAGGTAGGAGGATCTCCATGAGTTTGGCCACTCTGAGACTCCATAGTGAATTCCAGGTCAGCCTGGGCTAGAGTGAGACCCTACCTCATAAAACCAAAAAAAAAAAAAAAGCTAAAATCTTTGCAATTTTCCTGCTGGGAAATTGTCCAAGGTTTTACGTATACCACTTACTAATGTTCAACTCAGTTCAATCCATCATGTGGTGACAACCTAGTCCTAAGCAAGTTTCCATTCTGCATTGCTCCACAGAAGAGGGTCACACTTCCATTTTATGTAGCAAAAACAAATCCTTTGAGAATAATGATGTTCTTTCTTCAGTCGAGCGGCTGACTGCTAGTCAGACCCTGGCATCCTTTACCAATTCAGCTTGTATCGTAGACGTCGTCTGGACCAGCATCTAATTTCATCTGCCAGTTTGCCCTGGAAAAAAGACAGTGGTTTCCCTGTAGTCTGTGATCTGTCTCCTCAGATGTTTGCCTGACCTCATTCTCCATAGCTCCCAGCACCGTCTTTGGAGAAGGGTGCTCCTGGGAAGAGGCAAAGCTAAGTGACCGTCTGGCCAGACTTGGAAAACACCAGGGCCAGGTTGCTGTTGGTTTAAAGGAAATGCATGAGCAATGGTCTGGCCACCTCCCATGTTCCTGAAATCCCGCTGTGAACACTTTTACACAAAGAATAAAAATGGAGGGGAAAGCCTGCTTCTGGAAAGCCTGCTCGGAGGTGTTCTGAAGGAAGAACTCTGCCCTTTAAGGGTAGCCATGTAGCTCAGGGCCAGGCTGCATTCTTACTGTCAGCCGGCTGACCTGTAGACCTGCCCCGGCCAGCGAGGAGTTAGACAAGGACCTGAGGGGAAATTAACCTGGATGGGAGACAAGAGACACTAAAAAGGAGACCAAGTCTATATTCTGATCAAGGTGTCAGATTTATTCAGGCAAGCACAAGCTTATATACAGAAACTAAAACTTTCCAGACAGTGCCTACGCGCCTAAAGTCTGCTCCACAAATACCTCTGTGTCTGAAGACTGTTTGCCAAGGCCATACGATAAGGTCTTTGTGCCTGGAGAGCCAAAAACAGCTTCGGTTCTCATGGTCAAAGAGCAGCTATAGCTCCCAACATAGATCAATTATTCTTTGCTTTATCGGGATGATATTATAGAAAGACTACCCAGGTAACTTGTGTTTAACATCAAGGTTGAGGCTAGAGAGATGGCTTAGTGGTTAAGGCACTTGTCTGCAAAGCCGAAGGACCCAGGTTCAATTCCCCAGTGCCCACGTAAAGCCACATGCACAATGTGGTGCATGCGTCTGGAGTACGTTTGCAGTGGCTGGAGGCCATGGCATGCCCATTCTTTCTCTCTCTCTCAAACTAAATAAATAAAGATACAAATAAAGTCAAGGTCTTCCTTTCATTTCCTCAGGGAAATCCCTCTCTCCTTCCCATCTCACAAAGTGAGGCCATGGGAAGTGGCTGTTGAACATATTGGAAAATCTCACAGAGCTTGGCACATAGAAAAAACGGTAGATTTCTGGTTTGGACATCAGGGATACAGAATCCAACAATGCTGCTCTCTAAGCACTTGTCTGTTTAGCCAACAGATAAACGGCTCTCACCTTTCCTAGATGGTGTTTGGTTATGCACTACCCTAAAGGCAGAGTCTGAGATAAATCTGTGTGTGTTTATTTGAAACAAGATTCAGGGAAAGTGACCACAGAAAGAAAGACTTCTGAAAGATATCACTGAGGTCACCTCTGTGGGCAATGCAGCTGGCTTCCCCCAGGACCTTTTAAGAACCATGCAGAGAGCTCTGGCAGACTAGGTACATGAACGGTTTCCCACCAGTTCCCAGCCCAGCCTGGGCAAAGTTTCCCTTTCTAATTTCTATGTCCACTGTCTGATTAAACACCTAGTAGGGACCTGCAGCCAAGGAAAACCAGGGAGAGGAAGTGACAGTGGAACTTCAGGAGTTACCAGGGAGAAGTAATCAATCTGGATGATCTAGAAAATTCTCAGTGCAAAGTGCAATGAAATGAAAAAGCCAAGCTCATTGTTTAAAAATATTAACAGGGCTGGAGAGATGGCTTAGCGGTTAAGCGCTTGCCTGTGAAGCCTAAGGACCCCGGTTCGAGGTTCGGTTCCCCAGGTCCCACGTTAGCCAGATGCACAAGGGGGCGCATGCGTCTGGAGTTCGTTTGCAGAGGCTGGAAGCCCTGGCGCGCCCATTCTCTCTCTCCCTCTATCTGTCTTTCTCTCTATGTCTGTTGCTCTCAAATAAATAAATAAAAAATATTTTTTTTAAAAAATTAAAAATATTAACAATCTCGAAGCCAGGTATGGTGGCGCATGCCTTTAATCCCAACACTCGAGAGGCAGAGGTAGGAGGATCACCGTGAGTTCAAGGCCACCCTGAGACTCCATAGTGAATTCCAGGTCAGCCTGAGCTAGAGTGAGACCCTACCTTGAAAAAAAGAAAACAATGTAATAATAGTAATAATAATAAGAAGAAGAATCTCAAGGTAGCATTGGCAAAATGTTAAACAAAGCACAACTCATATGAGGCGTCCTATGAAACTACATGGGCTCGTTCTCTAAGAATCCAGCCCTCACTCCAGCTGGGCTGAAATTTAAATATTAGACACAGGGTGACCATGTGCCAATATGGGAAGTTGAACTTGAATGGGTCTGAGCCCATTGTGTCAATCTCCTTCTACAATCATTGTCTTAAGATGGTCATGTTCTGGCCATGTGGGCAGAGAAAGGCCAGCAATAGGCAGCCCTTTCACTTCTGCGTCTCTTTGCTGTTAGACATGTTGTCTGGTAAGGACAGGTGTGAGCTGTAGCAGCCACCCTGGAGCTCGGAGTGGAAGCCAGCACTGCCACACTGTGGGTGGTGGCATGTAAAGCAAGGAGAAGTTGGGGCCCGCAAAGACTGTCCTGAGCTGTTGACTCATCCTGGAACCACCACTTTGATCAATGACAGTCACTCAATGACCAAAGCTGTCCCATGGGTAAAGCCACCAGCAGCGAGAAACATTCCTGACTTACACGCCTTCTCTCTCTGCCATTACATTTCTCATTTCTTTGACGCACAGCAAAGACTGTCTGTAGGCCACAGACAAGAGAGAAGAAAGCAAATGATCACTTACACTGACTGAGTAGACCAAAGCCACATGTAATCTTTCCTCTCTACACAACCTGAATTCTTCGTCTCCAGCTAGGTTCTACTTTCACTCATTGAGAAGAATGATAAGGAGGGAAATGACAGTTGGCTTCCTATGGCCTCACTGGTGACATCTTAAGTCACTATTAGAGGTTTCTAGCCAGGAGGAAATTATTTAAACTCTGTAGAGGATGTGTTCTGTCTGCCCTGAATCCCCCCCACCAACCCGCCCCATCTGGCAGTGGACTCTACCTTACTTTGAGGAATTGTTCCGCCTTCTTGCATGTAGCCTTGGTGAAACTAATTTAGAGTCAAGGAGCCTGGTCCTCAGCTCTGGCCAAGATCTGGGCATTCATTCAGAGGCTCGCTGGACTCTCTTTAGGAACTCTGATTCTCAGTGGCAAAGCCTTGAATGAACTGTGAATACTTGCTGTGTAGACACTGTATGTTACAGGATTACTGAAGCTCATCTTCAGATTCTGTAATCTATCCGAAATCCTACACACACACACACACACACACAGAGAGAGAGAGAGAGAGAGAGAGAGAGAGAGAGAGAGAGAGAGAGAGAGAGAGAGAAAGAGAGGGGGGGGGCACATACATACATACATACACAATATCCATAATGTCTAATGTATGCTACCTATGGGGACCCACTTCAAACATAAAGCTTACAGGAAGTGGAAATCTCAAATATAAACACACTATCAGAAGTTTACTAATCAACTCTTACTTTCATGTAATGTCTCATGCTAATTGAGGACACAGAGCAGATGGGTTGTAAAACTGATGCAAAGTTCCCTTTGCAAGATGACACATCATTCCTTCCTACAAAAAGATGGATTTTATTTCCTCACCCCCTTATAAATGGGTTGGCCTTGCGATGTGCTCTGTTTGAACAGATGTGATGGTAAAAAAGCAAGTAATCTGTCCCAAGCCTAAGCCCAAAGAGGCTTTGCCTGCTTCCTGTTTATCCTCCCAATCCTGTGACTGCCAGGTAAACAATCCCATGCTAGCTGGCACAAGAATGAGAGGCTGCGTGGAGTTGATGAATAAGCTTGTGTGTACGTGAGTGCACATGTGCCAGGGCGCATGTGTAGAGGTGAGAGGACAGCGCTGGGTGTCAGTCCTCACCGTCTACCTTGTTTGAGGTGGGGCTTCTGGATGTTGACCAATATATATGCCAGATAGCTGGCCAGCAAGCTTCCAGGGATCGTCCCACCATAGGCTACCTCAGATGGCTTTATGTGGGTTCCAGAGATCCAAACTCAGGTCCTCATGCTTACCTAGCAAGCACTTTTACCCAATGGGCCATTCCCCCAGCCCTTATTCAACTTTTGATGTTGTTGTTTTCCAGGTATGGTCTCACTCTAACCGATGCTGACCTGGAACTCACTCTGTAGCTCCGGGTTAGCCTTGAACCCAGCAATCCTTCTACGTTAGCCTCCCAAGTGCTGAGACTAAAGGTGTGTGCCATCACATCCATCCCTTGATAAACTTTTGAGCAATAAATATTCATTACTTTAACCCAGTGAAGTTTGAGATGGTTTGTCATATGATACCTGAAGAGGCACTAATGGTCAATCAATTACTGCTGTGGTTATTATATGTCTTGCACATATGATTGCTTACTGAGATTCTCATGCTAATCCTGTACATTTTCTATGCATTTTTAAAAAATTAATGTGGCTCCTCTCTACCTGTCCATCTTGGAGAGGCAAAACTTTACATGACTATTTTGTCTGAATAGTGATTTGGAAGTGTACCTGATATAGGAATGTTTGTTCTGTCTGGCACTAGCCAAGCCATGAATCAAAAGAAGATGCTGTTTAAACAAGACATTACTGAGGGCTTTAGGCAGAGTCTTTTTCAATGTTGTGTACTGCATTGTGTTCCCTTATGAAGTCTGTGGCTCAAGTTTTGATACACTGAGCCAATGATTTACATCTGCCAGGGCAAGCCTGGTAGTTCTGATCCAGACCAGAATAATCACATCTGTAGTCCAAGGTACTCAGAAAGCTTGAGTCAGCACTGGGCTTACTTGGAGCCCTTACATGAGTAACCATGTGTAATAAGGAGACAGAAACAACCTGGTTTCAATGAGCCAATTCACTTCACAGACTTGGGCAATGTGGGTAATAGTGTTGTAGACCACAGGGACACTGTTGAAGTCTTTGTCGTATGGGACCATGGAAAATTAAGCTCATGGACAAGGAAAAGGAGTAATTTCAAAGATTTATTGAGGAAAAATGTGGAAAAGCCCCATAGCATCAGGGTAAGCAAGTTTAGGATTTCAGCTAGCATCCAAAGAAGAGAAAGAGAAGGCGGGGTGGGGGGCAGGAATTGGTTATGCTTTCTGAATTAAAACTCAAAAACAAACAAACATGAACACACTGCATAGTGAGGGGCTGTGAGGGGTATCATGTTATCTCACTACTCCAATAACTACTTCTCACACCTCCTTAGCATGTCCTTAGATTAGGAGTGGTCTCAACCAGGTGAATGATTGACAGACTGCACTCTTTCCCCTCCTCCCTTTCACACCTGGGAGAGCACATGTGTTCTTCAATGACCTCCAAGTCTGTGAACCTCCAACAACAGGCAGGCTTGATTTTCCCTCGGCTCTAAAATAAGGTTTTGAAAAGCAGTGTTGGTGTCTTAAAGCTTGTGCCTAAGACCAGTAGTTTGTATAGCACAGTGGTTCATTAAATAAATAAAATGTGTAAGTACATTTAACATCTACCCATTATTTTTATTGTACAAAAGATTTCTAATAAAATGTAATCTTGAAATATCATTAGTAACATTAATTTGTGGTTTTAGTAGGACTTAAAAAAATACTTCTGCTGATTCATTTGGCGTTAATAATTTCCTGTAAACACCCACTTGTAAAACAGGTTTTCCAGTGAATAAACATATTCACGGGAATATAATGCTAAGTGGGAGTCCTGCTTCTTGATAAGTTTGTTTTCTTTGGGATATTGTCTTGATAGAACAATTCTTCTAAAACACACAGAGTAAAAAAAAAAAGAAAAAAGCTCCAACAAATGTTGTCACTCCACATTGCCAACTTCTTGTTAGCAAAATATATTAGTCACAAGTGGTGCAAGAAAAGTCACTCAAACAGCTATAAACTAAGAAACTTCTAGAAACTAGTAAATAGTTCAGTGGTTTTCCATCTCCATGATATTTTCAAACCCACCAAACAGACTACTAACTGATCAATGCTCATTTCAAAAGGTTCTGTCTCTGACAGAAGGAACAAATCAAGCTATGGCTCAAGCATGCAATCCCAGCACTGGGGAGACTGAGGCAGGAGGAGAGCTGTGAGTTCGAGGTCAGCCTGGGATCAGAGAGCGACTGTGCCTCAAAATAAAAGTAATTAAAGGGGCTGGAGAGATGGCTTAGCGGTTAAGCGCTTGCCTGTGAAGCCTAAGGACCCCGGTTCGAGGCTCTCTTCCCCAGGTCCCACGTTAGCCAGATGCACAAGGGGGCGCACGCGTCTGGAGTTCGTTTGCAGAGGCTGGAAGCCCTGGCGCGCCCATTCTCTCTCTCTCTCCCTCTATCTGTCTTTCTCTCTGTGTCTGTCGCTCTCAAATAAATAAATAAAATTTAAAAAAAAAAGTAATTAAAGAAGGAACAAGTCAGATCATAAGGAAATAAATCCCACTTTGGTGGGGGGTGATTAGCAATGAGGAACTCATCAGAGCAGCAGCGGGGTGCGTTTTGTTTTTGTGAGGGTGTGCCACGGTGAGACCTTGGGTGTCAGCATCAGTACACGCTCATCGTGCGGCCCTGACCCAACCGCTTCACGCTTTTCGTTTGCCGCCTTCCATGTTGTGCAAACAATCCAGCAAAATGCGAGGCTTTTCAATCCAGTCTTGAGAAATTCTAGTCTCTTAACGCTCTCAATGGCTCACAGGTGGCAAACTACAAATACGGAGAGGGAAAGCTAGCTAAATCTCTTCCAAAATAAATAGGCTCTGCCTGATTATGGGCTTAAGAGTTCAACCAGCTCTACCTGATTCCGGACTTCAAATTTCAGCCGCCAGAGTCTCCGTGTTCTCTCGCTTCCCACAGCTGAGCTGTGTCCATGTGTCCAGCTGCGGGCTGAAACCCCGCGGGTGCCAGAAGTCACGGCACTTGTGTTTGGCCATATTTCATTTACAGACTCTGTCCTTCAGGCTTGTCAGTAAGGTTTGAAGGGGAGAAAAAGGAAGGGGACTTCCTAACTCGTTTCTTACAAATATTTTTGAAGCAGGTGGGACTTATTTCAGAAACAGCTCTTTGTCCAGACTCTATCTTGTTTTTTTCGAGGTAGGGTCTCCCACTAGTCCAGGCTGACCTGGAACTCGCTATGTAGTCTTAGGGTGGCCTTGAACTCATGGCGATCCATCTACCTTTGCCTCCCAAGTGTTGAGATTAAAGGTGTGCACCACCACGCCCAGCTCAGACTCTGTCTTTTGAGAAGGTAGGAAACAAACTTCTGGGTCTTCGAACACTTATTTATTTATTTGGTATTTTGAGGCTGGGTTTCACTCTAGCTCGTGCTGACCTGCAGTCTCAGGGTGGCCTTGAACTCACAGTAATCCTCCTATCTCAGCCTCCTCAGTGCTGGGATTAAAGGTGTGTGCCACCATACCCAGCTGGGGACACTTATTTTAATTTAATCAACTCATAAACAAACTCTTTCAAAAAGTTTTTTTTTTTTAATTATTTACTTATTCACAAGCAGAGAGAGAAAGAGAAAATGGGCACACCAGGGCCTTCTGCCTCTGCTAACGAACTACAGATATATGCACTACCTTATGTATCTGGCTTTACATGGGTACTGGAGAATTAAACCTGACCTGTTAGGCTTTGCAAGCAAGTGCCTTTAACTGCTGAGCCATCTCTCTAGTCCATAAACAAACTCTTTTATTTTAATTTTTATTTTTGATTAGGGTCTCCCTCTAGCCCAGCCTGACCTGAAATTCACTATGTAGTCTCAGGCTGGCCTTGAGCTCACAGTGATCCTCCTACCTCAGTCTCTTGAGTGCTGGGATTAAAGGCGTGTGCTACTGTGCCCGCCCTGCTTGATCTCTACACATGCTGAATCGAAGAAAAACTCCCAAGTGAAGATAAAATTATCAAATTAAAATTGGGTGAAAACAAAAGGCATGAGATAAAAGTAAGTTTGAAATTAGAACATGCACTATGACCCCAGAACCAGCAAGAAATGTTACAAATGAGAAGTTTAAATATGAAAAATCTTAAAATGTAATATCCGAGTTTAATAGCAGATTTTGCATTGTTGAAGAATGGTGAACTAGAAGCTCAAAGAACACTCATCAGCAGAAAGCTGCTCAAAGAGAGAGTGAAAACTCTAAACCAGAGCACAAATAGGACAGGCATGTCCAGACCCTTCAGGTTAAATACTTAAGAGAGAAACAGAATAGAAAGACTGGTGAAAAAAAAAAAAAAAAACCTTCTACAGGTGCTAACAAGGATGCTCAAAACTGAAGGGGAAAAATGAGTCCTGGAATTTAAAAACCCTGCTTAAGTGTAGAGTGGAACAAGTTAAGATCATACCCATAGACATGCTGTGTAAAGTTCCACAGTGTCAGAGATAAAGTGAAGAATCTAAACGCTAAGGAAAGAAAAGACACACCTTATAAGGAACAAGAATGAGATTATCAGCCACAGGAAACCAGAAGTTGATGTGCTAAAAAAAAAAAACCAATTTTATTTATTTATTTATTTTTATTTTTTTAATTTTAAAAAATATTTTATTTATTTTTATTTATTTGACACAGAGAAAGAAGACACGGGGTGGGGGAGAATGGGCACTCCCAGGTCTCCAGCCACTGCAGACGAACTACAGATACATGTGCCCCCTTGTGCATCTGGCTTATGTGGGTCCTGGGGAATTGAACCAAGGTCCTTTGGCTTTGCAGACAAGTGCCTTAACCACTAAGCCATTTCTCCAGCCCTGCAAGTTTAATTTTAATGAGACACCTATGAGGTGCATATATGAGTCTATGAAGGACATATATTCAAACTATCACACAAGAGGAAACCACTACATCTACTAAAATGGTAATTTTTTTTTACTTGGAAACAAAAAATTTTTTTTTTCTTTTTTTTTTAATTTTTATTAACATTTTCCATGATTATAAAATATATCCCATGGTAATTCTCTCCCTCCCCACCCCCACACTTTCCCATTTGAAATTCCATTCTCCATCATATTACCTCCCCATTACAATCATTGTAATTACATATATACAATATCAACCTATTAAGTATCCTCCTCCCTTCCTTTCTCTACCCTTTATGTCTCCTTTTTAACTTACTGGCCTCTGCTACTAAGTATTTTCATTCTCACGCAGAAGCCCAGTCATCTGTAGCTAGGATCCACATATGAGAGAGAACATGTGGCGCTTGGCTTTCTGGGCCTGGGTTACCTCACTTAGTATAATCCTTTCCAGGTCCATCCATTTTTCTGCAAATTTCATAACTTCATTTTTCTTTACCGCCGAATAGAACTCCATTGTATAAATGTGCCACATCTTCATTATCCACTCATCTGTTGAGGGACATCTAGGCTGGTTCCATTTCCCAGCTATTATAAATTGAGCAGCAATAAACATGGTTGAGCACATACTTCTAAGGAAATGAGATGAGTCCTTTGGATATATGCCTAGTAGTGCTATAGCTGGGTCATATGGTAGATCAATCTATAGCTGCTTTAGGAATCTCCACACTGTTTTCCACAATGGCTGGACCAGATTGCATTCCCACCAGCAGTGCAGAAGGGTTCCTTTTTTTCCACATCCCCGCCAACATTTATGATCATTTGTTTTCATGATGGTGGCCAATCTGACAGGAGTGAGATGGAATCTCAATGTAGTTTTAATCTGCATTTCCCTGATGACTAGTGACGTAGAACATTTTTTTAGATGCTTATATGCCATTCGTATTTCTTCCTTTGAGAACTCTCTATTTAGCTCCATAGCCCATTTTTTGATTGGCTTGTTTGATTCCTTATTATTTAACTTTTTGAGTTCTTTGTATATCCTAGATATTAATCCTCTCTCAGATATATAGCTGGCGATGATTTTTCCCCATTCTGTAGGTTGCCTCTTTGCTTTTTTCACAGTGTCCTTTGCGGTGCAAAATCTTTGTAATTTCATTAGGTCCCAGTGGTTAATCTGTGGTTTTATTGCCTGAGCAATTGGGGTTGTATTCAGAAAGTCTTTGCCAAGACCAATATGTTGTTTCCTCTAGCAGTTTCAGAGTTTCTGGTCTGATGTTAAGGTCTTTAATCCATTTGGACTTAATTTTTGTGCATGGCGAGAGAGAAGAATCTATTTTCATCCTTCTGCAGATATATATCCAGTTTTCAAAACACCATTTGCTGAAGAGGCTGTCTCTTCTCCAATGAGTATTTTTGGCATTTTTATCGAATATCAGGTGGCTATAGCTACTTGGGCTTACATCTGGGTCCTCTATTCTGTTCCACTGATCTACATGTCTGTTTTTGTGCCAGTACCATGCTGTTTTTGTTACTATGGCTCTGTAGTATAGGTTAAAATCAGGTATGGTGATACCACCAGCCTCTTTTTTGTTGCTCCAGTATTATTTTAGATATTCGAGGTTTTTGTGATTCCAAATGAATTTTTGGATTGTTTTTTTCTATTTCCATGAAGAAAGCCTTTGGAATTTTGATAGGGATTGCATTAAATGTGTAGATTGCTTTAGGTAAGATTGCTATTTTCACAATATTGATTCTTCCAATCCAGGAACAAGGGATGTTTCTCCACTTTCTAGTGTCTTCTGCAATTTCTCGCATGAGTGTTTTAAAGTTCTCATTGTAGAGATTCTTTACTTCCTTGGTTAGGTTTATTCCAAGGTACTTTATTTTTTTTGATGCAATTGTGAATGGGAGTGAATCTCTGATTTCATCCTCTGTGTGTTTGTTGTTAGCATATATGAAGGCTACTGATTTCTGTGTATTTATTTTGTATCCTGCTACATTGCTGTAGGTTTTGGTCAGCTCTAACAGCTTGCTAGTAGAGTCTTTAGGGTCCTTTATGTATAGAATCATGTCATCTGCAAATAATGATAACTTGATTTCTTCTTTTCCAATTTGTATCTCTTTTATGTGTGTCTCTTGCCTTATTGCTATGGCTAAGACTTCCAAAACTATATTAAATAAAAGTGGGGACAGTGGACACCCTTGTCTTGTTCCTGATTTTAGTGGAAAAGCTTCCAGTTTTTCCCCATTTAGTAATATGTTGGCTGTAGGCTTGTCATAAATAGCCTTTATTATATTGAGATATGTTCCTTCTATTCCCAGTCTCTGTAGGACTTTTATCATGAAGGGATGTTGGATTTTGTTGAATGCTTTCTCTGCGTCTAATGAGATGATCATGTGATTTTTGTCCTTCAACCCGTTTATGTAATGTATTACATTTATAGATTTGCGTATGTTGAACCATCCCTGCATCTCTGGGATAAAGCCTACTTGGTCAGGGTGAATGATCTTTTTGATATACTCTTGTATTCTGTTTGCCAATATTTTGTTGAGAATTTTTGCATCTATGTTCATGAGGGAGATTGGTCTGTAATTTTCTTTTTTTGTTCTATCTTTGCCTGGTTTTGGTATCAGGGTGATGCTGGCCTCATAGAAGGAGTTTGGTAGAATTCCTTCTTTTTCTATTTCCTGGAAAAGCTTAAGAAGCAATGGTGTTAGCTCTTCCTTAAAAGTCTGGTAAAGGGTGGAGAGATGGCTTAGCGGTTAAGCACTTGCCTGTGAAGCCTAAGGACCCCGGTTCGAGGCTCGTTTCCCCAGGTCCCACTTTAGCCAGATGCACAAGGGGGCACACGCGTCTGGAGTTCGTTTGCAGAGGCTGGAAGCCCTGGCGCGCCCATTCTCTCTCCCTCTATCTTTCTTTCTCTCTGTGTCGCTCTCAAATAAATAAATAAATAAAAATTAAAAAAAAAAAAGTCTGGTAAAATTCAGCAGTGAATCCGTCCGGGCCTGGGCTTTTTTTAGTTGGGAGATTATTGATAACTGTTCGGAAAAAAAAAGCAATTTTAGATCCAAAATTCTATACCCAGTCAATTATCATTCAAATGTAAATGCAAAAATGAAGATTTTCAGACATACAAATACATAGAATGCTTCCACCCAAAAATTCTCTTTGAAAGAACTGCATCACAGTACACTCCACCAAGAAAAGAATTTAGAGTACAAAAGCTATGGTGAGAAAATAAATCATTAAGAATATAGCAGTCAATCTAAATGAATAAAACATTTAAAATGTATTTGCTTAAAAACAAACTTGAGCCAGGCGTGATGGCACATGCCTTTAATCCCAGCACTGGGGAGAGAGGTAGGAGGATCTATGTGTGTTTCAAGGCCAGCCTGAGACTGCATAGTGAATTCCCGGTCAGCGAGAGCCTACCTCAAAAATGGCGGGAAGGGAGGCTACAGAGATGGCTTAGTGGGTTAAGGTGCTTGCCTGTGAAGCCTAAGGACCCAGATTTGATTCCCTAGTACCCACAGAAACCAGATGCACAAGGGGCACATTTGTCTGGAATTCATTTGCAGTGGCTGGAGACCCTGGTGCATCCATTCTTTCTCTCTCTCTCCAATAAATAAATTACTTAAATAAAAAATATTTTAAAAAAACAAGCTTGAGGGCTGGAGAGATGGCTTAGTGGTTAAGCGCTTGCCTGTGAAGCCTAAGGACCCCGGTTCGAGGCTCGGTTCCCCAGGTCCCACGTTAGCCAGTTGCACAGGGGGGCGCACGCGTCTGGAGTTCGTTTGCAGTGGCTGGAAGCCTGGCGAGCCCATTCTCTCTCTCTCCCTCTATCTGTCTTTCTCTCTGTGTCTGTCGCTCTCAAATAAATAAATAAATAAATAAATAAATAAATAAATAAATAAATAAAAAACAAGCTTGAAATATAAGTTCAGTGCACAGCAGCGTCAGAA
This sequence comes from Jaculus jaculus, assembly GCF_020740685.1. Taxonomy (NCBI): domain Eukaryota; kingdom Metazoa; phylum Chordata; class Mammalia; order Rodentia; family Dipodidae; genus Jaculus; species Jaculus jaculus. The sequence continues at coordinate 48,398,793 of NC_059102.1, forward strand.
CTGGGAAGAAGTGTATGGAGAGACAAGTAAGGATGGTGTCTTCACAGTTTGAAGAACTGATACTGACTTAAAGTTTGTTAGAAACCTAGGTTTTTTTTTTTTTTTAAGGTAGGGTCTCTCTCTAGCTCAGCCTGACCTGGAATTCACTATGTAATCTCAGGGTGGCCTTGAACTCACAGCAATCCTCCTACCTCTGCCTCCCAAGTGATGGGATTAAAGGCGTGCACCACTACACCTGGCCGGAAACCTAGATTTAAATCTATTTTTATTTCTTTTTGAGAGAGAGAGAGAGAGAGGCAGATACAGAAAGAGAGAAAAAGAGAGAATGGGCATTCCAGGGCCTCTAGTCACTGCAAACGAACTCCAAATGCATGTGCCACCTAACATATCTAGTTTATGTGGGTACTGGAGAATCAAACCTGAGGCCTTTGGCTTTGCAGTCAAGTACCTTAACCACCAGACCATCTCTCCAGCTCTGAAAACCTAGACTCAATTGTACTTTAAATGTTTCAAGTTAACATTAGTATATACACATATATATAAAACAACAAAAGAGGAAAATGTGAAAAAATGTAACCAATGCTATCGAAGCCCGACAAGAGAAAAAAGAAAGGAACAAATAAATGACAAAGCCAAAGCCCTGTGACATGCCTGAAGCCTGGACTCAGGCCTTATGTGCCGCGAACTACTGTCTGAGTTGCCTCAGGCGAGGAATCACCCTTGACTGGAGTCACTGCGGGAGCTTTCACCACAAGCATCCAAAGCATGTGCACCAACTTGGCCCCGCAGTCTCCTGTGCCTGCCTCCTTTATTTTCATACTTGCATTTCTACCACGTGTTTGAATTTCTTTTTCAAAACTTCCAGAATACAAATAATAAGAAGAAATCAAAAGTCGGTTCACTTGATTCCCTCACTCCCCTAACTTTTGAGTATCCTGATTTTGTGGGCTATCAGCTCTTTTGTGAAAAAAAAAAAAATAATAACCATATGAAGTATCAATTGAATCACTACAAAATATTTGACCTTCTTGGGCGGGACAGATGGCTTAGCGGTCATGTATGCTTCCTTTAATGGCTGAGCCATCTCTCAGCCCAAGTGTGCTTCCTACACAAGCAGGAGGCCCTGAGCTCAAATCTCAAAAGCCCACTTAAAACAGCTTGGCGTGGCCTGTGTGCCTGTACCATCTGTCACGAATCCATCCATCTGGGCTGGGGAAGTAGGTCAGTATGTAGAGCTAATGCTTAGCATGAGTGAGGCCATGAGATCAGTCCCCAGCACCACCAAACCTGCACAAGTCACCCATCTGACAGCTTCCATTGCTCCTCTTACACCAAGACCTTCATAAGTTCTTAAACCATGTGTGAGAATTCTTTAGACAAGGACCGGGTCATTTTGTTTGCACCATTTTCTTAGCAATGATAATGCCATTCTCTGTTTGGCAGGATGATTTTTGCATGTTTGTTTCTCATTCATTTCTGAATTCCAGGTAGAACATTGCCTGGCCATTGTGGCACAATACTTTTACTTAGTTAATGGCAAATCTTAATGGTTACCACAAAGTATGTGGACATCCACCTTTATTTCAGTTCTTCAGGAAGCCATGACAGATGACATCAGCAAACACACACCTCCTCACCTTCCTTCTCTTCATCCTTCTCTGCCTCCCTCCACAGGTCCACTTACCCCGCTCATATCATAATCAAAAACACAACAGGGGGCTAGAGAGATGGCTCAGTACTTAAAGGCACTTGCCTGCAAAGCTAAGGCCACAGGTTTGGTTCCTCAGTATCCATGTAAAGCCAGATGCACTAGTTGACACATGCATCTGGAGTTTGTTTATAATGCCTAGAGGCCCTAGTATACACATTCTCTCTCTCTTTCTCAAATAAATAAATTAATTAAAATATTTTTTAAAAGAAAATTTAAAAGCCAGACATGGCACATGCCTTTAATCTCAGCATTCGGGAGCAGAGGTAGGAGGATTGTCATGAGTTTGAGGCCACCCTGAGAATACATAGTGAATTCCAGGTCAGCCTGGGCTAGAGTGAGACCCAACTTCAAAACACAAAAACAAACAAACAAAAAAAGACACAACAGGAAGCCATGTTATGAAAATGCATGAAAGGACTGGACAGATGCCTTAGTGGTTAAGGCATCTGCCTGAGAAGTCTAAGGAGGCAAGTCTGACTCCCCATAACCCATGTAAGCCAGACTTACAAGGTGACGCATGCACACAAGGTGGTGCATGCATCTGGAATTCTACTGCAGCAGCTAGAGACCTTGGTGTGCCAATTCTCTCTCTCTCTCTCTCTCTTTTATTAATAAATAAATAAATAAATACAAGAAAAAAGAGCTCAAGAGATGGTTTAGCAGTCAAGGTATTTGCCTGAGAAGCTACTCTTTATTGAGTTCTTTCTAGATCTTCACATCACTTTGTTTAATCATTACAAGACTAACAAACTGAAATTTGGATGGATTAAACACCACATTTCATCCACGGCTAGTAAGTGACTGAATTAGAATTCTAGCGAAAGTCTGTATGACTCAAAATGTGTACTGGGAACCACTACTATTACTTATTTTAAGAAGTTCAGATTAAATGAGGTACAGAGCACTTCACATGGAAAGAGCAGCCACACCCTCTCAGGTGTGTTTCTAGAAAGTGACAGTCACACAGTGCATGTGTAAAGGTGTTTGTTTTACTGCCTGCTTTTTGCAGGTGGAGTGTCCAGCAATAGGATCTTACCTTATAGTTCTGGTGGGAAACCAAAAGCACTAGCAATGGCCTGTATTGTTTTGGGAGCGTTAGGGATGCCCTGGCTAACAACTCACTGGACGATATCCCAACCCAGCACGAATATTTTTCTAATAATAATCTATGGCTTCTGGATGCACCATTATCCATGTCCATAGAACACTTCTGCCCAAATACACATTCTCTCTCTCTCTCTCTCTCTTTTAGTTTTATTTTATGAGGTAGGGTCTCACTTCAGCCCAGGCTGCTCTGGAATTCACTATGTAGTCTCAGGGTGGTTTTGCACTCATGGCAATCCTCCTACCTCTGCCTTACCACCAGTCCTGGGTCTTTTATTATTAACATATATATTATTGGCTAGCAAAGAAGTAGGTTTCCATATGGCTTATTCATAACATCTTAAATTTTTCTTTTGTTTTAGAGATAGGAAGAGCAAGAACAAGGGGTGGAGGGAAATTGGCGCACCAGAGCCTTAGCCCCTGTAATTGAACTCCAAATGTTTGCACCACCTAGTGCACATGTGTGAACTTGAACTTGCATCACCTTTGTATGTCTGGTTTACATGAGATCTGGACAGAGATCAAACATGGATCCTTAGGCTTCTCAGACAAGTACCTTAACCATTAAGCTATCTTTCCAGCCCACATCTTAATTTTTTTTTTTTTTCTTTTTCAAGGTAGGGTCTCACTCTAGCCCAGGCTGACCTGGAATTCACTATGGAGTCTCAGGGTGGCCTCGAACTCACGGCAATCCTCCTACCTCTGCCTCCCAAGTGCTGGGATTAAAGGCGTGTGCCACCACGCCTGGCTACATCTTAAATTTTGATTAACCCTCCTGTCACCTTCCTTTACTCAATCCCTTTCCTTGATCCCACTTAGACCATTCCACCCCCAGTTATCTATTGCTCTACTTACATATCTACAATACTGTATCCTTCCCTCCCTCCCGCCCTCCTTCCCTCGATAGCCCCTTTCCAGCTTCCTGGCCTCTATTACTGACGTCTAGTCCAACTCACATACAAATCTAACCATTTGTAGCTAAGATCCATATATGAGAGAGAACATGCATCACTTGACTTCTTGGGCCTGGGTTACCTCAGTATAATCCTTTCCAGATCCATCCATTCCCTGAAAATTTCATAATTTTGTTTTTCCTTACTACTGAAAACTCCATTGCATAATTGTACCCCATCTTCATTACCCATTCATCAGCTGGAGGGTGTCAGTCAGCTTCATGTTGCTGGGATGAACCTCCAGACCAAATACAGTTATGGGAGGAAAATAATTTATTTGAAGCTTATAGATCCAGGGGAAATTCTGTATGGACAGAAAAAGCTGGCCCCCTTTCATAGGTCCATACAGAGAGAAATACCACCACCAGTACCACAGGTGAGCATACTCCAGGACCCCAGGCAGAGCTCAAGCACTCTGTATTTCTTTGTCTGGAATTCAGATCCACCCCCAGTAACAACTTAGGGCTGGACACTAAACCCACCCACTGTGACATCAAATTACAAGCTTGAATAAAGCTCTTGAATCTATTGGGGGATATCCAAACAACCACAAAGGGCATCTAGGCTGGTTCCATTTCCTAGCTATTGTGAATACAGTAGCAATAAACATGGATGAACAAGTATCTCTAAGGTAGTGAGTAGGGTAGGGTGTATGCCAAGGACTGGCATACCTGGGTTATATGGTAAATCTATTTTTAACTGTCTCAGGAACCTCCACACTGATATCCACAATGGCTGTACCAGTTTACACTCCCACTAACAATATAGAAGGGTTCCATTTGTCATTTGTTTTCTTGATGATAGCCATTCTGACACGAGTAAGATGGAATATCAGAGTAGTTTTAATTTGTATTTTTCTGATGGCTAAGGATGTAGAATATATTTTTAGATGCTTATTGGCCAGCTGTATTTCATCTTTTGAGAACTCTTTATTCAGTTATATAGTCTATTTATTTATTTATTTAAGAGGGGGAAGAGGAAGATAGAGCATTGGCATGCCAGGGCCTCCAGCCACTACAAATGAACTCCAGACGCAAGTGCCACCTTGTCCATCTGGCTTATGTTGGCAGTACGTAGTCAAACTTGGGTCCTTAAGTTTCATAGGCAACTGCCTTAACCACTAACCCATCTCCATGTTTTATTGGGTTTTTTGATTTCTTATTATTTGGTTTTTTGAGTTCTTTGTATATCATGGATATTAATAATCTGTCAAATGTATAGCTGGCAAATATTTTCTCCCATTCTATAGGTTGCCTCTGCTCTATTCACAGTTTCATTTGCTATACATAAGATTTTTAATTTCATGAGGTCCCAGTAGTTGATTAGTGGTTTTACTTCCTGAGCAACTGGGGTTATATTCAGAAAGTTGTTGCCTATGCCAAGTGTTTCCCCTAATGTTTTTCTAATAATTTCAAAGTTTCAGGTCTAATATTAAGGTCTTTGAGCCATTTGGACTTAATTCTTATGCATGGAGAGAGATAGGATCTACTTTCATCCTTCTACAGATACATATCCAATTTTCCCAGAACCATTTGCTGAAGAGGCTATCTTTTCTCCAATGAGTATTTTTGGCATTTTTGTCAAATATCAGGTGGCTATAGCTACCCAGTCTTACATCTGGGCCCTTTATTCTGTTCCATTGATCTACATATTGGTTTTTGTGCCAGTACCATGCTGGTTTTGTTACCACAGCTCTGTAATATAGGTTAAAATCAGGGGCCAGCCTTATTTTGTTGCTCAGAATTTCTTTGGCTATTTAACATTATTTGTACTTCCACATGAATTTTAGGATTGCTTTTTCCTTTTTAAATATTTTATCTGTTTATTTATTTGAGTGAGTGAGGCAGATAAACAGAGAATGGACATTCCAGGGACTCTAGCCACTACAAACAAACTTCAGACTCATGCACCACCTTGTGCATCTGGCTTTACATCAGTACTAAGGTATTGAACCTGGATTTTTAAGTTCTGCTGGCAAAAGCCTTAACCATTAAGCCATATCTCCAGTCCAGGATTGTTTTTTCTATTTCAGTGAAGAATGCTGTTGGAATTTTGATGGGGATTGCATTAAATCTATGGATTGCTTTTGATAAGATGGACACATTCTCACAATATTGATCCTTCCAATCCATGAACATAGGATGCCTTTCCATTTCCTAGTGTCTTCTGCAATTTCTCTCTTAGTTGTTTTCATTGTATAGATTCTCCACTTCCTTGGTTAGATTTATTACAGAATAGTTTATATTTTTTTATAAGGCAATTGTGAATGGGAGTGTTCAGTCAGGTTCGCATTGCTGGAAGAAAACACCCAACCAAGAGCAGCTTGTGGGGGAAAAAAATGGTTTATTTTTGCTTACAGACTAGAGGAAAGTTCCATGATGCCAGGGACAACAATAGCATGAGCAGATGGTGGGCCACCTCCTGGCCAGCAGCAAATGGACAACAGCAACAGGCGAGTGTGACAAACACTGGCAAGGGGAAAATAGCTATAACACCCATAAGCCCACCCCCAACAACAGACTACCTCCAGGAGGCTTTAATTCCAAATTGCCCCTAGCTGGTGACCTAGCATTCAGAACACCTAAGTTTAAGGAGGACACATGAATCAAACCACGTCAGGGAGTACTTCTTTGATGTCAGCCTTAGCACACTTGTTGGTATATAAGAAGGCTGCTGATTCCTATGTGTTAATTTTGTGTCCCCCTACTTTGCTGAAGTGTTGATCAGCTATAACAGTTTGCTGGTAGAGTCTTTAGGGTCCCTTATGTATAGAATACATACATACATAATGTATGTATAGAATACATACATACATAATGTATGTATAGAATACATACATACATACATACATAATGATAATTTAACCTCTTCATTAACAAGTTATATCCCCTTTATTTGTGTCTCTTGTTTTATTGCTTTAGCTAAGACTTCTAGTACCATATTAAATAAAAGTGGGGACAGTGGACACCCTTGTCTTGTTCCTAATTTTAGTATAAATGCTTCAAGTTTTTCTCCATTTAGTATAATGTTGGCTACAGGTTTGTCATAAATAGCCTTTGTTAGGTTAAGATATATTCCTTCTATTTCAGTTTCTTTAGGACTTTTATCATGAAGGGATACTGAATTTTGTCAAATGCCTTTCTGAATCTATTGAGATGATCATGTGATTTTTGTCTAGTTTATTTATATAGTGTATTACATTTATTGAGTTATGTATATTGAACCATCCCTTCATCTCTGGTTGGGGTGAATAATCTTTTTAATGTATCCCTGCATTCTATTTGCCACTTTTTTTTTTTGAGAATTTTTGCACCTATGCTCATGAGGGAGATGGGTCTCTAATTTTCTTTCTTTTTTTTTTTAAATATTTTTTGCTCATTTTTTATTTATTTATTTGAGAGTGACAGACACAGAGAGAAAGACAGATAGAGGGAGAGAGAGAGAATGGGCGCGCCAGGGCTTCCAGCGTCTGCAAACGAACTCCAGACGCGTGCGCCCCCTTGTGCATCTGGCTAACGTGGGACCTGGGGAACTGAGCCTCGAACCGGGGTCCTTAGGCTTCACAGGCAAGCGCTTAACCGCTAAGCCATCTCTCCAGCCCTAATTTTCTTTTTTTGTTGTTGTGTCTTTGTCTGGTTTTGGAATCAAAGTAATGCTGGCTTAGTAAACAGGTTGGCAGTATTCCTTCCTTTTCTATTTTATGGAAAAGTTTGAGAAGCATTGGTACCAGTTATTCTGGGAAGGTCTGGCAATTGAGTCAATCCAGGCTGGACTATTTTTAGTTGAGAGATTTATTTTGTTTGTCTTTGTTTTGTTTTGTTTTTCAAGGTAGGGTCTCACTCTGGTCCAGGCTGACCTGGAATTAACTATGTAGTCTCAGGGTGGCCTTGAACTCATGGCTATCCTCCTACCTCTGCCTCCCAAGTGCTGGGATTAAAGGCATGCACCACCACGCCTGGCTGAGAGATTTATTTTTATAACTGCTTTGATCTCATTGCTTGTTATATGTCTGTTTAAATAGTTTATCTAATCTTGCTTTCATTTTGGTAGGTCACATACAACTAAAAGTATCATCCATTTTTTTCAGATTTTCAAACTTAGTGGAATGCCCTTATGGTTTTCTTATTCTAATTGGTATCTGTTGTAATGGTGTCCTTCTCACCTCTGATTTTATTAATTTGGATATCTTTTTTTCTTTTGGTTAGTTTTTCTCAGAGTTTATCAATCTTATTTATCCTTTCAAAGAAGCAACTCCTTGTTTCATTGATTCCTTGCATTAAATTGTTTACTTCAAAGACTAAACTTTTGACCTTCTCAAACATGTTCTTATTGCTCAACTGATCATTTCTCAGCTTGGTAGGATTCACAATCTAGTTGATTTGACTACTGAGGCCATGAATGTCGTATTATCCTATGTAAGAAAGCATTTTTTCAGCTGGGCATGGTGGCACATGCCTTTAATCCAAGCACTGAAAGGGGAAGATTTCTACAAACTCAAGGCCAGCCTGGGTTACATCATCAGTAACAGGCTAGCTTATCATTGTATATGGATTCAGGCAGGCAGCTGTACTTAGTGTTTAATAGTCATAGGAAGAATCTTGAGTCCAACTATAACAGAATTTCCATCATTAAATAACTGAGTCTCCAATAACTACTTTGGTTCTCACTTAACTTCTGTGTACTGAGGTGTGTGAAATCAGTTTTCCTCTTTTTTCTTCCACCATGACCAGGAGAAGACATTCTCAGACATCATATTTTGTGGATACACAAGTTAGAGCCAAAATCAAACATAGGTTTTATGCTACTTGCCCGGTGATTTCATATCTAGCTTTATCTTGGACCATAGCTTGAGGACAATTAGGAGCTTTGAAGTAAATCTGCCCCCTGCAGCCTGTTTCGCAGGCCCAGAATCTCTCAGGTTTGCAAGAAGGCACATGCTCTGTCTGCACAGGAAGACACGTGCAGTCACATTTCCCCCCTGCCACACTCACCAGCCAGGATGAGCGATCCTCTGAGGAGTGAAATGCTCTCTGCTCAGGAAGCCTGCAGAACCTTCAACCTTCCACGACTTCTGTGTGTCACTGTGGCGCGGTTGTCAATCTAACCCCCCCATTTTGGTCTTTGGGGGACAAGGTTGCATCTTATTGAGGTATTTATCTCAGGACCTGGTTCAGTAAATAGTTGCTAAGTGAAAGAATTGGGCCAGTTGCTTATCCCCAAACCCAACCACACATCCCAACCTCCTCAACTTATATATCACCTCTGCAAGCTCCCCAAATGTTCTCTACTCCTTCTATTGCTACTTATATATCCAAAGGGGACCCTTCTTCAAGGGTTAAGTCCTACCACACAGTTTTTGGGCAGACCTCTAACTGCCCCATCCCTGGTGAACCTCACCTCTTTAAAAAAAATACGCATTTATTTATGAAAGAGAGAGAGAGAGAGAGAGAGAGAGAGAGAGAGAATGGGTGTGCCAGGGCCTTGTAGCCACTGTAAATGAACTCCAGACACATGTACCACCTAGTACATGTGGCTTTATGTGGGTACTGGGGAACTGAGCAGTGGTCCTTAGGCTCTGCAGGTAAGCACCTTAACTGCTGAGCCGTCTCCCCAGCCCCAACCTCACCTCTTTTGACACCACTAGTCTCTTGCTTTGTCATCATCATCTTTTTCCCTGTATCTTTCTCCTGTATCAATGGCTGTGGCATGACTTGGCAGTTTCTGCAGATTAAATAACCACACCCATGTCCGGTAGATGCACCTTGCACCAGGACACACAGCTTTGGGGAAGAGAACAGACTGTTCTCAGCCCTTATGTGCCTGTTGCTGCATTGTCACAGAAGCTGTGTGACCAAAGGTGACAGCAACACTAATCTATGGACATACACATAATATAATATAATTTTTTAGAGGGCAATTTGACAGGCACAACATGTAACCAATTGGTTAAATGACAGTAATAACTTACTCCTTGGGGTTTACTACCTTCTGCACATAGGGCTTAGACTAGGTTTTCACTATCAGGCATGACTTCCTTTTTGAGGATCAGGCCTTGAAGCCAATCAGAGAGTAGTTGTTTGTCCACATCACAATCCTACCACATTGTACTAGTGGGTTTGCAGGGTCCACTGCTTGTTAAGATTGTTGATGACTTTTCTCCCCCAGCAGCCTTCACAGAATTTTCCAGTACTTATGAGCCAGTAGGGAGGGGTTTCTATCTCTCCTCCACCTTGATTTTTCAGTGTCCTGTAGCCAAAGCAAGTGATACCTTCAGCAACAGGGTTTGACCATCTGTTTCGGGTGGGTAACCAAGAGCCGTGGCAATAGTCTGTATTGTTTTGGAGATCCTCAGGGCCTCCCTGACCACCAATTCACTGGGAGGTATCCCACCCTGAGTACTTGGATTTTCCTGTAACAACAAATGACTTGCTGGTATGGTTTACTTTTTGAGTATTTTCCAGAGTGGCTGATTTATCTTAGATTCCTTAGCAAATTAGGGTTTGACCTTCTCCACATTCTTATCTACATTTGTTACTGTTTGTCCTTTGGATTATAGCCATCTTAGTGTTCATGCAGCATACCTCACTGTGGCTTTGAGTTGTATTCCCTTAGTGACTGACGATGCAAAAAAATCATTTCCTGGCCAGACTGCAGAGGTGAAGTGGGGTCTCAGATACAACGAGAGGCAGGGCTTTAGTAACTATAGACCCTCTTCTCATTGCTGCTTCTCTGTGTAGGGGAGCTCAGCTTTCTTCCTTCACTTTTCCATATGACTATGCCAGGTCCTGCGATCGGGGAGGGACTGGCTCCCTTTCCTAGGGTTTTGTATGCACTTAGGAGGTATGGGACAAACATGGCAGCTCCCACTGAAACCACATGACTGGCATTGGGAAGATGGAGAGAGCAGGAATTGTTTCTTTTCTAAAATATTTAATTTTTATTTATTTATTCAACAGAGGAAGAGGGAGAGAGAGTGAGAGAATGGGGTGCACCAGGGCCTCCAGCCACTGCAAACAAACTCCAGAAGTGTGCGTTCCCTTGTGCATCTGGCTAACGTGGGTCCTGGGGAATCAAACCTGGGATCTTTGGCTTTGCAGGCAAATGCCTTAACCACTAAGCCATCCCTCCAGCCCATGTTTCTCTTTTTAACTTTTTTTTTTTGAGAGAGACAGAGAGACAGATAGAGAAATGTCAGGGCTTCAGCCACTGTATTCGAACTCTAAACACTTGCACCAACTAGTGGGCATGTGTGACCCTGAGCTTACCTCACCCTTGTATGTCTGGCTTACATGGGATCTAGAGAGTCAAACATGGGTCCTTGGGCTTCACAGGCAAGCACCTTAACCACTAAGCCATCTCTCCTGCCCAGGGATTGTTTCTCTAAGAAAGATGTTGTCTGTGTCCTTTGCCTCAGTATAAGCTCATTTCATACCATTAAAAGGTATATGTTACTCCTAGTCAATGAGGACATACTAAACAGTATATTCATGTTGCTGCTGACTTCGAAGTTTAAATATTAGATATTTAGTCTTAAAATGTTTTATAATGGCCTTTGACTTAAAGTCTTAAGGTTTCTTACTGACCTGAAAATTTGTCACCTATAAAAAAAATACGTAATTTTAATTCTTATAAGGCATATTAGTGATAGACTTGGTGTTATCAAACTATTTAAACAATATGCTAATAAACTACAGCATCATTCTGTTCACACATTAACACTGACTAACCTCACCCAAAAGGCTTCTGATAAAACACTTAACCCAGGGGTCATAATCCAGTTTATAGGCCTGATGTCACTTTAAGACACTTATTGTTTGGCTCACACAATGTTGTATTGTTTTTGTTTTAATCTGAACTGCTTTCCTATACCAAAAGAAAGAAATCTAGAAATTTCACCTAGAAATCTGGATTCTTACCCTCACTTTAAAACTGGATGATTGGTAGCCTCAGGTCCAAATCTCATGGACACAATGAGGGGACAGGCCAGGAATCAGTCAGTCATGGCTCAGCTCACTGTAGATACTGGCCATCCTGAGCCCAGGCTTCTGCATGTGGGTGAGTCCATCACCCCTAATCTGAGTTATTTTGATCACTGTCAGGCATTGTCTCTGCAGGAGTCCATGTCAAATAACTAAATAATAGTTTCCATTTCCTGAAGCCCCTGCTGCCTCATAGGGTGCCAGAAACGGGGCAGGCAATTCAGGTAGAGTTGAACAAAATAAAAATCTAGTCCACAGGAATGTAAATGTTGAGATCATTTAACTTTCAGAGTCAAATATAAGGAGATTATAGAGACAACACAAATTCTCTGCAAATGTGGGAAGCTCTGTTCACTATTTTATGGTTCCCAAAGTAGGTGCCTTCTAATTAGTTTTAGGCATTTATTATTGGAGGATTAACTTATTGAAGTTAGCCTATAACTTCTTCACCAATTGTCATCAAAAGTGTCTTTAGGGCTGGAGAGATGGCTTAGCTGTTAAGGCACTTGCCTGCGAAGCCTAAGGACCCAGATTTGATTCTCTAATGCCCCTATATGCCAGATTCATAAGGTGGTACATACATCTGGAGTTCATTTGCAATGGCTAAATGCCCTGGCGTGCCTATTCTCTCTCTCTCTCTCTCTCTCAAATAAATAAATAAAATATGTTAAAATATTTCTAAAAAAATTAAAATAAAGTGGCTTTAGCCAAGTATTCTAAGAAATTATGGTACAAGGTTAAGGCTATCTGGTTATTATCTTACTGTAATCCATTTCAAGAACTTTATAATGTTACCATTGGACCTTGATCAACACAATGAAGAGTTGCATGCAGTGTTATTTCATGTCAATTCCTTACAACTCGAGAGGACAAAGTACCAAGCAGTTCCTTCCAGTGACTGCTTGCAGCACACACAGTCCCCTGGCACACAGGCCTTCTTTGGGAAGTGGTCTTCAGCTGTCAACTCTGTTTAAACTGCCTCACCCAAGCCCAGCCTCCTTCAAGAGCAGCTCATATACAAAGAATGATTACCTGAGATAGAGTCCTGGCCCCTGGTCAAAATCAGGCCGTCCCAGCTGCAGAGGTCCTGTGGGATGCCTAGGGCCTTTGTTGGGACCACGCCTCAGTTGTCAGATCCATATACTCCTTCGTTAATCCCTGCACTGGAAACTGCATATCAGATCCAGCTTGGAGACAGATATTTGTACTTTTTCTCTTTAGTTATTACAAATAACATTGTCACTAAAATCTGGAGTGTCTCATTATATTGTTTCTGATGTATCATTAATGCTTGTCAATGTATTTGTGGAATAGATTTCTAGAAGTGACATTGCCATGACAAAGGACATATACACATACAATATTGCTAGTAACTGGCAACCCTCTCAGTGGGGTTAGTTTGTATTTCTACCAGTGATAAGTCATCGTGGCTGGAACCCTGCCAATAAATATGTTGTGAAACTTTTGCCATTTACAGATAAGAAGTAATGTCTTGGGTATAGTTATAACTTCTGTCTCTCTTTTTTGAATACAGCTGAGTATTTCTTTATGTGTTTAAGGGTTATGAGTTTAAATATGTTTCCTGCTTACAATTCTGTGATCTTAACTTTTAAAGGTGTGAAATGAGCTTACATTGAGGCAAAGGACACAGCCAACATCTTTCTTAGAGAAACTCTTAAAGAGCTTTGCTTGAAAGATTGCATCAAGAAAAAAATGTTTCTGTTAGTCACTTTTGCCACTGTGACAAAATACTGAGCAAATCACCTTAATGGAGACAAACTTCATGATTTGAGAGGTTTCAGAATGATTAGTGGGCTCCATGGCAAAGGGCCTGTTTTGAGGCAGAACGTCACTGTGGCAGGAGCAGGCGACAGAGGAGGCTGCTCTCACACAGCTGCCAGGAAGCGGGTACTGTTTTGGGTGCTGGGACGCAGTGGTAAAAACCAACCTCCTTGCAGAAAAATGGATGGACCTGGAATGGATTATGCTAAGTGAGGTAACCCAGGCCCAGAAAGCCAAGCACCACATGTTCTCCCTCATATGTGGATCCTAGCTACAGATGATTGGGCTTCTGTGTGAGAATGAAAGTACTTAGTAGCAGAGGCCAGTAAGTTGAAAAGGAGACATAAAGGGAAGAAAAAGGAAGGGAGGAGGATACTTAATAGGTTGATATTGTATATATGTAATTACAATGATTGTAATGGGGAGGTAATATGATGGAGAATGGAATTTCAAATGGGAAAGTCTGGGGGTGGGGAGGTAGGGAATTACCATGGGATATATTTTGTAATCATGGAAAATGTTAATAAAAATTAAAAAAATAAAAAATAAAAAAAAAACAACCTCCTAACATAGAGCATGTTTCAGAAAGTGATTCAGCATGACATCTCCCATCACTTCTGTTCACTTTTTTGTTTGTTTGTTTGTTTGTTTTTTCGAGGTAGGGTCTCACTGTAGCCCAGGCTGACCTGGAATTCACTACGAAGTCTCAGGGTGGCCTTGAACTCATGGCGATCCCCCTACCTCTTCCTCCCGAGTGCTGGGATTAAAGGTGTGCACCACCACTCCTGGCTTCTCTTCACTTTTAAAATAGGATTGTGAACTTTTGGCATGGGAGACTTGTCCTCTGAATCTCTTTTCACAGCTCCAGGCACACTAAGACTAGACTCAGCGACCTTCCAGCTGATGTAGCTTGCAGGGCCCACTTTTCAGCCATGGAGTCTCAGACTTGGCAAGTGTTTGCAGGAGAGGGACAGTCACATATCAAGGACTAAAAGCCATTGTGATGTGTTGAAAAGGGCCAGCAGCTGTCCTCCTTCAGACTGCTGGAAAGTTCTAAGTTGCAAAGTGCCAAAACTCAGATCCTGTTGGCATGGCCTTTAAAATGCAGGACTCAGAACTGTGCTTTGCTTTCGTTGGTGATCCACCACTGGAAGAAGCCACATACCCACGCGCATAGTTGATACCTTGTTACACGTACACAGTGGATTTTGATCTCACTCCCCTCAATTGTCCCCTCTCCTTCCCTTGCCCTCCCTCTAAAGCCCTTCTTCATCCCAGTTAATCACCATTCTAGATTCATACCTTTTTTTGTTGTTGTTTGTTGGTTGGTTTGTTTTCGACCCACTGACTTAAATGAGAAGCCTTTCTTACTTATTTATTTACTTAATGGGTTTTCAAGGTAGGATCTTCAGTCTAGCCTAGGCTGACCTAAAATACACTACATAGTCTCAGGCTGGCCTTGAACTCAAAGAGATCCTCCTACTTCTGCCTCCTGAGTGCTGGAATTAAAGGCGTGTGACACCACAACCATCTCCATGAAAACCCTTTCTAAGAGAATATTTTCTTTTTTTTTCCTCAATTTTTATTAACATTTTCCATGATTATAAAAAATATCCCATGGTAATACCCTCCCTCACCCCTCTACTTTCCCGTTTGAAATTCCATTCTAAGAGAATATTTTCTTCAATGTTAAAGAAGGTTCTGGATCTCTAACATTAACTGATACCCCTTTACCACCCCACCATGAACCTCCATATCCATAGGCTATGCAAAATTTATTCTTTTGTTCAAAACTCTTACTTCCTCCATTAGTACTCCTTAGCCTAAAATAGTGATCCTACCAAAAACTTAAGATAGTTCACTTACTTATTATTAAATAAAATGAGATATCCAGTTAAGTTTGAATTTCAGATAAGTAATAAACAATTATTTTGTATATCTCTCATGTAACATACTTACTTAAAATTGTTTTGGGCCAGAGGGATGACTTAGCACTTAAGGCACTTGCTTGCAAAAGCCAAAGGACTCAGGTTCAATATCGCAGTATACACATAAAGCCAGATGCACCTGGAGTTCTGTTGCAGTGGCTAGAGGCCCTGATGTGCCAATTCTCTTTATCTGCCTCTTTCTTTCTTTCTTTCTTTCCTTCTTTCTTTTTCTTCTTTTCTTTCCTTCCTTCCTTCCTTTCCTTCTTCCTTTCTCTGTCTCTCTCTCTCTCAAATAAATACATAAAATATTTTTAAAGTTGCTTGTTTGCTAGAAATCAAATTTAACTGGGTAACCTGCATTTTTATTTGCCAACTCTGTGCCCTACTTGCTATACATCTTTACATACTTTTACTCACAGACAGCTATACAAAATATTCATGCTATTTTTACAAGAAAGAAAACTTAAGGCTCAGAGAAATGGTATAATTTTGAGAATTTATAGCTGGTGCAAAGCAGAATCAGGACTGGAAGGTAGATCTGTGGGTATTCTCTTTGCACACAGCTCTTAACCCTGCCGAGGCTCTCAAGCGTAAGGAATACTCACCTTCATGGCTCAGCTCAAGAGGTGCCTTATGAGACACCCCAGGAAGCATGGCCTCGAACTGCCTCCACTGCCGATTCTTACCCAGTACTGTGTAGTCATCTCCTGAAGTGTCCATCTCCCTAGAAGACCGTAAATGTCCTGAGATAGGGACCAGCTCTTATGTTTCCAGTGCCTACCGTTCAGTTAGGGAATGAAAGCCGAGCATCAGATGCTCAAGCATGTGTGGAGTTACTGGCTAGGAGACACTGGTTCTCTTGGCTGTCTATGAAAAACATTATCAGAGAACAGATATTAAAAACTGTCTGTGATCTCAGAAACCCTAATCCTTTCATTGTTGAATTTGGGAACTTTAGCAGTTGGCATTTTTGTGATGCTTTAAATTTTTTAATTTTGTTTATTTAGATTTTTCGTGGTAGGGTCTCACTCTAGCCCAGGCTGACCTGGAATTCACTATGTAGTCTCAGGGTAGCCTCAGACTCACAGTGATCCTCTTACCTCTGCCTCCCAAGTGCTGGGATTAAAGGCGTGGACCACCACACCTGGCGAAATATTTTATTTTCATTTATTTACTTGAGAGATAAAATGGACATGCTGGGACCTCTTGCCACTGCAAACAAACTCCAGATGCATGTGCCTCTGTGTGCATCTGTCTTATGTGGGTACTAGAGAGTTGAACCTGGGTCCTTATGCTTCATAGGCAAGTACCTTAACTGCTAAGCCATCTTTCCAGCCCTAAATTTTATTTTATTGATTTATTTGCACAGAGTGAGGAAGAGATAGAGAGACAGAGAGTGAGTGAGAGAGAGAGAGAGAGAGAGAATGGGCACCCAGGACCTCTACCCACTGCAAACAAAGTCCAGATGCATGCACCACTTTGTGCCCTGACTTTACATGGGTACTGGGGAATTGAACCCGTGTTAGGCTTTGCAGGCAAGTGTCTTAACTGCTGAGCCATCTCTCCAGCCCTGTGATGCTCTTTTCATGTGATTTTGACATAGTCATGACTCATATTATTGGATCATCATCTCCGATGGGGCATCTTAGAATGAGTCAGCTTTAATTCACATTTATAATCACCCAGATGGCAAGAAGAAAGCCATTTTGACAAAGAAAATCTGAGTTTAAGCTCAGCAAACTTCAAGCAAGTCATTTTCAAAAGCCAATTTTGTGTGAAAAATGAAGTCATTTTATACACTAAAGATACATGTACTTGGCATCTAAGACAGTTATTCCTTAAAGAATTTTCTTGAATATGTTCCAGAGATAGTTTAAAGAATAATCTTAAAATTAATTATGATTATGTTGGATACAGAGCTTCTCTTATCTTTCTCTTTCATGAGCAGACAATAATGGTTTCCAAGGGTGCCTAATTAGATTTTTGAAAAGAAATATGGGACTCTCGTCCCTTGGCTGACTTGCTAGCCACTTGGAGGAACTGAAACTCATTTTCAGGCCAGAAAAGTATCATTTCACCAAGAATGGAAATGCACTATTTTCTCTGATATTCATTTTTCCTACTGCTTTCGGTTACTTTTTTGTTTTTAATTAATTTCTCTCTCTCTCTCTCTCTCTCTCTCTCTCTCTCTCTCTCTCTCTGTGTGTGTGTGTGTGTGTGTGTGTGTGTGTATGTGTGTGTGTGCGCATGCACACACTGGGGTCTCTTGCAGCTGCAAAGGAATGTCAGATGGATATTCCACATTTTGCCTTTGGCTCTACATGGGTGGTGGGAAATTGAACCCGGGCCATCAGGCTGTGCAAGCCAAGTGCCTTTAACTGCTAAGCCATCTCCCCAGCCCATGGTTATGTTCTTCAGCTCTTTTGTTGAAACCATCAAGATAAAAATAAGCATTAGGTTCTTTCCAAAACGATACATAAATGCCACAAAAGGTGACTGTTTATACTGGACAAATAATGGTTGACCCTGAACGGCAACTCTCTGTACGTCAAAATGCAGCAACACATCTAATAAGTCCTTTCATGCCAAGAAGCTGACAAGTGAAGTTTGGTGAGTCACTTCATGTACAAAGCAAGATGCCCAAGGGTGGAATCCCAAACATCAACCCTGCAACATGGTGCTGTCCTTTGAGGCAGACGAACTTTCTTGCATCCTAGAAGCGTCCAGGCCAGCCTGCTGTAAGCACCAATGGGTGGCTGGTGTGTGTGTGGAAAGAGAGACAGCGGATGAGAACTCGGACCCCAGGGCAGGCTGCGGGCGCTCTCTCTCTCCTGGACGTGGCGCGGGTTAGTCTGTTAGTGCCTGGCGCTGCTCCTCCTCCCCCGTCCGCGCCGCGCTGCGGAGATAAATGCAATAATGCTAAGTCCGCAAGCACCTGGACAGTGTCTGGGCGTCTGACCACACCTTTCCTCTAGACAGATGTCCATGAACAATGTCAGTCATAGGACAAAGGAGCAGAGATTTACAAAGGGGGTGATGGCAGGGGACTCAGTTTCAATCTGTGTCTCCTTCTGCTTGCTTGACTTGGGCCTTTTTCCCATAATACACCCAATAAAAGCACAAAGGCCAGATAAAGGAAGGTTGGGGACTGTCCGCAGCCCCTGGGGAGCCTTTTCATGTGGCTCAGTGCAAACCTAGGGTTTGAGAACAAGGCAGTTCTGCCAGGCACTTCTCGAAGTCTACAACTGTTTCCCAGATCTGACAAGTACGCCCAGGAAAGGAAAACTGGTCAAGGAGAAGTAGCAAATTAGGGAAGGACCAACATATCCCAGGCAGCATGTGTTCCCTGAATCCCGCTCAGCCGATCCAACATTCACCGGTCATTGCAAGCAAGCAAGCCTCAGGACCCCTGGCCTGGTTACGCCCACCAGAAGAGGGGGAGAGAAAAGTGGGTGCAAACCAGTAATGGAGGTCACAAAGAGGGGAGATATCCAGTGGTGTTTCCCCTGAACTTACTGGTCATATCTGGGGTCAGAAAGTAGTGGGCCTGCGGAGTCAGAGGACAGCGCTGTCAAACACTGGGTCCTTCCCATAGCTGAACCCCACACTTTGTCACTAGGCTATCACTTGGTCCAAGATAGAAAATTAGCAGCTGATATCCACTAGCGAAAGTGGTTTGCGCAACACCCTAGAGAATGCGGTAGACTGCCTGTGCCCCATTCCCAATATGACTCTTCTCTCCAAAGCAACTCCCCTTCCCCCCTCACCCCACCTCCACCCCCACCCCGACCTAGAATTAGCAAACTAATAACAATCCTCCCAGTGCCCTGAACAAGACAGAGGTTTAGTGTGAATCAAAAGAAACTCCATGAGACACTTCTCCCCAAACCAATCCAGATGACCGGTTGCAGCAACACAGGTCCTAAGTGGAAGTCAGGGGTTACAGTGGAAAGAGCTTGGGACAGCATCTTCTCATTCCTGCTAGGGCCTCGTCTTGGGAGAAGTTCCTTTAAATTCTCACCCATTCTTGAGAAACTTTAAAATTTAAATCACTTGTGTGGACATAATTTTATTTTGAAATCATACTAGTTCAAGTAATCAGTTCCTTTTATGCTTAAACACAAAGGCTAAAAAGGAAAAGCGCCCCCAAGCCTAGTGGTTCAAATGTTTTATTGCTTTTGTTTCACTAGACTTTCTGGAACTTTCTTCATTTTCTAGGCGGGAATAAAAACTGAGCTGCAAGCAAAGTAAGCTCTCTTCTCCACATACTCCTAGTTAGTTGAAGAGGACACACAGACCCATGGCCTTTCTGCTGTTTATGGAGTGGAATTTTAAGCAGCCCTGTACACTGGCTCTTAGCATGTTGTTACATGAGCATGGATTTCTTTAATTGGTTTATAGCTTTAAATTTTTTTAAATTTGCTTGCTAAGCAAAAAGCTACAGGGTTTTTTAATTAAAAAGAAAAAAAAAAAAACAGGTACTTGGGCTGGAAAGATGGTTTAGTGGCTAAAGCACTTGCCTGCAAAACCAAAGGACCAACATTTGATTCCCCAGGACCCATGTAAGCCAGATGCACAAGGTGGCACATGCGTCTGGAGTAATGGCTAGAGGCCCTGATGCGCCCATTCTCCCTCTCTCTCCTTCCCCCTCTCTCTCTCAAACAAGTAAATGAAATTTAAAAACAACAGGCACTTCGTCCTTGTTAATATGGTAATCGTCCTTGAATCTAAGCACCAGCCACAGTCCTATGTCCGGCTATTTATATTAAGCATGGCTAAAAGTTGGTTTCTCAATTTCTGCCCCTTGCTCTTTGCCTAAGAATCAACTTTAGTGTCACAGAGGTTCTGCTTTGAAAATCTTATCTGGTTTTATGGATGGAATTTCAAAAAATGGCATAAGAGCCAGCCTAGAGTAAAGAGTTGAGAAATCTCCACCTTCCCAGAATATGAATGAGGGGGTGTATGTGGGTACATGACATGCCATGGATTAGATTTCTTAATTCTCTGCCATGTTTTGCAGCAAGGTCCAAACAAGCCCTGGGATAAGAAAGCAAAAAACACAGGTTCAAAGTCCCCTACTCTACAAATTAGCTGAGTGAATATGGGTATAGTCATAGGTTAGGGCATATAAACTGTAGATTTCAGAATTTAAATTGACTTTAAGCACCCTTTTGTTTTCCAGATGAGTAAACTTTGGTTCAGAGAAATTCAAAGACATTCTCCATATTTGGAAAGAAATAAAATTTTAAATGTGTAATTGACATTGTGGCTCACATCTGTAATTCAGCAGTGGGGAAACTGAGGTAAAAGCAGAGGACCCCTTGTATCCAGGAGTTTGACATGTATCTACACAACATACAGAGACTTCATCTCAAAAAGAGAAAATAAGAAATAAGTAAGAGAAATGACTCATTAGTGAACACTTTGACAGACCGTATCTGCTAAAGCACTAATACGTAAAATATAAAAATAAAAATTTAGAAAGACTCAGAGGACCCCCAACCTGGGCTCCACTTCCGTGAGGTGGAGCGAGGAGGACTGCGGAAGAGGCAGGCGGGGGGCACTGGGTCGGTGGCTTCAGACACTTGCGAGGCCCAGAATGTCCCCAGTGAACGAGAAGTTAGTGAAACACCACTTGAAATCAAGATCTCCCTCAAAGGGTGACAAAACCCTGCTGTCCACCCACTTTTAGAAGACTTACCTGAGCCAGGTGTGGTGGCGCACACCTTCAACACCGCCATTGGGAGGCAGAGGGGTAGGAGGGTCTCCGTGAGCTTGAGGCCAGCCTGGGCTAGAGCGGACACTCCCTGAAGACTTACCTGGTGGCCACAGGCCTCAGAAGACAGGCAAACAGGGAGCCAGAGCAAGCCTTGTGATGGCTCAATGATACAGGCGCCCCCACTCCCATGATATTTAAGATGTGATTGTGGCAACTGAAAAACCACTGAACAGGAAGAGGTAAGGACAGGAAGGCTGAAAAAGGGAGGAAAGGGAAGACGAGGAAAAGAATACATCAACACAATTTATAAATAAGTGTGACAAAGGCATTTCAAACAAAAATCTGGGGAAAATAATAGCAATAACAGACTATGACAGCATAAGTTCATTAAGAGTGAAATTAAAATTATTTTATGGAACAGACTGATAAAAACCTTACAAAAACGTTTAAAATGGCTAGAGAGAAATTAAAGGTTAATTTGAATTTTATGAAAGAACGGCCTGTAAAATAAAAATAGACAGAAATAAAACAGATGGATATAAAAAAAAATAACCAACTAGAAGTACAAGAGTCAATTAACAACATTAAAAATGTATTGGAAATTATTTTTAAGTAGTTGCTGGTATTTTTAAAGAACTGCAATGAAATTTTTAAAAGGAAATGGCTCAGCAGTTGGAATGTTTGCTTGCAAGCCTGCCAATCTGAGTTCGATCCCGTACAGCACTCACATAAAGCCAGATGCAAAGGGGCACATGAGTTGCCTGCAACTCCAACATACCCACAGGAATGAGAGGCAGAGCTAAGAGAATCTGGAAGCTCACAAGCAGAGTGGCAAGACAGAGCCAGACTCAAAGAGAGGAGAGGAGAAACAAGCTAAGGTTGTGCTCTGACCTCTGCATGCACACAGTGACAAGCCTACATCCACCACACACACACACACACACACACACACACACACACACACACACACACACTCCATATGCATCCACACATACAAGCACACAAAAATAAATAAAAAATAGAATAAAAAGTACACAGAGGTGCTGGGGAGATGGCTTAGCAGTTAAGGCACTTGCCTGAAAAGCCACAGGACCCAGGATCGATTCCCCAGGACCCACATAAGGCAGACAACAAGGTGGTGCATGTGTCTGGAGTTCATTTGCAGTGGCTAGAGGCCCTGGCCTGCCCATTCATTCTCTCTCTCTCTCTCCCTCTTTCTCTATCAAATAAATAAAAATAAATAAAATGATTTTAAAAATACACAAAGGGTTGGGGAGATTGCTTAGTAGTTGAGGCGCTTGCTGCAAAGCCTAAGGACCCATGTTCATCTCTCCAGATCCCACATTAGCCAGACTCACAAAGTTAAGAAAGCGCAAGGTCACACATACCCACTAGGTGGCACAGCAAAGACAAAAAATATAAGAAATGGCTGACAATATTTTTAAACTTTTTTATTGACAACATCCATAATTATAGGCAATGTACCTTGATAATTTCCTCCCCCACTTTCCCTTCACAAATCTACCCTCGATCACATCCCCTCCCCCTCTCAATTAGTCTCTCTTTTATTTTGATGTCATCATCTTTTTCTCCTATTATGAGGATCTTGTGTAGGTATCCAGGCACTAAGAGGTTATGGATATCCAGGCCATTTTGTGTCTGTAAGAATTCATTGTTAGCAGCACTACCCTTTCTTTAGCTCTTAGATTCTTTCTGCCACCTCTTCTGCAATGGATCCTAAGTCCTGGAAGGTGTGATAACGATGTCTCAATACTGAACACTCCACTGTCACTTCTCAGCACTATGGTGACTTTTGAGTCACCCCAGTGGTGGCCACCATCTGAAAAGAGAAGCTTCTCTAACTGAAAGTGAGAGTAGCATTAATATATGGGTATGAACATTAAGAATAACGTGCTTACAAGGCAATCTGATGGGCAGAATATATGCAGTTAGCCAGACACCAGCAGGCATTGCTCCCCTAGGGCTCATGATCTCCCCAGCCACACAGACTTTTGACTAGGTTTTCAGTACCAGGCATGTATTCCCTTCTGTGGAGAGGGTCTCCATTCCAATTAGAGAGAGGTTGGTTTCCTCTATAACAGATATGGCACCAGTTGGAGTATTTGGCCAATCTTAAGGCAATGGGCTGACAATATTTAAAGAAAGAAAAACAAGTTTCCTGAAATGAATACATTGTTTTAAAAAAAAAAGGAAAAGAAAACATAAGATTTCAGGTCTATCCTCTCATATTAAATTAAAGGCACTTTGACAGTTCAGACTATAAAAGATAAAATCTAAAACTTACAATACCATACGAATCAATATAAAAATAGGTAGGCAAAGGGTTGGGGATGCAGCTCAGTTGGTAGAGTGCTTCCCCAGAATGTATGAACCCCTGAGTTCAATCCCCAGCACTGCACAAACCAGGCAGGCACCACCCAGTACTTGGGAGGAGAAGCAGGAGGTTCAAGAATTCAAGGTCCTCCTCAGAGCAACTTAGCAAGTTCAAGTTCAAGGCCAGCCTGGATTACTTGAGATCCTGTCTCATTAAAAAAAAGGGGGGGGGGTCAGGCAAACAAATAGGAAACCAATAAACAAAGAAGCCAGTCAATAATTTACACAGGTACATTCTCAAAAGAAGTTTAATGGCTATTTGAAAACATCAGTTTTATTAGGTATTAAAGAAAGGTAAACTCAAACCCCTTTGAGATACTTCAATGCATCATAAGAATCATAAGCGAAAAAAGACTTAAAATACCAAATGTTGGTTGAATGGCCGTGAAATGGTACTTTCTCATACTGTTAGTGACAGTACACCCTATGTAGCAGTTACCCTCTCAAAGCTGGGACAAAACGCTTGACCAGAAGCAGCTGATGGAAGGAAAAGGATTATTTTAACTTACTTGGTGGGAAAGTACAGGCAAGAAGCTACCTTACATAGTCACAGATCAGCAGGGAAGAAGCAGCAAGAGTGAGCTAGCCAGCACTGGCCCGCAGGCTGCATTCTAAAATCCCAACGCCGCCCCCCACCCCCTCGCGGCCCATCTTGCCCAGCAAGGCTCCACCTCCCAGAACCTTCTCCAGCTGGGAAACAAGTATGAGGCCCAATCACTGGGGTGCTTTGATTCAGGTGTCTCCCATACACTTTGGTGCTCCTAGCTGATGTAGATTTGGGAATTAACACCTCCTGGAAGCAGTGTATTTTGGGGGGCGGGCTTATGGGTATTATAGCCAGTATGCCCTTTCCAGTGTTTGGCACACTCTCCTGTTCCTGTTATCCACCTTATTTTGGCCAGGGGATGATGTCCACCCTCTGCTCATGTCATCATTTTCCCTGCCATCATAGAGCTTCCCCTCGAGCCTGTAAGCCAAAATAAACCTCTTTTTTTTTTTCCCCCAGAAGCTGCTCTTTGATGGGTGATTTCTACCAACAATGTGAACCTGACTGCAACAGTAAAATAGTACCGAGGAGTGGGGTTGCTGCTAGACCCCTGACTGTGTGGCTTTGGCCTTTTGAAGCTGGTTTTCAAGAGGAATGTGGAAGGATTTGAAACTTTGGCCTAAGAGACGCCTTGTAGTACAGCTTGATGGAGTATTCTGGTCAGAGTTGAAAGACCCGAATGCAGTCAGAAATATGGACTGTGAGGTTTGGCTTATGAGGGTGAGAAAGAGTTTTGCTTGGACTGGGCTAGCAGTTTGTGTAAGAAGCTTGATGCTATGCCTGTGTCCTGAGAAGTTGTGCAGGGTTGCTTTGTGTAGAAATGAACTGGTGTGAGCAGAGGGGTATGGCACAAAAAGAAAAATCTTTGCATGAACTAATGCCCATTCAGTTGCAATTGAGAGATTATAACCTTTGAGATTGGGCCAGCTGACCTGCACAGGGGCAACAGAAAGAATGTAGACTCTTTGAAGGGGCCTGAGTGCTCAAGAAGTGTCCTGTTCTTCCAAGTCTGCTTTATTCCCCAATGGATTAACACATTGGCATCCTACCTGATTTTGTGGAGTATAAGAAATGCAGGAAAGAGAGGGTCATTGAGTTTGCAACACAGTCTTGTGTTTTGGAAATGGCCATGAGCAGTGTGAAGCAGGTTTGCTGGTTGCCTGCATAGATACCCCATGCAGCCATGAGGATGAACCGTGGGTTGCAGTGGAGACCCAGCGGAGATGCCAGGACCATGAGATGGCTGCCAAGGAGAGTTGCTGGCCCCGATGAAGTTTTCCAGGACTGTGAATAACCTAGCTGGAGGGGCAGAATTAGAATTCCAGAGACTTGTTGCTGGTTAGAATTATCAGACTTGGACATTTGTCATTGACTAGCACTGTTGGATTTGGAGCTACAGAGTTTCATGTTTTAAATCATTTTTAAAATTTTTTTGTGTTATGTTTATTTATTTATTTGAAAGTGACAGACAGAGAAAGAGGGAGCAAGAGAGAGAGAGAATGGGCACTCCAGGGCCTCCAGCCACTGCAAACGAACTCTAGATGCATGCGCCTCCTTGTGTGTCTGGCTAATGTGGATCCTGGGGATTCGAGCCTCAAACCAGGGTCCTTAGGCTTCACACGCAAGTGCTTAACCGCTAAGCCATCTCTCCAGCCCTGTTTTAAATTTTGTATTGGCTGAATATTTCTTTGCTATGCCCAATGCCATCTTTTGTAGTGTGAGTGATTATTCTGTGCCATTATGTTTTTTTTTGGCGGGGGGAATTTTTTGGTATTATGGCTCAGTTAAAAGATCTTGGACTATGAGGATGTATGAACATCACTGGAATTGATAACAACCATGAGGACTTTTAAAAGTTGGACTGAATGCATTGTATTTTATATCATGTGTGGATATCAGTTTATGGGGGCCAGTTTATGTGGTGATTTGATTCAGGTGTCTCCCATAAATTTAGGTGTTCTGAATGCTAGCTCCCCAGCTGATGGAGATATGGGAATTAATGCCTCCTGGAGGGAGTGTATTGTTGGGGGCGGGCTTATGGGCTTTATGGCCAGTTTCCCCATGCCAGTGTTTGGCATACTCTCCTGTTGCTATGGTCCACCTTATGTTGGCCAGGGGTGATGTCCACCCTTTGCACATTGTCATTATTTTCCCTGCCATCATGGAGCTTCCCCTCGAGTCTGTAAGCTAAAATAAACTTCTTTTTTCCCACAAGCTGCTCTAGTTGGGTGATTGCTACCAGCACAGCGAACCTGACTGCAACAATCACACACACACACACACACACACACACACACACACACACACACACGTAAGGCTATGGGGTACATGTCACCATTCAAATCACGACAACCTGATACATTGTCTTCAGAAAACTATACAGCAATATAGAAATTACCTTCCTATTTTTCTTGTCCAAAATGTTTGGACCAGAACATTTCAGACTGTGGATATTTTCATATTTTGAAGTACTCGCATATGCGTAATAAAATTCTCTTGGTAATGAGGGCTAAGCCTGCCCATGAAATTCATTTGTTTCACATGCCATAGGCTGAAGCTAACTTTACATAGTTTTAGTGTGCTTGTGTTTTGACCGAGAGCCATTACATAAGGTCAGCCATAAATATTTCTATTTATGATGTTATGTCAACACTCAAAGAGTTTCAGAGTTTGGGGCCTGCAGAGAGCAGTCAGCGGTTAAATTTGCTTGTTTGCAAAGCCTGCTGGCCTGGGTTCAATTCCCTAGCACCCACATAAGTCCACTCATGGGCCAGACTTATTTACTGTGTCAAGAGACCTTAAAGAAGTTGGAGGAGATAACTGTGACCTCTACACACGTGCCCATACATACATGCTTACATAATAAATAAATTAAGTTTTAGACTTGGAGCATGTCAGACCATGGATTTTATTATTTATTTATTTACTCAAGAGCAAGAAGGTGAGAGAGAAAGAGTATAGGCACACCAGGGTCTCCTGATGCTCCAAACAAACTCCAGGAACATGCACGGATTTCTGCATCTGGTCTTATATTGGTACTGGGGAATCGAACCTGAGCAGTCAGGCTTCATAAGGAAACACCCTTAATCACTGAACCATAGCTCCAAGTCCTAGACCCTAGATTTTCATATACTAAAGCTGACCTAGCAATCCCACTCCAAGTAGAATCATATACACAGAAAGATACACATACATGTTCACTGACAGACCAAAAAACAGCCCTATTCTAGTAGCCAAAACTTTAAACTACCCTAATGTTCATCAAGAGAACAAGTTATATTCATATAAGGGAATAGGCAGATGAACAAACAGCTCAGAAACCAATATTAGTAAATCTCATGAAGATAATGTTTCTCAAAAGAATCCACAGACTGGGGACTAGAGAGATGGTTTAGCAGTTAAGACACTTGCCTGCAACACCTAAGGACCCAGGTTCAGCTCCCCAGAACCCACATAAGCCAGATGCACATAGTGGTACATGCTCCTGGAGCTCATTTGCAGTGGCTGGAGGTCCTGGCATGCTTGCTCGCTCACTCACTCTTGCTCGTCCTCTCTTTCTCCCTCTCCATCTTCTTCTCCCTCTCAATAAATAAGTAAAAATAGATTTTATAGATTTTTAAAAAAGAATCCACAGACTGGCAGAAAATAATTTTAAACTACAAATCTGATAAAGGATTTGTGGCCTGAATGTACAGAGAACACTTATATCTCAATACTTAGACAAACTATCCACTTTAAAAAGGGGGGAAGCAAAATAAGGCTGAAAGTGGTGAGGTATGTCTTCAACCATAGCACAAGGGAGGCTGAGGCAGGAGAACTCAATTTCAAGGCAAGCATGGACCACACAGTAAGACTTTATTTCAAAAATAAAAATAAAGAAGCCAGGTGTAGTGGCACATGCCTTTAATCCCAGCATTTGGGAAGCAGAGGTAGAAGGATCGCTACAAATTCGAGGCCACCCTGAGGCTACATAGTGAATTCCAGGAAAAAAAAAAAAAACAAAACACCATAAACAACACCTACAAAAAGTATCTTCAAGAATTCCCCAAACTGAGGTGCCAGAGAGATGGCTCAGAGATTAAGGCAATCGCCTGCAAAGCCTAACAACCTGAGTTCAATTCCCCAGTACTCACGTAAGGTCAGATACACAGGGTGGCACATGTATCTGGTGCCTTTTTGCATTGGCTTGTGGCTCTGACATGCTCATTCTATCTGTGTCTCTTTTATCTCTCTCTCTCTCTGTCCCTCTCTCTGCTTGCAAATAAATAGATAAATAAATAAAATATTTTAAAACAGAATGCTCCAAATTGAGAGGATAAGAACAGACCATTGATAGCTTTAAGTCCCATGTAAACACCTTGTGAGGAGAAGCAGAGGGAAGCTGTGGAGAGGTGACAAGCCTATGGCTGGGGAACCCCTGCTACGAGGTAGTCACTGAAAGCCCAGAGGACCAAACTGCTGTGTACAAGAAGTGACTGGGGGCTAAGATGCAGGTCAACTGGAAGAACGCCTGCCTAAGGTGCAGAAAGCCCCAGCACTACACAAGCCAAGTGTGGTGCACATGCCTCTAACCCCAGCACCTTCTAGTCAAGAGAGGCAGGAGGGTCAGTTCCAGGTCCTCCCCCTCTATCTAGCAGGTTAAAGGCAGCCTAGGATACATGAGACACGAGACACTGAAAATAAATGATGAAAGTTGAGATGAGTATATGTCTGGTTTGATGGGCGCCTCCAGAGAAGTTTCAAGTTCTCGCATCTCAGAACCAAGAATAGAGTAGAGACGTACTCATAGCAGAAGCAAGGACAGTTTTTGAGGAAAAGATACATTTCTGGGGAGAAAGCAGGCCTAACCCAAAAGAGAACGTTTTCCAGTTCAACTGCATCAACAGCATCCTTAGTTTCATGTCAAACAAAGTGAGATTTTGGGTCATTTCATAGTGGGAGCTTCCCCGTGTAAGCCCTGTACCATGTATTCCTTTTTCAAATTTTATTTTGTGTTTATGTGTACGTAGGTACCCATGTGCCTATGTGGGTATGTGTGGAGGTCTTCTGCCTTTTTGGGGACAGTCTATTTTTGGCCTGGAATTTGTCAAGTAGGCTAGACTGCCTGGCCAGTGAGCCCTACCAGCGAGCTGCAGGGACTCTGCTTCCTAATTCTGCCTCGTCCGCCCTGGGTTTACAAGCATGGGCCATCCTCCCTCCCCCTGCCATACGCACACTTTTAATGTGGGTTCTGCAGCTCAAACTCAGGCCCTCGTGCTTAGATGGCAAACAGTTCACCCACTGAGCCATCTCCCAGCTCTGTTCCAGATAGTCTACACACAACTTTATGCATATAACTATCTTGTTAGCATGTGAAATCACTACCTAGAAGTGTCCATTTTAGTATTATGAGCCTTAGGTCCCCTTCAGAAATGGCTGCATGTAGTTGGCCTCATCCGGGGTGGGGAGGAGGGGGTCCCAGGTTTTGTGTAAAGGCCTTCCAGACCTCGCTCTCCAGCCTGTTCTCTAGCCTCAGCAGCCTCCTTAAGCTCTAACAGGACTAGAGCAGGAGGATCCTAAGTACTCTCAAACCTCACCATTTGAAGATCTCTTCCAGGATAGATCCCCATAGAAGGAGACTCTCCTGGGAGTAAAAATGCATCTTAAACAGAACATCAGTAAAATGGGTAATGGGAAAAAGAGTATAGGTTAAAAAAAGACAGGAGGAGGGATAGGAAATGAATCAGGAGGTCTCAGAAAGGACAAAGAACACCTCTCCTGACCAATCCCTGACCAGCCCCAACAACTCCATACAAGGTTAGGAAAATGAATTTCCAGTAGATATATAGAAAAAGCCCTGAGGGGCTGGAGAGATGGCGTAGTGGTTAAGCGCTTGCCTGTGAAGCCTAAGGACCCCGGTTCGAGGCTCGGTTCCCCAGGTCCCACGTTAGCCAGATGCACAAGGGGGCGCACGCGTCTGGAGTTCATTTGCAGAGGCTGGAAGCCCTGGCGCTCCCATTCTCTCTCTCCCTCTACCTGTCTTTCTCTCTGTGTCTGTTGCTCTCAAATAAATAAATAAATAAAAATTAAAAAAAAAAAAAAAAAGAAAAAGCCCTGAGGTGGGGGAGGTCATGACTATGGTGGGGGAGGTCATGAACTCTAGGAATGTAATGCCTGCTCTTGTCTGGCTACATGTATATATTATGCTCACCGAACTTCCCTGTATACAATTTGCTTAATGTTCATATTCATATATTAATGCTACTCACACTATTGGTTAGAGAAGCTTCTCTTTTCACATGGTGGTGACCACTGGGATGAGCCAAAAGGCACCATAGTGCTTAGAAGGAGTGATGGAGGAGTGTCTAGCACTGAAATATCTCTATCACATCTCCCAGGGCTCAGGGTCTATTGCGGAAGAGGTAGCGGAAAATAATGTCAGAGTCAAAGGAAGGGTAGGACTGCTTACAGTGCAGTCGTTCAGACAGACGGAAATTGACCTCGATATCCACGACCTCACAGTGCCTAGCACTACCTTCACAAGACCCTCATAACGACAAGGATGATGACATCAAAATAACCCAACATGGCTCAGGGAAATTTGGGGAAGAAGGGGTGGAAAGAATGTCAGAGCCACTCCTTGGGTCATGATACACGGAGACATTGCTTCCTACCCATAACTGATGGCTAACCCCACACTGCACGACCCATATTCCCCATCTAGGAAGATCCCTGTGGAGGAGGGAACAGGGAGGAGGCTAACATTGGTACCAACCTGACTGTATTCACTGAGTACAAAAATAATAATAAAAGAGGGAGAGACTAATAGAAAGAGGGAGGGGATATGAGGGAGAGTAGATTTGTGAAAGGGAAAGTGGGAGAAGGGAAGGAATTATCCTGGTTTATTGGCTGTAATTATGGAAGTTGTCAATAAAAATGACTCTAAAAAGAAAAAGCCACGGATCAGTACAGGACTCCTGAGTGGTGCCACGTATTCAGTGGCAGTCATCACCAGGAAAACGCGATTTTTATTCAAGTTATCAAGCTGGGAAATATTTTCTAGCCATGTCTGTATTTAACAAGATGTTGTCAGTGTAAAACAATTGAGCAGTCATGTGGTATTTGCTGGAACACACATTGTTCCTGCAGAGGTCAAACAGGCTTATTCCATTTTATATGGAGAAGTGGGTGGATCATTGACATGGGGCAATCTATACAACATATGGCAAGTCAGCAACAAGTTCCTGCCTCTTTCATCCCCCTTAAGATTTTGTAGCATGGGTGTCTGGTAAAGCATCTGCCAGCTGCCATTACTGTGCTCAATGAATCGGCTTTATGGACCCAGCAGACGAGTTTTAGGAGTGAGCTGACGAGACATAAGCACATGACAGCTGTGTTACCAAACGACGATGGAGCGGGAGTGCAGCTTCAATGTAGACATTGCCTTTGGGAATCCTCCTAAAACTGGGACATCCTAAGGAATATTGCTTCTAAAACAGGGTGTCATGGCTTCCCAGTGACAGTTTACCAATGCAATCCTGAGCCCATCAACACCCAATTTTGGGTGGCTAAGAAGGGCAAACAAACAACAACAAAAAAGACATTGAAATAGAAGAGACAGAGTCGAGGTGAAGGGCTTTAGTGGAAGGGGCACAGGAAGAGGAAGAAGAAGAATGGTAATGGGAGGGAAATAAATAAAGAATGAAAAAAGAGCAAGAACACAACACATTTGATATCTAGTGCCCAATACTATGCCTAACAGTTGCTGCTCAAATGGGTTTTGTTATAAAAGTAATGAAAGGGAAAAAAGATTATGCTATGACTATAATTCTTATTCTGGAATTAAAATAAGGTATACCTTGTTTTGAATTTCTAACATGGTCTAGACTATGCCTTGATCTGAAATACTTTGCATACAATTCTATGGCATGGTTTAATGTAAGGGTCAATTAACCCTCCTCACTCTTTCATTAGGTGAGAAAGCCTTCTAAGTACATTGTACAGGCAGCTGAGCCTGGGAGACAAAAGAAATTGGAACGGTTGTATATGAGGCTTTTATCACAGTTTCTTCTAACTTTTGGGCCTCAGAAACTTCAACCAGTGTCTTCAGAGGGGAAAGGGTAGCAGCAATTTCAAAAACATGTGTAGGGCTAGAGAGATGGCTTAGTGGTTAAGGTGCTTGCCTGTAAAGCCTAAGGATCCATGTTTGGCTCTCCAGATCCCACTTTAGCCAGATGCACAAAGGTGAGGCAAGCACAAGGTCGCACATGCCCACTAGGTGGCACAAGTGTCTGGAGTTCAATTGCAGTGGCTGAGGCCCTGGCAGGTCAATTCTCTCTCTCTCTTCCTCAAATGAAAAAAAATAAAATAAAAAAGCTTATTGTGGTGACCAGCAATAGACTGAAGTAGCACACAATTAGTTTTCAGACCAAAATAATCTACATACCAAGGAACCCCCAAATGAGCTAGATCCTAATACCACTTTTATCACTAACATAACAAATTAAAATAGTGCTTTAAGTGTTATAAGAAAAAAAAAAAACCTTTCATTTGCAGCCTAAATTTTCTAATCTGTAAAATGGGTTCCATGGAATCAACTTCACATGTTACTGTGAGTGAAACTGATAAAGGGAATCTGGAGTGTCTTTGAGAGCATTGGAGCCTTATCTCGACTCTTGGACAGCAGTTAGGGTCCCAGAGTCTCAGCAGTCACACAGCTCTCAATGAGTCAGTTGCCTCTGGATTCTTGTCTTAGCAATTTTTATGAATGAAACCCACAGACCAGAGGATAAGGTTTAGAAAGATGTTACTATAGGGAGAACTTAGAGCTTGGGAGAAGGAAAGAGTACAGAGCTCCTGCCCAACTGGTAGGAGCAGGGTTCCAGGAAACGGGAAGGTCCACCCCGAGTCCTAGGTTGGAGTCTGTTATGGGAGTGAGGACTGAGCTGGTCAGTTCAGCCCTGACACCAGGTGTCTAGGTAGGAGGTCAGGATTTCAGGGAACGGACAATCTTCCCAGGAATATTTATCCTCCAAGTATGGCAAAAGCTCTTTGGACCCTAGGAGGGGTGGGGGGAGTCCTTCAGGGAAGAAGAGATAAGATCAGACAATTCTGACATTTCTGACCTCTGCAAAGCAGAACAACCCAGATTATCCCCCTTCAGGCTCAAAATATTCTTCACTCTTATTTTGGGGTGGTGGTGGGTGGGGGACAGCTGTTAAATAGCCTCAGAATGACACATAAAATACCATCTACAGTGCTTGGTAGTATAGATTTCTCTTACCTAATGTCAACAATTACTTAATTCATGTAATTTCTTTTATATTCCAACACCATTTACATTGCTGTGCATTGAGAAATTTAAAGTACTTTGCTGTATCTGCAACAGATGTAGTGTGTTTGAGCAAATACTAATGAACACATGTATTCATCTACACAAGTGCTTACAAAACAATCAAAGTTTTTAGTTCAGTAAAATGACAGTTCTCACAGGATATGGTGGCACATGCTTTTAACCTACCATTCAAGAGACAGAAATAGGAGGACTTCTTTGAGTTTGAGGCCAGCCTGAGACTACATAGTAAGTTACAGGTCATCCTGGGATGGAGCAAGACCCTACCTCAGAAAACAAAACAACAGAGAAAAGGCAGTTCTTTAATACATCATGCAGGTCTTAAGGCAAGAGGGACAAGTCTGCAGGCCATGCTTTTAGGAGTTCAGTCAAGATGGGTTGCATGACATGCTGTCTGCTGAGTCCGGCACAGGCGTTCCACTTCAGAGCAACCGTGGCTACTGGCAGCAGACCCCAACAAGATTGGGCCTGTTAACATTCTTTCATAGGATGGTCAGGACCTTCTGACCCTCACCTGGGATTCCAGCCATTCCCACTCCTGTGCACTGCCCTCTCCCAGCTGTATGTAAGTAATCCTGCTCCAACTGCAAGTGGTCTTAGAAGGTGCTGGGATATGTGAAAGTGAAATGGGAATTTGGGGGTTCCTTGTCAATACGCCAATGCACCAATAAATTTAAGGTACCCTGGATTCTTGTCTTACGAATTTAAAGAATTAAAATCTGTAGACCAGAGGGTAAGGTTTAGACAGATTTTATTAGATGAGAAGAGGAGGAAGTGCAAAGAGCTCCTGCTGGGAGGGAGGTGAGAGGCGTAAAGCCCAGGTGGGAGTCGGGGAGGCCCACCAGCCATGGAGAGACTGCCCACCATAAGCTACTCATGACCTTACTGTGGTGGGCCTCACCTTCGGGCTGAGATGAGCCAAGGTCTGGGCTATGGGCTAGCTCAAGAAGAGGCCAGACAAAATGCCAAGTTTGGGGGTTGAGCTGAACCAACCACAATGCTAGGATCATGTTTAAATTCTAGGAAATGGGAACTCCCTCCCAGGAGGGGATCAGGTTGTTTATGGAAAAACAGACCTAGGGAACTCCATTAGTCAGATGAGGAGAGGAGAGACCCTTCTCTTGATCTCTGGTAAAGTGGAGATTGTAAGGGCAGATTTAAGGACACATGTGACACTTTGTGCATCTGGCTTTATGTATTGTATGTATGTATGTATGTATGTTTATGTATGTGTGTATGGTACTGGGGAATTGAACTTGGGTTATTGGGCTTTGCAGGCAAGTACCTTTAACTGCTGAGCCATCTCCCCAACCCCTGTGAAGACTTGTTTTAATGAACATTTCTTATCCTAGTACAACAAAAAGTACAGACACAAATTGCTTGGATCTACCAAATGGCTTAAAATAAGCACAAAAGATGCTGAATTGAGGCTGGTTTTAGAAATAATAAAATTATGAATTTTGTGTGGGTTCAGTAATAAGGTTTTAAAAGTTAACCTCCTTTCAGATTACCAGGTATGAAGCTCAAACTACCAACCTCTCACTAGAACATGACAAGTCTTTTCCTGCTGTGGACTGTCCCATAAACTACTATCCTCACACATGAAGGAACTGCAGAAGAAAAGATTTATGTGAGGCTTGTCTGTAAGTGAAACAGACAACCAGACGATTAGAAGAGCCAAGTCAGGAGACTGGTTACGAGACAACTGGGAGGTTGGTGACACAAATTCTGGGGACAGGTAGGCATAGCAAACTTCTGTAGCTCGGCAGATACTTTGAAGCTTACTCTTGGTAAAAGGCAGTTAAATTCCAAGTGTCATTGATAAACTATATAAAATACCATCTTAGAGAAATGTCCCCCAAATTTTTACTTTATAGTTTAGCTCCAAAATCCTTGACTTTATTCTTATCTGGTCATGCAGAAACCAGTACCCTTTCCTTGCAACATCTAACTCTGCTTGTGAGAATCTGTGTTCTGGGAAGAGCACATCAATTAAATTAAAAAAAAAAAAAAATTGGCCAGGCTTGGTCGCATGGGCCTTCAAACCCAGCTCTTCGGAGGCAATGGTGGGTGAATCACCTTCAGCTCAACACCAGCCTGGGATTACAATGTGACTTCTTTCAGGTCAGCATGGGCTAGCGTTGAGACCCTACGTTGAACAAAACCAAATGTATAAAATAAAGCCAGAATTTTGCAGAAGCAATCAGTGCTTTACGAATACTTACTTGAGGGCCAACTCTCTGCATCTTATCATTTCAATATGAAGTTCTGAACTCCAGATACATGTGCCACCTTGTGCATCTGGCTTATGTGGATACTAAGGAATCCTTGGGCTTTGCAGGCAAGTGCTTTAACACTTAAGCCATCTCTCCAGTCTGATACTTTAACTTTTAGTAAAATTAATATCTATATTAAAGTGAAAAAATATGAAGCAGTACACTTTAAAATTCCATTGCTCCTGCTTTTTCTTTGCTCTAATATATAAATGAGAACATTTTTTCCCCACTTGTTTTTAACTTCATAACTTACCACCCTCAAACCTAAAAGAACACCAAATAGCAGTTTCACCCCCAAATTTTCAAGTACACTCCCACTATAGTCATAGAAGAGTCTTCTTTGAAGAGAAACCAGACTGGGCATGGTGGCACATGCCTTTAATCTCAGCACTTGGGGGCAGAGGTAGGAGGACGGCTGAGTGAGTTGGCGGCCAGCCTGAGAATACACAGTGAATTCCAGGTCAGCCTGGGTTAAAGCAAGACCCTACCTCAAAATAATTATAAATAAATAAATCAGGTTAAATGAGAGAAAAACATTCATGCCTCTATACACCTTGTTGCCAGAGTGCAGTGCAGCATGTTGAAAGCCTAGGGCATCATAAGAAAAGGGAATCTCCATTCGCCTGTAGAAACCAGGCTCCCTGCAAAACCCGTCTTCTTCATTCTAGGACTAAAACATGAAGTAGATGCGCATCATTTATGAGGCCAGGTTCTCTCGATGAAAAGAATTGTGGTAAAGGCTGAAGAAGCTAGAGTCTGAGGCCAGCAGAGGTTGGCAGCAGCATCAGCTGCAGCAGCAGCAAAGGAACACACCACAACAAAGGCACGCGGGGAAACAGCACCTACCTCCTCAGACCTGGGTTGCCAGCACCCTCAATCCTTCCTCAAATGCCCCTGCATACTGGCCCAAGGATTCCAGATCCTGGCAAGCTGATAGCCAGTATTAACCATCACAACATTCATTTCTAAATAGTTACTCTTCTGGAATGATCAGTTTCTGAAAGTGCTTTTTTTTTTGGGAGGGGGGTTCAAGGTAGGGTCTCACTCTAGGCTCAGGCTAACCTGGGATTCACTGTGTAGTCTCAGGGTGGCCTTGAACCATGACACCATGCCCAGCAAAATCCCAACTTTTTACTCTCAATTACTGACTGACTTTCAACAAGGAAAGCAGAAGCACCTGGTAGTCACAAGATTTTGTTTATTGTAGCAAATACTCTCATGGCATTTGACATTACTCAGAACTATTTCTTTGAAATATCAAATCTAAAAAACTAAATCAGCCAGAATAAAGTCTTTATTGAAAAAGAAAATCAAACAACCAAAAGTATACTTTATGTAATAACAAAATAGAAAAATGAAAAGATAGTGAGGTAACAGACAGAAAAAACTTGAGTCTGTCCATTTGACTTGTCTTCCATTGTTCTTATATGTAAAATAGGTCTGATAATAATTTAAGATGGTCTTGCAAGACTTACTAGAAAGCTAAAGCAAATTACTAAAAAAAGTTTAAATATTTTATAAATAATATTAACAAAAATATTTCATTACACATAATGTCTTATTTCCTTGCAGGTTTCTTTTTAGATTAGTGTGTTTCTTAGTATTGTATCAAATTCACACTTAGATATATCAGACTTTCTTTGGAAGTCACACTCCTAGTTAATCATGGTATTTCTGCCTGAGCAAGACAATACTAGGAGTGTTTTACCTGAAGGAGGAAGAACTTTAGAATGAATGGTAATGTTCTTAAGACCCACAAAATCAAATTATAGATCATCCACCTGACATATTTGATAATCCAGTATTTTTCAAGTATCACTTTCAAATTATATTCTAGCTCTGTGAAGTTTCTTATATTTGTTAGAAAGGTTTCTTCTTATGTGTTAGAAAATTTTCATTCTTGAAAAACATTTAAATGTCAACTGTTTCTTTGAATAGGTATTTGTTTCCTTATAAGAGCTGCTCCAGTGAAGAATCATTTTTTACCTATCATGTCCAGACCCCAAAAGAAATTCAGTATTTTCTGTGAAAACACAAAAATACAAAGTAATTTGAAATCTTTCTATAATCAAGAAGTGACCGGCCTACTACAGGCACGATCGCCCTATGGGGAAGCAGCGCTGAGCTAAGAAGGCTCTCCGGCGGCTCAGAGCTCATCCGTTGTGCTGTTCCACTTTGGCAGCTCACACTCCTCACTGTCTTGACAGCTCTGAAGAATGTCCTGGTAGTGGCTCTTCA
Organism: Jaculus jaculus; assembly: GCF_020740685.1. Lineage (NCBI taxonomy): Eukaryota > Metazoa > Chordata > Mammalia > Rodentia > Dipodidae > Jaculus > Jaculus jaculus. The sequence continues at coordinate 48,436,755 of NC_059102.1, forward strand.
GATCCTCATACAAAGAAACAGTTTCCTGTGAGGGCACCAAGGGCAATACTTTTTCATTCAGTAACATTTGTACTTGGAATTCTTCTCTGGGAGTCTTAGCGTCTTCACAATGATAAAGCACAAATATGAGGTTTGAGGCATAAGGTACAATGTGGCCGCTTCGGAACTCCCGATGGGCTTGTTTTTCAAAATTATATGCTGTGAGGGGCTCCTTGTCTTTGAAGTAGCCCATGAGAGAAAGCAGAGGAAGAAGGGTCTCTGCATGACCAAACTGGAGGATGACTGGAGAAGAAACTGGCTGAGACCTTCAAAGAGAGATTAAAGGGAAAGTATATAAGTATATATAGTCATGTCATAAAACACAGTAACTGCTCTTAGTAAGATATAAATTTCTCATTTTTTAGAGCAACCCCATCTTTTAAATTCGTTTTATATAAATATATGCATGTATGTATAGCTGAAGCATATGGATGGAATTCTTTGTGGCAGAAAACTGAACTCTTTAAAATGTATTTATTTATCTGCAAGCAGAGAAAGAGAAAGCATGGGAGTGCCAGTGCTCTCATCGCTGCACGTGAACTCCAGACACTACACCACTTGTGTAGCTGGTTTTACATGGCGACTACAGAATCGAACTCAGGAAGCTAGGCTTTGTAAGCATGCATTTTAACCACTGAGCCATCTCTCTAGTCCATGAACTTTTTACACTAAAAATAATGTTGCAAGCCCAACTAAAATATATCACATAAAAAAAATAATAAAATGATAAAAATGATCCTTTTGTTGATAAAGGAACTTGAAACATGCTCATTTCAACACTGTATTGCCTAAGAATGAGGCCAAGCAAGTTTCAGGTACTTTAGAACAGGAAAGAAAAGTGCTTATTTTAAATGTGATAATAGTCTTGATATATAGAGCAATCCTTACTATAGAAGTTTGCAATATAAGAAACCAGTATTCTAAAAATCTAGTTAAATATGACAATATAGAAGATACATATATTTAAGACACAGAGTCAGAAGTGAAAGATGCGTCTTTCTTGTTTTCAGGAAGCTGTCTCTAATATCACAAAAAACAGGCTAAAGCCAGAGTCATCAAATATAATAGAACAAGATGTTGCTTGGAAATCCAAATGTACCTTTAGGAATAAAAACAACTTAAAACTGTTTTCATATATGTAACCAAGTAAAAATACTTTAAGTTTATGAAAGAATGCTAAATATAATGGAAAACTGAGCACAATTTGGGCTGAAGAGATAGTTCAGATGTTAAAGGAGCTTACCTAAAAAGCCTGACAGTCTGGGTTCAATTCCCTAGTACCCACGAGAGGCCAGATGCACGAAGTGGCGCATGCGTCTAGAGTTCACGTGCAGTGACAAGAGGACAGGGCGTGCCCATATTCCTCCATGTGTCTCTTTCTCCCCGCCCCCCCCCTCTCTCACACAAATGAGCATGATTCCATGTGACTATTTTTTACTTTCAAAATTTTTTTTCTCTATACTTCAAAGAATGTTGCCTGTAGCAGAAGGTCTTGCAACTTAAAGAGAAAGGATGACTAGAATTGCTTATATTAGTATGAAAGACCTTGAATTTGAAAAAAAAAAAAAGCTGCACACCATTTTTCAAACTGTAATAAAGAAGAGACTTTTCAAAGATCCATTTGGGTAATGTGTTAGCTGTAATAGAGCATGTCATTCCATACCAAGTGCCAGGCATCAGGCTAGTTTCTTTTCTAGAGATGGGGTGAGGAACAAGCAGTGAGGTAAAAGATCAAAAACAGGCAAAACACATTTCTGGCTCTTACAGATTAGCATCTGTCTACGTGTTAGGAAGACAAAGAAGAGGAGCAAACCCACTTTCTAAGGAGGAATTAAATAGGTTTGCTGAGAAGATGATGTTTGAAAGGCACCATGAACACACTGCGATTGTGTTTTAGAAAGTGCTGCCCACTGTAAGCTTATTACACAGCTAATTTACACTACAATGTAGACATCATCCTGTGCTTTTAGAAAAGAAAAAGGTTGAGGTTAGCTAACTTGCCTGTTATCTTTGAACCACCAAATAAACTTATTAGAAAAATGCCAAAGAATAGTTTAATGAAAATCTAATAACTTAGGCTTTCTACCCCCCAAGAAAAGTTACTGGCAAATGAGCAGAGTGACAGAGCGGAAGTGTGCTGGGCCTTAATCTGACTTATAAATTAAATTTTTGAAGAGATTAGTTTCCTTCAGGCAGAATACACTTAAATTTAGAATAACTTCACAGTTTGATTACTTGGCTCTGGAGTACAACCTCAAAAACTACAACATCTGCTGAAGTGAGCACAGTGAGTGAGGCACTCTGCAGCGTGGAAACCAGAGCACAGCCTGCTCAGGCCAGTCACCGCGCATCTCTCAGCCTCATTTGTGCGAAGTGAAGGTAAGTCCCCTTTCTTGTAGGGCTGTTGGACATGAGCTGCAGCAATAAAATATGTATAGCATAGAGCACTGAACCGATGCATGACAGGAGACAGCGATGGTGGCAGAAGAAGCTGAGCAGCTGCAGCAGCAGACCCGCTGGTCAGCATCCACACGCCTAGTCCAGGCCAGTTCTTTTCCCAAAATATCAGTGCCAGCATTTATACCAAAAGTACAACATACACACCACCACCACCCAAAGGTGGGAATGATCAGATTACTGTATGCTCATGTATTAACATGCCCAATATTTTTTAATTAAAAATAGTGCCACCATGCCTTTAATCTCAGCATTTGGGAGGCAGAGGTAGGAGGACTGCTGTGACTTCAAGGCCACTCTGAGTGAAACCCTACCTCAAAAAAACAAAATAAATAAATAAATAAATAATAAAATAAAATCACTTTAGCCCAGTTTTCCTTTGGGCAGAGAAAGAGCATTTCAGTATTTCAATACACTATCAGCTCAGGAAGACTGCACGATGTGTACTTTGACCGGTCACTAAGGCTCCAGGTATATGAATCTGAACTGGCTAATTAAAAAACCCCTTTTCACAACATCATAAAAGCACATGTACAGAGTAAGACAATGGGTTATTTGTTAAATTAGCCACTAGTCCTTCTCCAAGGATGTACAAAAGGCAAAGGCCACATTTCTAGGGGTTTTAATCTGAAATAATATCCAATGAAAAACTTCATTGTAAGGCAATGAAGACAGACAAACGAGAAAAGAGAAACCATATGATTAGATGCTGCTTCAAGTTTGAAAGACCATGCCTCTGGGAGGTTATCTGACCAGCTTCTGTCAGTCAGTCTAAGGCACTAGACGTTACTGTATTATATTCTCCACTCTGAATTTATTTTACTCAGTAATAAAGGGTGTGTTAAATATCTCAGTTTTTATTCGAGTTTTATCCATCTTTATCAACAGAAGGCACCTTTTAGTTTTATAGAACCAATATGTATCTAGGCCAAACCTCTAACTAGTCAGCTATCTGAACAGTGTGCTGTGGGTCCTGGGGTGGTATCCAGGCTCAACAGGATCTACTTCATGTTTCCTGCACATTCTTCTCCATATAAGAACCTACTCTTTATGATTACCAATCTCTACATCTTTTTCTTTCATTTCCCAATGGAGTAACTCCAACCACACAGGATTACAAAAACCACAAGAGAAAATGTGTCAAGTTAGTATCATGATACAGCATGACTTTTCTTTCTGATGGCACAGGTCAAGCATGACACAAAGATAAATATGCTGTCACTTATAACATGCTTTCTATAAACATACACTCTATACTTAAAACACATCAGCACCTAAAACAAGTTACCACTTTAAGGAACATGTGTAAATCATTCCTCAATGTACACAAAGCTATATCAGAATAGAATAAGAAGATATTTAATTGCTTTGGTATGTGTACATATGTATTTATACATATACATCTCTCTCTCTCTGTGTGTGTATAAAAGCCAAGACAGCAGACTGATACATTTGGTTTAAAGAAGTTTTTACCTCAGAGGTTAACAGTTAATAAAACAGAATGGAGATTGGAGGTGAAGCTTAGTGGCAATTAAGTCCTTAAGGCCCTGGATTTAAGTACCAGGACATGTGTGAGTATGCATACACCTGAACACATCCTTAAAACACTTTATAAAACAGGCTAACAACATGAACATAAGATAGGAACCCTAAAAAGGATTAAACTTATTTAAACACCATATATGTGTTTTAAATTTTTTTTTAATCTATTTATTTGCAAGTGAGGAGGGGGGAGGATATGGACACGCCAGGGCCTCCAGCCTCATGAGCCACTTTGTGTGTCTGACTTTATGTGGGTACTGGGGAATCCAACCCCAGTCATCAGGCTTGGTAGGCAAATGCCTTAACTGCTGAACCATCTCTCCAGTCTCTCTCTATATATTTTTTTAATAAACATTTTATTTAGCTAGTACAAGTTGAAAGTTCAACCTGGGATTTTTCTAAGCATTTACAAGCTAGTACCAAGTACAGTAAAGTCCACTGCCTTGGGAGGAACAGAATTTCCCGTTTATTTTTAGTAGTGCTGGAGATCAACGCCAGGGCTCTGTGCATGCTAGGCAAGTTGCCTACCACTAAAATATACTTCTGGCCATTTATTGGCTTTGTTTTCTTAGAGGCAAAGTCTCACTATATAGTCCAGGCTGGCCGTGAATTCACTCACTATATAGCCCAGGTTGGTCTTTAACTCATGGATCCTCCTGCTTCAGCCTCCCCAACAGTGGATTGACAAGACAGGTGCCACCCTGTACAGCTAAAGCACTTAAAAATATATATTTTGTTTATTTGAGAAAGAAAAAATGAGGCAGCGAGACAGAGAAAGAGAATGGGCATGCCAGGGCCTCTAGCCACTGCAAACGAACTCCATATGCATGTGCCACCTTGTGCATCTGGCTTATGTGGATACTGGGATCCTAGGTCCTTAGGCTTCACAGGCAAGCACCTTAATCACTAAGCCATCTCTCCAGCCCCATAGCTAATACACTTTCTAAAAATGTAACTTGATTTTCTCATTTTAAACACAACAAAATAGAACAGATCATTAAATGTATAAATTGAGTTTTTAAGGATAAAAGGCAGAATTTAGCACACTCTTAGCTACAACTAGAAGAGTGTCATTTTTGCTTAAGTCAAGGTCTCACTATGTAGTCCAGCCTGGCCTCCAACTTGTGATCCTCCTACTTTGGCACCAATCACATACAAGACTATGCTAAACAACTATGTGTTTTTAAATTTATCTTAAAAGTATTTCCATTAAATAATAGCTCAGAATACAAACTGTTGAAGTCTGGAACATAAATGTCTTTCTTCATTATTTGTTTTTCAATTTAGCTACCACTGGGGATTTAAGTAAAAATTTTAGAGATAATAAAGCAATCTTTTTGTTGCTGTTGTTGTTGATTCTTCAAGGTAGAGTCTCACTCTAGCCCAGGCTGACCTGGAATGCACTATGTAGTAGCAGGGTGGCCTTGAACCTATGGCAATCCTCCCACCTCTGCCTCCCCAATGCTGGGATTAAAGGTGTGTGCCATCACACCCAGCCAAATATGTAGCTCAGGCTGGCCTTGAACTCCTCATCCTCCTGCCTCTGCCTCTTCAGCAATATCCTTCTGGCATGTACCACCACAACCATCTATAAAACCATCTTTATTCTTAAGGCTCCAGAAGAAAATAGCCTTCTTGCTCAAGGCTCCCAGAAAAGTATAAGTAAAACATGTTAAAATCATAGTTCTAAGATATAAAATTCAAATGAACTTAGCCAATAGTTTTCACAGTTATTTTAAAAATCATACAGTTCAATAATGGCACATCTAGAAACCATAGATTGTTACTTGGAGATTTTCAGTGCCTGGGATGGATACCTCCCAGTGAGTCATTGGCCAAGGAGGTCTATGTTGCCTCCAAAACATTTATAGACTATTGCCAAGGCCCTGGGTTCCCTGTGAGAAAGAGATGGTAAGACCCTAATGCTGAAGATGTCACATGCCTGAGCAGCAAAGTCACTGAGAGACCAAGGTGGTGCTGAGCAGAAAACCTTCTCCCTGTTGCCCAGCCAACTGAAAGCTTGAAAAAAGCTGCACTGTATGCAGTCTTATGGGAGACACAAGTCATCAGCGGTGAAAACAGTGGACACTGGAAACCTCAAGTTTGGCCAGACAGGCCAAATGACTGAACAAGTGCAATAGTGGCATGACTGCTCTGGGGGAAACTAACTGCTCTCTAATTGGACTGAAGGCCCACTCTATGGGAGGGAATATGTGCCTGGTACTGAAAACCTAATCAAAAGCCTATGGCAGGAGGGGTCATGAGCCTTAGGGGTATAAAGCCTACTCTTGTCTGGATAAATGCATATATTAGTCTCACCAAATTGCCCTGAAATCACTACACTTAATGTTCATACTCATATATTAATGCTACTCTCACTTCTGGTTAGAGAAGCTTCTCTTTTCAGATGGCGATGTCCACTGGGATGGCCCAAAGGCAACATAGTGCTGAGAAGGAGGGATAGAGGAGTGACAAGAACTAAAACATCTCACACCCTCCAAGGCTCAGGGTCCATTGCGGAAGAGGTGGTGGAAAGAATGTAAGAGCCAAAGGAAGGGTACCACTTCTGACATACAACTATCCTGACAGAATTTGGCCTCAATATCCAAGACCTCACAGTGCCTAGCAATACCCACACAAGACAAAGTGAAAAATATGATGACATCAAATTAAAAGAGAGACTAATGGACAGAGGGAGGGGATATGACAGAGAGCAGAACTATGATGGAGAAAGTAGGGGAGTGGAGGGGAGGGAAATACCATGGTTTGTTGTCTGAAAGTATAGAGGTTGTCAATAAAAAAATACAAATTTTATATATATATATAAAATTTTAAAAATACAGTTCAAATCAGGGCTCCATTTCCAACTAAGAATGTCAGAATGCTTTTCTTAACTTGTAAAGGATGAGACCAAATCTAATTTCTACTTCATTGTTTGAAACTCAATCAGCAAAATTACCAGTTTGATGACTATAAAAACTGACCACTTCCATGGAAACACCTGTGTTGACAAGGAGAACCCTTTCCTTCCAAAGGGTTAATAAAATCCTTCTTAAAAGCAGCTTCTTATGATTAAGACTGTTTTTTTAAATAAGATTTACTCAAATTTCTATTTTTGAACAGATTTAAGCAGAATGTTCAATGAAAAACTATATCGTATTTCTATTCTAAATTATATCTGAATAGCAAAAAGAATTGTTTTTTTACAAAAATGGGAATCTGGGTCTCTTCAACTGTGGCACGTTGACAATGATGTGGAGTGTGTGTACACATACATAAAAGGAGTTCTCAATATTGCAATGTGAATATATGAGTATATGGTCCAATTTTCTTCAGAAGCTATTAAAAGTGTGTGCCAGGGTTTTATAAAGTAAATCAGTAACTTCCCCCTGCCCACTCCCAAAGGACAAAGAATTCATTTTGTTTCATGGCTCAGAGTTCAGTCATGTTCATTCAAGCTTGTACAGCTGGGCACACCATCATGGCGGCAGGAGCATGGCTGAGAAGGGATGTTCACTTCATGGCCAATCAGGAAACAGAGAGGCAAATCAGTAATTTCTGGGAGGAAGTAATTTGATTTTATTTGTAGGATCATGTTGCCCTTGGATCTAAGTGTTATAACTAAAGAATTCAATCTGGTTCTAAGCCATCTCATAGGAACTGCATTTTTTCCAGTCAATTCAGGCCCAGCCAATGTGTGAAAAAAACAAATCCTCAGTTTGTTCCCTGAATACATTCCAAGGATGGCATTAGAACTTTTCTGGGTTTCATTTTTAACCTTCTCTAAACCAGCTAAACCCAAGATACTGGCAGACAAATGGAAATAAGTATGTCTATGTTTGAATGAGGGAGTAATGATCTCTCTTTATTTCTCTCTCTCTCTACATACTAATCACAGGTAGCTAAGAGGACAAACTGGGGAAAATGTGAAAGAAATTACTATGTAGTTTATATAGCTCCATATCTAAGACTGCTAAGAGCATAAAAATTAATGTCCACTCATGCCATGTAGCTTTCTTTGTCAGTACCACTCAATAAACAGAGATGCTACAACACACATGAATTTCACAATCACTGTGCTGAGTGAAAGAAGCCAAACCAAAAAACATACATATTCATTAGCTCCATTACATGAATTCCAGAAAATACAAGCTAACCTACAGGGACAGAAAGCATACCAGTGGTCGCTTGGGAACAGGAATAGGGATTAGATTACAGAAGGTCATAGGGGCTAGGAGGATCACTCAGTGGAGGGCACAAGTTGTTGGTTCCTAGCACCCCCTCCCACACCACCATAAAAACAAAGTCACAAGGTGACTTTTAGATATGATTGATATTTTATTGTCTTGATTGTCGTGATGGTTTCATGGTTGTATATAGATTATAAATTCAGCAGATTGTACACTTTAAATATAAGAAATGATTTTATGTTAATTATACCTCAACAATGTTGTAAGAAAAATACATCAAAGTAAACTTAGAAGGAAAGGTCGAATGAATGGTCTTTCTCAAATTAATCTTCCCTTCCTATCTAGTGTTCTTACATAAATATCCTCCAAACTGGGATGAGAATTTCTAGAGGTGATAATCTAAATGTATATGCCTTTTCATACCTGAAAAGATACATTTCTAAGAACTTTAAGAAGCGAGTTAACCAAAAACAGTTCCCTATTTATGGAACCCCCTACCCTGACACACACGCTAGTGCCTAAGATGTCAATATTGCCATCTAACGTTAAAGTTTGGAATTACACAAACTAAAAAACCTCATTCAACTACAAAATCTGAAAATACCAAAAACATGAGACCATCAAAAAATATTCATCACTACCAAGTAGATACTTGGGACATATCTGCTAAGTCATAAAGATATTTTGTAAAGAAACTACCAACTTTTCTCAAACAGACTTATTAGTCAGAGTTCTCTAGAGAAACAGAACCTACAGAATGAACTGTATTAAAAAAAGAATTTGTTGGATTAGCTTATGACAGTCCAACTATAGCAGTCAGGGAACTTGGTAGGTATTCATGCCACATTTTCCCTGCCATCATGGAGTTTCCCTTCAAGTCTGTAAGCCAGCATAAACCCTTTCCTCCCACAACCTGATTCTGGTTGGTGTTTGTCCAGAAACATGAAGGTAACTGCAACAGTAAAATTGGTATGAGAAGTAGGATCATTGCTGCTATAAACCTAAACCTGTGTGGCTTTTGGAACTGATTTACAGGAGGAATATGGATTGGAGACCATGGTCTAAGAGATGCTTAGCAGTGCTCTAAGTACAGCTTGATGGACTCTGGTCAGAATTTAAAGACCTGAATGCAGTAAGAGCTGTGAGGTTTGGTTTGAGAGGAAGAAAGAAGTTTGTCAGGACTGGTCTATAAGCAGCTGTATGCGAGGCTTGCTGCATTCTGCCTGTCTGGGTCCTAAGAACTTGTGCAGGGTTGTGTTTCACAGAAAAATGGACCACTGTGAGCAGATGGATACGACACAGAAAGAAATGAAAGCTGCAGGCTAACAACAGTTGAGTTCAGCTGCAATTGTTTGAAAGATTACAACTACTGAGATCAGGCCATCTGTTCTGCACTGGGACAGCAGGAAGAATGCAGACTCTTGAAAGAAATCTGAATGCAGAATATTTTCCTGTTCGCCAAAGTCAGTGTTATTCCATTCCCTGACTGCCTCAGTCCCTACCCCAGATTCACAATGCCCAATGCCATCTTCTGTACTATAAATATTTATTCTGTGCCACTGTGGATTATTTTTCTTTTAAATTGATCAGTTAGGGACCTTGGACTACTGGGACATTTGAACAGTGTTGAGACTGATAAAACTATGGGGACTTTTAAAGTTGGACTGACTTGTATTACATTTTACGTCATGGATGGTTATCAGTTTGTGGGGGCCAGAGTGAAATGTGGTAGTCTGATTTAGGTGTCCCCATAAACTTAAGTGTTGTGAATGCTTAATCCCCAGCTGATGCCATCTGGTAACTGCAGCCTTGTTGGAGGTGGTGTTGAGGGTGGGCTTGTGGGTGCTAAACCAGCTTCTTCTTGCTAGTATTTGGCACATTCTCCTGCTGCTGTTGTCCGCCTGATATTTACTAAGAGGTGACGTTCAGCCTCTGCTCATGCTGCAGTTTCCCTTGACACCATGGAGCTTCCTCTCCAGACTGTAAGCCAAAATAAATCCTTACCTCCCAGCAGCTGGTTTTGGCTTTGTGTCAGTAAAGAGGTGATGTAAACACAGACTAATTAATATTGCATTCCTGTCAGCAATGAATGAGGTTTCCTGTGCTGAGACATCTCAATAGGTAAATCCTTTTTATTTACCCAATTTAAGGAGAAGTTAGTGGTTATTTTACTATAAATTTGCTATCCAATGGAGGCAAACATCCTTTCATGTGCTCACTTGCTGTCCATATACCTTCTTTAAGGAAGTCTGCTTAAACATTTGCACTTCTGGGGGGTGGAGGGTGGCACTGGGAATCTAACACAGGGACTTGTGCATGTTAGGACCTACTCTATTGCTGAGCCACAGCCTACTCTTCTTTTGTAGTTTTTAAGAAAATGGACTGTTTTCTTATTGAAAACAATCTTATTCTGTATATGTTCTGGATTCACATCCCTTCTCATATGCATACATGCTTTCCAAGTATCTTCTCAGAGTTCACTGACTATGAAGATATCATTTCCTCAATAGTATCTTTTGAAGTGAAAAGTTTTACATTCTTTTAGGTATTTTATTTATTTATTTGCTTATTAGACAAAGAGAGAGAAAGGCAGATAGATAGAGAATGGGCAGGCCAGGACCTCCAGCCACTACAAACAAACTCCAGATGCATGCACCCCCTTGTACATCTGGTTTATGTGGGTACTGGAGGATTTAATCTGGGCCTTTATGCTTCTCAGGCAAGCATCTTAACCACTAAGCCATCTCTCCAGCCTAAGTTTTACATTTTGAAATTTTACTTTAGCAGTTTTGTTAATGGATCCTGGAATACATTAATAAAACCTTCCCCAATCTAAAGCCATGCATATGCACCCCTATGCTTTCTTCTCAGAGTTTTAGCTTTTATAGTGAGGCCATTACTCATATTCTTTTTAAATTTATTTATTTATTTTTAGTTTTGGTTTTTCAAGGTAGAGTCTCTCGCTCAGGCTAACCTGAAATTCACTATGTAGATTCAGGTTGACCTTGAATTTATAGTAATCCTCCTACCTCTGCCTACTGAGTGCTGGGATTAAGGGCATATGCTACCATGCTGGACTTGAAAACTTTCTATTACAATTTTTACACATTTTCATAATGTATCTTGATCATAATCCCCTCTCATTACTTTCTCTTGCCTCCTTTCCCTTAATCCATTCCAGTGAACCCCATCCTCCCCATTTACTTTAAATCATCTCTAGATTACTTATAATAGCAAATACTACATAAATTGTTATTCTACCGTGTTAGGCAGGAAATAAGTCAAATAAAAGTCTACATAATTTCAGAAAATATGGATTATTTTTCAAGTTTTAGATCCATATTTCATTGAATCCACAGATGGCAACCTCATGAGTATAGCTGGCCTCCTGCATATATGCTTGTGGTGGTTTGATTCAGGTGTCCTCCATAAACTTAGGTATTCTGAATGCTAGGTTCCTAGCTGGTGGTAATTTGGGAACTGGAGCCTCCTGGGAGTGACTTATTGTGGGGGGTGGGTTTATGGTAGTTACAGCCTGTTTCCCATTGCCAATGTTCTCCTGCTGCTGTTGTCCACTTGCTGTGGCAAAGGTGATGTCCACCCTCTGCTCATGCCAACATTTTCCCTGCCATCAGGGAGCGTCCCCTCAAGCCTGTAAGCCAAAATAAAGCCTTTCCTCCCACAAGGTGCTTTTGTTCAGGTGTCTTCTGCCAGCAACTCTAACTGCAACAATGTTTATGTTTTATGACTTTAGTCATCCTGTGAGCTGGCCATGATAATAGTTTTAAGGTAAGTTTGAAAGGGTTTGTTTTTGAGGAAGGGTCTTGTGATGTAGCCAAGTTGACCTCAAACATAATTCTCCTGCCTTAGCATCCAGCATGCTAGTATTACAGATATATACCACCATATTAGGCTTTATGGTTAAGTTTTGAAGTCAGGTAGTTTTTCAAAATCATTTTAGTTTTTCTCAGTCCTTTCAGTTCCTGTGTAACTTTTGAAATTAGCTTCTCAGTTTCTAAAAGAAACACTGTAATTTTTGTAAGAATTCCACTCAATCAATAAAATACTACTAAGACTGGATTTTGCAATTTACAGAAATATTGTATCTCTCAATTCATCTGGAATTTATCTCTGTAATGTTATAGTTTTCAGTGTAAAGAAATTTTCATATATTTTATTTTAAAACAACACTAATAAATTTTTAATTGCCTAAAATTTAAATCTAGAATCAAATTATAATGTGAAGATTCAAAAAAGTTATTTTAAAATTTTCCTGACACATTTTTAAATGTATCATGCCTCACATTCAACATTGAGTCAATGAACAAAGACCAAATAGGAGGGCTGGAGAGATGGCACAGCGGTTAAGGCAGTTGCTTCCAAAGCCTAAGGACCTAGGTTTGATTTCCTAGTACCTACGTAAAATAGATGCACAAGATGGTACATGTCTGAAGTTTGTTTGCAGTAGCTACAGGCCCTGGTGTACCCATTTGCTCTATCTCTCTTTCCCAAAAAAATGAATACTTTAAAAATATTTTTAAGAAAAGACCAAACAGAAAAGGTCTGTTATCTCATAAAGTCTATGGGTTATAAACAATTTACAACGTAAAGCAGGAAAAAAAATCCTATCTTAAGGAAGGTATTATCTTTACTGAAAGCCACAGAAATTTCTGGTAGAAAAAAAAAAACATAAATAATAAACTTGTTTTGCTTGCTTATTTGTTAACCCAGGAAAGCTCTACAAATTAGTTCTGTGTTCTCAATTAAAATATACTGATACAGGGCTGGAGAGATGGCTTAGCGGTTAAGCGCTTGCCTGTGAAGCCTAAGGACCCCGGTTCGAGGCTCGGTTCCCCAGGTCCCACGTTAGCCAGATGCACAAGTGGGTATATGTGTCTGGAGTTCGTTTGCAGAGGCTGGAAGCCCTGGCGCGCCCATTCTCTCCCTCTCCCTCTATCTGTCTTTCTCTCTGTGTCTGTCGCTCCCAAATAAATAAATAAATAAATAATAAAAAAATAAAATATTTTAAAATATACTGATATAAATAACAGTAATATATTGATACAAATAACAGTTAATCTTATAAATACAACAAAACACATCACCTCTAGTCTTTATCTCATGTTTATGGAATTTTTGTCACTATCAAATAAAATGGAGTAGAAATTCTATCCAGTGTTCATGCCATGAATCTCCTTTTTTAATTTAATTTTCGAGACCACATACATACATAGCATGCCCTCTATCACTAATTTCTACCCCAAACTCATAAAAGAAGTATGAATGCTAACAAAGGGTTTTTTTTAAATGAGAAATTCCTCTTTAAAATAAAAATACACATACTGATATTAGGAGTCATGTATAAGAGCTCATAATCACTGTAATGCAACAGACACTGTATAAATGCCCAGTGACACATCAGATGGTCAAAATAGTCATATCACCAAAAGTTAAGTTGTAATGAAAACAAACTAGTACTATATATAATAATACAATAAATATTAAAAATGTAATGTTGAGGCGGGGAAAAAAAGCAAGTTCCAGAGGACAATATGCTTATAAGCAAAATGAACATAATGCTTAGACAATATCAATTACTATATTATATTTGCAAGCAGAGAGAGAATGGGCATGCCAGGGCCTCTAGCCACTGCAAACAAATGTCAGATGCATGTGCCTTTTTGTATATCCAAATTTACATGGGTACTGAGGGATCAAACCTGGGTCATTATGCTTTGCAGGCCATCTCTTCAGGCCACATATTAATTTTTTAAATGAGCTCCCCCCCCAAAAAAAAACAAAGCCATGCATTATAAGGTACCTTCTAGAAACTTAATAGCAAACTCAGAAGGACTTCACATTTTTCAAAGTTGTTACCTTTGCTTCTGTTCAACTGCTCTGTCCAAATGCTGAAAGATATCCTGAAACAAGGTGCAACTGGATCGGCTATTAATGGTATAGCCATAACTTCTTTTCCAATATTGTTTCAGATCATTTAAATATTCTAATACCTAAAAAGAAAATTTTCCGTTATTTCTAATAGTTCCTATAAGTGTAACACATTTGCTGATTTAAGAATTCTCTGAAAAAAGTTAATTAATTGTATTCTAAAAATCTTAATGGACTCTTAGCAGTCCTACTCTGTATTTGCTATTTTTCAGGCATTTAGGAATGGGTCTTGAAGGTCCAGGGTACACTCTGTTGCCTGCAATCTCTGCTGCATCAGAAGCTGACACAGGGCTTGGAGGTAAATAAAAGACACTGTTCTTGGCCCCTTTCTTCTAAAATTATACTAATTGGTGAATTAGGAATTTTAAAGAACTTTTAGACAAAACAAGAGTTCCTAAAAAAACTAAGTAGAAGTCAAGCTGGAGGGATGGCTCAGTGGCTACAGGTTCTTGCTTTCAAAGCCTGCTAGCCTGGAGTCGATCCTCCCTAGTACCATGCAAAGTGGCACAAGCATCTGTGATCCCACCTGCCAATGACAATGGAGGCAGAGCCAGGGCATCAAAAGCTAGGCTAGCTAATTTGTATTTTTGAATAAAAAATTTAATTTACTTTTTACAACAATCCTCCTACCTCTGCCTCCCAAGTGCTGGGATTAAAGGTATGTGACATAATAGCAAGATGAATTTTTTTTTTGAGATATCTGTGAAAACATATCTTTTTATCTATGATGTATTTATATTATATATACTTATACATAACACAAATAATATATATATACATACATATATATATATATGTGTATATATATATATATATATATATATTTGTATGTGTTATAGCTATGTAGAATGTTCTTGTTTAGATGCATGACCAAACATTTGAAGGTGAAGTGTCCTGATGTGTGAAAATACAAATCAAATATATATGGTAGACAAAATAAATGACTCGTATGATGTCTATATCCCAATCTCCAGACAGCCAAAGAATGTTACTGTACATGGCAGGGAATCTTGAGAGATGATTAATTATGGAGCTTGGGGTGAGGAGGTTATCCTGAACTATCTGGATAAACCCACCGTAGTCCACAAGCCTTAGAAGGTGTAGGCAGTAGGGCAGTAAGAGCTGAGATGGAACCACAGCAGCAGAGGCTGGGGTCATGCAAGGAACACAGAAGCCTGTGCAAGTGGAAAGCGCAGGGAGCACTTTCCCTGGAGCCTTCACAGCTGTGCTGGAACCTTAATGAGCTCTGTACCACTCGTTTTAGATTTCTGACCTCCAGAGCTGTAGGATAACAAATTTATGTTGTTTCAAGCCACTAAAAGTATAGTAACCTTATATATAAGCAGTAGAAATCTAGCATATGTTATATATATATATATGTACAAATGTCTACATAATTGAGATAAAGTTCAAGGCCAGCCTGAGATTAATTCCAGGTCAGCCTTGGTTACAGTGAGACCCTACCTCAAAAAAACAAAAAATATAAACAACAAAACTCACATCTGCCAGGGACGATGGCACATGCCTTTAATCCCAGCACTTGGGAGGCAGAGGCAGAAGGAGCACTGTGAGTTGGAAGCCAGCCTGGAACTACGTAGTGAATCCCAGGTCGGCCTACACAAGAGACGCTACCTCAGAAAACCAATAAACAAACAAATAAAGAGACAAAGGAAGAAAAGATCAAGCGGCGTTAAAGTCTCAAGTTACAGAAACACACCAGAGGCAGTACTTAGCAGCTATGGAGTCAAAGCACAGAAATACTGTTACTTTAACCCAGGTTTTAACTTCAGACCAAAGAAATTCCTAACAGAAGTGGAAAAGAAGATGCACAAAAGCAAGAGCACAGTGTCCAAAAAGGGGAGGGGAGGGGAGGGGAGGGGAGGGGAGGGGAGGGGAGGGGAGGGGAGGGGAGGGGAGGGGAGGGGAGGGGAGGGGAGGGGAGGGGAGGACGAGTCAGCAGGGCTGGTTTTGAGCACGTCAAGGAGAGCAGCCTGCGCAAGAATGAGGCGGCATCAGTCTTTACAAGTAAGGGGCCATAAGGACAAAGCTACTGAAAACCGGGGAGGGGCAGACAGCAGGAAGGCAGGCAAATTACATCCTAAATATCCCAACAACTAGAATAAGGTAGGTAAATAAGTTCTGCCAAATAGTAAATTTCCCTTTCGTCAGTGTTCATCACTGGCACCACACTGACATGACTGGTGGCATGGAAGTGAAACACAGTGCGCGTGAGTACTGCGGTGCTCAGCACCCTCCGTCATCCATCCACACGGGGTCTTTTACTTTTCTTTCCGCTCTCCCAACTGAGTCCCACTGTGCTGACAAATAACACCGTCATTATCTTTGATCAGTCACTGGTCTGCTTAAGTCTGAGCAACACAAGGCAGAACTCACCTCCAACTACACATTAGCTCTCGGCTTCAAATCCTGCGATGTGGCACACGGTATATGTCTTTTTAGAATTTAAAGACTTTTGGAAGTTACTGGTTTCCATATGGAACACTGAAGGTTTTATATAAGGATAACTAAGATTACAAAAGGGCACAGTCCTTTATGACCCACATTTACAACTCTCTCCTGCCCTACCCTCTGTGAGTTCCAGCTCCCAAGAATCAACCAAAATTTATCTTCCTTTAAGTCATCAGAAGCCTGTCTATACTTGTTCTACTGTCCTGAAGTCAGAGTTATATGGAGAGGGAAAAAAAAAAAAAAAAAAGAAAGAAAGAAATGAAGTAGGAAGGTAGAAATCACAGGTGAATCACTGCCACCATGAGGTAGAACGGTGAATTCTACTTTTACAGAAACTATTATAAAACTATCAGGTCTTCAGAAAATCATTCTCTATGAGCTTTGGCTACCTATATAAAGAATAACTTGAAGCCTGGCGTGGTGGAGCATGCCTTTAATCCCAGCACTCGGGAGGCAGAGGTAGGAGGATTGCCATGAGTTCAAGGCCACCCTGAGATGACAGAGTTAATTCCAGGTCAGCCTGGACCAGAGTGAAACCCTACCTCGAACCCCCCCCCCCAAAAAAGAAGAATAACTTGGTTTTCCACTGAATGTACAACCTCTTCCAACAGTAAAATTTGATGACAATTAAAGTAACTGTTTAAATGGGACATGAGAAAGGGAAGCACTGGAAATCAAACCATCACCCATTTTCAGTGTTCTATGAACACAAACTATTCAGAAGGTCATAAGGCCTGCTTGAACATTAATATCTCCCCACCCTAAACCCACTCTCTTTGCAGTGCTGGAGAGATCAAACCTACAGCTTCATGCTAGCCAAAGGTCTACCTCTGAGCTATACCCAACCCCAATCTCTAGTTAGGAAAATTACAGGTAGAAATAACTTACCTTTGCATCATCTATGTCAAAAACATCACACCAAGGAGAGTTAACACCTTTAATTGCCAGGTCGAATGAGCAGGTGAAAAAAGCTACCTGAATTAAATCTGGGGGGAAAACAAAGTAAAATTTTATGGGTTATTAGCTTCTGCAACCTTTTGTTTTTCTTTTTTTTAATTTAATTTTTATTAACATTTTCCATGATTATAAAAAACATCCCATGGTAATACCCTCCCTCTCCCCCACACACTTTCCCCTTTGACATTCTATTCTTCATCATATTACCTCCCCATCTCAATCATTGTTCTTACATATATACAATACCAACCTATTAAGTACCCTCCTCCCTTCCTTTCTCTTCTTTATGCAACCTTTTTTAAAAGCTAAGTACCTGTAGAATGCTATTTGCATAGCTGAAAAAAATTGGGCACGGCTTGGTTTGGAGAAGAGACTTGGTTTTGTTGTTTTCCTAACTATGGCAGAATTAGGAGTTTATCTGTACGATGCGAGGGTAGAACTACAACTATCAGGAAGAAACTGGGAGGAGGGCTACTTTTTACTCAGTCCAGTGAAACTAAAAAACCTTCTGGAAATGGCACTGGTTGTGTTTAGCATTTAAAACCAGATGGTTCCTAAGAGCAAATATGCCTACCTAACTCAACAAAAAAGTTAAGCCAAGGACTTACTAGGTTAAACAGAACTTGATTTTTGTAATTTTTAGAGGGTTGGAAAAGTGCTAAAACTATAAACGCTCTTGTACCCAACCCAAAAATTAGGAACACTGCATCTATTTTTTTTTAAATTTTTATTTATTTATTTGAGAGCGATAGACACAGAGAGAAAGACAGATAGAGGGAGAGAGAGAGAATGGGTGCTCCAGGGCTTCCAGCCTCTGCAAACGAACTCCAGATGTGTGCGCCCCCTTGTGCATCTGGCTAACGTGGGACCTGGGGAACCGAGCCTCGAACCGGGGTCCTTAGGCTTCACAGGCAAGTGCTTAACCGCTAAGCCATCTCTCCAGCCTGCACTGCATCTATTGATCAGTTTTTTAAACCATAAAGTTCAATGATTAAGAAAAAACACATGGTCGGGCATGATGGCACATGCTTTTAATCCTAGCACTTGGGAGGAACATTGTAAGTTCAAGGCCATCACGAGAGTACATAGTAAATTCCAGGTCAGCCTGGGCTAGAGCGAGACCCTACCTCAAAAAACAAAAATAAAATAAAATAGCAGAGCAGGATTTAAAAGGAGAGAAAAAGATCCTGGAAGACAGAAAGGGTAGAAAGAGTAGAGTAAGGGCAGGGCAGGAGAAAGGTGAGAGAGTCCAGACAAACAACAGAGGGAAAAATCACAGACTAACAGAGTACAATGAGGAGAACACAAGAACAGCATCCGTTTTTCTTTATCTTTTTTTTTTCATTATTTAATATTTTTATTTATTTATGCCTGATTTCACCTTTTAAAAAAAATTTTTATTAATTAGTTTTGTTTGAGATAAGGTTTTACTCTAGCCCAGGCTGACCTGGAATTCACTATGGAGTCTCAGGGTGGCCTCAAACTCAATGATCCTCCTACCTCTGCCTCCCCCAAGTGCTGGGATTAAAGGTGTGTGCCACCACGCCCAGCTCAGCATCAGCTTTTCAAACTTAGCTTCTCAAGAAAACTCAGAGATGGATTTAAAGTTATCTGGGATTTTTACATTTCTAATTGCCCTCCCTTTAGATATATCAGGGTTTTACAGAAAGGGATTAATGAACGAATACTTAGGGTAAAAAAGGGAGCCTCTGTCAATATGAAAATACTATAGCTCTCTAACCTAGAAGTGGGTAACGTGTGTGTGTGTGTGTGTGTGTGTGTGTGTGTGTGTAAGAGAGAGAGAGAAAGAGAGAGAGAGAGAGAAGGGGGGAGAGATTATAACTGCAGGAACTGCTATCATGATGTGTATTTTTCATTTTTACTGCCTTTCATCTTTCCTGAGGCAAAATGGGATCAAGATTAATTGATGTTACAGACATTCTGCACTAATCCTAAGAATTCCCAAGGAATGTACATAAAAGCCATTCAAAACCTTACTTAGGAGCCAGGTGTGGTGGCATATGACTTTAATCCCAGCACTCAGGAGGCAGAGGTAGGAGGATCACCATGAGTGAGTTTAAGGCCAACCTGAGACAACATAGTAAATTCCAGGTCAACCTTGACTACAGTGAAACCCTAACCTCCCCCCGCAAAAAAAAAAAACCAAAAAAACAGGGAGGAAAGTCTTATAATTTAAATATCTAATGAAATATTATGGTTTGTAAATACTTTATATATTTAATGAAAAGACACGGCTCATTTAGAGTCAAAGTTCTAGTTCTTAAATTACAAAAGCCAGCTCACATTGTGAATTCTATAATCAGGAAAGAGCTGTTGGAAGAAAAAAAAGTCACTGGATACATCTTTGAAGTATAGGAAGAAAAATCAAGAAATAAAAAAGTCTGAGGCTATGAGCTATGAATCTGTCATCTGTTCTCCTGCTCAGTCACTAGGCAGTCTGGGTCTGTTTGTTCTCCTATAAAATAAGGAACTTAAAAAAAATTTATTTCTTTGCAGCTCATGTGCATGTGTACGCCAGGGTCTTTTGCAAACAAACATCAGATGCTTACACCACTCTTTGATTCTGGCTTTACATGGATGTTGGGGAATTGAACACAGACAAGCAGGCTTTGCAAGCAAGCACCTGAACCATCTCCCCAGCACCAAAATAAGTTTGACAAATGACCTTAGTTGATGAATGATAGCCAATTCATCCTCTTTGGCCCCTCTGACATCAATTTCTTGGAACCTCAGAAAAATTTCATATGGATTAGAGATGTAAACATTGAAAAAATAAGACAAGAAAACAAAACAATGTTGTGGTGAGGGAGTATTCCTGGGCAAAACACAATACTCACAAGCTCTAAGAAGACAGAACACGTAAAATTCTATATAACAAGGCACCATAAGCAAACCCAGAAAGTAAGGAAGACATTAAAACAAAATATGCCCTTGTCAGGCAAAATTAAGTGATATAGTTAGTAAATACATAATACATAAAGAGTACCAATGTCCAATAAGAAAACTGTAAAACTACCCAATAGAAAATGGACAGTGAGGTTAATGGTGTAGCTCAGTGGTAGAGTAGCTTGGCTAACATGTGAGAGCCACCTGGGTTTGGTCTCTAGTCCAAACCACAAAAATAAAACAAATAGGAGGACTAGGATATACTTAACTTGGTAGACTGACTGCCTATCATGAACATGAAGCCCTGAATTTGATCCTCAGTACAGCACAAAACCAGCCATACTTGCAACCCTAGTACTCCAGAAACGGAGGCAGGAGGATCAGCCAGACAAGTTCATCCTCAGCTATCCAATGGTTTGAGGGACTAAAGAGATGGTTTAGCAGTTAAAGCACTTGCCTGCAAAGCCTAACCACCCAAGTTTGATTCTCCAGTAGCCATGTAAATCCAGATGAACAAAGTGGGGCATGCATTTGGAATCTATTTGCAATGGCTAGAGGCCTTGGCATGCTCATTCTCTCTGCAGTATGGTGGTGCACACCTTTAATCTCAACACTAGGTGGTAGAGGTTAGAGACTGTTCTGAGTTTGAGACCACCCTGGGACTACAAAGTGAGTTCCAGGTCAGCCTGGGCTAAAGTGAGACCCTACCTTGAAAGACCAAAAAACAAAACACACACACACACACACCCCTCGTTTGAGACCAGCCTGTGTAACATTAAAAAGATGGGAAAGAGGGATAGAGGAAGGTAGAGTGGCAGGAAGGATAAACAAAAAGAATAAGAAAAGCAATTCTCCAAGGAAATACAAATAGTCAAGTTAATAAACATATAAAAAGATGCCCATTTTCAGAAATAAAGAATTATAGCTAGGTGCCATTTTTTCATTAAGCAAATTACCTAAATCAAAATAACTAATAACATACACTAAGGACTCTCATCAAAGCAGAAAATCAGAGGCTGCTAAGAGCTCAACACTGAAAGAGGTTGTAGCATGCCCTCCAAGGCTTCCAGAACATCTCAGAAGAGGCGGCAGAAAGAATACAAAACCCACAGTGTGGAAGGGTATACTATGTGGCATTGCTCACACCACCTCCCCCAGGACACTGACTGCATTCATGACCCCACAGTGATTACCAATAACCCTGAGAAGGGTCCTCTGTAGAAGGGGGGAAGGAGAGAGGGGGAAGAAAAGAGTATAAGCCACTGGGAATGTGACCAATTTATAGTATGTTCATATTTTAAGTTCTCAATTAAAATAAGTAAATAAGGGGCTAGAGAAATGGCTCAGCAGTTAAAAGGTGACAGCTGCAAAGTCTGACAGTTCAGGTCTGACTCTCAGTACCTACATAAAGCCAGATGCACAAAGTGGCATCTGGAGTTCATTTGCAGTCGCAAAAAGCCCTGCTGTGCCCATTCTCCCTCTCTCGCTCCCTCTTTTTCTCATCTCTGCTTGCAAATAAATAAATAAAAATCTTTAAAATAAGTAAGTAAATAAAATTTAGCTCATAAAGACTAATGTTTACTGTTGGGTAAGGCAAGGTACAAGGGAACATTTTTAATACATTTTAAATGTATTAATATATAAATTTTCACAGCACCTTTGGAGAACAATTAGGAAGTACACATTGAGATGTACAATATTCATGTTTGTTATACCAGCAATTTCAACTACTATTAAGTTATTTATCTTATAAACTCTAAAGTGTGAAAAACAGACCACAGGAATGTTTACTGTAGTATTGACAATTGAATCCTAAGAAAAATTTCAGTAAGAAATGGTTTCTCATAAAGATTTTGGACTGTAATAGCACCAACCTTTTATAGCAGTAAAAATCTGATGATGGGTGCATAGGTATTTAACTAGAACTGGCCCAGAAATGAAATCATGTATCTTATGAAAAAAGTTTATAAAGAGATGGGCTGGGAACATGGATCAACGGTTAAAGGTGCTTGTTTGCAAAGCCTGCTGACTCAGGTTTGATTCCCCAGAACCAATGTAAAGCCAGATGCAAACAGTGGTGCATGCACCTGGAGTTCATTTGCATTGGCAAGAGGCTCTGGGATGTCACCTGCCCCCCTAAGAAAACAAAAATAAATTCTTTAAAGGGGGGTGCTAGGGAGACACAGTTGCTTGCTTGTGAAGCCTGATGGCCAGGATTCAATTCCCCAGAAACTGCACAAAGTAATACACGTATCTTGAGTTCACCTGTAGTGGTAAGAAGCCATGTGCAACCATACTCACTTTTCTCTTAATACAGACACACTGTTGCTAATGAGACAAGCCAGGCCTGGTGGTACAAGCCTATAACCCCAGCTAGTTGGAAGGTCAAGGCAGGATTGCAAATTCAAGGCTTTCCTTATTACACAATGAGTTTATAGCAAGTCTATGCAATTCAATGTGACCTTGTCTCAAATTTAAAAAGAAAAATAAGAGGGCTGAAATATAAGGCTAAAGGCTAAATTAAAAGAACCGTTTGCCTAATATGCACAAGGCTCTAGGTTCAATTCCCAGTAAAGTAGAGGGAAGGAAATCCTTTAAAATTAAAAATTAAAAGAACCGTTTGCTTAATATGCACAAGGCTATAGGTTCAATTCCCAGTAAAGTAGAGGGAAGGAAATCCTCTAAGGCAACTATAATTCCTACACCATTTTTGTTTTTTTTTTTGGTCAAAGAACTAGTGAACCTGTCAAAATTCAGAGTCCATAGTATACTAGAGTTACTATTCAAATTAGTCTTATCCTAGAATCTGTGATTTCAACCACTATTTATATACTGCCCGCAAAAAGTTGCTTTGTTACTCCACCAACAAAATAGAATCATTGCTCACTGAAACTAATTTTAAAATATAATTTTAAAAGAAAAAAATCTAAACAATCAAATGGCCATTAGTAGTATAATAGCTGGATACTGATATATATATGTAATGGAATTCTTCACATTAAGTTCAAAATGTAGGCTAGCAGGCTGGAGAGACGGCTTAGCGGTTAAGCACTTGCCTGTGAAACCTATGGACCCGGTTTCGAGGCTCAATTCCCCAGGACCCACCTTAGCCAGATGCACAAGGGGAAGCACACATCTGGAATTTGTTTGCAGTAGCTAGAGGCCCTGGCATGCCCATTCTCTCTCTCTGTGTCTGCCTCTTTCTCTGTTGCTCTCAATAAATAAAAATAAACAAACAAACAAAAAGATACAACAAAACTTAAAAAAAAAAAAAAAGGCTAGCCAGGTGTGGTGGATCACACCTTTAATCCCAGCACATGGGAAGTACAGATAGGGGGATTGGCTGTGAGTTTGAGGCCAGCTTGAGACCACATAGTGAAGTCCAGGTCAGCCTCAAAAATTAAAAAAAAAAAAAAAAAAAACCTACCTCAAAAAATAAAAACAAGCTGGAGAGATGGCTTAACAGTTAAGTGCTTGCCTGTGAAGCCTAAGGACCCCAGTCTGAAGCTCGATTCCCCAGGACCCACGTTAGCCAGATGCACAAGGGGGCGCATGTGTCTGCAGTTTGTTTGCAGTGGCTGGAGGCCCTAGAAGGCCCATTCTCTCTCTCTCCCTCTGCCTCTTTCTCTCTGTGTCTGTCACTCTCAAATAAATAAATAAATAAAATAAAATAAGGGCTGGGGAGATAGCTTAGTGGTTAAGGTACTTGCCTACATAACCAAAGGACCCAGGTTCCATTCCCCAGGATCCACATAAGCCAGACGCATAAGGTGGCAGTGGCTATAGGCCCTCGCATGTGCAATCTCTCTCTCTTTCTCTCAAATAAATAAATAAACAAACATATTCTAAAATAAAATGCGGGCTGAAGCTAAAGCTATATTTAAGTGATACAGCTCTTGCCTAATGCACAAGGTCTTGGGTTCAATCTCTAGCAATGCTAATTAAAATAATAATTAATAATGATGATAACAACAATAATATAGGCATAAAATTATAAACACAAAGCTGCCTAAGAATAAAATTTAAGCATCACATGTACTTTATCTTGTTAAACAACAGTTTCTCATCTACACATAAAAACTGACATAGGATGATTTAATGATATTTGATATAACAGACATATTACCTGCACTTAAATTGCTTACTGGTACTTGTAAAATAGCTGCAACTTTTTTTAAAATGTTCTGCATTTCTGGTCCGGTCTTGAAGGCTTCAACATGATAAAGAGCTGTAGCATTCCTTTCAACTTCCGTTAAAAACCTCTCACAATGATCAAAGAACCTCATTAGTTTGTCATTAATTCTTGGAGGTCCACACTCCATATCTAAAAGGAGAAAAAAAAAACTACATTTGTAAAATCACTGGCATAAATGACAACTTCAAATTATTAAAATTTTGTTTCAAATGTGAAAAAGGAACACTAACAATTAAGCTACATATCTGGAAAACAACAACAACAACATACTGATAAGTTAGGGAAAAAAAAAAAAAAAAAAAACAAGAAAAAGCCGAGCGTGGTGGCACATGCCTTTAATTCCAGCACTTGGGAGGCAGAGATAGGAGGACTGCCATGAGTTCAAGACTACCCTGAGACTACATAGTTAATTTCAGGTCAGCCTGGACCAGAATGAAACCTTATCTCAAAAAAACAAAAGAAAAGAAAATGGTAAAATTAGTCCTGATTTATAACAATTGTAATGCATGAGGACTGCAAGAAGACTGAAAAAAGCCGATCATTTAGAAAGAGTTAAAGCAATACTGCATAATGAAATAACATCAAACGAGATCAATGTTTTCTTATAGAAACCAAAAATTACAACAATCATTTTTAAAGAGTACAAAATTGTTATGTAAGTAGTGTTTATAAGAGTATAGGAAAGTTTAAGACACATAGAAAGCTCAACACGGAGGTGCACATCTTTAATTCCAGTACTGGGGAGACTGAGGAAAGAGGATCACCGTGAGTTCAAAGCCAGCCTAGGGCAACAGAGTGAGTTCCAGTTCAACCTGGGCTAGTTTGTGTGAGACCCTGACTCAGAAAAGATCAAAAAAGAAACACACTAGATACAAGGTGAGAAATACTTTGACAGATCACATCTGCTTTTCTA
Source organism: Jaculus jaculus (assembly GCF_020740685.1). NCBI lineage: Eukaryota > Metazoa > Chordata > Mammalia > Rodentia > Dipodidae > Jaculus > Jaculus jaculus. The sequence continues at coordinate 48,462,373 of NC_059102.1, forward strand.
TTCAGAGCCAAACTCAAGTACAGCGTTTTAGTTTCTCAACTAACTTTTCCCAGGCAGTGTTACTTTACGGAAGATTCTGTTTTCCACACAATCTACCAACAGCAGCACAAAACACACTACTGTGCTTCTTCTTGTGTCTAGTTTGGTTTGTCTAACTGAAACTTCCAGGTATTTCCACCTGAGTAAGTTACCCTTTACCTCTACAAGTTGTCACCCATGAAAGCATTCATGACCCATCATGTTTCAACTGCTGGGTGCCTTTCAAGCTTTTCAAAACGTATCTCAATCATTTCTCTAATATTAAAAGAATACAAATATTTCTATACATTAAATACAAAAAGAAACAATATAATTGTACCATTTTGTATTGGGTATGTGTGCAAAAATATAGAGGTATGTATAAGTACATTCTCTGAAATGGATTCAATCCATTTTAATTGCTAACTGGATAATAGGAGAAGTGTGTCAGTTTTCTGTAGAACCCAAAGTAAATTTCTCATGTGAAGCTGCTTATTTTACACTTATTAATATCTAATTACTGTCGCTACTTAAACAGAAACAGAAAATATTGTTCTGTTTCCACAAAAAAAAACTCATAAATTTTAATTCAGTGGTTTTTCTCAAAAGCCAAGATCTACACAACAGGTGAACAATTGTTTATAGATAATGAATTAATTATCTAGACAAAAGGTTTCATCTCTGAGACAGAAAATGATAAGGGGTAGGTTTACCCTATTTTTTTTTTTTTTTAACTTTTGACTTGTATTTATTTGCAAGCAGAGACAGAGAGAATGGTTGTGTCAGGGCCTTTAGCCGCTGCAAATGAACTCCAGATGCATGCACCACTTTGTGCATCTGAGCCCGGGTCTTTAGGTTTTAAAGGCAAGCATCTTAATCACCAAACCATCTATTCATCCCTGTTATTGTTTTTTGTTTGTTTTGTGTTTGTAGGGTTTTGTTTTGTTTTCAAAGCAGGGTTTTACTCTTACCTAGGTTGACCTGTAGCTGGTATCTGTCCTTGAACTCATGAAGATCCTCTTACCTCAGCTTCCCCAGTTCTGGGACGAAAGGTGTAAGCCAGCACGCCAGGCTCTGGGGTTTACCCTATTTTGAAACTTGACTTTGTAATCTTGAGGCTAAAGCTAATTTTCACAATGTAATCTGAGGACCAATAACTTATTCATTCTAGGAAGTCCAATTACTCTCTCTCTGTGTCTCTCCCTCCCTCACTCCCTTTGCCATATCTGCTGTGCTAAATTTAAATATTCTGATTTTGACTGTTAAGGGATTTGGGATGAATTTTCACCCAAGCTAATGGAAAAAGTGTAGCTATAATTAAAAGTCCCACTCAGCAAGTAAGTACACAGAAGTCAGCCAGCTAAGTTATCCACAAGCAACCTGACCGTAACAGCAGGGAAATCTCTTGAAGATGGTTTTAAATGTTATTTAAAAAAAAAAAAAAATTGACAGTATCTGAGGAGATGGCTCAGTGGTTAAAGGCACTTGCTTACAAAACCTGAAGGCTTGCATTCAGCTCCCCAGTACCCAGGTAAAGCCAGATGCACAAAGTGGCGACATGGGTAGAGTTCATTTGCAGTGGGAGGCAGCCCTGGCATATTCATTCTCTCAAATACAAATATTTTTTTTAAAAAATGACAAACCAGGGGCTGGAGAAATGCTTCCTGGTTAAGGCCTTGCCTGCAAAGCCAAAGGACCCAGGTCCGATTCCTCAGTACAAACATAAGTCAGATGCACAAGGTTGCACATGTGCCTGGAGTTCATTTGCAGTGGCTGGAGGCCCTTCATTTTCTCTAATTAATAAAATATATTTTAGGAAATGACAAACAAGTCTTTGAAGGTAAATAAATGTTCCCAAACATTACCTTAAAACTACCCATTACTACTACTTAATCTGCTCACTCAAAATGTTACATGTCTTTTTTCTCATCAGGTATGTCACCAGATGAATGGAAGCTGTACAGCGTCATGGTTGAGAGCCAGCTCTAAATAAGACTTCCTGCATCTAGCTCCAAATAAGACTTCCCACATCTAGCTGTTTGAAAATGAGCAAAATTGTTCAGCATTTTTGTTTCATTTTATCATCTGGGATGGGATATTATCAACTACAAGGACCAGTTGTTAGGACTGAGCAAAACAAATGTCAAATATACCTGGCATTTAATAGGCATTGAATGTTTGCTATCACTATCCATCAACGGTTAAAACATTTTCAAAGGGAGGAAACCCCGTTCTTCCTGAATTCTCCGCCTGAGTAGCCCGCTTAACTAGGTAAGGACAGTCAAGAAGACATACTCTCGGGCTCAGCTTCTTCACCTGTGGCGGAAAAGGGATGGGAGGGAGAGGAGGGGGGGAAGGCTCCCACTACATGAGCCTTCCAAATTTGAAAAACTATAATTAATACAGTGAATTGCAGCGGACCATGTACCCCAACTACGATAAGAAGTCTACAGTAAACAGAAGAGCCAAAGGAAAAGCATGGCATACAAGGTTTGAGAGCAGCCCCCTAAAACAGGGTGCAAAACTGGAAACTTCTGAAAAAGCGATGAGATTTAGAAAAAAAAGAAAGAACGAAAAAGAAAAACTAGTAACATAAGTAATGCCTGAAGGGCGGGGAAAACTTCAGATTTACTTTTTTGGCAAGCATTTTTAACTGCTGAGCCATCTCTCCAACCCTTATATTTACTTTTGAAAAGTGTGCTCAAACTGTTTAAACGAGTAGCCAGGAAGAAACAAAAGAATAAGGCCACTCAATGTGAGCATAGAAAAATCAAAAGTTTCGGGAGGCATTTAGTTTGTCTCCACTACAACGTCCTGCACGCAGAGAATGCTAAATTCACATCTGACGAATGAAGATATGATCGTAGGCAAAGAACAGACATGCGACTGGGGACTGGGGGGTTGGGGGGAGAGTCCAGGGCCTGAGGAAGGCAGGGGAGGATTCTGAACTCAATCTGGGCACGGTGGGGGCCCCCCCGGGGGGCCCGGTCACCTGCGACGCTGGGCGGCGGCGAGTCGGGGTAGTGGTGCTGCCACAGGCCTTGCAGGAAGGCGGCGCTGCTGTCCACACAGCGGTGCTTGGAGCTGGTGACCAGCCGCAGGCGGCCGTAGTTCTCCCGGCTGAAGAGGTCCGGGAAGAGCGAGGCCAGCCTCAGGGCCAGCTGTCGCATGTCCTGCCGCCCCTTCTCCACCAGCTGCCCGTCCATCCAGTCCGCGTACCACAGCGGCCAGTCGGCCAGCGCGGCGGCCAGGCTGCGGCCGCCCCCGGCGGCGGCCACACTGGGGTCGTCGGGCCCGTGGGCCCGCAGCAGCTCGTGCAGGTGCCTGAGCTTGCGGACCTGCTTGGCGGTGGGGTAGCGGGTGCCGTGGCGGATGAGCGCGATCAGCTGCACCGGGGTGCACGTGCCCTGCAGCAGCCGCGGGTCCCGCTGCGGCGCCTCCGGGTCGGCCAGCAGCCCGGGGTTGACATCTTCGTACCGAGTCTTCGTGCCGAAGTAGGAACTGAGCGCCGCCGCCGCCGCCGACGACGACGACCCGCGCTCGCCGGCCTCGGCGACCGAGCAGCGCGCGAACGACGAGAGCAGCGCCGCAGCCAGGGCCGCGGCCGGCACTACGGAGGCCCTGAGGTGGCCGCGGGGACCGCGAAGCATGTTGCCCCCGAGGCCCGCGGAGGGCGGCGCGCCCACGGCTGACCCCCGACTTCCGGCTCCGGGGTGGACGGGGGCAAGAAGGCAGGGGCGGGAGCTGAGGCGGCGCGTTTCCGGCCGAGTCCGCGAGGAGAAGCTCTGGGACCCCGGGAGGACCCGGCCCGCGAGGTGGGGCGGCGGAAGAGCCCGGGCGCAGGCGGAGCGGCGTCAGCTCACCGCCGAGCGTGGGCGCATTTGTGCTCCGCCGGCGCCTCGGGACCGGCTCGGCAACCCGGTGGTGGGCGGTTTGGTGTTTCTGGAACGGGGTTGACCCCACGACTCCCCTCTCCGCCCCTGCTGCCCTTCCTCCTTTTTCCCACCCCCCCGTGGGTGTAAAGAACGCGCTGGAGCTAAGGATCCGGGAAGGGCCTGGTGGCTCCAAAAATATTAAGTCCTGAACTGTCTGGTAGTGTTTTTACTTTGATAACAAAGCTGCACCAGCCCCTCCAAAACTCTTCTTGATCCTGAAGGCTGAGCGCAGAGACAGCAGTTCCCATAATTAGGGTGCCCCGAGTTATGGCCCAGCACACTCCATTATTAAGCATGAGCTCATGGGCTGTGTGAAGCAAACGTCCACATTCTCCCACGTGATTACGTACTCTGATCAGCTGCTGGGTTTTCTGTGGGCACTTGACCCGAATCTCCTGGACACCAAAAAAAAAAAATCATAAATCCGAACGCTTGGGTTTCTCCTCCCAAGATATATTCCACTTAGAGAAATAAAGAAAACATGTCAATTCACGTTCAAAGAGATTTGCATTCTATGCAAGAAACCATATTTATGGTGCCATGTGTGCTTTTTGAGATGCCATTTTGTAACATGCCAATACCTGAATATTGATAGGGATATACATTCACAGAACAGCACTCCAATTGGCATTTAGTGAGTATTTGCCTCTTTACGAACTGCCTTCCTAACTTACACTTCATAAGATGAGCTGCTTGGAATTTCTAAGTTGGCTGAGCATCACACTAGATGCATCTCACTCTAGCTTTGTTTAATACGTATCTTTAGTTGTGATGACCTTGGGAAAGAATGAATGCCTTGCATACTTGTGCACTAGCTGCCAACCCTTCCAAAGACATCATTTCTTCCTGTGACACAATCCTTAGAGACCCTGCCCTACACACAAACCCCAGGACACACATTTTCTATAGTGTTTGTTCCCAGCTTAGTATGATTTTCTTCCTAGTTATCCGAATTTTATCCTGCTTTATATACTTGGTTAAACCAACCACATGCCCTTTTTTTAAAATAATTTTATTTATTTATTTATTTATTTGAGAGCGACAGACAAAGATGCAGATAGTGAAAATGGGCGTGCCAGGGCCTCCAGCCACTGCCAACGAACTCCAGACACTTGCGCCCCCTTGTGCATCTGGCTAACGTGGGACCTGGGGAATCCAGCCTGGAACCGGGGTCCTTAGGCTTCACAGGCAAACGCTTAACTGCTAAGCCATCTCTCCAGCCCCACATTCCCTTTTATAACATGTTAAGATGACAATGATAAGAGACATCTATGTCTTGTTTTGGAGCAGGAAAAGGCCAGATACAATGTAAAGTAAACAAAAAAATATCCATGAGCTTTGGATCCAAACTCTGATCTCATCCACTCATTAACTCAACAGCTGCTTTGACAGGTTACCTAAATGCTATAAGCTTTAGTCTTTTTTCTAATCTGCTAACTGGGAGTATTAGAATTTACAGTGTACAATTATTATGAGAAATGATGTACTTTAAACACATAATGGTGCTGTTAGTTACATTTTTATCTTTAATAGTCAGGTGTGGTGGTGCACATCTTTAATCCCAGCACTGGAGAGGCAGAGGTAGGAGGATCATAGTAAGTTTGAGGCCACCCTGAGACTACAGAATGAATTCCAGGTCATCCTGGACTAAAGACCCTAACTCAAAAAACAAAAACAAAAACAAAAAAAGAGCAAAATATTTTTATTTTTAATGTATGTTAATATTATGCCTGCACTAAGCTCTCCAGCAATCATAAGTTATACATTGATTTCCATCCATCAAACACAAAGTAAATGACTCTCTTCAACAAAACAAGTATGCCACAAAGAAATTCACCCATATCACTTATAGTAGATCTTTAATCCTTAGAATAATGGGTTTAAATAAGATGAGAAACACTGCTTGAGTTTTCTTGTCGGGCCATGTCTTAATTATCTGGTCAGTGTGTAAATTGGTACTCTGAGAAAAGTGGCCTTTCCAGTCTAACAAGGTGTCATTACCTGATACAAAACAGCTGCCCTTTGTAGAGAGCATGAGTGGATCACTGTCCCTCATAAGGGATCAGTGTTTCTCATAAGCAGTTGTGGGAACCACAGCACTAAGCTTGTCAAATCTACCATTACAAGGGACAGAATGGAGAACTAACAATTCATGTTCCTTGAAGAGATGGGAGAGAATGGAACCCAGAGCACAGATAATTTGATTTGGACTTGTTTTCTGAGACAAAATGGGAAACAGGTTAATCTGTGGATAAATCTGTAGGTCTGTCAGGAACACTTCAGTTTCCTCAGTACTGTTAGAGGCGAGATTATCAGAAAATGGAAGATAAGTCCTAGAAGGTATAAGTGACACATTGGATTTGATGGATTTGGATTTGTAACATAAATGAGGAAGCATTGGGAAAGGATTGGCAGTAGGAAGAATGAAAAAAAAACAAGTAAAAGCTTGGAGGTTCTAACTGAGAAAAAAAGACCTGAATTTCTAATGGTAGTAAATTTTTGCTAAAAGCAAACATTACCTGTTATATTTCAGAGTGGCCAAAAAAAAAAAAAAAAAAAAAAAAGCTTACTTGTTTCACATTATTCTAATATTCAGGTAAAACCTACCAATCTACCTCACTAATTAATAGGCTATATTAGTTTTGTCATGTTTTCCTATGGATTCTAAAATAGTCGTTCCAATTTAAAAGTTACATGATATCATATATAGTATCTTTCCATAGACATCTATATATGTGTATGTATATAGGTATGTGTATGTACACACACACACACACATTATATATATATATATATATATATATATATATATATATATATATATATATATATATATGGAGAGAGAGAGGGAGAGGGGTGTGTTTGTTTTTTCCAAGTAGGGTCTCACTCTATCACAGAGTGACTTGGAATTCACTATGTAGTCTCAGGCTGCCTCAAACTAACGGCAGTCCTCACATTCCTGCCTCCTACCTCCTAATGCTGGGATTAAAGACATAGACCGCCATGTCTTGCCATCTACTATATTTTTTTAAAGATGATTACAGAAAATGGCTTTCGGGCAAAGAAAAAGTGAATGGCAGGAAAAGGATGGGCTTTCTGTGCAATTTATATGATATTGCTTCAGAACATAGTCTGATTTTAGACTTTTTGATTTGCAAATCCACCTTCAGTGTTTATTATCTGTGAGATTTTTAGTAAGTTAAACTCTTGTGCCTCTTTTTTTAAAAACCTGAAACATGGGTAACACCTATGTCATGGAATGGTTGAGAGAGTTAAATGAGACAGTTAATAACTTTCTATAATGTCTTGCCCTACATTAATACCAGTCACTTTTGTTAGGTAGAATGTTAATGTTACTTATTTACCACTTTTCCCTTAGTCAAGTAAGCTAACAGTCATTTTTCACAGATAATATTATCTCACAACCACATTAGTCAACTGACACTAACTATGCCTATGCCAAGAAAGTTACAGCTCTACTATCTTACTGCCCCCTGTTGCATCATTCCTCTTTGTACATCTGCCAATTGTTAATTTAGTGTTTCTTTGCATTTTTTTAATAATTTATTAACCCTGGTCCAGAAAGCCAAATGTCACATATTCTCTCTCATATGTGGATCCTAGCTTCAAATGATTAGACTTTGATGTGAGTAGGAAGAAAACTCAGTAGCAGAGGCCAGTAAGCTAGAAAGGGGATATCAAGGGAATAGAAAGGGAGGGGGGAACTTAATAGGATAGTATTGTATAAATATAAGTAGAAGAACAGATTAATGGGGGTGAAAAGGCCTAAGTGATGTCAGGGGAAGAGATTGAGTAAAGGAAAGGTGGAGGGAAGTGTTGCAGTCAGGTTCGCATTTCTGGTAAAAATCACCAGACCAAGAGCAGCTTGTGGGAAAAAAAAAGGATTTATTTTGGCTAACAGACTCAAGGGGAAGCTCCATGATGGCAAGGAAAATGATGGCATGAGCAGAGGTTGGACATCACTTCCTGGCCAACATAAGGGAGACAACAGGAACAGGAGAATGTGCCAAAACTGGCATTGGGAAACTGGCTATAACACCCATAAGCCTGCCCCCAACCATACACTGCCTCCAGGAGACTTTAATTTCCAATTGCCATCAGCTGGGAAGACTAGCATTCAGAATACCTAAGTTTATGGGAAACACCTGAATCATACCACCGCATTCTGCCATCATCCATGATGTAAAATGAAATGCATTCAGTCCAATGTTAAAAGTCCCCATAGTTTTTATCAATCCCAATGATGTTCAAACACCCCCATAACCCAAGGTCTTTTAACTGAGCCATAACACCAAAAAGTCCCCAAAATACCAATAATGGTACAGAATAAACATTCACACTACAAAAGATGACACTGAGCATAGCAAAGAAATATTCAACCAATGCAAGATTTAAACAGGGAAATCTCTGTAACTACAAGTCCAACAACTCTAGTCAGTGACAAGTCTCCCAATAATTCTAAGTGGCAAAAAGTCTCTGAAGTTCCAATTTTGACCCCCTAGCTAGGCTACTCACAGTACTAGAAAACTTGATCCAGGCCAACAGCTTTCCTTGGAAGCCATCTCTTGATCCCAGCATCTTCACTGGGTCTCCACTGCAACCCTCCGTCAATCTTCATAGCCCCATCAGGTCTCCATGCAGGCAACCAGCAAACCTGCTTCACACTGTCCATGGCCATTTCCAAAACACAAGACAGTGTTGCCAACTCAATGACCCTGTCTTTCCTGCATTGCTTATACTCCACAATACCAGGTAGGGTGCCAATTTGTTAATCCAGGAGGAAATAAAGTGGACTTAAAGAACAGGACACTCCTTGAGCACTCAGGCCCATGCAAAAGAGTCTACATTCTTCCTGTTGCCCCAGTGCAGATCAGCTGGGCCAATCTCAAAGGTTGTAATCTCTCAATTGCAGCTGAGTGGTCAGCAGATCTAATCCAAAGATTTCATTTCTGTGCCATATCCCTCTGCTCACACCAGTCCATTTCTACGTAATGCAACCCTGCACAAATTTTCAGGATAGGGACATAACAGCAAATTTCTCACACAAACTGCTTCTAGCCCAGTACAAGCAAAGCTCTTTCTCACTGTCATAAGCCAAACCTCACAGTCCATAGTTCTTACTGCATTCAGGTCTAAATTTGACCAGAATAGTCCATCAAGCTCTACTTATAGCACTTCAAGGCGTCTCTTAGGTCAAGGTTTCAACTCCTTCCATATTCCTCTTGAAAATCAGCTCCAAAAGGCCAAAACCACACACTCTGGTGTCTAGCAGCAATCCCACTCCTCAATACCAACATTACTGTTGAATTCAGGTTCCCATTGCTGGCAGAAATCACCGCTTGTGTGTGTGGGGGGGGAGGTTTATTTTGGTTTATAGACTCAAGGGGATGCTCCGTGAAGGCAGGGGAAAACAATGGCATAAGCAGAGGTTGGACATCAACTCCTGGCCAACATTAGATGGACAATAGGAACAGGCAAGTGTGACAAACACTTCCATGGGGAAACTGGCTATAAAACCCATAAGTTTGCCCCCCAAAATACACTGCCTCCAGAAGGCTTTCATTTCCAATTGCCACTGTCTAGGGAGACTAGCATTCAGATTACCTAAATTTCTGAGGGACACCTGAATCAAACCACCACAGGAGGGCTAATAAAAATTTAAGAGAATATAAATAAGTCACGTGTAAACCTACTTTTTTGGCAACCCACAAACCATAGATTATTACTAGAAAATTTTAAGTGCCAGGAATGGGATACCTTCCAGTGAGTTGATGGCCAAGTAGGTCTCTGATGCCCCAAAACAATATAGGCCATTGTTAAGGCTCTTGGTTTCCCACCAGGACTAGATGGTAAGACCCTGTTGCTAAAGACTCCACATACTTGGGCTACAAGGTCACTGAAAAGTCCTTCTGGAGCTGAGCTGAAAACTTCCTCTATGTAGACCAGCTGACAGAAAGCTAGAAAAAGCTGTGCTGCATGCAGTTCAATGGGAGAGAGAAATCACCAGTGCAGATACTCTGTATTTCTTCTTTTGAGAACTCTCTATTTAGTCCATAGTCCATTTTTTAACTGGATTGTTTGACTTCTTATTTAGTTTTTTGAGTTCCTTATATATATTGGATATTAATCCTCTGTCAGATGTATAGGTGGTAAAGATTTTCTCCCATTCTGTAGGTTATCTCTTTGCTCTATTCATAGTGTCCTTTGCTGTACAAAAGCTCTATAATCTCATGAGGTCCCAGAAGTTGATCCATGGTTTTATTTCCTGGGCAATTGGGGTTATATTCAGAAAGTCTTTGTCAAAGGCTGGAGAGATGGCTTAGCAGTTAAGTGCTTGCCTGTGAAGCCTAAGGACCCCAGCTTGAGGCTTGATTCCCCAGGACCCACATAGGCCAGATGCTCAAGGTAGTGCATGCATCTGGAGTTTGTTTGCAGTGGTTGGAGGCCCTGGCATGCCCATTCTCTCTCTCTCCCTCTCTCTCTCTCTCTCTCTCTCTCTCTCTCTCTCCCCCTCTTTCTCTCTCTGCATATCTGTTGCTCTCAAATAAATATATAAATAAAAATAAACAAAAAATTTTAAAGAAAGTCTTTGCCAAGACCAGTACGTTGAATGGTTTCTCCTACTTTTTCCTTTAGCAGTTTCAGAGTTTCAGGTCTGATATTTAGGTCTTTGATCCATCTGGACTTAATTCTTGTGCTTGGAGTGAGATAAAAATCTATTTTCATCCTTCTACAGATACATATCCAGTTATCCCAGCACCATTTGCTGAATAGTCTGTCTTTTCTCCATTAAGTATTTTTGGTACTTTTGTCAAAGATGGTTATGGCTACCTGGGCTTATATCTGGGTCCTCTATTCCGTTCCAATGATCTACATGTCTGTTTTTGTGCCAGTACCATACTGTTTTTGTTAGTATGGCTCTGTAATATAGATTAAAATCAGGTATGGTGGGTTGGAGAGTTGGCTTAGCAGTTAAAGTGATTCCCTTCAAAGCCCAAGAACCTAGGTTTGATTCACCAGGACCATGTAATGCCAGATGCACACAGTGGCACATGTACCTGGAGTTTGTTTGCAATAGCTAGAGGCCCTGGCATGCCCGTTCTCTATCTCTCTGTCTCTTCTCTCTCTCTCTCATAAATAAATAAAATATATTTTAAAAATCAGGTATGGTGATACCACCAGCCTTATTTTTGTCGCTCAAATTTGTTTTAGATATTCAAGGTTTTTTGTGCTTCCAAATGGATTTTTGAATTGTTTCTTTCTATTTTCATGAAGAATGCCATTGGAATTTTGATGGGGATTGCATTATATTGCTTTTGGTAAGAATGCCATTTTCACAATATTGATTCTTCCAATCCAAGAACAAGGGATGTTTCCATTTCCTAGTGTCTTCTGCAATTTCTTGCTTGACTGCTTTAAAGTTCTCATTGTAGAAATCCTTTACTTTCTTGATTAGGTTTATTCCAAGGTACTTTTTTTTTTGATGCAGTTGTGATGGGAGTGATTCTCTGATTTCATCCACTCCATGTTTGTTGTTAGCATATAGGAAGGCTACTGATATCTGTGTGTTTATTTTGTATTCTGCTACATTACTATAAGTATTTATCAGCTCTAACATTTTGTGGTAGAGTCTTCAGGGTCCTTTATGTATAGAATCATATTATCTACAAATCATGGTAACTTGATCTCCTCCTTTCCAATTTGTATCCCTTTTATGTGCATCTCTGCCTTATTGTTATGGCTAAGACTTCCAGTACTATATTAAATAAAAGTAGGGACAGTGGACACCCTTGTCTTGTTCCTGATTTTAGTGCAAAAGCTTCAAGTTTTTCTCCATTTGGTATTTTGTTGGCTGTAGATTTGTCATAAATAGCCTTTGTTATGTTAAGATATGTTCCTTCTATTCCTAGTTCCTGTAGGACTTTTATCATGAAGTGATGTTCGATTTTGTCAAATACTTTTTCTGGATCTAATGAGATGATCATGTGATTTTTGTCCTTCAGTCCATTTATATAGTTATGTATGTAATATGATTATATAATATATAATTTATTACATTTATTGATTTGTATTTGTCAAACCATCCCTGCATCTCTGGGATAAAGCTTACTTGGTCAGGGTGAATATCTTTCTGATATATTCTTGTATTCTGTTTGCCAATATTTTGTTGAGAATTTTTGCATCTATGTACATGAGGGAGTAATTTTCTTTTTTTGTTCTATCTTTGGTTTTGGTATCACAGTGATGCTAACTTCATATGAGTTTGGTAGGATCCCTTCCTTTTCTATTTTATGGAAAAGTTTGAGAAACATTGGTGTTAGTTCTCCCATGAAGGTCTGGCAGAATTCACTACTGGATCTATCTGGGCCTAGACTTTTTTTAGTTGGGAGACTTTTTATAACTGCTTAGATCTACATACTTGATATAGGTCTATTTACATGGTTAATCTCATCTTGATTTAATTTTGGTAGGTCACATAAATCAAGGAAATCATTCATTCCTTTCAGATTTTCAAAATTAGTGGAGTATATGTTCTTATAGTATGTCCCTATGTTTTTTGAAAATTTTTCTAGTTTCTGTTGTGATGGTCCCTTTTTCATCTCTGATTTTATTAATTTGTGTCTCTTTCTTTTGGTCAGATTTGCTAAGGGTTTATCAATCTTACTTATCCTTTCAAAGAACCAACTTCAAAGAAACAACCTTGTTTAAACTTTCAAAGATCCAACTCTGTTTCACTGATTCTTTGATTGCTTTTTTGGTTTCCATTTCATTAATTTCTGCCCTAATCTTTATTATTTCTTCCCATTTACTGACTTTTTGTTTACCTTGTTCTTCTTTTTCCAAGGCCTTAAGGTAAAGCATTAAATTGTTTACTTGTGAACTCTCTAATTTCTTAACATAGGCACTTAAAGCTATAAATTTTCCTCTTAGGACTGCCTTCATTGTGTCCCAAAGGTTTTGGTATGTTGTGTTCTCATGATTTGATTGTATGAATTTCCTTATTCCTCCTTGATTTCTTCATTGAGCCATTCATCATGTAATAGTGTATTGTTAAGTTTCCATGATTTTGTGTATGCTCTATAGCTTTTCTTGCTATTGATTTGTATCCCATTGTGATCAGGTGCAAGGAATTATTTCAATTTTCCTGTATTTGTTAAGATATGCTTTATGTACTAATATATGGTCTATTTTGGAGAATGTTTCATGTACTGCTGAAGAGAATGTGTATTCTGCAGCATTTGGATGGAATGTCCTGTATATATCTGTTAGGTCCATTTGTTCTATGACCTCATTTAATCCAGATGAATCTCAGTTTATTTTTTGCTGGCATAAACTATTAATTGATGATAGTGGGATGTTGAAGTCACCCACTACAACTGTGTTCGGTGTTACCTGTGACCTTAGTTCTAATAGTGTTTGTTTGATGAAGTTGGGAGCCCCCATGTTAGGTGTATATACGTTTAGGTTGTAACATCCTGCTGTTGGAGTGTTCCTTTAATCAATATAAAGTAACCTTCCTTATCTTTCCTAAGTAATGTTGGTCTGAAGTCTACCCTGTCAGATATTAGGATAGCAAAACCTGCTTGTTTTCTAGGCTCATTTGCTTGAAACATCATTTTCTAACCCTTCACCCTAAGAAGTGCCCATTTTTTGTAGAAATGTGAGTTTCTTGGAGACAACAAATTGAGGGATCCAGCTTTTTGTTTTTGTTTTTGTTTTTTGTTTTTTGTTTTTAAGGTAGGGTCTCATTCTAGCTCAGGCTGACCTGCAATTCACTATGTAGTCTCAGGGCTGCCTCGAACTCACAGTGATCATCCAACCTCTGCCTCCCAAGTGCTGGGATTAAAGGCGTGTGCTACCACACCCAGATGTATCCTGCTTTTTAAACTAGTCTGCAAACCTGTGTCTTTTGGTTGGGCATTGAGGCCATTGATATTAAGAGTTATTATTGAATGGTGTGTATTTATTTTTTCCATTTTTCTTGTTTTGTAGTTCTTCCAGTTTTACCTTTGCTCTCTTGTACCTCTAGTTATAGTATTTGAGGATGGTTTGTTTATTCCAGGTTCCTTATGTGTGTTTTTCTTTCTCTTCAGCATAGAGGATCCTTTCAAGTATTTTCTATAGAGTTGGTTTTGTCTTCAAATATTCCTCTAGCTTGCTTTTGTTGTTGTGGAATGTACTTATTTCTCTATTTGATGGATGGTTTTGCAGGATAAAGTAACCTTGGTTGACAGTTGTTATCTTTCAGAACTTAGAATACATCATTCCATGCCCTTCTGGCTTTTAATGTTTGTGTTGAGTAATCTGCTGTGATCCTGACGGGCTTGCCTTTTTCTAACTGCTTTCAATCTATTTTCTTTAGTTTGTGTGTTTGGTAGTTTATAATATGGCAAGGAGAGTTTCTTTCTACCATTAGTCTGTTTGGTATTTTAAAGGCTTCCTGTATCTGCATTGGCATTTCTTTCCCAATTTGGGGGAAGTTTCCTTCTATGATTTTATTGAAAATGCCTACTATGCCTTTGGGGTGAAATTCTCCTTCTACTATATGCTGAATTCTTATCTTGATTTTTTCATAGTGTCCCATATATCTTGAAATTCCCATTCATACTTTCCTATTAGTTTGTCTTACTCTTTGTTGGCCTATATTAGATCTGCCACCTTGTCTTCTAGTTTAGATATTCTGTTCTCTCCTTCATCCATTGTACTGGTGACATTTTCTACATTTTTTTTTTTTTTGGTGTTTTATTTCACTGACTGTATTCTTCATTGCTAGTGTTTCTGACTGGTTTTCTTTAATATTTCTATTTCCTTATTCATGTCTTGTATTGACATAGTTATTTCATTAAATTAGTTTCCTGTGTATTCTTTGATTCCTTTGAATTCCTCTTTTATTTCTTTGAACATATTTATAACCATTCTTTTGAAATCATTCTCAGGCATTTCCTCTAAATCAGTCTCACTGGAGGTCATTTCTGATGGATTTGTAATTTTGGTAGATTTATATTGTCTTGACTTCTTGTGTTCTTATATTATAATGTAGAGGTTTTTGTACCTTGAATGAATTTAATGCTTGGGTTTTCTAATTATCTGCAATATTATTAGATGTATCAATCACTCTGACATTATATATCTTCAGGGTAGGGGGCTTAAGGTGCTAGGTGTGGCTCTTAAAAGACTCTCAGAGTAACAACAAAAGTGCCCCTAGGTGTTGGGTTTGCCTGCTATGAGATTATTCTAGTAGGCTGGGTGGAACAAGATACAGGTAAATTCTAAACTTTAATTGTTACAATATACACATTGAATGAAAACCAGCACCGAGTATTTATGCAAGAGTAGGTATTATGACAAACAGATCCTCTAGCAAAGTCACAGTCCCTAAGGATGTGTGCTACCCCACACCCTTAATCCTGCCAACTGGGAGGCTGAGAATTCTGGTCTGTAGAGGGTTCCAAGATCAGCTTGTGACCAAGTGAGACCCTGCCCCAATGAACAACAGAAGAGGAGCCAAAAGCACTATAACTCAGGAAGCAACAAATGACAAGCCCAAAATATAGCTATTTAAGAATGGCAAATTTGACCATCCATCAGAATTAACACAAAATTTACCCAGACATGGAAGGTACAATTACCACTTCCGATGCAAGCCTATATACCAGGTTTATTTAGTGGGTAATGACCAGGTGTAAGCCCAGTTACCTTTTGGCTTTGGTCTCAGTTATGCTGCACATCCACTTGGTTCCCTCTTTGCTGTGCTATGGGCTCAGGTAGGCTGGCTGGGCTGGTGGGTTACTGCTCTGATAGCCTGGGCTGGGTGCTGTGCAGGTGAGCTCCCTTCGCCAGTCTCTGGTGTTTGCTGGCTCTTGCGGTGGGGGGATGCAGGGAGGCTGTGGATGGTGGCTGCAGTTCTTCTGCTGGTCCTTGTGATCCTCTTCCTCGTGAGCCACTCTGCTGTTCCCTGCTGTCTTCCCCTTCACATTTCTTGGGTTTGCAAGGAGGAGGATGTGAGTGGAAAAATCTCCTCACCTGGCTTTTCCTGCAGTTCAGGCCAAGCCTGGTGGCCACAGCTACATAGACCACCTGGTGCTGCTGCTGCTGAAGCTGCTTCTGTGACCTCTAGACACACTGAATCTCGCCTACTTCTCTGCTGTGGTTGATAATTTCTTATGCACCTTTGCTTTTAAGTAGAAGAATTTTGATGTTTTTTTTGGTGGGGGTTTTTTAGTTTGTTTGTTTTTTTTTTTACCCTAGGCTGCTTTGCCATGGTTCCTGCACCACCATTTTAACTAGAAACCAACCTGCTTTTTATTGCAATAAGTAGAATAGGCTGAGTGGAGAGGAGGCCATGCATATAGATGGAGCTGGGATGTTCTATGCATCCATGGCAGTCCCTTCAACTGTCCTTGGACATCGAGGTTTCTTAGGTCACAAGACATAGAGCCTAAGGTACCTTGCAGCCACAGCATTGTAGACAGCTAACCACAGTATCCAACGTATCAGAGCTAAACTGGATTACTTAGCTCATGTAGAAAAAAAGGTAACTGGCACACAACCATGAAGCTGACCTCCTAACTATTTTGTCCCTTATGACCTGCAGAGGCCTTGCCAAGCTGCACTCCTGGTGTCCTGACATCCGAGACTTTGATGTTGCTAGCTCTTCTTTCTCCCTAAGTCTTGATTCTAATCTTCCACAGAATTAGATGAGAAACCAAATATAAAATTATGATAGGTATAAATCGCAATGTTCTCTATGTCCTTTGCCACTTAATTCAGTAGACAGAACAATAGCTACATTCTATCTAGTCCTGTTCTAACATTATTTTCTTGTATAAATTAGTATTGTTGCTTAGCAACATGCTTTCCTCCAGAAGTCTCCTCAGCCCACAATATATTGTTATCCCATCACCCAGGTAAATGATGAGTTTTTTTTTTTTTTTAAATCTTCTCTAGAACAGAATAGATGTCACAATTGCTTTAGCATCTCTTTTCTGAAATGTTCATTTTCCAAAATACAGTCTCTTCAAGCCATTGAATCTTTAGCACATTTGGCTAGTTGACTTTGAAGCTATTAATGCCTCTTTATCATGACAAAGAAGAGAAAATTTTCAGAACAAGTTTTTTTATTTTATTAGTTGTTCAGCACAAGGACAGGGTTTGGGTTTTGTTGTTGTTGTTGTTGTTGTTTCATATCAGTTTCTGTTGCCTCAGTAGGCCATACTGTGAACATATCTTTATTTTATTTTTACTTATTTTGGGGCTTTTAAGGCAGGGTTTTCCTCTTGCCCAGGCTGACCTGGAAGTCACTATGTAGTCTCAGGGTGGCCTTGAACTCACAGCAATCCTCCCCACCTACCTCTGCCTCCAAAGTGCTGGGATTAAAGGTGTGTGCTGCCATGCCTGGCTAAACATATCTTTCTTGAATTGAATTACTTGTCTGTCTTTGGAGTGTTAGTAATAGAAACTAAGCAGTACTCAGCCAGAAAGCTATATAGGCACCTGTGTGCTCACTCACACATTTTATTAAACAGGACAGTTCACACTCAAATGGAAGCATAATGGCCCTACAAATTACATCCTAATTACCTTTTTTGCCTTCTTACACATCCTTGTCTGGTTCTTACTGTAAGAAATAGGCAGGTGCTCCTTTAAAAAAAAATCTCCATACTTACAGCAACCCTGGTAAAAATGCTTATTTTCTAATTTACATGAGGTAGATTGTCAGCCACTATTTGGTGATAGGGTACATAAATTATTTGCTTAATGGGTGTGAATTAATTAATGAAAGAAGAAACCAGCAATATGAAAAGTTAAATATGGACATATTGTTTTTCTTGTGTGTGGTATAATTATCTGTTTATCTTCCCAGGCATCTCATGATGTTGCAGAATAATATTTATGTGATGCTCAAGTTACCCAACAAGAATTGAGTTGCATCAGTTCTGAAATGTGACCAACGGAAGTGAAGGCAGCCCTGCGCTTCTTTCCTCATGCCTGTCTGTAGGGTGTGCTTCCTAGTTTTCTTGATTTTGCTGACATCACTTTTTTTTTTTTTGAGAGAGAGAGACAGAGGGAGAGAGAGAGGAGAGAGAAAATTGGTGCACCAGGGCCTCAGCCACTGAAATTGAACTCCAGATGCTTACATTACCTAGTGGGCAGGTGAAACCTTGCACTTGCCTTACGTTTGTGTGTCTGGCTTACGTAGAATCTGAAAAGTTGAACACGGGTCCTTAGGCTGCAAAGGCAAGTGTCTTAACCACTAATCCATCTCTCCATGAAATTTTTTTTTATAAAAAACAAAAGGTTGTATTCTTAGGTTCCACCACAATTTTGCTAGGGGGACACAGGGTGCCTGATTCCTACCATCTCTCCAGCCCTATTTTAGGGATTTGGATTCTTTACAATTAATTAAATTGGGAGACACAAAGACAAAGAATTAGAAGGGGAAAACATGAATTAGAAATTAGAAAAGCAATATAGAGAATCAGTGAAACCAAAAGAATCAAAAAATGCTGTGAAAAGACCAAAGTTAATAGTTCTTTAGGTAGATTAAGGAAAAAGTGATAATTCATTAATGAAAGAGGTGATTCACTACTTACAAGGATCAAAACAATTCTAAGAAAATAGTATGAAGTATATGCCACTAAGTTGGGTCGATAAGCTAGGTAAAATGGGCCAATTCATACCAACTCACCAACTCCCAAAGCTGATTAAAGAAGAGAGAGAAAATCTGAGTAGAGCACTTACAAGGAAGGAGATCGAATCAGCAACCACAAACCTCCCAACAATACCAACACCACTGAGCCAAAGACTATATCACTTCATTGGTGAATACCTCCAAACATTTATGGAAGAATGAACATTCTCAAACTCTTCCACATGAGGGTAGAATACTTCCTAACTCATTGATGAAGACACCATTATCCTGATGATAAAACCAGAGAAGCAGATAAAAAGAAAACTGTAGAAAACTATTCCTTACGTGTAAATGTAAGAAATCCTCACTACAAACCTTGGGAATGAAATTCAACAGCCTAGTAAAAGGATAAAACCAGATACACAAAGTGGCTCTCTTGAGACTATCTTCTCTTCTGCCAGGGTGGTGAAATCACCCCTTGAAAATGTGGTCTACTTTATTCTGTAATAAACTATCTTTTTTTTTTTTTTCAAAGTAAACTTGGCTGACCTGGAACTCACTCACTCTGTAGTCCCAGGCTGGCCTCAAACTCACAGCAATCCTCTGGCTTCTGCCTCCCAAGTGTTGGGAGTAAAGGCGTGCACCACCATGCCCTGCAAAGTTTATCTTCTACATGGTTTGTCTTATCTGAATTATTTTTTGTTTGTTTTGTTTTGTTTTTTCAAGGTAGGGTCTCACTTTAGCCCATGCTGACCTGGAACTCATTCTGTAGTTCCAGGCTGACCTCGAACTCACAGAGATCTCCCCAGTACTGGATTAAAGGCTTCATCGGAATTCTTTCAATGGAATCCATAAGGACCAGAGAGCTGAGGGAGTCCAGACTGAGATTGCAGTGATGATAATACCATGAGACCCTCCAAACTCATCTTGCATTGTGCATGTGTATTCCATTTTCCTTATCTACATTCATTTACTGATGGACATCACACAGCAACCTCAAGTTCAGTGAGAGACTCTGCCCCAGACAAATAGGGTGGAAGAGTCCTCTGGCCTCCACATCTATGTGTGGGGTGTGCACATCTACATACACATGTGCATATATTACACATACCACATACCACACACACACAAAATGACAATACTTCAAGTATGTCTTGAGCTCACAAAACTGTATTTTGTTTTCTCTTATAATGAAAGATCCCTCTCTGTCCCCATCTTTCCTTATGAAACTCTGTGCACATAAGGTCCTAAACTCTCCTTCACTTTGTCAACTTCCCATACATTATTTTAATTTCTGTATTTTCGCTGTGTCATAAGGTATTTCCTTCATTGATGTATCAGATACTTTATTTTTCCTATGATGCTTTTTCATCAATGTTTCTACTCAAGTTTGAAATAAGTATGTTTAAAGTTTCTGGAATTTTTGTTGTTATTGTCTAATTGTGTCTACTTGAATGTTCCCATTACTTTCCCCCCTTTTGGGGGTTTAAAAAATAATAAATAAAATATTTTTTAAAAAGAATCAGTGTGTTCCAGGCCTCAAAAAAATAGATCCTGTCCCATTGCACCACATAGCTTTGGTGCCCTGTAGCGCACTCCACAGCCCACCACATTCTTTCCCAGCACGGTGGACAATCCCACGCAAATGAGCACTGTCCCACCTCCAGCTCATGCCTTGGCTTCTCTGACTTTGCTGCCTAAAGCTCTCTATGCCTGTGAAGTCAGCTCTGAAGTAACTTTGGAGGCAACTGCAGCCAAAGAGATAAGATTCAGCTGATAAGTGTCCCGGCCTTTGTGTTCCTGGTGAGTTGCTCTGGACAGTTCTCTACAGTCCATAGAAAAAGCTCGGTTGAGATTTAGCCCTCTTGCAACACTGGCAACCAGCTCCATTGTTCCCCCACCCCATTTTCTGTTCTCCCCTTTCACTACCTCATTTGTAAGTCCTTGGGTTACCCGAAAATAAAACGTCTGCACACAAGTCTTACTGAGTGTGCACTGTAGAGGAACTTAAACTAGGATATCCACCACACATTAAATAAAGATCCTGAGTGGAAAGTAATGGTGTACTGTGATCTGAATGTCTGATTCCTCTAAATCCATATTTTGAAATCTTAACCCCAAAGTTAATGGAAATAGGGCTTTTAGAAGATGATTACGTCATGGGAGCAGAGCCCAGGTGAATGTGATTAGTGCCATTATAAAAGAGATCCAAGGGCTAGAAAGAAGGCTTAATGGTTAAGGTGTTTGCCTGTGAAGCCAAAGGACTCAGGTTCCATTCCCCAGAACCCACATAAACCAGATGCACAAGGTGGCACATGAGTCTGGAATTCGTTTGTAGTGGCTAAAGGCCCTGGCATACCCATTTTCTTTTTCTCTCTGTCTCTCTCTCTCTCTCAAATAAATCAAATCAAATTTAAAAAATTTAAAGAGATCCAAGAGACCTTCTTGTCTCTTCTTCCATGTAAGCTATAATGAAAACACAGCTGATATGAGGAGCGAGGCCATACTAGACACCAAATCTATGAGTGCCTTAATCTTGGATTTCTCAACCCTAGGACATGCGAATTAATTTTTTTTATATGCCACCTAGTCTGTTATTTTATTATAATAACCCAAATGGGTTAAGAAAGGAAAGGGCATTTTTAGTTGAAATCAGGTTCCCCAGTTTCCTTCAGATCATCCAGTAAAGCATATGTATTTTCCTTGCACATGTGAGTCTGTTGTCAGCAGTGGGGGGTAGCTGCACCCAGCTGTTATAGTTGCCTTCGTGTTATTGGACAAAGCAACTGACCAAAAGCCACTGATGGGGGAAAGACTGTGTTTTTAAAGACCTTACACTCTTGAGGAAAGCTCCATGATGGCAGGGAAACGACGGTAGAGGGCTAGCTGGATATCCCCTCCACCACAGCAGATGGAAAACAGCAGCAGGAGACTGACCCAAGCTCCGGCAAGGGAGAACTGGCTGTAACACCCCTAAGCCTGCCCCCAGCAAAACACCTCCTCTAGCAAGGCTGCGCCTTTCAACTTGCTACCAGCTGGGGACCAAGCATTCAAAGCACATGAGTTTACGGGGAATACCTGGTTCAAACCAGCACACCAGCACTGCTACGGTAGCCGAGGATCCTCCCACTTGTAGACCTTCACTTAAGTAAAGTCAGATCCTTAATTACACCTCAGACCATTTTTAAATAAGGCACTTGCCTTCCAAGTCTGATGACCAGATTGGATTCCCCAGTACCCATATAAAAGCCAGATGCACAAAGCAGTACAGGCATCTGGGGTTCAATTACAGCAGCTGGAGACCCTGGCATACACATTCTCCACCCCCTCACTCCTTGCAAATAAAAAAAAAAAAAAAAAAAAGATTAAGCAAAATTGAAAAGTACCTGTGGGCTCAGGTTCAACTCCCAAGACACCCACATAAGCAAGACACAAGACGTGGCAAGTGCTGCAGCAAGTAAGAAAAGCAGACTAGATCCCAGGGCAAAGGGCTTCTTTCCCTTCGTGCATCTTAACTTCATTCATCTCACTGTCTGATAAGCTATGCTATAATTTCCCCTGCTTCATGATTCCTGTGGTATTTGGCTATAGGATGCAGAGCCCAAATTAGGAGTTGTAAAAAGTTCTTTCCTGGTTAGAGAGATGGCTCATTGTTTAAAGGCGTTTGCCTGCAAAATCTGATGGCCTGGGATTCAATTCCTGTTGTAGCCCGGTTCTCATTGCTGGTAGAAATCACCCAACCAAGAGCAGTTTCTGGGAAAAAGAGATTTATTTTGGCTTACAGGCTCGAGGGGAAGCTCCATGATGGCAGGGGAAAACGATGGCATGAGCAGAGGGTGGACATCACCCCCTGGCCAACATAAGGTGGACCACAGCAACAGGAAGGTGTGCCAAACACTGGCAAGGGGACACTGGCTATAATACCCATAAGCCCGCCCCCAACAATACACTCCCTCCAGGAGGTGTTAATTCCCAAATCTCCATCAGCTGGGAACCTAGCATTCAGAACACCTAAGTTTATGGGGGACGCCTGAATCAAACCACCACACCATGTAAAGCCAAATACATAAAGCAATGCGTGCAATCTGAAGTTCATTTGCAGCAGCAGGAGGCCCTAGTGCTCTCTCTCTCTCTCTCGCTCTCTCGCTCTCTCTCTCTCTCTCTCTCTAATATTTTTAAAAATCAAAACATTCTTTCTGTTTTTATGATCTCATTGAAAAAGTACATACAGGGACTGGAGAGATGCTTAATGGTTAAGATGCATGCCTGCAAAGCCTAAGGACCCAGGTTCAATTCTCCAGGTCCCACATAAGCCAGATTCACATGGTGGTAGTACATGCATTTGGAGTTTGTTTTCAGTGGTTAGAGGCCCTGGCATGCCCATTCTCTCTCTCTTTTCTCTCTCTCTCCCTCTCTCTGTCCCTAATAAATAAGTAAAAATAAATCTTTAAAAAAAAAGACAGAAAGAAAGAAGAGTACATACAGGGCTGGGGAGATGGCTCAGCAGTTAAGGCACTTGCCTACAAAGCCAAAGGACCCAGATTCAATTCCCTAGGACCCACATAAGCCAGATGCACAAGGTGGCACATGCATCTGGAGTTGGTTTGCAGTGGCTGAAGGCCCCAGTGCACCCATTCTCCCTATGTATCTGCTCTTTCACTCTCTCTCAAATAAATTAAATAAATAAATAAATAATTTTAAATACACAATGTTTAACTTGTTAAATCTGCCTTCGGTTCTCCAACCAATGAATTGACTGATACTAATGGCATGTATAGGCAGATAGGAAGATGAGGCATATATACCACCTGGACAACTAAACAGTTTCCTTATCTGTAGAATGCAGAAGAAAGCCTGTACACTTAAATAGATGGGCAACATTTCCCAAAAAGTATAGCTTCCTTTGTTTAAACACCTCTGAGATGGTGCATGTTTTCAGATGATGAGATCTGTGTGGTAAGGGTCCTATGAGATGCTCGGGAAGTGCAGAAGTCTCTCCAGGTCTAGTCATACACACATCCATACAACATTGGCATATTCTCACACATAGCCTAGTCCAGATAACTTTAACTGGTCAAGTATACCTTGTCAGGGGCTAGAGAGATGGCTTAGCAGTTAAGGCATATGGCTGTGAAGCCTAAGGACCTAGGTTCAATTCTCCAGGTTCCACGTAAGCCAGATACATAATGGTGACACACGCGTCTTGAATTTGTTTGCAGTGGCTAGAGGCCCTGGCATGCCCATTCTCTCTCTCTCTCTCTCTCTCTCACTCTCCCTCTCTCTGCCTCTAATAAATAAATAAAAATAAAACCTAAAAAAAAGAAAAGAACATGTATACCTCATCAGTCTATGGTTACTCACTGCATATAAGAGCAAGGTTCAGAGTCCTTGGAGGCAAAGCAACTCCTCTCCCATCAATCAGGCTTTCAAATCTAGTGCGGCCTGAACCCACTCTGAAGGAAACACAGCAGGAGCCATGAGCTACCTCGGAGCTGTATCTTCAGTTCAGCCGTTTAACTTTTATTGCTAATTATAATAAAGATGAAAACGCTGCCCAGCGTGGTGGCACATGCTTTTAATCCCAGCGGTTGGGAGGCAGAGGTAGGAGGATCACTATGAGTTTGAGGCCATCCTGAGACTACATAGTGAACTCTAGGTCAGCCTGGGATAAGTGAAACCCTACCTCAAAAGGAAAAAATGAAAAGAAAGCAAGATGAAAATGCTGATGAAATCTTTAGCTCTAGTGACAAGACATACTGTGAATAACTCAAAAACTAAAGAATATGTTCCACTTCACATTAAAATTCACCTAATGGAACATGAGATATTAGGGTTGATTGGAGAGGGCGGTAACTTATTACCTTCTTTAGCTGATGCTTATTCCGGGGTAACAACTCTTCTACAGGCGAATCAGAATATATCAAAACCAAGTCCTAACTGTTCCAGCATAGTTATCCTTTTCTATAGTCTCCTGGGTATGTTTATCTTTCTCTTCAGTGTGAAGAATTTCTTCAATTATCTTTTGTAGAGCTGGCTCCATGGTCATGAGTTCATTTAGTTTGTCCTTTCATAAAAAGTTTGTCTTTCTACTTTGCTTATGAGAGACAGTTTTCCTGGATATAGTAATCTGAGTTGCCAGTTGTTGTCAACCAGAAGTTGAGGTGCAAGTTCGATTAAGAAATCTGGGCCTGGTTGTAATGACACACACCTTTAATCCCAGCACTCAGGAGGCAGACAGAGGTAGGAGGATTGCTGTGAGTTTAAGACCACCCTGAGACTACATAGAAGTTCCAGGTCAACCTGGGGTAGATCAGGGCCCTACTTCAAAAACAAACAAAAAAAGAAAGAGAAAGAAAGAAGAAAAATCTGGGGGCTGGGGAGCTGACTAAACAATTAAAGGCCCTTGCTTGCTGAGCCTGCCTACCTAGGTTCACTTCCCTAGTACTTGCATAAATCCAGATTCACAAAGTGGTACATGCATCTGGAATTTGTTTGCAGCAGCAATAGGCTTTGGCATACCCATTCTCTCTCTTTCTCCCTCTCTTTCTTTCTCATAAATTAAAATATACATATTTCGGGCTGGTGAGATTGCTTAGTGGTTAAGTGCTTGCCTGTGAAGACTGAGGACCCTGGTTCAAGGCTCAATTCCCCAGGACCCACGTTAGCCAGATGCACAAGAGTGCGCAAGCATCTGGAGTTCGTTTGCAATGGCTGGAGGCCCTGGCGTGCCCATTCTCTCTCTCTCTCTCTCTCTTTCTCTCTCTCTCTCTCTGCCTCTTTCTCTCTCTGTTGCTCTCAAATAAATAAAACAAAAAAATTTTAAAAAATATATACATATTTTAAATCTGGATAGGTCTTTTATATGCAACTTGGTATTTCTCTTTTGTACCTTTCAGTAATCTTTGTTCCACATATTTAGTGTTAACAACAATATGACACGAAGGGATGAGCTTCTTTTCTGGGCTTTGCTGTTTGATGTTCTAAATGCCTCCTATACCTGAGTGAGCATCTCGTTCTCTAGGTTTGGAGAATTTTGTGCTTTACTTTAACAACAAGAGCCTTTAGCTGCTGAGCCATCTCTCCAGCCCCTCTGTGCTATGCTTTTATTGGAAATGTTTGGGGTTTCTTTTGCCTTTAGTGTGCATTCTCTCTTCTATGCCCATGGTTTATAGGTGTGATATCTACATAGTGTGCCATAGACCTCAGATGTACTATTCATACGTTATTAATTTGTCATTGACTCTTCCAGTTCATCTATTGTCCTCCCTTTTGAGCCACACTATTGTTGAGGCTTTCCACAGAGGCTTTTTACTCAATTTATTGAACTTTTCATTTGTAGTATTTAAGGTTGATTTTTTTTAAAATATTTTATTTATGAGAGAGAAAAGGAGGCAGATATAGAGAGAATTAGCATGCCAGCACCTCTAGCCACTGTGAACAGACTCCAGACAAGTGCCACTTTTTACACCCAGCTTTACATGGGTAGTGGAGAATTGGACCTGTGTCCTTTGGCTTTGTCGGCAAGAGCCTTAACTGCTAAGCCATCTCTCTAGCACTAAGGTTGATTTTTTAAAAAAAATTTATTTTGTTTATTTTTATTTATTTATTTGAAAGTGACAGAGAGAAGGAGGGAGAGAGAGAAAGAGAGAGAGAGAGAGAGTGAGAGAGAATGGGCACACCAGGGCTTCCAGCCACTGCAAACGAACTCTAGATGTATGCGCCCCCTTGTGCATCTGCCTAATGTAGGTCCTGAGGAATCAAGCCTCGAACCAGGGTCCTAGGCTTCACAAGCAAGCGCTTAACCGCTAAGACATCTCTCCAGCCCTTGATTTTTTTTTCCAGTATTTCCATCTGTATGGAATTCTACGTTTTTGTCCTATATTAACTTCCTTGTTTTACTCAGCTGTTTGTCTTCTGTACTAATTCAAGAGTTTGTGTCTTCTAAGATTACCTCAAACATACTTATAATCACTCTTCTGAATTCTTTAACTGGGATTTCATCTAGTTTACTCTCACTGGAGGCCATTACTGTGGGATTAGTAGGTTTGGGAGGAATCATGTTGCATTGGTGTTTGTTTTTTTCTAATGTGTTTACATTGGGACTTGTGCATCTGGAGTCAAATCATTGGTTGGATTTGTTTAAAAATCACCCTAGTTTTTTCAGTGGAAGTGGTTGCAATGCTAACAACGTGCTAAGATGTAGTAGGGTTGGTGTGATGCTTTTCTCTGCTATACTAGAAGTCTAGTTTGGTAGCTACACCCTCAGCCTGTGTTTGGTGCACCAGCCCCAATCTCCAGTACTACCCTGAGAATAGAATACCATCAGCAAAATCAATCACTAACGAAGGACAGTACAGAAATAGTCAAATAATAAACAATTGCCCCTTTACCATCTACCATGTTAGGGAGCGTGAAGGTTAATCTCAATTGTTAACTTTATTGAATCCAGAATCATGTAGGAGGCAATTCTCTGACCATGTCTGTGAAGGATTTCTAGATTAGCTTAATTGAGGTGGGAAGACACCCTAACTGTGTGTGGTGCCATGTCGTGGGCTGAGAGGCCTGGACTGAGTATAATGGAGAAAGTGAGCCAAGCATCAACATTTATTGCTCTCTGTTTCTTCACTGTGGATGCAATGTGACCAGCTGCTTAATGCTTTTGAGATGGACTATAATCTGACATGAACCCTTTCTCCTTTAAATAGCCTGCCATCAGGTACTTATGGAAGCAATGCAAATAGTAACTAGCTCAGAAACTTGATACTGAGAGGTAGAGCTGTCACTGTGATAAACTTGACCATGTGGTTTGTAGGCCTTTGAAATGGGTTTGTGGGAGAAATGCAGAGGAATTTGGAAATTTGGCTCGAAAAGCTCTAGAATGCTATAAGCAGAACTTAATGGACCATGCTAATAGGAATTCGGAAAACCAGAAATGGTAACAGAACCAAGAGCAGTGAAGGTTTGCTTCATGATGCTTTAGAGAGGAACAAGGACTCTATTGTAATGGGACCAAATGCAGTTCATGTGATATTCTTGTGACAAGGAAACTGGTTGCATTCTGCCCATGTGCTGAGAATGTCAATAAGGCTAGATTCAACAGTAATGGGTTAAACTGGACATGGTGGCTCACACCTATAATCCCAGCTATTGGGAGACTAAGGTTGGAAGATTTCCATGAGTTCGAGGCCAGCCTGGGGCTAGAGTGAAGCCCTACTCAGAAAACAAAAAAAAAGAGTAATGCGCTAATTGGTTTGGTGAAGGGAATCTCAAGGCAGGACAGCATTCAGGGTGTGGAATAGTTACTACTCACCACTCTGATCCTCATCTACAGTGTGAGAGAGCAACAAGCAGAGCAAAAAGATATGAAAAATGTGCCATTTGCAGGGAAAGGAGCAGGTTTAAAGTACAGACACGGCAGCTATACTGCATCTGTAATTATTATAGAGATCACCATCATTAAAAAGAAATCTACTGTTATGGACAGAGAAATAAAAAAATTTGACCCAAGGGCAAGGCCCTACCTATAGAAGGCTCTATCTTGTGAAAATCCAAATTGATTTGAATAGAGAGAGCATAAGTGGTGAATGCCACTGAAGAGACTCCTGGCTAGAAAAAAAAGAACATCTTTTTCAGGAAATGTTTTCATGGGCTTAGTACATGGAAGCTGGTACAACTGTGGTCCCTGGTCCCAAGGAGCCAGGCTCCACCCCAAGCTGACAGCAGAACTTAGCAGTGTGATTCATGTGGAACTGGTTTTGGAGGCAGGAATGATGCAAGATTGAGGGAATTATATAATCTTGCACCATGATTTCAGAGAGCCACTGAAGCCTGGTCAGGCCAAGTGTTGCAGGGTTGGAGTCGCTGCAAGGATGTCCTGAGAGCTCATTACATGAGGTGAAGTATGAGTTGCAATGGAGACCTGAGGATGTTGGAGATGGTGGGACCATGGGACTTTCCCTGAGAAAAGCTGCAGTCTGTGAGTGGAGCTGGTCCAAGAGAGAGGCCATAAGTGTTACAGGCAACAGAGCTGGAGGGTGGGGCTACCCAAGCCTTTTGGAGCCTGATAATCCCATCATGTGCCCAGATGCCTAACATGGAGCTACAGGACTTGATATTTGCCCTGCTGTGTTCAGATTTTTATTTGGTCTGACATTTCATGTTATTTCCCATTTCTTCCTTTAAGAATGAGAATGCTTACTTTGTGCCATTGTATATTAGAAATATGCATCTTGTTTATTAACTTTTTAGGGCTCTCAGTTAAGACATCGCTTTGAGTCTCAGAAGGCACTTTGTACTTTTAAACAGTGTTAAAACTCTTAAAGACCATGGGACTTTTGAAGTTGGACTGTTTTACACTATAATATGGTCATGAACTTTGAGGAACAAAGAGGAGGGTTTTCCCAAAGTCTCCAACCCCCCCATCCCCCCCACCCCCAGGTCTGGGCTTCACATGCCTTTTGTCTCCCTCTTTTCTTTTTCTGTTATTTAAAATGTCTGTTACTAGCCTGGGCGTGGTGGTGCTCACCTTTAATCCCAGCATTCAGGAGGAAGAGGTAGGAGGATCTCTGTGAGTTTGAGTCTAGCCTGGAATTACTGAATGAGTTCCAGGTCAGCCTGGGATAAAGTGAAACTCTACCTTGGTAAAAACAAAAATGTCTGTTACTGGGCTGGAAAGATGGATGAGCAGTTAAGGCACTTGCCTGAGAAGTGTAAGGACCCAGGTTCAATTCCCCAGAACCCATGTAAGCCAGATGCACATTATGGTACATGTATCTGGAGTTTGTTTGCAGTGTATAGAAACCCTGGTGGGCCTATTCACTCTCTATATATCTTCCTCTTTCCCTCTCTCTCAAATAAATAAATAAATAAATAAATAAATATTTTTTAATTATTAAAAAAAAGTCTGATACTGTAAGTACAGAGCAGATGTGGCAGTCAGCTTCAGTTGCCTGAATGAACTTCCAAGCCAGGCACCAGTTATGGAGGAAGGGATTTATTGAAGCTTACAGATAGAGGCGGAGATCCATGATGGCAGAAGAAGCCACCCCACTTTCACAGGTCCATGCAGACAGAGATGCCACCACCACACCATAAGCAAGGGCAGTCCAGGAACTTCAGGCGGAACTCAGACACTCTGCATATCTTTAGCTGGAAATTCCAGATCTGCCTCCAGTAGCAAACACTTAGGGCTGGACCCCAGGATCTGCCCAATGGTATCTTCTCCAGCCAGTTGGAAATGCAAAAAACTTTACTAAAATTCCTGAATCTATTGGGGTACATCCATTCAAACGACCACAGCAGATTTCCCCACTGATTTTTCTCACTGATTCCTCTGAGATGAACCCTGAATTTTCTCTGTTGTTCTGCTTTGGAAAATTTTCAATTTTGCTTTGCTAGTAAAACTAGAAATTTTCATCCACCACTGGCCTCTTCTGTGCAGTTATCCAACTTTCCTTAGAGATTCTAGAGGACCACGCCTGGGTGTCATCTGCCATCTTCCATTCTCTGATCCTAGACTTTAAAACAATTATTTTTTAATATGCTTATTTATTTGTGTGTTGGGGGCATGTATGCCATGTTGCACATGTGAAGCTGAAAGGACAAGTTTGAGGTGTCTGTGTCCCACCTTCCTTGACACAGGGTCTCTTGCTACTACAAACAAACTGGAGACTGCAAATAAACATCAGACTGGCTGGCCCAAGAGCTGCTGATTTTCTCTGTTGTGTCTCTCATTGTCTAGGGACATTGCCATCACAGCTGTGTGCATTACTTTGCACCAGGCTTTATGTGGGGCCTGAGGAATTGAAACTGGGCAGGTAGGCTTTGCATGTGAACACTTTAACCTCTGAGCCATCTCCTCAGACCTGATCCTAGGTTGTTGTTTCTGTTTATTTGTTGGTTGTGTTGGTTGGTTTGTCATGGGTTTTCTGAGATAGGGTCTTGCTCTAGCTCAGGCTGATATGGAATTCACTATATAGTCTCAGAGTAGCCTTGAACTCACAATGATCCTCCTACCTCTTCCTCCCAAGTGCTGCAATTAAATGATCCTAGGTCTTAACCATAGGTAATAAAGCTATGGAAACTTTAAGTGATCATTTAACTCCTCCTTCATTCTTTCATCTCTGAAATATCCCATAATTCTACAGTACATGTACATATAAACTTCAAAATAGAAATGGCTATAATCCCTATTAGATATTAATGCTACTCTCACTTTGGATAGAGAATCTTCTCTTTTCAGGTGGCAGTGACCTTGGGACGACTCAGAAGGTGTCATGGTGCTGAAAAGAAGTGACTAGAGTACCGACTAACATCTCCATCACACCTTCCAAGGCTCAGGGTCTAATGCGGAAGAGGTGGCAGAAAGAATGTAAGAGCCAAAGGAAGGGTAGGACTCCTTACAACGTGTTCCCTTAGGACAAAAAATGGCCTCGATATCCATGACCTCATAGTGCCCGACACTACCTACACAAGACCATTGTAAGAGGAGGGAAAGATCATGACATCAAAATAAAAGAAAGACTTATTGAGATGGGGAGGGGATATGATGGAGAATGGAATTTCAAAGCGGGAAAGGGGTGGAGGGAGGGTATTACCATGGGATATTTTTATAATCACGGAAAATATTTTTTAAAATTAAGAAAAAATTAAATTAAATTAAAAAAAAATGTAATCTGCAGGCTTAACCAGTCCTTTTCTTTGCTCTCTCTTTTTTTGTTTTTCGAGGTAAGGTCTCACTCTAGCCCACGCTAACCTGAAATTCACTATGTAGTCTCAGGGTGGTCTTGAACTTACAATGATCCTCTTACCTCTGCCTCCCCAGTGCTGTGACTAAAGGTGTGCGCCATCACATCTGGCCCTAGATTGCACTTTAAAAAATTATTTATTTATTTACAAGCAAAGAGAAGGGCTGGAGAGATGGATCAGCAGTTAAGGCATTTGCCTGCAAAGCCTAACAATCCAAATTCAATCCCCCAGTACCCATGTTAAGCCAGATGCACAAAGTGGTGCATATATTTGGAGTTTGTTTGCAGCTGCTGGAGGCCTTGGTGCACTCATTCTTTCTCTCTCTCTCTCTACTTGTAAATTAATAATTTTTTTTAATCAGTGCTTGTCTGCAAGCAGAGAGAGACAGACAGAAAAAATGGCCACTGCACACGGACTCCAGATGCAAGTACCACTTTGTGCATCTGGCTTTACATGAGTAAAGAATCAAACTGGGGAATCAAACTTGGGTCATTAGACTCTGCTGGCAAGCATCTTAACCAGTGAGCAATCCCTCCAGCTGGATTATACTTTTTGTGAAAAAAAAAGTCTTTTGAGGGGCTGGATGCGCATACCACACAAGCACAAATGCCAGCATCTCTTGCTGCTGCAAATGAATGTCTATCTTTAACATGAGTGGCTGGGGAATTGAACCTGGGCCAGCAAGCTTTACAAGCAAGCACTTTTAACTGCTGAGTCATCTCTCCATCCCCAATTGCTCATATTTTAAAAGTCTTCTGATGCTTAAAATATGGTATTGTAACAGATCAACCATTTTTCCAACTAACCAACTCCTACCCCTTACCACATTGAAATCCACAATATTCTTTTAACATATGACACTGTGTTTTAAAAGCATTAGAATTTCTTCTACCACAAATGCTCTCTACAAATTCTTCTTGTCCATTCGCTTTGGGAAATGTCTCTCCATCGCATTACTTACACGTGATCAGCAATGTGAAGTTTGGTTGGATCTCCAACCTCCAAAGTAACTGCCTTCGCCTTGCCTCTGCATTCATGAACTTTTTGTCACTGTAATCAAAATATCTTACAGGAACAGCTTAAGGGAACAAGGATTTATTATTGCTCGAGCTTTCAGAGGGTCAGTCCATCATGCTGGGAAGGCATGGTAGGGAAGGGCACTTCATGTTGGCATCAGAAGCAGTGGAAAGAGGTACGAGTCCTCAGCTTGCTTTCCCCTTTTCCCCCTTTTATTCTGCCCCTGGCCTGTGAGATGGTGCTGCCCATACTCAGGATGGATTTCGCCCCCTTAGTTAAATCCTCTGTGGAAGCACGATCACAGGCACCCTGAGAGGTATGCTTTTACCAGGCCCTTAGATTCTAAATTCGGTCAAGTTGACAGTGAAGATTAATCATGACAACCTCTATCAGAGCCCTTGGCAGTGTGAATTTAAATAAGACTAAGATTCTCAAAATGCTGTTTAAATAAGGAATGCAAATGGTATGGGTTTATTACTTGTTTATACATGAAAGAGAAAGGGCGTCACGAAGCTCTTCTCACTTGGTAAGAAAACTTGCAGGCATTTTAGAAAAGAGAAACTAATTGAAATGTTGTTACTTGAGCAAGAATTATTAAGTAAGCCTACCTATCATAATTACAGACTTCTATAATTATAAGTTTCTTCTCACAGGATGTAGCAAGATTAAAACAGGATACGTGAGGGTTTTTTCACCTAAGTGGTCACACTGGACCAGAGAATAAGAGTGATAATTTTATGAATATCCTAAATTCTCTACTTAAACAGAACAGGCTTTATGATCTGAGCTAATGTCCTTTCTCCTGCATTCTGAGGTGTAACATCGGCTTTCTCTTGCTGAGTAAGTTATCATGAGCTGCATCCCGATGGCCTTCTGATTAGAGAATAAAGCAAGTCTGAGAATCTAAAAATTTGTTGTATAAAAAAAAGGAAGGAAGGGGAAGACATAAATTTTAACAAATAGACTATTAGGCATATCATGTTTTCTTTCACATAATTCAGTCTACTTTGCCATTGAGTTAGATCTCCTAAAAGATTATTTACCCTCTGTGTGTGTGTGTGTGTGTCTGTGTGTTGCTGGGGATCAAATTCATGGTCTTTAACATGTTAGCAGATGCTATTCCACTGAGTTCAGAGTGGTGAATTTAACCATCCCCATGTCTGTCAAAGGGAAAAGAAAGTGTAATCATCTTTCTATTAGCCAAATCTCTAATGTCATACAGGATTCACAAAGAGCAACTCATACACTGACTCAAAATGAGTATCTACCACATTTCCTGGAGCAAGTTTAGATTTAATATGTACCTCTACAGAACAAAACTCAAGATACTTGAGCCAATCCTGTCAATATTTTTCTTACTTCAGCAGTACATCACGTGAAGCAGAGTATAAAGGGCCCAGCATATGTCTTCATGCACCCGCACTCCTTTGTCAATGTTCCCTGTCTTTATGCACATGCGCTCATTTAGCTCAGGGGATTTGCTTACACCTGAAGCCTCCCAGGGCTAGAGTCTTACCAGCCCAATATGATATTCTAGCCCTAACATCTTGCTTTTCACCCACTAGAAGTTACTGGTGTTACTGCTGACTGACTGGCTAACGTGATAAATTGAACTAAAGACGATAATCA
This sequence comes from Jaculus jaculus, assembly GCF_020740685.1. Classification (NCBI taxonomy): domain Eukaryota; kingdom Metazoa; phylum Chordata; class Mammalia; order Rodentia; family Dipodidae; genus Jaculus; species Jaculus jaculus. Next base: position 48,496,372 of record NC_059102.1, read on the forward strand.
TTGAAGCATCATTTGCATTTGGATTGAATTCTATTAAATGATTAATGCTGGGTATATTAGAACCAGTAGTATATCAGAACCATTTCCTGTTGGAGAGGAAGAAAGAGAGATAAAGAGAGAGAGAAAGTTGGTTTCTAGGGATCTATCAAATCTCAGTTTCTAGTCAATTCTTTTTTTTTTTAATTTTTATTTATTTATTTGACAGCAACAGACAGAGAAAGAGGCAGATAGAGAGAAAGAATGGGCACTCCAGGGCCTCCAGACACGTGTGCCCCCTTGTGCATCTGGCTAACGTGGGTCCTGGGAAATGGAGCCTTGAACCGGGGTCCTCTGGCTTCACAGGCAAGCACTTACCTGCAAAGCCATCTCTCCAGCCCTAGGCTATTCTTTTTCTAACTTTAAAATTAATTTTAATTTTAAAAATATTTTATTTATTTATTATTTTTTATTTAGCTATTAATAAGTAGAGAGAGAGTGTGTGTGTATGGGCATGCCACGGCCTCTTGCCACTGTAAACAGATCCCAGATGCTTGTGTCCTTTTATATATTTGTCTTTATATCAGTACTGGAGAATTGAACTCAGGCTGGCATTATTTGCATGCAAGTACCTTTAACCACTGAGCAACCTCTCCAGCCCTGATTTTAATTTTTTAATTAACACCTAAAAAATACATAAAATACATGTAAGGAGTGCAGTAGTAGAATCTGGTACATGTTTGCAATATGTAGTCATTCCAGTCTGCTCATTAGATTGACCTAACCTGAAAATTGTGTAAATTTAGAGTACAGGGACTGGAGAGATGGTTTAGCAGTTAAGGCACATGCCTGTGAAGCCTAAGGACCCAAGTTCAATTCTCTAGATCCCACGTAAGCCAGATGTACATGGTAGCACATACATCTGGAGTTCATTTGCAGTGACTAGAGGCTCTGTTGTACCCATTCTCTCTCTCCCTCTCTCCTTCCCTCTCTCTGTCTCTAATAAATAAATACATGAAAATATTAAAAAAGAATTTAGTGTACAGAGGAGAGCCTCATTTTGGTGTCCTCTGAATTGTTTTTTGTCAACACAAGTATCAGGGATAGAGTACAGATAATCATTTCTTATTATTCACAAAAAGGGAGCCAATCTAAACTTTCCAATGTAAATATTTCAGTGTAAGCCTATGAGAGTCCTGGTTATTGTCTGTACTTGGCATTCAGAATGCAGTCAGTCTTCAGATGTCAGCTGGAATAGAAATTAATTTACAAGTAACAAATACACAATTCACATTAAATGACAGAGAAAATAGGTCCATTGCTGAACTTTTCTATTCCTGTATTAAGAACAACCTTGGAAAAGGAAGCACCCTTTATACTATGTACTTAAAGTGAAAGGAAGAGGTATTTCAGTGTTACATGGCATTATCTCTGCCAGGCACACATGAATGGTTCATAAGAAGCAACCACTCACTTACGATTGCATCATATCATTCAAACCATACCACGCTCACAGGGAGTTGGCGGCTGGGGAGTGCCTCCTTCATTCTCTGCAACTGGTCCCATCCCTGCAGAGGGTGCCTCCTTCTGTCTAATCTCTCTAAACCAGCCACTTGTGCCCTGCCTCTCCCAGCACTGGGTTCCTTCAGCCCAGGAACTATTAATCCATAGTTAGACTCTTTCAGGGAGACTAGTAACCAGGCGAGCCTTAGAAGAGAGACCAAGAAGAGAATTTAAATAGACATAATGGATGTATCTTCCAATTTTCAGTCAAATCAACTGTTTCTCATCTGTGAAAGACAAGGCCTTAAGCACGGCAGGGTCATGGTGACTCTGAGAAAAAGGGAAGGTGGTGGGAAGTGAGAGTGGGTAGCAGATGCTAGTCAGCAGCTGGAGCTGCAGTGGAGCACACAGCGCAGAGCCCCAGCGCGGAGAACAGAAAGCTGGGTGTAAAGAGCCGCTTCCACCCAGGCGCCTTGCCAGCTGACTGTTGACAACTTGGGATGCACAAGTATTTCAGGATGCAACGCATCACCTCTATTACTTGTCTTCTCATTACTGGGACAAAACAGCTGATGAAGATCAGTTTAAGGGAGGAAAGGTTGATTCAGGTTACAGTGCCGGGTCACCGCGCGTGGTGGCGGGAAGGCATGTAGTAGGAACCTGAAGCAGGTCTAGTCACATTCCGCCTACAGTGGGCATGCAGAGCGATGAATGCCTGTGCTCAGCCAGCTCTCTCCTTTTTATTTACTCTAGGATGCCAGGCCATAAAAAAACAGTTAAGGTTGATCTCTCCACCTCAAGATTACTGTGGTGGTTTGAATAGACTAGATGCCCCCCAATATATTCAGTTGTTTATTTGTTTGTAAATTGCATCTGCAGTCACCTGGCTGGAGGCCATGTCACTGGTGGCTCTTAAGGTGTGGTGTGGGTTTCAGATTTCAATCTAAAGATATGCAAAGTGTGCCTTCAGATTTCAATCTAAATATTTGCAAAGTGTGCCTAGCTGGAGTTCCTGAAGTGTGCTGTGGCTTTTGGGCTTTTGGCTTGTGCTTCTTCTCTCTCTGCTTGGTCCTGTGAAAGCTGGCCAGTTTCTTCTGCCATTATGGAATTTCCCCTGGATCTGTAGGCTTCAATAAATATCCCTTCCTCCATAACTGTGCCTGGTCTGAAAGTTCATCTCAGTGAACCTGAAGCTATCTGCTACAATAACCTAATCAAAATAATCCCTTATAAGCAACACCAGAGGTAACCTAAATGAAATAATCCTTCACAGGTGATTCTAGGTCTTGTCAAATTAGCACTGTAATAAACCATCACATCACCCAATATTCAATATATACAACCAACACTAAACTCATATTACTAATATGTCCTTATTGAGCAAAACAAGTTTTGGCATGAGATAAATGTGAAAACTGGCACCATCACTCAAGAAGAACTGATAAATGTGTGGCTTTCTATGAATTTTTACAACATTCATTCAATTGAACAGCAAATATATTTTGTCTCAATTTCTAGTGTTTGAGGTAATATTTTATTCTACCATATTGTTTTTCACTTGTGCTTAATTGCCAGAATGATTCTATTTTATTGTTTTAATAAGGTAGAACACTTTCAGATCTTTATATGTCCAGTGAGTTTTCCTGCCAGTCTGGAAAGTGAAACACCTATGAAAGGGAAGAAGAGAGAAACCAGCACATAATGCTGAAAATATATTTTGATTACTATTTTTACTTATAAGGTTTATAGAGATACTTGATTGGTTCTCTGTGCACTTAGCTGATCACTTTTTTAAAAAATTTTTATTAGCATTTTCCATGATTATAAAAAAAATCCCATGGTAATTCCCTCTTTCCCCCCCCCCCCACACACACACTTTTTTTGGTTTTTCAGTGTAGGGTCTCACTCTAGCTCAGGCTGACCTGCAATTCACTATGTAGTCACAGGGTGGCTTTGAACTCATGGTGATCCTTCTACTTCTGCCTCCCGAGTGCTTCGCCACCACGCCTGGCCTGATCACCTTTTAATGAAGAGATAGGTTTCAGTATAAGTTTAAAAAAAGAAGCTGGAGAGATGGCTTAGCAGTTAAAGTACTTGCCTGCAAAGCCAAAGGTCCCAGGCTCAATGCCCCAAGATGCATGGAAGCCAGCTGCACAAGATGGTGAAAGCAGCTGGAGTTATTACGCAGCAGCTGGAGGCCTTGGCATGCCCATTCTCTGTCTCTCACGATGTGCCTCTTTCTCTCTCTCAAACAAATTTAAAAAAAATTTTAATAAATAATTTTTTTTTTTTTTTGGTTTTTTTGAGGTAGGGTCTCACTGTGGTCCAGGCTGACCTGGAATTAACTCTGTCATCTCAGGGTGGCCTTGAACTCATGGCAATCCTCCTACCTCTGCCTCCCGAGTGCTGGGATTAAAGGCATGCGCCACCACGCCCGGCTAATAAATAAAATTTTTTTAAAGGAGCTAAAAGAGAAAAGTTAAGTGGGTCTCTCTGGATGTGGAGATTAGCCATAACATTTTCTAAACCATCTAGAAAGAGTATGCATTGTTATTATTAACTGGGTTTGGTTATTTTGTTTTGTTTCACTTTGTTTTGTTTAAATTACACTGGCACATTTTTTTTTAATTGGGCCAGCATTGTCAGGATGGGTAGAAAAAAGCTACTGTCAAATAATATTCTAATCACTCATGTTCCCTTACTGGGACACTGTGAACAGTTGTAGGACCTGTGAGAGCGCTCACTCTCAAAAGAAGAAAAGAAACACAATGTAAAAAAAGTCCTGTCACCCCAAATTGGGTAATGATAAGTGACAGAAAAAGAAGTGTACTTAAGTATAAGATTTCCTGGAGCAATGTTTTTTTTTATGTTTTAAAATATTTTTATTTATTTATTTGAGAAAGAGAGAGAATGCCAGGGCCTCACGCTATTGCAGTCAAAATCTAAATTCAGTCATCACTTTGTGTGTCTGCTTCACATGGTGCCGCAGTCAGGTTCGCATTGCTGGCAGAAATCACCTGATCAAGAGCAGCTTGTGGAATGGAACAGTTTATTTTGGCTTACAGACTCGAGGGGAAGCTCTATGATGGCAGGGGGAAACGATGGCATGAGCAGAGGGTGGACATCACCACCTGACCAACATCAGACAACAGCAATAGGAGAGAGTGCCAAACACTGGTGTGGTGGTTTGAGTCAGGTGTCCCCCATAAACTTAGGTGTTCTGAATGCTAGGTTCCCAGCTGATGGATATTTGGGAATTAATGCCTCCTGGAGGGAGTGTATTGTTGGGGGCGGGCTTAAGGGCTTTATAGCCAGTTTCCCCATGCCAGTGTTTGGCACACCCTCCTGTTGCTGTAGTCCACCTTATGTTGGCCAGGGGGTGATGTCCACCCTCTGCTCATGCCATCGTTTTCCCCTGCCATCGTGGAGCTTCCCCTCGAGCCTGTAAGCCAAAATAAATCTCTTTTTCCCAGAAGCTGCTCTTGGTTGGGTGATTTCTAACAGCAATGCAACCCAGACTGCAACAACTGGCAAGGGAAAACTGGCTATAAAACTCATAAGCCTGCCCCCAACAATATACTGCCTCCAAGAGACGTTAATCCCCAAATCTCCATGAGCTGGGAAGACTGGCATTCAGAACAACTAAGTTTATGGAGGACACCTGAGTCAAACCACCACTCATGGGTAATGAGGAATTGAACCCAAGCCAGCAGGCTTCGCAAACAAGTGCTTTTAACCACTGAGCAATTTAAAGACATCAAGAATGAAGAATAAATTTGTTTTCGTTTTTGAGGTAGGGTCTCGCCCTAGCCCAGGCTGACCTGGAATTCCCTATGTAGTCTCAGGATGGTCTCAAACTCACCGATCCTCCTACCTCTGCCTCCGAGTTTTAGGATTAAAGGCGTGCGCCGCCACACACTGCTTTGAAGAATGAATTTGGACACCTCAGGCACGAAGGTGACAGAGGACACATCTAGGCAAGAAAATTCAGCCTGAAAATAAAAAGTAATATGAGCTATTGTAGAGCTATCATGACTTGAGAACATGGACAGTGTGTCAAGCAGAAGGTAAGGACAAGCATGAGGTACTTTGCTGTCAACATGACAAATGACTAAGAAAGAAAATGTCTTCCAGCATAAGAACTACTGCATCTGGAACGAGGGAAGCCTGCTGTAGAAAGAACCACTTCATCAGACTGAGCGGAGGACCTAACACTAGTGTCTTTTATCTCAAAGGTCCTGGGAGAAACAGTTCTGGAAACCTAGTTTAAAGGTAGAAGTAAGGCAGACAAGAGAGGGGCATACCTACAAAATGTAGGGTATCTCATATCTGGAATGCTTGAGACCAGGTTTTTTTTTTTTAATTAAAAAATTTTATTAACATTTTCCATGATTATAAAATATATCCCATGGTAATTCCCTCACTTCCCACCCCCACACTTTGGTTTTTTTTTAATACATCAAAATATTTTCATGTACATAATAGAGTATCTTGGGGCTAAGACCCATCCATACCACACATAAAATTCATTTATGTTTCATGAATATCTTATATACATAGTTTGAACATAATTTTATACAGTATTTTATAAAAATATATTGCACTGTGGGAGAAGTTACATGATAGATTTATTAATTGTCGAACAAAGAAACTCATAAAGACATGTAATACACACAGTGGTGATTATTGAGTACAGGTGGGTTATTCCAAAACGGAAAAACTCACAGATGCAATCTAGTGATATCCTTAGTTTTGGGGTTGATGGAAGCTACTAGTCTGCTAAAAATTCACTTAAGGACTGGAGAAATGGCTGAATGGTTAAGACGCTTGCCTGCAAAGCCAAAGGACCCAGATTCAATTCCCCAGGACCCATATAAGCCAGATGCACAAGGCGGTACATGTGTCTGGAGTTTGTTTGCAGTGGCTGGAGGCCCTGGTGCTCCCATTCTCTCCTTCTCTCTCTCTCTCTCATAAATAAATAAAATATTTTTTTTAAATTCATTTAAAAGGTTTCCCCTGGTAGCCAAAAAGAAGGTAGGTCAGACACAAAGATGAGCAATCAATGGCTATTAAGGGGACTAAAATTAGCCCAAGATAATTTGGCTCTGGATCCATAACATTTTAACTCTCCACATTCATTATTTTATAATCAGTCATACAGCCTTGTGGAATTAACACGGATGTGACGTTCTCCTCCACAGGAACCTCAGGTTATCATTTCCTCTATTGGCCATGCATCCCACCTAGTGTATGTGGAGGGCTAATGCTGTTTTGTGTCCCATGGCACTCAGAAGGCTCACTATTAGGATTTGATGGATACAGAGTTGAGTAGTAAGTGGCAGCAGTCTTTAGGAAAAAGAAATTGTTGTTCAAACCATTAAGGAAGCAGTCCCTGGATTGTATCAGTATTAGTAGTCATCATGATCAGGCCTGGTGTTTTTTTTTTCTGTCCTCTGCATCTGATATAACATTTACATGTTATATACGATAATAGTATATAAAAAAAACACAAAAAAATATATGGAACGTAGAAGTTCTACTAAAGTCTACTAGAATGTGTCCTCAGAAGTAGTTGTCACAACTTTCAGGTAAGAAATACGAATCCAAGCAGGGCGTGGTGGTGCACACCTTTAACCCCATCACTTGGGATAGAGGTAGGAGAATCACCATGAGTTCAAGGCCACCCTGAGACTACATAGTGAATTCTAGGTCAACTTGGGCTAGAGCAAGACCCTACCTTGAAAAGCCAATGAAAGAAAGAAAGAAAGAGGGCTGGAGAGATGGCTTAGCGGTTAACCGCTTGCCTGTGAAGCCTAAGGACGCCGGTTCGAGGCTCAGTTCCCCAGGTCCCAGGTTAGCCAGATGCACAAGGGGGCGCACGCGTCTGGAGTTCGTTTGCACAGGCTGGAAGCCCTGGCGTGCCCGTTCTCTCTCTCTCCCTCTGTCTTTCTCTCTGTGTCTGTCACCCTCAAATAAATAAATAAAAAAAAATTAAAAAAAAAAAAAAAAAGAAAGAAAGAAAGAAAGAACCCAAACCCCTGATTGGGTCTTTCCATCCATGCTAAAGGGAGTCTTTAATGTGGCAGCTTTTGTAGTTTTCAATTTTATTTATTAATTTATTCTTAAATATTTTCATTGTGTATATTTCATTGTACATGTAGTAACAGTAATAGTAATTACACAAAGCCATTTTCATATAGGCATTAATTATGCATAAAGCATATTCCTCCATATCTCCCTCCTCCTTCCTCCCTCCTGGGGTTATGGTATTCACTGTTGGGTCATGAAGGCCTCAGACAGTCGCTGTTGGGTAGTGAGAGACCATGCTGTAGGGTATTCCTATCCACTCTGTGGCCCTTACACTCTTTCTGCCTCCTCTTCTCAATTTTCCCTGAGCCATAGCAGGTCTGTTGGCAGTCTGACTTGGTGTTAAGTTCTCTGTGGCCTCTGGATATCTGTTTGATGATATTTGATTGGTCACCATGTCTGTCATCATCTCCCTGGAACTGGTTGTCAGGCTAGCAGTAAGAGCAGTATTCATGACGTCTCTTCCCCTGTAATTTCTCCTGGGACCTGGCAGATATGGTAGAAGTGGCATGTCTCATGGTGGGTAGTCAGCTATCTTTTTGTCTTATTGATAGATCTTTGTTCTTCTCTATTTTCTCTGTCTTATGTAAGATAAAACAGAGTCTCCAACCAAGAATGAGAGTAGCTTGGGGTAAAGGGGGTATAAAAAATTACTTGAGGTACTTTGTGGTGTGCTAGCCAACTCTTCTCCAGAGAGCAGTGGAGGATTCTCTCTGAAGTCTGTGAGTTTCCTGACAATGGGATTCTGAATCGGCCTCTAGTGCCAGATATGAGTTCTCTCCCACTGAACAGGCCTCATGTCCAATCAGAACAGTCAATCAATCAGAGAGCAGCTGGTTACTTGGAGAGGCTGTGTGCCTCAATTGCACAAGTGTGTACTTCTTGTCTGGCTGGTTGCTTTCATAGTCTATAGGGTCACTTGCTTATTCACATTGTTGGTGACTGTTGTTTTCCAGCAGCTCCTATAGGACTTTCCAGCACTATGAGAACTAGGCAGGAAGAAGGTAGCTTCCCTTTTGGTTCCAGCATGGTATTATGATGTCCTGTGACCACTGCCTGCGGTATCTTCAGCAATACGGTCTTACCTTTTAGCTCTGTCAGGTAATCAAGTCTTTTGGCAATGGCCTACATTGTTTTGGGGACCTCATGGGTCGTGCTCACCAACAACTCACTGTGTTGGGGCGGGGGAGCAACCCAAATCTGGGCCGGGGATTTTGCAGCCAGAATCCATGATTTTAAGGTTAAGCTTTCTGTCCAGACTGTTCTCCCTTCCTCTTTATTGGTGGTTATATCGTACAGAATGCTAGCCAGAATGAGGGTTTCTGTGGAACTGGTTTATGATGTCTTAACTTTTGTGTAATTTCCTCCCCACCCCCTCTGCCCCATACCCCTCCAAGCCCTTCCCACCCCCACCCCCAGTAATCTGTCCCTCCCTAGCCTGTCAAGTAACTCCTGTCCTTTCTCCCTGGTCTTCTCTGTCCTGGTCTCATTCTAGTTTTATGCCCATCATTTGGTGCCAACTGCCATTTGCACTCATCTCCTATCGGCCCCAGTTAGGAACCACAGATGAGAAAGAACATGTGGCATTTGTCTTCCTGTGTCTGAGTGACCTTGCTTAGGATGATTTTCTCCAACCCCACCCATTGCCTTGCAAATGTGATTATTTCATTTTTTTCTTACCACTGAGTAGAATTCCACTGTGTATATGTACCACATCTCCATCATCCATTTACCAGTTGATGAGCATCCAGGTGATGCTATCCTGTGTTTTGGTGATGGCCTACAGTGTCCTGGGGACCTCATGCCATGTAACATATCTAAAACCTAGTCATAAAACAAAACAATGATGACAGTACATGTACGCAGTCAGCCACACAAGAGGGGTGGGATAAAAAGATATTAAAACTTCAGACCGCAGAAATGTAGCATTTTACAGCTGTGGCTGTCAAAGCTACAGGTAACGGTATTTTAACCACATGAACAGGGCCTGCCTGGTACTTTCACAACCACAAAGATGAAAGGGTCCTTACTCAAGCTATTATTGGGGACAAAACCAAAGCAAAGTGATTTTAAAATTCTGTATGTTTGTACGTAAGCTAGGATGAGCTTGATATAATCTTGAATAGCACATTACAGACACAGATTAACAGTTAGACCAGTGGAAAGATGATGCATAAACAGTGACATGATGTGAGCAGTCACCATGAACACACAAAACAAAACTCCCTTAAATCAGGGTGCACTGACTTAAAGTAATCAAAGTGTAAAATTTACATGTCTGTTTTTGAGATATCAGAAGGGGCTCACTGAATTACAAAAGTAAAGTTTATTATGTAGACATAGGCTAAAGTTTTCTCTGTTTTAAGAGAAAATCAGCAGAGAGTGTGGCATCTGTACAAATGAATTTCTAGTTAATTAATGTCAGAAAACTGATTTGTAGTTTAATAGAGTGTATTAGTTCCTTTCCTTGTTGCTGTGACCAAATACCTGACAACAAGTGACTCAAGGGAGGAAAGGTTTATTTGGGCTCATATTTGATGGCTCCATGATAAAGGGAAGGACACAGTGGCAGGAGTGTAAAACAGCTGCTCACCGGGTCTAAAGTCCGGGAGCAGAGTGAGATGTACGCTGGTGCTCAGCTGGCTCTCTCCTCTGCATTCAGCCTAGAACCCTCGCCCATGGCATGGTATTGCCAGTATTCAGGGTAGCTCTTCCCTGCACAGTTGGACCTTTCTGGAAACATCCTTATGGACACCACAGATCTGTTTCTATAGTTCTTTTTTTTCTTTTTTTTTTTTTTTTTTTGGTTTTTCAAGGTAGGGTCTCACTCTGGTCCAGGCTGACCTGGAATTCACTATGTAGTCTCAGGGTGGCCTTGAACTCACGGCGATCCTCCTACCTCTGCCTCCCGAGTGCTGGGATTAAAGGCGTGCGCCACCACGCCCGACTGTTTCTGTAGTTCTTGTAAATCTCATCAAGTTGACAGTGAAGATTAACCGTCATATAGGGTGACCTGAAATTCTTAGAAACCTTAGAGAGTGCTGGGATTGAAGGAGGAACAGGAACAAGATAGCTTTTGGAAAAAAAATATTTTATTTATTTATTTGCAAGCAGAGAGATACGAGATAAAGAGGGCGAGCATGAGAGAGAATTGCACGCCAGGGCCCCTAGCCACTGCAAGTGAACTCCAGACGCACGCACCACTTTGTGCATCGGGCTTTACCTGGGTGCTGGGGCATCAAACCCAGGTCATTAGGCTTGGCAGGCAAGTACCTTAACCACTGGGCAATCTTCAGCCCAAGAAAGCAAGCAGTTTTTATAGAGTTAACCAGGGAAACAAGTCTGTCCCTCCCACAAAAGAAAAACAAAACAAAACATGGATGCCACCTTGCTTGCCCTGGAAAGACCAGAACCTCCATCTAATCCAGTGTCATCCAAGAAGGCTGCAAGCGACACTCCTCAGCAGCAGCTTTCTGCTTCTTCCTCAGCTCAGCAACCTGGGTGGGCTGGCCCCTCCTGGGTTGCTCTTTTGGGTCTACTACCAAGCATGTTTCTCCTTTAAATACCTGAATCTGATGACAAGGCTCATCCTAACTAGATGATTGATGCATGTAGAAATGCCTAACCACACTTGTAATCTCTCTCTTCTCCTTCACCTGGGCCCCCTTTGTCCTTGGGTTCTGTCTGAACACCTGTGCCTGGGTATTTTCCGGCTTGCTTTGCTACCACATGTGGAATCTCTTTCTGACCTATTATGTGAGAGGGATCTTGCCACTTGTACTCTCATGTTTTGCTTTCCGAGTGTGTGTGTGTGTGTGTGTGTGTGTGTGTGTGTGTGTGTGTGTGTGTTTGCCTGCCATCCCCAGAACCATCTTCCCTGGAGATTTCTCTATGTGATGTCCATTCTCTCATTCTCCTCTTCCTGTTTCCAGCCATGCAAGGGCGAGAATTCCCTTCTGAGTTGAGTCTTTCAGCTAGCCTTCCCTCTGATTCTTAATTCTATCTAAAATAAGCCATATAATTTCCCTTCTTGGAGTCTGTTTATTTAAGTCTTTGTTAATTGGATAAGGACCCAAAAGTTGGATCCCATGGGCCTTGGATCTCCTTTATGTTCACAGAACTTAATCCTTCCCTGAGCCCAAAATCCTGCATCAGTATGACGTAAGAAATGCTATTGTCAATGTTTTCAGCCCCTTTTTTTAAAAAAAATATTTTTAAAACTTTTTTGTTTTATTTATTTATTTATTTGATAGTGATAGAGAGAGAAAGAGGCAGAGAGAGAAAGAAATGGGCACCCAGGGCTTCCAGCCACTGCAAATGAACTCCAGACGCGTGCACTCCCTTGTGCATCTGGCTAACATGTGTCCTGGGGAATCGAGCCTCGAACTGGGGTCCTTAGAGAGTAGCCCAGCACTTGAAAGGCAGAGGTAGGAGGATGGCCATGAATTTGTGACCACCCTAAGACTACATAGTGAATTTCAGGTCAGCCTGGGCTAGAGCAACAATCTACCTTAAAGAAGAAAAAAAGATCCAAGCATGGTGGCCAGCACTCAGGAGGCAGACGTAGGAGGATCGCCATGACTTTGAAGCCATCCTGAAACTACATAGTGAATTCCAGGTCAGCCTGGGCTAGAGTGAGACCCTACCTTGAAAAACAAAATGAAACAAAAGAGAGAGAGAAAGACAGAGCAGAAGGATAGGGTAAGAAAAAAGGGTAAGTTGAAGGGTACTTGGTTGCTGGTTTCGTAGAAGACACAAAAGTAGAGAAGAATAGATCTGAGTATAGAGTTGAGAAAAGCAGATTCCTTAGAATTTATGTTTAGTTTGATATACTTTCTAATGTTTTAATTAATTTCTTGTCCTTTAATATCTTTTTTAAAATTTTTGATAGTTGTCAATTCATGTTCTATAAGTTATCAATTTTATCATTTCTTAAGGTTTTATAATTTCAATTAAATCAGTCTACCCATTTATCATCTTTAGTTCTATTGCCTTGGATTTCTAGCTAAATTACTATAATCATCAAACATAAAGCCAGCTGACATACCAAACAGCAGTTTTGTTCCAAATGTGTTCTCCTTCTTTGAATTTTTACTTAAACAAAACAAAAATGGATCCTATGTAAGAGGAGAAAAAGGCCAAATGTTGCCAACAAATGCTCTGACCAAATGCTCTGCAAACAAGAGGAAATCTAACAAGCAGCTCAGAATAAAGCCATAGGCAATGCATTGACCAAACCAAAGGGAAGATCAGAAGCCCACAAGGAACTCATCGACCTCCGGCTGAGCACGCAGCATCATAGATGGTGGGGCACAAAGGGGCCCATGCTGATACCTGGAACTAATCCTGAAGGCATCTCCAGTGAAAATGGATTATCCTCTGGGTCCCGCATTGAGTGGCAAAACTTTTGATGCAAAACACAGCTCTACAAAGGGAATGAGAAATAATTTATTCTTGAGTTTAATATGAGTGGTCATGGTCTGGAAACATGAATTCAGCAGGCCCCAAATGACATGTTCCACCATGGAAGCAGTTGCATGAGATTTTATTCATTATAGGGCAAAGAAAATCATAAGCTATTTACCAACTACATTGTTGGGAACCACAGGCAGGTAGCTTATGGAAAATCAGAGAAAACTCTGCTATAGGTTGTTTTTTTTTTTTTTTTTTTGTCTATTTGATGATATTTTTAGCTTTTCAATTATATAAGAACATATTTAGTTTTTAAAAATTAGTACCGTTTTATTTTATTTTTTATTTTATTTCAATTTTTTAAAATTTATTTGAGAGCGACAGACACAGAGAGAAAGACAGATAGAGGGAGAGAGAGAGAATGGGCGCGCCAGGGCTTCCAGCCTCTGCAAACGAACTCCAGACGCGTGCGCCCCCTTGTGCATCTGGCTAACGTGGGACCTGGGGAACCGAGCCTCGAACCGGGGTCCTTAGGCTTCACAGGCAAGCACTTAACTGCTAAGCCATCTCTCCAGCCCCTTTTTTATTTTATTTTTGTTGTGTTTTCAAAAAATATTTTATTTGGACTGGAGAGATGGCTTAGCAGTTAAGGCACTTTCCTGCAAAGCCAAAGGATCACAGTTCAATTCTTCAGGACCCATGTAAGCCAGATGCACAGGGTGGCACATGCACCTGGAGTTTGTTTGCAGCAGCTTGAGGCCCTGGCATGCCAATTATCTTTTTCTCTCTCTATCTCTGTCTTTCTCTCTCTCACTCTCCAATAAATAAATAAATAAAAATATGAAAAAATTTTATTTATTTATTGGAGGAGAGAAAGAGAGGGACAAAGAGGCAGATAGAGAAAATGGGCATGCCAAGGCTTCTAGCCAATGCAAATTAACTCCAGACACATATTCCACCTTGTACATCTGCTTTATATGGGTCCTGGGGAATTAATCCTGGATTCTTAGTGCCTTAACTGCTAAGCTATCTCTCCAGCCCATATTTAAATAGTTTTACCTCATCATCAAAAGAATGTTAGTTCATAGCACTCGGGAGGTAGAGGTAGGAGCATCACCATGAGTTCAAGGCCACCCTGAGACTACATAGTGATTTCAGGTCAGCCTGGGCTAGAATGAAACCCTACCTTGAAAAACAAATGAACAAAAACGAAAACAAAAACAAAAACCCTCAGACACAGGGTGGATGATTAGAGACAAATAAGGGGGCTAGAAAATCTGTAATATTTTAACTTTCTACAATCACAGAGTTCTAATCAGTCATTCAGCCTTGTAGAATGTTTAGCACAGATATGATTTCTTTTTTCTGGACACTTCAGTTTATAAGACTGCAACCACTGCTGGAACTAAAGTTAATCCTGCCCTCATGGGGCTCATGGTCCAAATAGGATATAGATATGAAACCATTTCACAAGTAATTAGCTCACTTGTGGGAAAGCAGAGGGGAAGAGGAGGGGAGGGAAGAGAAGAGTATGATAAGTAGAAATGGAGACAGGGAGGATGTAAAGCAGAGAAGAGGAGAAAAAAAAATTGTTATAAAAGAAAATCTTGTCCAGCATGGTGGCACATGCCTTTCATCCCAGCACCCAGAGGTAGGAGGATTGTTGTGAATTTGAGGCCAGCCTGAGACTATGTACTGAATTCCAGGTCAGCCTGTGCTAGAACAAGACCCTATCTTGTAGAAAAAAAAAAAAAAAACGAGAGAGAGAGAGAGAGAGAGAGAGAGAGGGAGGGAGAGAAATTTTCAAGAAAAGTAACATTATGCGGTAGTTTGAATGGCCCCAGTATATTCAGGATTTAATTAAAGTTTGTAATTTAGATCTGTAGCCACCAGGCTAGAGGAGGTATCACTGGATAGGCCCTAGGGTCCAGCCCTAAGGCATGTTGATGGATTTGGAATTACTGTCTAAAGATATGCAAAGTGCTTGAGTTCCCCCTGGAGTTCCTAAAGTGTGCTTGTTTACAGTATTGGTGTGGTCTATGGCCTTTTTTCTCTCTGCTTGGACCTGTGAAAGCAGGCCAGCTCCTTCTACCATTATGGAACTTCCCCCTCTAACTTCAACAAATTCCCTTCCTCCATAACTGTTCCTGGTTTGGAAGTGCATCTCAGTATAGAATTGGTACCAAAATGTGGGGTGTGGATGAGATAAATCTGACCATGTGGATTTTGGCCTTCTGAATTTTTTTTTTTTTTTTTTTTGGAGGAATGGACTTGGACTTGGTACTTGCTACTGAAGATGCTTTCTGGAGTGGTAAGCCAAGTTTTATGGACTCTCCTGATGAGAGTTTGAGAATGCTAAGAGCAGAGAAAATTGGATTAATAAGTTAATAAGCTTGGCTTATTAACTTTCAAAGAGGAAGGAAAGACTGAAGAAGACTTTGTTGGAACTGGCATAAGGGCTGGTTGCCTTCTGCTGTCCAGTCCCAGAGAATTTGATCAAGGTTAAGTTTGTAATGGACTGATGTGCTTGGCTAAAGATAAGGGACTGAGAGAGTTAAGATTTTAAGTTGAAGCAAGTCTAAAACTTAACTAGCATGGAGACTGGTTTTAGGTTACTAAAACTGCTATTGTCAAACACATTAGCAATCTTAAGGAAGACAGTCCAAGTGCTTTACACTAAAACAATGGAGATAATGCCTAAGGTGATCCTAAGCCAGAAAGACTATAATAGAAATGCAAACTCTTTTGGAAAGAGTTGACCGAAGGGCTGGAGGGTTGGGTTAGTGGTTAATTCATTTGCCTGCAAAGCCAAAGGACCCAGGTTCGATTCCCCAGGACCCACATTAGCCAGATGAAAAAGGAAAGGGGGCGCATGCATCTGGAGTTTGTTTGCAGTGGCTGTAGGCCCTGGCGCTCCCTCTCTCTCCCCCCCCCCTCTCTCTCTCTTTCTGGCATGGTGGGTTTTGCCTGTTATCCAAGCACTCAGGAGGCTGGAATAGGAAGATAGGGAGTTCAAGACCGTCCTAGGTTCTATATCCTAAATCCATTGCTATTGATTTCCTTCTTCATAAGTTTTAATGTCTGCAGCTTTCTCTCTAGTTTCCAAGTTTGCTTTAGTACAGATTTATCATTCACAAAGGAAGTGGAAAGGATTCATGAGACTTACGAACAAAAAGAAACCATTGTGCCAATGGAAAGTATTATGACAAGCACTTAAATGTAGCTCAAAGTCACCACATCTGTAAAGCCAAAGATGCTGTTCCTTTGGCTTGATCCAGTCAGTAGCTACTGTTACTGTGGTTACATGTTGACATGTGGTTCATGTTGACAGGGACTTTGTTTCTTAGGGAAAAAAAAAAATCTGCCCATAGCTAAAACACATTAATTGTGAAATGACCTTAGTTAAATTTGGGGATTTTGTTTTGTTTTGTTTTTGAGATAGGGCCTCACTCTAGTCTATGCTGGCCTGGAATTCACCATGTAGCTTCAGGCTCATGGTTGTCCTCCTGCCTCAGCCTCCCAAGTGCTGGGATTAAAAGTGTGCACAACTATGCTCAGCCTAAATCTGTTTTTTTTTTTGTAATAATTAAGCATTTAATGTAAATTAATTAATCTTCACATACACAAATGCTTATCTTTTTATAACTTTTATTTATTTACTTGAGAGAGAGGAAGAGGGAGGGAGAGAGAGAGAATGGGTGCACTAGGGCCTCCAGCCACTGCAAATGAACTCCCAATGCATGCACCCCTTGTGCATCTGGCTTATGTGGTTCCTGGAGAATCAAACCAGGTTCTTTTGGCTTTTCAGGCAAACACCTTAACTGCTAAGCCATCTCTCCAGCCCACAAATGCTTATCTTAAATAGCTTCCCAATTCTTTAATATACCAAACGCATCTTTTCCTAGCATAAAAATACTAACAGCAAGCCGGGTGTAGTGGTGCACGCCTTTAATCCCAACACTTGGGAGGCAGAGGTAGGAGGCTCACCATGAGTTCAAGGCCAGTCTGAGACTACATAGTGAATTTCAGGTCAGCCTGGGCTAGAGTAAAAACTTACCTCAAAATAAAAAAAAAAAAATACTAAATGCATTATTCTATCATGTGATTTATTAGCACCACATTCTAAGCAGCATAACTGGCCAGATTTACCATGTGATTTAGTAGAAGAATAAAAAAATTGATCTATTATGCAGAAATATTATTAGTTAGATTAAGAAAAGTGTGACATTTTCCCATAGATCCTTCATTCATAAATATATCTATTTTTGGAAGTTATAAGACCAGAGCAAGATAAAATCATAAAATGACATCAGGCTTATTTTTAGATATTAGGAAGTGGATATAGCTCTTTTATTACTTTCAAAATCTATATGAAATGCACTAAAGTATATGTAAATATCTATGGAGCTTGTTGGGGTTAAAAGTCATGAACAGTGCTAACCAGAGAGGGCCCTGCAAGCTTTACAACTGGACAGACAGTCCAAATGTACCAAGTGGTATAATGGTGGCATGTCTGTTATGGAGAAAACCAACTGCTCATTGATTGAACTTGAGGCTTGCTCCACAGGAGGGAATTACTGCCTGGTACTGAATCCTATGGCTTAGGAGATCGTATGCCCTAGGTAGGGTGGGGGACAACTACTACTGTTGTCTGACTAAATGGATTTACTATGCCCACCAAAATGCCCTCTAAATAGTTATATTTATGGCCATATATTGATTCTACTCTCACTTTTGGTTAGAGAAGCTTCTCTTTTCAGATGGTGGTGATGACTGGGGAGACTCAAAACTCACCAAAGTTCTGAGAAGTGACTGGGGTGTTCAGCACTAAATGAGACATCTCTATCACACCCTCAATGCCTCGGGGACCATTGAGGAAGAGGTGACAGAAAGAATGTAAGAACAAAGGAAAGGGAGGAGTGCTTACAATGCTATCTTCCCAGCAAGTACCTGGAGTCACTGAGCCATCTCCCCAGCCCAGCACTGTCGTGCAGTGGCCTTGCTCTTCATAAGCTCACAGTGGCTGGTGCTACCTGCACACGAGCTGCATAATAGAAGGAAAACAAATGATAACATCAAGATACAATGATCACTTGGAAAGAAGAAGGGATTCCATGGAGAAGGATTTAGGAGGGGGAAGGGAAGAAGGATATTATGATCATGGTATATTGTTTATACTTATGGAAGCTGTCAATAAAAAGTTTAAAAACAAAGTATATGTGAAGGCAGAGATAGGAGGATCGCTGTGAGTTTGAGGCCACCCTGAGACTCCCTAGTGAATTCCAAGTCAGCCAGGGATAGAGCGAGACCTACCTCAAAAAAAAAAAAAAAAAGAAAAAGAAAAAGAAAAAAGTATGTAGGATGCTGGGCATGGTAGTGCATACCATTAATCCCAGTACTCAGAAGGCAGAGGCAGGAGGATCACCATGAGTTCAAAGCCACCCTGAGACTACCTAGTGAATTCTAGGTCAGCCTGGGCTACAGCAAGACCCTGCCTTGTGTGTGTGTGTGTGTGTGTGTGTGTGTGTATGAAGAGGCATGTCAGTTACTATTACATTATGTTTTTCAGAAAGCGTATGTACTTGGTGTGATGTGAAAGACTGATTTTTCCGTTCATTCTCTTTTCTCCCTTTTATAGCTCCACCCTCTACATAGTAGAGAATTTATCTTTGCCATTCATTCTTAGAAATTCTGGTTCACTTTCCTCAGAGCTTAAAAAGCATTTATTTCAAAACTTTAATTTTAAATTTTAGAACCAATGTTAAACTGCTTTTCAGCCTTGAATTTTCTATACCTCTAAGCTCTAGGATAAATTTGATTAGATGATTGTGCTTAAACTTTCATTTGAAACTAAATTTTCTTGGGTAAAAAGTGTGTTGTTTTTGTTTTCTTATATTTAGATCGTTTACCATGATTATTACATTCAAGAGCCTCGCTCTACTACACACAATCTTTTTTTTTCTAGTATTTATTTATTTATTTATTTATTTGAGAGCAACAGACACAGAAAGAAAGACAGATAGAGGGAGAGAGAGAGAATGGGCGTGCCAGGGCTTCCAGCCTCTGCAAACGAACTCCAGACGCGTGCGCCCCCTTGTGAATCTGGCTAACGTGGGACCTGGGGAACTGAGCCTCGAACCGAGGTCCATAGGCTTCACAGGCGAGCGCTTAACCGCTAAGCCATCTCTCCAGCCCACAATCTTTTTTTCTTTCAGATAACTTTTTTTTTTTTTTTTCCTGTGGAAAAACTTATTGCACAAGATTTCATGTGTAGGAATAAAACATTGTCTGAATTTTTTTTTTTTGTGTGTGTGTGTGTGTAGGTAGGACACAGAAATGCAGTCTACATATGAAGAAAATATATAGACAATGTTAAAAATTGCTTCTCAGCTGGGTGTTTTGCCACACACCTTTAATCACAGCACTTAGGAGAGAGAGGTAGGAGGATAACCGTGAGCTTGAGGCCACTCTGAGACTATATAGTGAACTCCAGGTCAGCCTGGCCTAGAGTGAAACCCTACCTCAGAAAAAAAAAAAGGTTGCTTCTCATCCGAGTGATCAGAAGAGATTCCTCGGGGAACAGGTATGAGGGGAAGGTGATAAGACAAGTTTAGGGCTCTCAGAGATAAAAGTTTGGAAGTGAAAGAACAGTGGTAAATGAGGTAGAGAACACAGACACAGCACTATGGAAACAAGAGACAGGAATTATCTAGAATGCCATCAATCTTCCACCAGAGGAGTCCTTGAGGAGGAAGTAGAAAGAAAAGCCACCCAATGTTAGGCTAATTGTATCCTGATTTGAAACATCTTGCTTTCCCAACTCTTGTATTTGGTTGCCATACACTATGATGAAACCAATTCATTCTGTGCTCAATCTGTGATTATGCTTAAAGGAATTTAACCTTGATACCCCAAAGCCTATTCTAGGAGCCATTAAATTCATTTCCTCCCAAGCAATAAGATTAGGAAAAACAAATTCAAACTCAAGAAGGGGAAATATATTAAAAGTGGCCATGAGCCGGGCACGGTGGCGCACGCCTTGAATCCTAGCACTCAGGAGGCAGAGGTAGGAGGATCGCTGTGAGTTCGAGGCTACTCTGAGACCACATGGTGAACTCCAGGTCAGCCAGGGCTAGAGTGAGACCCTACCTCAAACAAACAAACAAACAAACAAGAAAAGTGGCCATAAAGGGAATCCTATTTAGATTGAGGATCACATAAGATTTAACTCTCAGAAGTAAAAGGGAGCCTTAGTCCAAGTCTTCTTTGTTCTTTTCAAAGCTTTGACATTTAGGGATAATGACTGTGAGTTGAGCAAGTGGTTCAGGAGAAAATGCAAAGAGCTGGCATGTTAGAGAGGTAGGCTATGTAGTGCCCACATCCCTGTGAGGTGTATTGATTAGGCATTTGCTCTGTGCTGACCACTGCCATAACCATCTCCCATTACTAACCAATGTGCTCCTCGAACAACCCTGAGGCAAATAGTGATCACCTAGCTGCAGCTGAGAATACAGGGCGAGTGAGGCCAAGCTGCTTCCTCAGGCTCCCCTGGTGAGCAAGTGATGCAGCCAGCACCTCCATCAGCTGGTCCTGCCAACAAAGCTGGCAATGAGTCAACTTGCAATATCACCTTCTGCTACTATCAAACTTACTTCAAAAGAAACCATCTGTCTTCTGAGACACTCAAGAAGGTCTATGAGATAGATGCTTACCACCAAAATCCACGGAGCATTAAAAATTATCTGGGAATAAAGTACTACCTGGCGATGTTGATTAATCTCAAAAGCATTGTGCTGAGTAAAAGAAATCTGACATGTATGCTCTCAGGTGAAACGCTGAAAAGGAAATTCTAGAAGAAACAAAACTACATGACAGTAAGAACATCAGTAGTTGCCAGGGGTTAGGAGGTAGCCAGAAAGTAATGACTTGGGAGAAGAAAGCTCTGCACTGTGAGGGGATATTCTGTCATTGCGGTGACATCTTGATGATTTCTGTTGTCAAGCCCATCAAATTATGCTTCAAAATGGCAAATTGCATTGAGCAGAAAGTGTTCAAATAAAAATAAAATAAATAGAAGCTGGAGAGATGGCTTAGCAGTTAACGTGCTTACCTGCACAGCCAAAGTACCAGGGTTCAATTCCCTGGAACCTACATAAGCCAGATGCACAAGGTGGCGCACATGTCTAGAGTTTGTTTGCAGTGGCTAAACGCTCTGGTTCACCTATTCTCTCTCTCTCTCCTTCCCCCCCCCTCTCTCTCTGTGTGTCTCATGGCTCTATCTCAGATAAATAAATAAATAAAATATTAAAGATAATGAAATAAAATAACGTTTTTAGTAAATGTTCTTAAAGAGGTGCCATCTATAAATTTTGCCATCAAGTAACTCATGCTATTTATTTTAATAAAAAAGGATAGCTTAATGATTGAAAATTCGTGTTTGGGGTTGGAAGGATAGCTTCACGGTTAAGGCGCTTGCCTGCAAAGCCAAATGACTCAGGTTCGATTCCCCAGGACCTACGTTAGCCAGATGCACAAGGGGGCGCGCGTCTCAAGTTCGTTTGCAGTGGCTTGAAGCCCTGGCATGCCCATACTCTCTCTCTCTCTGACTTTAATAAGTAAATATAAATAAAAATAAATAAATAAACCTTTGAAAATTCATGTTTGGAAAATTACAACAGTATTTCAGGAGAAAATTTAGGCTATAAAGAGACCAAGTGAATTCAAGCCCCAAACACTAACTACACATAAATAAATGTAACTGCCTGCTGCCTCCTGGTGGTAGCAACTCAAAATTTTAGTTCATCCTCTCATTCACCAAGTGTTTGAGAAGCTCGTGAGCGATAGGAAATGGTCATTTTTGTAGACCGAAGGTAGCCATGTGCCGACAGCTCCATATAATCGAAGGTGATAGAAGGACTCTGCTGTGTGCTAGGTGACATCGGGACAGCTGGGAGGACAGTGCTGCCTCAGAGGAGCCAAATCCCTACCATCATCCTACCTGCTGTCCACTGGTTAGTCCAAGACAGGAAAGAAACAAGCAGCCAAATGAACAAAATCAGTGCCAATTTATGATAACAAGTACATAAAATAAACAACTAATGGCCTTCTTTACGGGAGGCACAACCTACTTTGAATGAGGTGGTCAGGAAAGGCTGGAACATCAAATCGCTCCAGGTGAAGGAGCTGACTGGCAAACCGCCCGTCCTCAGGGTGGAGCGAGCAAAAGATGCTGGGGAGATGGCTGGGGGTCAGGCGCTTGCCACGGGAGTGTGAGGGCCCCTGAGTTCAGAGCCCTAGAACCCACATAAATGCCAGGTGGGTGTGGTGGTCCACCTGTAATCGCCGCACTAAGGAGGCAGAGACAGAGGGTCCCCAGGACGGCTAACCAAACAGCCGAGCTCTGGGTTCAAGTGAGAAACTCTGCCTCAGTAAAACAAAGCGGAGGGCGGTGGAGGAAGACTCAGCACTCAACCTCTGGCCTTCATACACACCCATGCACTTGGGTGCCCACATACATGCGAATGTACACACACACACACACACACACACACACACAGAAACTCCAGACCTGGGCCACATTGAGTGAGAGGACTTGCTATGAGGGTAGTTCAGAGAAGTAAACAGAAGAGATCTTAGTAGGGTCGGAAGGACTTTGGCAAGGAGTTTAGATGTCATTCTACTATAGAAGTAAAGGACGGGTCCTCCTTCTATTTGAGGTAAAGTCTTTTTGTTCACTGTTGTGTTTCCCAGGCTAGCAGCCCCCAAATCTTCTGGGAAAGTCTTCTGCGCCTACCTCTCTTCTTGTCTCTGGTACACTGGGCTCACCAACGCCATCCCCCGTGTCTGACGTTTGCACAGGTTCCGGAGAGCCCAGCTCAAGTACTCACACACGCTCAACAAACTCTTGGTCCAATGAGCCATGACTCCAGCCCTTGTAAAGAACCCCTTGCTCTGGGGTTCCTTATATATTCTACATCTTAATCCTCTGTTTCATAAATATTTAGCAAAGATGTACTCTCATCATGTAGCTGGATTCTTCACCCTGTTGACTATTTGATTTCTTTTGCTATGCTTATGCAATCCCACTTGTCTATTCTTTTCTTTTTCTTCTTCTTGTTTTGTTTTGAGAGAGAGAGACAGCTAGAGAGAGAATGGGTACACCAGGACCTCCAGGCACTGCAAATAAATGTGGCACCTTGTGCATCTGGCCTATGTGAGTACTGGAGAATTGAACCTGGGTCCTTAGGCTTTGTAGGCAAGCACTTTAACTGCTAAGCCATTCTCCAGCCCAGAGAGTTTTTTCTAATTAACTTTATTTTATTTTATTTTATTTATGGTAGACAGAGAGAGAGAGTGAGTGAGTAGGGGGGCACCAGGGCCTCTTGCCACTGCAGACAAATTCCAGATGCATATACCCCTTTGTGTACCTGGCTTTATGTGGATTCTGGGGAACTGGACCCAGATCTGCAGGCTTTTCAAGCAAGTGTTTTGAAACACTGAACCATCTCCCCAACCCCACTTGTCAATTCTTGAACTTAAAATTTCTTCTTCCAGAAGTCCTTGGCTGCCTCCTGCTACACTGCACGGAGGGATAGGGGAATGGCCATTCACTGTAATGGCTAAAGGCTATGCATCTTGCTCCTCGAGGACTCAAACTGAACTTTAAAATGACACCTAAAGTCAACCATGGAAGATCCAAGTCACAGCAGTACTAGCCCAAACGTCATCAATAAAGTTGTGATTTTTTAATATTTTTTTTTGCTCATTTTTATTTATTTATTTGAGAGTGAGAGAGAGAGAGAAAGAGGCAGAGAGAGAGAGAATGGGCGCGCCAGGGCCTCCAGCCACTGCAAACGAACTCCAGACGCATGCGCCCCCTTGTGCATCTGGCTAACGTGGGTCCTGGGGAATTGAGCCTTGAACCGGGGTCCTTAGGCTTCACAGGCAAGCGCTTAACTGCTAAGCCATCTCCCCAACCCAAAGATGTGATTATTAATAGTCATTCTCTTGTAGATGCCAATCCATTTACAGCGGACATGCGGATGGAAAATGAAGAGGAATTCAACAAACAAATGAAGAGTTGTGGGAAGAAGAATTTATTGAATGCTGTTTCCAAGAAATGCTGAAGGAGGAAGAGGAACGAGTGGTTTATTCCAGCTGGAGATCTCCCACAAGCTATGGACGGAATTCAAGACAGATTTACTGGCCTTGTTACAGTGGTGGCGCCCTCTGGCAGGTCTCATGGTCAAAGCAGTCTGAATCCAGATGCAAAGGAATTTGTGCCGGGGTGACGAACTAAAATGTTTGAGGAGCTGGAGCCCTCTTTTGGTGGATCTAGCACAATTTCCACACTGTAAAGGCCGTATTAGAAGACTTAATTGTAAAAGCTCTCTTGTCAGTGTTTACACTTAGACTTTGCCAAAGTTTTTGTAGTCTTGCATGTTTAATGCAAGTGCTGGGTCCTGGTGTGGTGGCGCATGCCTTTAATCCCAGTGCTGGGGAGGCAGAGGTAGGAGGATCACTGTGAGTTCAAGGCCACCCTGAGACAACATAGTGAATTCCAGCTCCACCTGGGCTAGAGTGAGCCCTACCTTAAAAGGCAAACAAACAAAAAAAGTGCCGAGACTGTTGTTAAGTCCAAACCTGTCAAACATTTATTGAAAGTAGAGTTGGCCCCATGGCTTAATGTAAAGAAAGCAAGGAAAGACCCACCAGTCAAGTGGTGACAAACACCCAATGAAAAAACCTCTAAATTTTACTGAATTGTCTTGTCTTTGAGGCTAACTTGATCCCTTAAAATTACCAACACTTTGTGATGTAAACACTGTAAAATTAAGTAAGTCTAAATTAGGCTCTAATTGTTTAGCATATTTCTCAGTTGCATTGACCTCATCAAAACTTATCTTTTTTCCTAAGAAAGTCTGTTGATTTGGGACAATTCACTATAGTTGAGTATGTCTTTGGTGACTAGGGTTAAAAGATAGTGAACAGATAAGAGCCAACTTTTCTGGTATGTTATATTAGAAATATTAAATTTGGGGCTGAACAAGATGGCTCAGTGGTTTTAGGTGCTTGCCTGAAAGCCTGATCGCCTAAGTTTGAGTTCCCAGTTCTTGAAGCCAAGTGTACAAAGTAGTGCATGCATCTGATGCATGGAGTTTGTTTGCAAGAACAAGGGGCCCTGGTGCACCCATGTTCATATTCTCTCTCTCTCTTCCTTGCAAATGAATTAGTAAAATACAAAAAAGAGAAATACTGAATCCCCCAATATTACAGCTGAAGAAGTATGTGATTTGAGAATTGCTTCTTCTGAGGATTCATTGCATCATATCTGTGCCCGTGTGAAGTCTAATTTAAGACCAACACCAGCCCATGCTCCATCTGCAGTACTGCAGGGACTGTACCACGATCTGCAGGCGCTTTCCCTTGCTTCATTGAACGTCACAATAATCTGCAGCACAGTTTTTCTTTTAACAAAGCTAGAACACTTCTTGCCTTCTTAAGCTGCATCTATGGGTAGGTTAAGCTGCCATACGTGCTCAGGGGGAATAGACTTTAAGTTGAAAATATTGGGAAAAATTATACTTTTTCAATAGGTTAAGAAGAAATAAATAATTCCAGAATTGAAGCAAATCACAACTGGTTCTCTCATTCAGATATTGGATTAGTTTGTAACTTCATAATATTCCACAGCATTATTTCTTTCTCTTCTTTTGCATCTTCTGTGCAAGTGCGTACAGAGAACTGGAGCCTATAGCTAACAAGGTTAATAATACTCAGTTTTCTTTTTGCCTTCTACTCATGAGAATTCATATAAAGTACACTGTGCATTTAAAATGATTAGTTTGCAAGAATGACTCATCATGAGCAGCCAAGCCAGGAAAATACATGTAACATAGTAACACCTACAAATGAGGCTCATTTAAATATGATGACTTGTCTCCTGCATGGTCCTGTCTTGGTTCATGGAGACAATAACTTTGACCTTTGACTTCTCATCAGCTTGTACACTTTTGCTTTTGCTTGTCCATAGATTCCCTGGAGCTAGTTAAATATCTCTACATTGCTGGTTAAGTTTCTTTTTTTTTTTTTTTTTTGGTTTTGGTTTTTCAAGGTAGGATCTCACTCTAGCCCAGGTTGACCTGGAATTCATTATGTAGTCTCAGGGGTGGCCACAGACTCACAGCTATCCTCTTACCTCTGCCTCCCAAGTGCTGCTGGGATTAGAGGCATGCGCCACCATGACTGGCTTGGCTAGGTTTTGACTTCTCTTTCTTTCTCTTTTACCTTCCTCCTCTTCCTCCTCCTCCTCTTCCTCCTCCTCCTCCTCCTCTTCCTCCTCTTCCTCCTCCTCCTCCTCCTCCTTCTTCTTCTTCCCCTCTCCCTCTCTCTCTCTCTCTCTCTCTCTCTCTCTCTTTCTTTTCATAGCAAGGTTTCACATATCCCAGGCTGGCCTCAAACTTACTAATGTAGATGAGGATGACCTTGAACTTCTGATACTTCTGCCTCTACTTCCTAAGTGATAAATTGTAGGCATGTGCCACCACACCCTGCTTATGCAATGTTGGGGCTCAAATCAAGAGCTCCCCACATACAAGCCAAGCACGCTATGAACTCATCTCTATTCCAGCCCTAGGCTTTAATTTTTATATGAAAATTACAATACTTCCTTCTGTCTTCTGTGGTCTATCAAATAATTTTTTACAAGATGTAGGATTTAGAGAAGCCAAGCAAAATCCAGTCAGAAAGCATATAACTATATTATATATATATATAAATACAGTTAATAAAAATGTATTTATGTGGAAACTCATTTTTTCTTTTTATGTTTTTATTGACAACTTCCATAATTATAAACAATATCCCATGGTAATTCCCTCCCTCCCCCCACTTTCCCCTTTGAAACTCCACTCTCCATCATGACCCCTTCCTCTCTCAATCTGTTCTCTTTTATTTTGATGTCATGATCTTTTCCTCCTCTTATGATAGTCTTGTGTAGGTAGTGTCAGGCACTGTGAGGTCATGGATATCCAGGCCATTTTGTGTCTGGAGGAGCACGTTGTAAGGAGTCCTACCCTTCCTTTGGCTCTTACCTTCTTTCCGCCACCTCTTTTGCAAAGGACTCTGAGCCTTGGAAGGTGTGATAGAGATATTTCAGTGCTGAGCACTCCTCTGTCACTTCTTCTCATCACCATGGTGCCTTCTGAGTTATCCCAAGGTCACTGCCCTCTGAAAAGAGAAGGTTCTCTAACCAAAAGTGAGAGTAGCATTAATATGTGGGTATGAACATTAAGATAACTGCTGACTGGATAGTTTGGTGGGCATAGTATGTACATTTAGCCAGACACCAGCAGAGGTTACATCTTTAGGGCTCATGACTACACATGTTGTAGGTTTTCAGTATCAGAGGTGTATTCCTTCCCATGGAGCAGGCCTCCAGTCAAATTAGAGGGTGGTAGGTTTCTCCATAACAGTCATGCCACCATTGCACCTATTGGCTCATCTGGCCTGGCTGGCCAAATTTAAGGCTCATAGTGTCCACTGTTGAGTATCATCACTTGTTATTTTTCTCTTTCCCATTGAACTGCATGCAGCATGGCTTTTTTCCAGCTTTCTGTCAGCTGGTCTACATGGAGGAGGTTTTCATCTCAGCTCCAGCAGGATGTCTCAGTGGCCTTGCAGCACAAGTATGTGGAGTCTTCAGCAATAGGTCTTGGCAATGGCCTGTAAGGTTTTGGGGGTATCAGGAACCTCTCTAGCCAACAACACAATGGAAGGTATCCCATCTCTGGCACTGAAAATGTTCTAGTAACAATCTATGGCTTCTAGGTGTTCCATTGTCCAAAAAAGTAGGTTACCATATGACTTATCCTCTTAGATTTTGATAGCCCTCCCTCCACCTTTCCTTTACTCAATCCCTTCCCCTCACCTCACCTAGGCCTTTTCACCCCCATTAATCTGTTCTTCTACTTACCTATATACAATACCATCCTATTAAGCCCCCCCTTCCTTTCTATTCCCTTTATATCTCCTTTTTATCTTACTGACCTCACATAAAAGTTCAATCATTTGTAGCTAGGATCCGCATATGAGAGAGAACATGTGATGTTTAGCTTTCTGGGCCTGGGTTACCTCACTAAATATAATACTTTCCAGATCCATCCATTTTCCTGCAAATTTCCTAACTTCATTTTTCTTTACCACTGTGTAGAATTCCATTGTGTAAATGTGCCACACCTTCATTATCCACTCATTATCAGTTGAGAGACATCTAGGCTGGTTCCACTTCCTACCTATTGTGAATAGAGTGGCAATAAACATGTTAAGCAAGTATCTCTAAGGTAATGAGACAAGTCCTTAGGATATATGCCTAAGAGTGCTATAGCTGAGTCATACAGTAGATCTATTTTTAGCTGTCTCGGGAACCTCCACACTGATTTCCAGAATGACTGGACCAGATTCCTTCCCACCAATAGCATAGAAAGGTTCCTCTTTTGCCGCATCCTCGCCAGCATTTATGGTCATTTGTTTTCATGATGGTAGCCATTCTGACAGAAGTGAGATGGAATCTCAATGTAGTTTTAATCTGCATTTCCCTGATGACTAGGGATGTAGAAATTTTTGAGATGTTTATATGCCATCTGTATTTCTTCTTTTGAGAATTCTCTATGTAGTTCCATATCCCATTTTTAATTGGGTTATTTGATTTCTTATGACTATCCTATATTAATCCTCTATCAGATGTATATCTGGCAAAGATTTTCTCCCATTCTGCAGGTTTCCTCTTTGCTCTATTCATAGTGACTTTTGCCATACAAAATCTTTGTAATTTCATGAGGTCCCAGCGGTTAATCTGTGGAAAACCATAAAATAAAAATTGCCTGGGTGATCGGCGTTATATTCAGAAAGTCTTTGCCAAGACCAATGTGTTGAAGTGTTTCCCCTACTTTTTCCTCTAGCATTTTCAGAGTTTCTGGTCTGATATTATGGTCTTTGATCCATTTGGACTTAATTCTTGTGCGTGGAGAAGCTCTTTTTTCATCTTTCTACAGATACATATCCAGTTTTCTCAGCACCATTTGCAGAAGAGGCTGTCTTTTCTCCATTAAATATTTTTGGCATTTTTGTCAAAGATCAGGTGGCTATAGCTACCCAGACTTACATCTGGGTTCTCTATTCTGTTCCATTGATCTACGTGTTTATTTTTGTGCCAGTACCATGCTGTTTTTGTTACTATGGCTCTATTATATAGGTTAAAGTCAGGTATGGTAATACCACCAGCCTTATTTTTTTTGCTCAAAATTGTTTTAGATATTTGAGATTTTTTTTGTGCTTCCAAATGAATTTTGGTATCTTTTTTTCCATTTCCATGAAGAATGCCATTGGAATTTTGATGGCGATTGCATTAAATGTGTAGATTGCTTTTGGTAAAATTGCTATTTTTACAATTTTGATTCTTCTGATCCAAGAACAAGGGATGCCTTTCCATTTCCTAGTGTCTTCTGCAGTTTCCTGCTAGAGTATTTTAAAGTTTTCATTGTAGAGATCTTTCACTTCCTTGGTTAGGTTTATTTCAAGCTACTTTTTTTTTTAATTTTTGTTAACATTTTCCATGATTACAAAATATATCCCATGGTAATTCCCTCCCTCCCCACCCCCACACTTTCCCATTTGAAATTCCATTCTCCATCATATTACCTCCCCATTACAATCATTGTAATTACATATATACAATATCAACCTATTAAGTATCCTCCTCCCTTCCTTTCTCTTCCCTTTACGTCTTCTTTTCAACTTACTGGCCTCTGCTACTAAGTATTTTCATTCTCACACAGAAGCCCAATCATCTGTAGCTAGGATCCACATATGAGAGAGAACATGTGGCACTTGGCTTTCTGGGCCTGGGTTACCTCACTTAGTATAATCCATTCCAGGTCCACCCATTTTTCTGCAAATTTCATAACTTCATTGTTCTTTAACGCTGAGTAGAACTCCATCGTATAAATGTGCCACATCTTCATTAACCACTCATCAGTTGAGGGACATCTAGACTGGTTTCATTTCCTGGCTATTATAAATTGAGCAGCAATAAACATGGTTGAGCACGTACTTCTAAGGAAATGAGATGAGTCCTTTGGATATATGCCTAGGAGTGCTATAGCTGGGTCATATGGTAGATCAATCTTTAGCTGTTTTAGGAACCTCCACACTGTTTTCCACAATGGCTGGACCAGATTGCATTCCCATCAGCAGTATAGAAGGGTTCCTTTTTTCCACATCCCTGCCAACATTTATGATCATTTGTTTTGATGATGGTGGCCAATCTGACAGGAGTGAGATGGAATCTCAATGTAGTTTTAATCTGCATTTCCCTGATGACTAGTGATGTAGAACATTTTTTTAGATGCTTATATGCCATTCGTATTTCTTCCTTTGAGAATGCTCTATTTAGCTCCATAGCCCATTTTTTGATTGGCTTGTTTGATTCCTTATTATTTAACTTTTTGAGTTCTTTTTATATCCAAGATATTAATCCTCTATCAGATATATAGCTGGCAAAGATTTTTTCCCATTCTGTAGGTTGCCTCTTTGCTTTTTTCACTGTGTCCTTTGCAGTGCAAAATCTTTGTAATTTCATGAGGTCCCAGTGATTGATCTGTGGTTTTATTGCCTGAGCAATTGGGGTTGTATTCAGAAAGTCTTTGCCTAGACCAATATGTTGAAGGGTTTCCCCTACTTTTTCCTCTAGCAGTTTCAGAGTTTCAGGTCTGATGTTAAGGTCTTTATTCCATTTGGACTTAATTCTTGTGCATGGCAAGAGAGAAGAATCTATTTTCATCCTTCTGCAGATATATATCCAGTTTTCAAAACACCATTTTCTGAAGGGGCTGTCTCTTCTCCGATGAGTATTTTTGGCATTTTTATCGAATATCAGGTGGCTATAGCTACTTGGGCTTACATCTGGGTCCTCTATTCTGTTCCACTGATCTACATGTCTGATTTGTGCCAG
Source organism: Jaculus jaculus (assembly GCF_020740685.1). Lineage (NCBI taxonomy): Eukaryota > Metazoa > Chordata > Mammalia > Rodentia > Dipodidae > Jaculus > Jaculus jaculus. The sequence goes on from NC_059102.1 coordinate 48,527,360, forward strand.
TACCATGCTGTTTTTGTTACTATGGCTCTGTAGTATAGGTTAAAATCAGGTATGGTGATACCACCAGCCTCATTTTTGTTGCTCAGTATTATTTTAGATATTCGAGGTTTTTTGTGATTCCAAATGAATTTTTGGATTGTTTTTTCTATTTCCATGAAGAAAGCCTTTGGAATTTTGATAGGGATTGCATTAAATGTGTAGATTGCTTTAGGTAAGATTGCCATTTTCACAATATTGATTCTTCCAATCCAGGAACAAGGGATGTTTCTCCACTTTCTAGTGTCTTCTGCAATTTCTCGCTTGAGTGTTTTCAAGTTCTCATTGTAGAGATTCTTTACTTCCTTGGTTAGGTTTATTCCAAGGTACATTATTTTTTTTTTGATGCAACTGTGAATGGGAGTGATTCTCTGATTTCATCCTCTGTGTTTTTGTTGTTAGCATATATGAAGGCTACTGATTTCTGTGTATTTATTTTGTATCCTGCTACATGGCTGTAGGTTTTGATCAGCTCTAACAGTTTGCTAGTAGAGTCTTTAGGGTCCTTTATGTATAGAATCATGTCATCTGCAAATAATGATAACTTGGTCTCTTCCTTTCCAATTTGTATCCCTTTTATGTGTGTCTCTTGCCTTATTGCTATGGCTAAGACTTCCAGAACTATATTAAATAAAAGTGGGGACAGTGGACACCCTTGTCTTATTCCTGATTTTAGTGGAAAAGCTTCCGGTTTTTCCCCATTTAGTAATATGTTGGCTGTAGGCTTGTCATAAATAGCCTTTATTATATTGAGATATGTTCCTTCTATTCCCAGTCTCTGTAGGACTTTTATCATGAAGGGATGTTGGATTTTGTCAAATGCTTTCTCTGCATCTAATGAGATGATCATGTGATTTTTTTCCTTCAACCCATTTATGTAATGTATTACATTTATAGATTTGCGTATGTTGAACCGTCCCTGCATCTCTGGGATAAAGCCTACTTGGTCAGGGTGAATGATCTTTTTGATATACTCTTATATTCTGTTTGCCAATATTTTGTTGAGAATTTTTGCATCTATGTTCATGAGGGAGATTGGTCTGTAGTTTTCTTTTTTTGTTCTATCTTTGCCTGGTTTTGGTATCAGGGTGATGCTGGCCTCATAGAAGGAGTTTGGTAGAATTCCTTCTTTTTCTATTTCCTGGAAAAGCTTAAGAAGCAGTGGTGTTAGCTCTTCCTTAAAGGTCTGGTAAATTCAGCAGTGAATCCATCCGGGCCTTGGCTTTTTTTAGTTGGGAGATTATTGATAACTGTTCAGATCTCCATGTTTGTTATAGGTCTATTTAAGTGATTAATCTCATTTTGATTTAATTTAGGTAGGTCATATAAATCAAGGAAAGCATCCATTTCTTTCAGATTTTCATACTTTGTGGAGTATATGCTTTTATAGTATGTCCCTATGATTTTTTGAATTTCTCTGGAATCTGCTGTGATGTTACCTTGTTCATCTCTGAATTTATTAATTTGTGTCTCTTCTCTCTTTCTTTTGGTCAGATTTGCTAAGGGTTTATCAATCTTGTTTATCCTTTCAAAGAACCAACTCTTTGTTTCATTAATTCTTTGGATTGTTCTTTTTGTTTCTATTTCATTAATTTCTGCCCTAATCTTTATTATTTCTTCCCGTCTACTGATTTTTGGTTTGCCTTGTTCTTCTTTTTCCAAGGCTTTAAGATGAAGCATTAGGTCGTTTCCTTGCGACCTTTCTAATTTCTTAATATAGGCACTTAAGGCTATAAATTTACCTCTCAGAACTGCCTTCATTGTGTCCCAGAGATTTTGGTATGTTGTGTTCTCATTATCATTTGACTCTATAAATTTTTTGATTTCCTTCTTGATTTCTTCATTGATCCATTCATCATTTAGTAGTGTATTGTTTAGTTTCCATGATTTTGTGTATGCTCTATAGCTTTTCTTGCTACTGATTTGTAGTTCAATTCCATTGTGGTCAGATAGAATGCAAGGAATTATTTCAATTTTCCTGAATTTGTTAAGATTTGCTTGGTGTCCTAATATATGGTCTATTTTAGAGAATGTTCCATGTGCTGCTGAAAAGAATGTATATTCTGCAGCCTTTGGATGAAATGTCCTGTATATATCTATTAAGTCCATTCCTTCTATGACCTCATTTAGTCCAGTTGCTTCTCTGTTTATTTTTTCCAGGGATGACCTGTCAATTGATGAGAGTGGGGTGTTAAAGTCACCCACCACCACTGTGTTTGGTGTTATCTGTGACCTTAGTTCTAATAGTGTTTGTTTGACAAATTTGGGAGCCCCCATGTTAGGTGCATATATGTTTAGGATTGTAATGTCCTCCTGTTGGAGTGTGCCCTTAATCAATATAAAGTGACCTTCCTTATCTTTCTTGACTAACGTTGGGGTAAAGTCTACCTTGTCTGATATTAGGATAGCAACCCTGCTTGTTTTCTAGGCCCATTTGCTTGAAACACTGTCTTCCAACCTTTCATCCTAAGATAATGTCTATCCTTTGTAGAAAGGTGAGTTTCTTGGAGACAACAAATTGTAGGTTCCTGCTTTTTAACCGAGTCTGCAAACCTATGTCTTTTCACTGGGGCATTGAGGCCGTTGATATTAAGAGATATTATTGAACGGTGTGTATTTATGTTTGCCTTTTTTTTTTTTTTTTTGTGGTTCCGGTTCTACCTGTGCTCTCTTCAGTTAACTAGTATTTGAGTATTGCTGGTTTTTTCTAGGTGCCTTATATGTATGCTTTTTCTTTTCTTCAGCATGGAGGATTCTATCAAGTATTTTCTGTAGAGCTGGTTTTGTCTTCAAATACTCCTTTAATCTGCTTTTGTCATGGAATGTCCTTATTTCTCCGTCTATTTGAATGGATAGCTTTGTAGGATAAAGTAACGTTGGTTGACAGTTGTTATCTTTCAGAACTTGGAATATATCACTCCAAGCCCTTCTGGCTTTAAAAGTTTGTGTTGAATAATCTGCTGTAATCCTGATGGGCTTGCTTTTGTAGGTAACTTGATTTTTCTCTCTAACTGCTTTCAATATTTTTTCTTTGGTGTGTGTGTTTGGAAGTTTGATTATAATATGGCGAGGAGAGGTTCTTTCCAGGTTTTGTCTGGCTGGGGTTCTAAAGGCTTCCTGTATCTGCATTGGCACCTCTTTCCCAATTTGGGGGAAATTTTCTTCTATGATTTTGTTGAAGACGCCTACTATGCCTTTGGAGTGGATTTCTTCTCCTTATACTATGCCCTGACTTCTTATATTGGATCTTTTCATAGTGTCCCGAATATCTTGAAATTCCCACTCATACTTTTCTATAAGTTTGTCTTTCTCTTTGTTGGACTGTATTAGATCTGCCACCTGGTCTTCTAGCTTAGATATTCTGTCCTCTCCCTCATCCATCTTACTGGTGAGATTTTTTTACCGAGTTTTTGTTTCGTTAACTGTGTTCTTCATTGCTAGTAATTCGAATTGGTTTTTCTTTATTATTTCTATTTCCTTATTTATGTCTTGTATTGCCTTCTTTATTTCATTAACTTGGTGTCCTGCATCTTCTTTGATTCCTTTGATTGCCTCTTTGATTTCTTCTTTGTTTCTTTTGATTTGTTCTTTGACCTCTTTGAACATATTTATAATTATTCTTTTGAACTCTTTCTCAGGCATTTCCTCTAACTCGTTCTCGCTGGAGGACATTTCTGATGCATTAATACTTTTAGGTGGATTTATATCGTCTTGCTTTTTCGTGTTTCTTGTGTTATAATGTATATATTTTTGCATCTTGGATTAAGTTAATGCTTGGATTTTCTAGCTAGCTGTGTATTCTTAGCTGTATCAATTGATTTGATGTAATATATTTTCAGGGTAGGAGCTTAAGGTGTTAGGTGTGGCTCTTAAGACTCTCAGAGTATCTACAAAGATGTTCTTAGGGGTTGAGTTTCCCTGCTATAGGAGTATTCAAGCAGGCTGAGTGGAATAAAATATAGGTAGATTCTAAAATTTAACTAAACACTGTACACATTCAATCAAAAACAGCCCCGAGTATGCATGCAAGAGTAGTTATTATAATGACCAGGTCCTCTATCAACAAAGAGGTTAAGATTTCTGGTCTGTTGAGGGCTCCAAGTCAGCTTGTGACCAAGTGAGACCCTTCCCTGGTGCAATCCCAGTTACCTTGGATGATTTTGGTCTCAGTCAAGTTGCTGCCTGGGTCGTCGGGCTGCTCTTCTGATTTCTGGAGCTGGCACTGGCACTGGCTTTTCCTGTGGGGCAAACCAAGCCTGGCAAGTGTGGCCCTGCAGATCAGCACCCCTGCTGCTGGAACTGCTGCTCAAGCTGCTGCTGCTGGGTCTGTAGCCACTGCTGCTGAAGCTGGTGCTGCTGGACCCACCGCTGCTGCTGCCTCTGCTGCTGCTGTAGCTGCCACTGCTGGAGCCACCACTGCTGCTAAAGCTGCTGCTGCTGTATCCACTGCCGCTGCTCCCACAGAAGCTGCTCCTCCTGGGTCTGCTGCTGCTGGGTCTGCCGCTGCTGCTGCGACTGGAGCTGCTACTGCTGGGGCCACTGTTACTGGTGCCGGAGCCACTGATGTTGCTGCCGAACTCTGCTCCTGCTTGGGTCCCGCTGTTGGCATGGCCGGGTCCCAGAACCGCTGCTCTGTTCGCCAGAGCTGGGCTCAGGCGCTGGGGGAGGGGAGGGAGCCGCAGCCACTCTGGTTCTCTCGCTGCTCCACGTGTTCTTCTACCTCGCGGTCTCTCCTCCGCTGCTCACTGCCGCTCTCCCCTCACGTTTCCCGAGTTGCGGAGAACGCGGTGTGAGGGGAAGCGCCCGCACCTGGCTTTTCCTGTGCCTGGAGCCGAGTCTGGCGGCTTTCTGCTGCACCCTGCCGCTGCGGTGGTTGGCCGAGCTGCCGGAGCTCTGTGCGGGCTCTGGATGCTCTGGATCTCTCCTACTTCTCCACTGCCGCTTCAATTTCCTATACACCTCACTTTTTAGTAAAAGTGTATATTTTGCTGAGTTTTTTTGGTCTTTTTTACCCCCTAGGCTGCTTTGGCGTGGTACCTACACCGCCATCTTACCTGGAAGTCAACAAGCTACTTTTTTTTTTTTTATGCAATTGTGAATGGGACTGATTCTCTGATTTCACCCCCTGATGCCTTAGCAGTTAAGGTGCTTGCCTGCAAAGCCTAATGACCTGGGTTCAGTTCCCCAGCACTACATACAGCAAAATACAGTGGTGCATCCATTCATTCTCTCTCTGTCTCTCTCTCTCTCTCCTTGAAAATAAATAAAAATATTTTTTAAAAAATACCTGGACTGGGTGTGGTGATGCACGCCTTTAATCCCAGCACTTGGGAGGCAGAGGTAGGAGGATCACTGTGAGTTGGAGGCCAGCCTAAGACTACAGAATAAATTCCAGGTTAGCTTGGGCTAGAGTGAGGCCCTAACTGGAAAAACCAAAAGAAAAGAAAAAGAAACAAACCCTGATGCTATGGTAGACATACATTCAAACTACCAAAAGTGTGTTAATTTTCTCATTGCTGTGACAAAATGCCATACATATCCGTATGGTTTCACTGTCTCATGACAGGCAGGACACAGTGGAACATCAGAGTGGTCAGAAAACAGAGAAAGAAAGAGAATGCCTGTTCAGGTCACTTTCTTTGTTTTCCACTTTTATTTCACCTAAGTCCCCAGCCTGTGGGTGGATGTTGCCTGTACTTAAGTGGATCTTTCTCCCTTCACTAATCCTTTCTGGAAATGCCATCATAGACACACCCAGAGGTGTGTTAACTATTCCCCATCCAATCAAGTTGACAATCAAGATTAGCCATCACAGAGAGATGGATTAGCTGTTAAGGCCTTTGTCTGCAAAGCCAAAGGACCCAGGTTTGATTTCCCAGGACCCATGTAAGATGCACAAAGGGGCACATGCATTTGGAGTTCATTTGCAGCAGCTGGAGGCCCTGGAGCACTCAATTTATATCCCTATATATCTGCCTCTTTCTCTCTCTGTCTCTCTTTTTTTTCTAACAGTGGAAGGTATTTTTTTTTAATTTTTAAATTTTTATTAACATTTTCCATGATTATAAAAAAAAATCCCATGGTAATTCCCTCCCTCTCTGTCTCTCTTAAATAAATATATTAAAAATTAAAAAAAAAGAGAAAAAAAAAGATTAGCCATCACAATTACATAAAATAAATAAATCACAAAATAGCTGTGCAAAGGCTGGTGAGATAGCTTAGCAATTATGGCATTTGCCTGCAGAACCAAATGGACGCATGTTCAATTCCCCAGTACCCACATAAGCCAGATGGCACAAGGTGGTACATGTGTCTGGAGTTTGATTACAGTGGCTAGAGGCCCTGAACAGCCCATTGCACCCCCCCACATATATATGCCTCTTTCTCTCAAATAAATTAAATAAATACATCTATGTGAAAATCTAATTAGTGTATTCTGAGCTGGGGTTTTCCTAAGAATGCTCTCATCATTCTCCTGCTTACCTCACACTCAGGAATAGTTACATGTGTGTGTGAGCCTCTATGTGGGTGCTGGGGATCTGTTGGGAGCTATAGCTGTTCCTTGACCTCTTTTCTTGAGACTTTAGGCACAGAGGCATTGTCGAGAAAGTTTTTTTTTTTTTTTTCTTTTCTGTATGTAAGCTTGTGTCTGCCTGAATAAACTTGGGCCTTGATCAGAACTTGTCTTGGCTCCATTGCTTGTGTTCTGGTCTCAGGTTCATTCCCACTCCCTCCTTTGGGGTCTGTTTCGATTCGTGCCACAGGCTGGCACAGGGATCAGATTTAGATCTTCATGCGTGTATAGCAAGCACTGTTTCTCACTGAGCTGTTTCTTCAGCCTTCTCACTTATTCTATAAGTATCAAAACCTAGATCTTGAAAAAAAATTTATTAAGATCTTTGAATTTCATATCCTAGAATCCTACCAAGAAAAAAAAAGTCATCAAATGTCTACTACCTCCTGTATACTTAATTTTCCTGCTGTTTTAAAAATATAAAGACAACTGAGCTCATTCTTCTCTTCTGCTGGATGTAAACTAGTTAATTGCTTATACTTAGAACATCTCTAAGCAGAATAGACTTGGCAGCCTAGTCATGCCCTCCAGGGACTTCCTAGTAAGGTCAACTGCCAATTTTGGAACTTAGCTGAGTGGTGAAGGCGCACACATGTACAGGACAGGAAAGTGCTGTCTCTTAATAGCTGCCCTCCAATGCTGCATTCCATCTTTTCTGCCAGATCAATCAGTTGGAAATGAAATCACCAAGTCCAGTCCACACTCACCACAGGGAAAGTAAGCTTCATTTCTTTTTTTATATTTTTTTTATTTATTTTTATTTTTGTTATTTGAGAGCAACAGACAGAGAAAGAGGGAGCTAGAGAGAGAGAATGGGCACACCAGGGCTTCCAGCCACTGCAAAGGAACGTGCGCCCTCTTGTGCCTCTGGCTAAGGTGGGTTCTGGGGAATCAAGCCTGGGTCCTTAGGCTTCACAGGCAAGCCCTTAACCGCTAAGCTATCTCTCTAGCCCAAGCTTCATTTCTTTACTGGAGGAGTATCAAAGAGATTTTGATCATATTGATGCAGGGCTTGGGGGTTCAGGAGGGGTCCCCCAAATTTATAAACCCCAAGTTTGTGTTTTGTCTTAACTTTAGCAAATAATTGATAAAGATGGAATTCAAGATGGAAATTATGAACTACTATTTATTTAGGGAGAAATCACAAACTGTGGAGTTTACTTAAGAGAGAAATCACAAATTGTGGGGTTCATTTAAGACAGAAATCACAAACTATAGGGTTTCTCTGAGGGAGACTGGTAGTTAGAGCAGAATCATAAATACGTAGGAAGTAGGAAACACACTCTCATGTGAAAACACTGCATGGCTTATAAGGTTAATTTAAGAGAAATTGTGGTCTGAGGGAAAAAACTGAAGTAGAGCCACAAGCTTGTGGAGCGGAGTTAGAATGAGACTTTCAAGGAAAGACTGAGGTAGAGACACAAGCATGAGGAAGATAGAACTTAGCTGTGTCTATAGGGAGATCTAGAAGGAACATGCATGGCATTTGCCATGTGCTTTACTGGTTAGGGAAGTGAAGACAGCAAATGGTTAGGCTCAAGGAAAAGTATGAGAGAAATCCAGAAAAGAAATGAGTAATGGAGAAACTTTCACTCATGGTTATCCCAAGTTTAAAGAAATTACACAGATATCAGACCCAGAGTTAGTCAAAGCACCCACGTGGTAGATCTGGAGTGGAAGGGAAATAGGCACATGGTAGATTAGAGACCAGAGGAAAATCATGCCTGTAATCAAAGTGATTAGTTACCCCAAACTACAAAGCAGAGGCATGAAGAAGATTTCCCCCAGACCAGGAAGCAGTTTCATGCTCTACTGCCCTGCCCAGTGCTGAGTGAAGGGAGGCTAGACTCCCGTGGGTCCCCGTGGCAGAGGGAAGAGGGGCAGGGCAGAGCAGCCCAGAGACCACTGGGCTGCGGGCAGCAGGGCACTGGAGATCACTCTGGATCAGACAGGAACAGGAGTTTCATTCTTGTGTTGGGGCAAGGTGCCATGTGGGGTAGTATCTTCTGGTTCTCTCTGGGCCTCCTTCTCTAACTGAAACTGCCTAAAAGGAGCTAATTTTGTCCTATCCTCCTTCAATATTATGTTTACTTATTATGTGTCAACTTAAAAATTACTTCAGTAATAAAATAAAAAATCACCCCCCTCCAAAACAGAAAAAAACCCTTCATCTTTTACTTCCAAAGAAGTAAGGCATATCTTAAACATGCACATACACACTCACCTCATCTCTGTTGGGTTCACTGCCTGTGGATTCACCCTGACACTACAGTTGTTGTTTTTTTTTTTTTGTTTTTGTTTTTGTTTTTCTAACAAGCTCCCAAGTTAAAAGGATCCTGCTGGTCCACGAGAATATTTCTAAAACAATTACTATCTTGGTCTCCCACTAAGAAAATATTTTGCTAGAAAAAAAAAATTGCTCATAATTTTTTAAAGATAGGTTCAGTATTTCTCTAATTTCTGTGTTGTAATGTGGAATGGAAAAGAATTTGCAGGCAACTGGAACGTACAGCCCAGCATAAGAACAGACACTATGGTGAGAAGATAAGCAGTTCAAAAGCATCAAAGGATACAGTCGGGAGCTGGAGAGATGGCTTAGTCAAAATGCTTGTCTGCAAAACCTAAGGACCCAGGTTCAATTCCTCAGTACCCACTGTGTAAACCAGATGCAGATGGTGGTGCATGTGTCAGGAGCTGGTTTGCAGTGGCTAGAGGCCTTGGCATGCCCATTCAGTCTCTCTGTACCTCTCTTTTTCTCTTTCCCCTCTTTCTCTCACAAATAAGTAAATAAAAACTTTTTTAATTATAAAAAAAAATTTGTTAAACATAAGCCAGATGCATATGGTGGCATATGTGTCTGGAATTTGTTTCCAGTGACTAGAGGCCCTGGCGCACCCATTCTCTCCCTCCCTCCTACATGTTCTCTTTCTTTCATAAAGAAAGAAAGAAACAATAAAATATTTTTTAAATAAACAAAAAATTGGTTTTAAAAGGTATAGTCTGCCTGTAAAAAGCATTCACAAATGCAAAAGCAAATGTGATTATTTTATTTTTATTTATTTATTTATTTGCAAGCAGAAAGAGAGATAGAAGAGAAACAGAGAAAATTGGTATGCCAGGGCCTCCACCTGCTGTAAATGGACTCCAGATGTATGTGCCACTTTGTGCATCTGACTTTTACATGGGTACTGAGGAGCTGAACTCAGAGCACTAGACTCTGCAGGCAAGTGCCTTAACTGCTGAGCCACGTCTCCAGCCCAGTAAGTGTGATTTATTTTTATTTTTATTAAGTTGAAACTTTGTATGGATACATCAGTATTGGCACCATCATTCCCCTCCTCCCTGCCCCCACTCCACCGAGGCCTCCTTCTGGGATTGCTCATATTCACCATGGAGCTGTGGGCTGTGAGAACAGCAGGGAGGCATTGTTGGGGGTGGGTAATGCCTCTAGCTATTCCCTCCCACCTGTGACTTTTACGTTCTTTCCAGCCCCCTCTTCAAATTCCCTGAGCCATGGTAGGTGTGCTTTAAGTTTGCTTCACAGCTTCTGGATTTATGTTTTCCAGCATTTTGAGTATCCTCAGTGTCTGTCTCCACCACCCTGACTCAGGTTGTCAGGCTTGCCACAGATGCAGCATTCTTTTTTTTTTTTTTTTAATTTTTATTGATTTATTTGAGAGCAACAGACAGAGAGAAAGAGGCAGATACAGAGCATGCCAGGGCCTCCAGCCACTGCAAACAAACTCTAGATGCATGTGCCACTGTGTGCATCTGGCTTACGTGAGTGCTGGGGAATCAAGCCTCGAACGGGGGTCCTTAGGCTTCATAGGCAAGTGCTTAACCACTAAGCCATCTCTCCAGCCCGATACAGCATTCTTGCTCATCCCACCAGTTCCTTTGTGTTTTCTCCTGGGCCCCAGCTGCTGTGTGAGGGGTGGTTTGCCTGCTGACATGGATTCAGCGATCCTTGTCCTGCTAAAGATTTTGGTTGTCCTCAGTTCTCACTGCTCTCTGAAAAAGAAGAACAGATTCTCCAATGGAAAGTGAGATCAGGATAGGTTAAGGGTGTAAGCATTGTTAATTTAGAGAGACTTTGATGGGTGTAGCCTCACTTTTGGCCAAAGATTAGCGGAACCTTCTCAATGGAGTCCATAATCTTGGTCTCCATAGGATTCTGACTTGGTTCCCCGTCCCAGCTATGGTTTCCTTTCTGCTAAGCAGATCTCTTGGCAAATCAGAAAGCCATTGGTTACATACCTAGGGTGGGTGCACTATTGCACGGTGTGTACATCTTGTCAGAATAGTCGATCGCATACAATAACGCCCTCTGCTTGCTTGCAGCACTGTTGGCCATTCTCACCCAGCATCTCATGCCATGGTTGCCAGCATTATATGGGCTAATTATTTGGGAGCTTACTTCCTTCCAGATTCAGCCAAATCCTCAATGCTCTGCATTGGCAGCAATAGGGTCTTATCTTTTCCCTTAAGCAGGTAATCAAGTGCTTTGACAGAAGTCTGTCTTGTTTGGGGGACCTCATAGGTCTCTCCAATCTAATCAACAGCCCAATGTGTGTTGTCACCCATTTCAGCTACTGGGATTTGAGGGAAAAATATTTTAGGGTTAGGCTTCATCCATCCCTCTCCAGAACCCATCTTATACAGCGAAACATGTTATTTAATTAAAAAAAGAAAAAAAGAAAGAAACTAGAACTGGCTAGAGAGATAGCTTTGCAGTTAAGTGCTTGCCTATGAAGCCTAAAGACCCCAGTTTGATCCTCAATTCCCCAGAACCAACATTAGCCAGATGTACAAGGGGACCCTTGTGTCTGGACTGTGCCCGTAATCATTCTCTCTCTCTCTCTCTCTATCTATCTATCTCTCTGCCTCTTTCTCTCTCTCTCTGTCTGTCACTTTCAAATAAAGAAATACAAATAAACAACAACAACAACAACAACAAACTAGAACTGAATCAGACTGTATTTGATTGATTAGTAAATAATGGTGACCTTGGGAGTCAGAAGCAGAAGCAAGCTCTATGGGTCAGGATTTTTTTTAAAAATTTTTATTTATTTATTTGAGAGTGACAGACAGAGAGAGAAAGAGGCAGAGAGAGAGAGAGGAGAATGGGCACGCCAGGGCTTCTAGCCACTGCATATGAACTCCAGATGCATGCGCCCCCTTGTGCATCTGGCTAATGTGGGTCCTGGGGAATCCAGCCTTGAAGCGGAGCCCTTAGGCTTCACAGGTAAGCACTCATCCGCTAAGCCATCTCTCCAGCCCTGGGCCAGGATTTTTGCAGTGAAGAGGTGTTGCAGTCAGGTTCGCATTACTGGCAGAAAACATCCGGCCAAGAACAGCTTGTGGGAAAAAAGGTTTATTTTGTCTTACAGACTAGAGGGGAAGCTCCATGATGGCAGGGGAAAATGATGGCATGAGCAGAGAGTGGACATCATCCCCTGGCCAACATCAGGTGGGCAACAGCAATAGGAGAGTGTGCCAAACACTGGCAAGAGGAAGCTGTTTATAACACCCATAAGCCCGCCTCCAACAATACAATGCCTCCAGGAGGCATTAATTCCCAAATTGTCATCAGCTGGGGACATGGCATTTAGAACACCTAAGTTTATGGGGGACACCTGAATCAGACCACCACATTCAACCCCCTCACCCCCATAAGCTGATAACTATCCATGATGTAAAATGTAATGCATTAAGTCCAACTTTAAAAGTCCCCGTAGTTTTTATCAATTCCAATGATGTTCATACAGACCCATAGTCTAAGATCTTTTAACTGAACCATAATACAAAAAAAAAAAAAATCCATAATGGCACAGAATAAACGTTCATACTGAAAAAGCTGGTATTGGACCCAACAAAGAAATATTCAACCAATACAAGATTTAAAACAACCAAAACAACCAGGGCAAATATCAAACTCTGTAGCTCCAAGTCCAACAACTCTAGCCAGTGACAAGTCTCCAAGTCTGATTCTAATTCCACCCCCCCACCTCCAGCTAGGCTACTCGTAGTCCCAGAAAACTTCATCTGGTACCAGCAGCTCTCCTTGGCAACCATCCCATAGTCCTGGCATCTCCATTGGTCTCCACTGCAACCCATAGTTCATCCTCATGGCTCCATTGAGTTTCCATGCAAGTAATCCATCAAGCCTGCCTCCCACTGCCCACAGCCATTTCCAAAATACAAGACCGCGTTGCAAATTCAATGACCCTCTTTCCTGCATTTCTTATACTTACTCCATAATACCAGGTGGGGTGCCAATTTATTAATCCAGGGGGGGAGTAAAGCAGACTTTGAAGAACAGAATACTCCTTCAGCATTCAGGCCCCTTCAAAAGACTTCATTCTTTCTGTTGTCCCAATGCAGGTCAGCTGGTCCAGTTTCAATGGCTGTAATTTCATACAATTGCAGCTGAATGGGCAGCAGTTTCAAAGCAAAGATCTCATTTTTTTCTGTGCCATATCCCTCTGCACACACCAATCCATTTCTATATAATGTAACCCTGCACAAATTCTCAGAAAATGGGCATCACAGCAAGCCTCTCACACAAAATGAGCACTAACGGTGTGAATACCTCTTCTATGCTTCTGGAGCCTTGATTTCATATGGAGGTAAGAGGCCCCATAGCTTTCCTATTTATGCCATTGGCCAGATGACAGTCATGGAGAACTCAGTTTGGTCAAGAGTCATGCAGATGGCTAAATTTTTCCATTTCCCCTACCCACAGCAATCACATGACTGTATTTGTATTCTGATTTACTGAACTGTATTGTTAGGAACTTTCTTATTTTGGTTTTTCCAGGTAGGGTTTCACTCTAGCCCAGGCTGACCTGGAATTCACTATGGAGTGTCAGAGTGGCCTTGAACTCACAGCGATCCTCCTACCTCTGCCTTGCAAGTGCTAGTATTAAATGCAGGCACGACCATGGAACTTTCTAATTTCTCATTTAGAAGCTTAAACTTCTTAACCATTTTCTTCTATTGATAGGTAAAAGCAGCGTTAGGTGTGTTGAGGAATGTTTGCTGACATATCTCCTAACTGAAGTAATTTTCTTTCTTTTAGTTTTTTATTAAAGAGAGGGGGGAGGGAGAGAGAAGGAGAGAAAGAAAGAAAGAGAGAGAGAGAAAGAAAGAGAGAGAGAGAGAGAAGGGGCAGAGAGAGAGAGAGAGAGAGAGAGAGAGAGAGAGAATGAGAGCACCAGGGCCTCCAGCCACTACAAACTCCCTACACATATACCCCCTTGTACATCTGGCTTACATGGGTTCTGGGGAATTGAACTTGGGTCCTTAGGCTTTGCAGGCAAGCACCTTAACTACTAAGCCATCTCTTCAGCCCAAGTAGCTCTGCTGTCTTTCTAATTCTCTCTTTACTCCTTCATCCACCTTCTGCCTCATTGTGGGCCTCCCCAATCTAACCTTTAGGTATGAACAAACTCAGATTCTCTTTAGGGAAGTCAAAACTTCCAACATGCGCATGATGGCTTTACAAATACATAATTATGGAGTATGGAGTGCCTGTGGTATTTCAATACATGTATCCAATGTGCAATAAAAGATCTTTTATTTTTTAATTGAAATTATTTGATAATTCTAAGATCATTTTTTTTTTTTCTCAAGGCAGAGTCTCCCTCTAGCCCAGTCCAACCTTGAACTCACTATTTAGTAAATTCACTATGTAGTAGGTGGCCTCGAACTCACAGGCATCCTCCTATCTCAGCCTTCCAAGTGCTGGGATTTAGAAAGTTGAAGGGAGAAACAGACTGTTTATGTAGTGTGTCTCCTTCATCATTTCTCCATCAACCTGTTTCTTTAAAAAAAAAAAAAAAAACAAAAAAACCAACTTGTAGTAAGTCACAAAAGTAAAAGGCAACAGAGCCTTGTTATGAAACCTGCTGCCTCATTACCAGAAGGTGGTATCTTTATTTTTAAGAGTATCCTTCATGACAATACTGAAAAGTACTCCTTTTGACAGTCATATGTGATTCTTCAGTTTTCAGTAAGTAGATGCAAGAAGAGACAGCAGTTTAATATGCACTAAGCCTTCAGGTGTTTAGCCGCAATGATTTCTCATGCTGCGTGTTGAATGAGCTCGGTTTTTTTGTTTGCTTACTTTGTTTTGTTTTCCAATGTAGGATCTTGCTCTAGCCCAGGCTGACCTGGTATTCACTATGTAGTCTCAGGGTGGCCTTATACTCATGGTGATTCTATCTCAGCCTCCTGAGTGCTGGAATTAAAGGTATGCGCCACCCTGTCCCGCTAAGGATGAGCTCAGTTTTGATGAGAAGGATGGAGATAATGAATAACTTCCTTTGTTCCTGAATTCTAGTTTAGCATTCTGCAATTTTTTTTATTTTCTCTTACTTTTGGGGGACAGTTGAGGCCTTGAAGCAATGTCTCACTCTAGCCCAATAGCCCAGAATACCTGGAGTTCATTCTGTATCCCAGGTTGGCCTCATATTCACGGAGATGTTCCTACCTCAACCTCCCTAGTGCTAGGATTAAAGGCATGCACTCAGCTATCCCCTAGAATTTGTGCAAATGAGTTTTTTGTTTTGTTTTTTGAGGTAGGGTCTTGCTTTAGACCAGGCTGACCTAGAATTCCTCTTTAGTCTCAGGGCGGCCTTGAACCCAGGGCAATCCTCCTATCTTAGCCTCCCAAGTGCTGAGATTAAAGGCATGTGCCACCACGGACAGCTTTTTTGTTTTGTTTTGTTTTGTTTTGTTTTTTGAGGTAGGGTCTCACTCTAGCTCAGGCTGACCTGGAATTTACTATGTAGTCTCAACCTCCCTGTTTCTTATCTTCTCCTTAGCAAGTGAAGTGTTTTTCTTTGGTCACCAGTAGCCCATCCCGAATTTGCCTTCTCTCTCCTGACATTCACTAATCCTACCTCAGGAACACTGATTGCCCAGCTTAAGTCTTAATCCTTTGGTGAGAGGACAGTGGTGATTGACTGGCTCCCATGGACCACATATGCATAGAGGAGGTGATTGCCCAGAGAACTCGACAGTAGGATGAATGGGAGAGCTGGGTCAATAAAAACATACCCATCACAGTTCCGGTAAGTAGGAGGCTTGGCAGCAATGAGCTGTACCAGGCCGCTGGTTTCTGTTCTCAGGGTGCACCAGGGACATGTGACTGGAAGGCTGAGCTCAGCCGGGAGGAAATGCGATTCTGGCTGAGGTGCGCCTCAGTCCTAGGGTGTGTACTTAGCATGCTGTGGGTCCTGGATTGGATCACCAGCGCCAAAATCAAACAAAACACTAACAGCTAAGGAAATAAAGGCAAAAATGCAAAATTCCAGGCCCTGTTTCTGAATTACAATATCCATTTTATCACCCAGGTGATGTATGCTGCCGGGGACATTTACACCTGCCTATTATGCCTCTTTCTTACTGTGCATGCTCTAGAGCTTCCTATCAAGCAGCAAGACAGTCAACTAGTCCATTAGAACATTGCATCAAAATCAGAATCAATAAAGTTCATTATTCATCCATCCTACTAATGTCTAAACAAACGTGGAGCCAGATCCTATGCATGCTCAGACTGTGTGCTACAGAGGCTGACATCAGAGGTGGTACTATTCACATTGCAAATTCTTTGCTATTGGATTTCATATATGGTCACATTTTTAGACCAATGGGAATATAGTATCTTGCAACAAAATCTATATACTTTAAGTTCAGCTAGATAGAAATGGTGTCTTGAGAAAGGACAGCCACTTTCTCTTCAAAGGTTCTTGCATCTGTTACTTTCTTGTTGCTGGGGCAAAACACCTGATCAGAAGCAGCTTCAGGAAGGAAACAGTGCATTTTTGGATTAGAGTTTTGAAGGTTAAGTCTGTCATGGTGGGGAAAACATAGCAGAAGCAGAAAGGGTCACACTGTCACATCCTCAGGGAGGACATAGTCAAGAGTCTAACACTGAGTGCTCAGCTAGCTTTCTCCCTTTAAAAAGCAGTCCAGGAACTCTGCCCATGGGATGATGCCACCCACAGGTACAGTGAGCCCTCCCTCCTCAACTAATCTAATTGAGAAAACCCCTCAGAGATATGATCAGAGACTTGTTTCCATGGTGATTCTAAATCATGTCAAGGTAATAACCAGAAAATAACCATCACAATACTTTCAGCTAGATATCATTTTCATTAGAACCTGGTCCCAGAAACATAGCAGTGAATCAGAGAGGACAAATTATTAACCATTTCTTATCTGTTTTAATTTATTAGCTTTTGTACAAAATCATAATATAGTACCTTTTTTTAATTTGATTTATTAGTTTTCTTTTCATCAAATACAGGCAGTTTGGCACCATTGTTTAGTACCTTTTTAAAAACTATATGAAGGGGCTGGAGAGCTGGCTCAGAGTTTAAGGTGCTTGACTACAAAGCCTAATGACCTGGGTTCACTTCCACACCTTCCCATGTAAAGCCAGATGCACAAAGTGACTCATGCATCTGGAGTTCACTTACAGCAACTGGAGACCCTGGTATGCCAATTCTCTCTGTCTGTCCCTCTTTCCTCTATCTCTCTTTGCTTATAAATAAATAAATAATAGGGCTTGGTGGGCTGAAGAGATGGCTTAGTGGTTGAGGCATTTGCCTGCAAAGCAAAAGACCTAGGTTCATTTCGTCAGGACTCACTTAAGTCAGATGCACAAGGGGTGCATGCGTCTGGAGTTCATTTGCCAGAGTAAGACCCTACCTCCAAAAACAATGTGTGTGTGTGTGTCTGTGTGTGTGGGTATGTGTGTGTATGTATTAAAAAACTCTATGCATATGGCATATTTCATTCCCACTGCATAGAACATAGCCTATAATTTTGATGTTCAATATTGTTATACAGGTTGTGGATTTCCCTTCACAAAGTTCATGATGGATCTTGCAATACAATCCCTTATTGCAGTACATTCTGTGATGAAAATCCAGCACATCTGGGCTTTAGAGTTGCTGTGGCAGTTGGTGAGTACACATTATGGGGAAAAAAAGGAAAACTCTGAATATGTCATAATTCCTATCATCTATGCCTTAGATGTGGTCACTCCAAGTGCAGTCTCTATGTTTTATATTTTCAATTTATTTCATATACTTTTCCCTTAAGTTTCCAGTCCCAATGCAATGCTCTGACACAGTTTTAATTTTTGCAGAGAAACAGAGATTTGTGAGAAGGCATGCTCATGGAAACATAATTTATGATAGTCCTTAAACACAGAAGTATTTTAGATTTCAAGTGAAAGGTACATGATTTGTACACATTGAACGCAACTAAGAATTATTAAGACTGTGAGTCTAGGGCTGGAGAGATGGCTTAGCAGTTAAAGTGCTTGCCTGCATGCTCATATGCAGGTCTCATATGCACATAAGGGGGTGCACACACCTGGAGTTCAATTGCCCTGGCTGGAGGCCTAGCATGTCAATTCTCTCTCTCTCTCTCCATCTCGCTGTCTCTCTCCTTCTCGCTGTCTCACATTAAAAAAAAATGATAGTCTATTGGGCTTGCCTCAAGAAAAAAAAAGAACTATGAGTCTAAAGAACAGTTAATATATAAAATGTGTAGTGAGAAAGTTTTAGAAGAGTGTAAAACCACATCAACCGTGTAATCTGAAGATCCCCAATTTCCTTGCTACACGGGCAGTTTACGAACCAGCACCATAACCTCACCTGCAGCTTGTTAGAAATGTAGAATCTTGGGTTCCATTTCCAACCCACTGACTCTGAATGTTCAGGGGTTTCTTTGGCATGTTAAATTCTGAGAAGCAGGTTAGGGAGATGGCTCAGCAGGTAAGAGCACTTTCTACATAAGCATAAGGGCCTCTCAGGCCAGAGACCAAGGATTTTTTTAAAAAAATATTTTATTTATTTGAGAGAAAGAGAGAGATAGAAAAGGGGAGAAGGGGAGAGAGAATGGTGCACCAGGGCTTTCAGCCACTTGCAAACAAACTCCAGATGCATGGACTGCCACCTTGTACATCTGGCTTATATGGGTACTGGGGAATTGAACCTGGGTCCTTAGGCTTCGCAGGCAAGAGTCTTAATCACTAAGCCATCTCTCTAAACCCCAGAGACAAAGTTTGACCCCCATAACCATCTATAACCTCAGAGTGCAGACGGCGGAACTGCTGACAGCGGCTCTGGGTTGAGGGAGAGACTGAGGCTCAAGGAAGTACACAGACGAGTGATAAGAAAAAGACCTGTGATGCTCCTCTGACCTCTGCGTGATCACACATGGGCCCACACGTCTGCAACCACGTGTGCATACACCACACATCACACATACTCTACACACACACACTCAAGTGTGCAAAAATCCATCCTGAGAAGCATCTTCCAGGTCTTATCAACACTGAGGAGCAGCATCAGATGACCTTCACAGTCTGATCCAAAGGTCATCGGCTCATTACCACCCAGCTGCCTGATGCAAAGCCACAGCCCACCTCAAAAGACTGTGTCTCAGCAAAGTGTGGTGGTGCTTGCCCTTAATATCAGCACTTGAGGAACAAAGGTAGGAGGATCACTGTGAGTTCAAGGCCAGCTGGGGACTACGGAGTGAGTTCCAGGTCAGCCTAGGCTAAAGTGAGACTATATCTCAAAAAAAAGAAGAAAAAGAAAAAAAGAAAAGTAAAAGAAGAAGTGCTGAAATCTGCATTACCACCAACATTATGCAGCATTTTGATAATTTTAAATTTATTCTTGAAACTGACCTCAAAAATCTTCCTACCTTGCCACCTGGGGAAACCCATGAATTAGGCAGAAAGACTGTAAGAGCCAAAGGACTGCTTACAGTGCAATCTTCCAGACACAAAGTGGCCTTGATGTTCATGACCTCACAGTGCTGGCTGGATACGACCTACACAGGAGTAAGCTTGAAGCAGTGCACGGTGGCGCACACCTTTAGTCTCAGGACTTTGGAAGCTCAGGGAAGAGAATCACCATGAGTCTGAGGTCAGCATGAGACTATAAAGTGAGAACCTGCATTGAAAAAACCAAAACAAAGAGCAAGCAAGGATACTGATCTACCTGAAAAAACAATAGTAAAAAATTAATTAAAAAATAAAAATAAAAGAGAGAGAGAGAAAACAATAGTAGCCAGTAGTAGTGCATGCCTTTAACCCCAGCACTGGGGAGGCAGAGACAGTGGTGTAGGATTTTGTGCCCTAGGAGAGGGCCCCCAGAATTTATGAACCCCAAGTTTTGGGTTCTGTCTTACCGTTAATAAAGAATTAATAAGACAGACTCAAGAAGGATCAATTATGAATTATTAAGTTTAGCATGGGGGAAGTCACAAGTTTGGGGGTTTACTTAAGGGAGACTGGGGCCTAGGAAGGGAGGCTGAACACGTGGAAAGTAGGGAGCACGCTCTCATGTGGAAACACTGTATAGTCTACAAAGTTCACTTGAGAGGAATCTTTAGGAAAAGACTGGAACCGAGTTGTAAGCACATTGAAAGAAGAACTTAGCTATGTAAGCACAGAGGCTCAGAGAGCACACATGCATCCACCATGTGCTTTCGTGAGGAGGGGAAGAATCAGAACAGAAGAGAAACTGAGGGTCTCTAGGCAAAACTGTAATATAGCTGGAAGCACGTGGACTTGAGGGAAGCCGAGGATTTTGAAGAGAAATTAGGGTAAAGCTGCAAGCACATGAAAAGCAGAAGCTGGGTGAGAGATAGCTTAGCAGTTAAGTCACTTGGCTGCAAAGCCTAAGGACCCCTGTTTGACTCTCCAGATCCCTCATAAGCCAGACGCACAAGGTAATACAAGTGTGCAAGGTCACACATGTGCATAAGGTGGCACACATGACTGGTGTTCGATTTCAGTGGCTGGAGGCCCTGGTGCACCAATTCTCTCTCTCTATGGTGGTTTGATTCATGTGTCCCCTGTAAACTTAGGTGTTCTGAATGCTAGGTTCCCAGTTTATGAAGATTTGGGAATTAATGCCTTCTGGAGGGAGTGTATTGTTCGGGCAGGCTTATGGGTGTTACAGCCAGTTTCCCTTTGCCAATGTTTGGCACACTGTCCTGTTGCTATTGTCCACCTTATGTTGGACAGGGTGTGATGTCCACCCTCTGCTCATGCCATCGTTTTCCCCTGCCATCATGGAGCTTCCCCCTCAAGCCTGTAAGCCAACATAAACCTCTTTTTCCCACAAGCTGCTCTTGGTTGGGTGATTTCTACCCACAATGCAAACCTGACTGCAATACTCTCTCATAAAAAAAAAATACAAAAATAAAGAATAGAGTCTAGGATCTTGGGTAGGGAGACCTAGGAAGAACTCACATGGCATTTTCCATGTGTTTTATGGGAGTTAAGAGAACAAAGAGTAGCTGGGCGTGGTGGCACACACCTTTAATCCCAGTGCTCAGGAAGCAGAGGTAGGAGGATCACCATGAGTTTGAGACCACCCTGAGACTACATAGAGAATTCCAGGTCAGGCTTGGCTAGAGAGTGAGACACTACCTCAAAAAAATAAAACAAAACAAACAAACAACAACAACAACAAAAAAAAAACAAAACAGTGAGTCTCAGTGGGAAAAAAATGAGAAGGCAGATATCAAAGAAGAGACTATGACAGAAATGAGAGATGAGGAGGGTTACACTCATGTCTACCCTGAGTTTAGAGTAAGCATACAGATACTGAGTCTAGAGTTGGTAAGATCACCCACATGATGGATTTAGAGATCAGAGAATGATCATACATGTAATTAAAGTGAGAAGTTACCCACAACTATAAAGCAGAGACAAGTGGAAAAGTTTAGATCAAAAAACAATGGAATAGTGGTTAAGGCATTTGCCTGCAAAGCCAAAGGACCCAGGTCTGATTCCCCTGGACCCATGTTAGCCAGATGCAAAAGAGGCCACATCAGTCTGAAGTTCGTTTTTAGTGGCTGGAGGCCCTGGTGCGCCCATTCTCTCTCTCTCTCTCTCTCTCTCTCTCTCTCTCTCTCTCTCTCTCTCTCTCCCTCTTTCAATGTCAAATAAATAAATAATAAAAATACAAGCTGGGTGTGGAGGTTCAGGCCTTTAATCCCAGCACTGGGGAGGCAGAGGCAGGTGAATCACAGTGAGCTTGAGACTACCCTGAGACTACACAGGTCAGCCTGGGCCAGAGGGAGACCTTACCTCAAAAAAAAAAAAAAAAGAGTGCAATACTATCCCACCCCCACCCAGCCAGACTCACAAGTGTCCCTGTGGCCCAAGCAAAGGGAAGAGTGTCACGCACACACTCCCTCTCTCTCTCTGGGGGTGCTATCCAGAGGGAAGAGAAGGAGGGGCTGGAAGGCCTCAGCCTTTATAGTATCAGTTTCAGGTATGTAAGGGGAAGACCTGGCTGGCTGGTAAATCTAAAGGATAAAT
Source organism: Jaculus jaculus (assembly GCF_020740685.1). Classification (NCBI taxonomy): domain Eukaryota; kingdom Metazoa; phylum Chordata; class Mammalia; order Rodentia; family Dipodidae; genus Jaculus; species Jaculus jaculus. Next base: position 48,549,337 of record NC_059102.1, read on the forward strand.
CTGAGTGTCCGCTGAGTTGGGTGAGCCCACCCAGGTAGTTCAGTAGACTGTGGGCCATAGGAGGGTGCTGTGGACCACTCTTTTTTTTTAAAAAAAAAAAATTTTGTTTATTTTTATTTATTTGAGAGAGAGAGAATGGGCAAACGAATTCCAGATGAGTGCGTCCCTTTGTGCATCTGGTTAACCCGGGTCCTGGGGAATGGAGCCTCGAACCAGGGTCCTTAGGTTTCACAGGCAAGTGCTTAACTGCTAAGCCATCTTTCCAGCCCCAAATTTTTTGTTTATTTTTATTTATTTATTTGAGAGCGACAGACAGAGAAAGAGGCAGAGAGAGAATGGGTGCGCCAGGGCCTCCAGCCACTGCAAACAAACTCCAGATGCGTGCGCCCCCTTGTGCATCTGGCTAACGTGGGTCCTGGGGAATCGAGCCTTGAACCGGGGTCCTTAGGCTTCACAGGCAAGCGCTTAACCGCTAAGCCATTTCTCCAGCCCACTGTGGACCACTCTTAATTAGGTATTTTTATTACTAAGAGTTTCTGGCACCAGGGCAAACAAGCTGGCACATCCTGGTTCTCCTTCAGCTTTAGTCCCTAAGTGAGACTGCCTAAAAAAGCTAGCTTTCTCCTAACCTCCTTCAACAGAAATATCACCGCGAGTTCGAAGTCACCCTGACACTAAATGGTGAATTCCAGGTCTGCCTGGGCTAGAGTAAAAAAAAAGAAAAGAAACCCAATAGTGCATTAGACAGTCATTATATGGCTGCTACCTAGTGAAGTAAGTGGAGGGCAACCAGACAGGATGAACTGCGTCCCACAGTGAGAGGGAAATGCAGCATTCTATCATAAAAACGTTCAACAAAGGAATAGTCACAATTTCGTTACTCAAACATCTATGCAGTTATGCAAATCCTAAATACAGGAAGAGTTTGCATTTCACAATGCAGCTTTTATTTACATAGATTTGTAGGAAAATAAACACTGTGAATTCAGCATAGCAGCTTTATTTGGAAAAAGTAGCTGAAGGCATCGCTGACTCCACAGTAAAATCCAGTTCTCATTGTCTCATGATTTTATTGACCCTTTCATCAGTTCTTCTTCCATTCTACCATCATTCCTCCTCTCTTGTCCTTTCACTTTCTTTTTTTAAGATTTTATTTTTATTTATTTATTTATTAGGGACAGAGAGAAGGAGAGAGAGAGTGAGAATGGGCACACCAGGGCCTCTAGCCACTGCAAACGAACTCCAGACACGTGTGCCACCATGTGCATCTGGCTTATATGGGACCTGGGGAATCGAACCGGGGTCCTTAGGCTTCACAGGCATGAGCCTTAACTGCTAAGCCATCTCTCCAGCCCCTGTCCTTTTAATTTCTTATCTGAAATATTCCAAAGTAATTGTTATGAATGTGGAGGGGCATGATGAACCTTTTCATTGGAAAGAGTTGAGCCTTCCAAACGCATTCTCAGCTCATTCTCCCAGCACCAACCATGTGGAGTGGAAATTCCTGTCCTGATAGTGCCTTGCTGCTTAGGCATGCAGAACAGATGCTTCATTTCACAAGTGTTCCAATTTATTATACATGATATCTCTATCTCTGCTAGCACAACACTGCTCTGGGGACTAGACTGTTCTGTTTCCCCAGGAGCCTGATGCACAGAAATGTGCTGTTGAGTCAGCTTTGATTCACCTCATGAGTTTCCAAAGGCTGTCTGTTTATTTGCATAAAAGGCCATGCAGTCAAAGTGTCAATGTCCCATATTCTTTTGGGGTTTTTAAAAAAATATTTTTATTTATTTGAGAGAGACAGACAGAGAAGTGGGGAAGAGAATGGGCCCAGGGCTTCTAGCTGTTGCAAACAAAATCCAAATGCATGCACCACCTGGTGCATCTGGCTTATGTGAGTCCTGGGGAATCCAGCCTGGTTTTTGGCTTTGCAGGCAGGCACTTTAACCACTAAGCCATCTCTCTAGGCCCCCATATTCATTTGTTTAAAAAATATTTTATTTAGTTATTAGTTGAGGGAGAGAGGCAGATAGGGAGAGAATGGGTGCACCAGGGCCTCCAGCTACTGCAAAGGAACTCCAGACACATGCACCACCTTGTGCATCTGGCTTACATGGGTAATGGGGAATCAAACCTGGGTCCTTAGGCTCCACAGGCAAGTGCCTTTACCACTGAGCCACCTCTCCAGCCCTGTTCCATATTGTTGAGTGAAGGCGGCCTCTTCGCACAGGCCATCTCTCTATCTGTAATGCATTTAATCAGGTTTACCCATCTTGCTCCATTTCCCATCCTCTGATCAATCCCACTTGGAGTGGCAGCTCTCTCCTGAAGCCCCTGTGCAGCACCTGGAGAGGTGACCTTTTGCCTCCTCCTCCTCAGGAGCTGCCACAGAGAGATGTTATGCTGACTTCCCCTCTCCCTGAGGCGAGACAGTGCTTGCGGGCCTTGACTAACCTTCTTGGGGCAAGCGGGAGGCTTGTCACAGGTTTGGTGTTTACAAAAGACTGCCCAGCAGATTTCACAGAAGAGCCTCACTACTTTGGAACCTACCTTTGCTCTTCTTTTAGGGCCAAAGGAAACGGAAAGGAGAAATAAGGAAGTGAAAATCCTGAGAGACAGAAGGAAAAGGCAAAGGTGGAGTCAATAAGAAGAGCAATAATAGCCAAAGCAGATAACCCCAGGTCTCAACCTGGTTTCTTTCTTGGCCTAGACGCCCACCCCGCTGCCCTTCTTTTCTGTTTCTTTCCTCCTAGAACATCCCAACCATCGCGCATGAATTTTCTAGTAGAACATTCTTTTTTTCCAGGTGGGGTGGGGGGAGGGACAGAGAGGAGAGATAGAGAGTTGGTGTGCCAGGGCCTCAGCCACTACAATCAAACACTAAACACTTGAGCTACCTAGTGGGTATGTGCCAACTTGCACTTGCCTCACCTTTGTGTGTCTGGGTTACATGAGATCTGGAGATTCGAACATAGGTCCTTAGGCTTCACAAACAAGTGCCTTAACTGCTAAGCCATCTCTCCAGCCCAAGTTACACATTCTTAAGGGTGCCCAAACCATTCAAGTTCAGACTCTGCTGGTCACAGGAACAGCTGACATAATTCTGAGTGGGAACAATTTGGTAGCAGACATCAAGAGTTCTGAAAATATTCATACAGCTCAATAATTTCACTACTGGAACTTAATTCTAATGAGGGAATCCTAAATAGCAACAAGGACTTATACTGTACTCTCCTGCATTTTTCAAAATATTTATTTGCAGGCAGAGAATGACAGAGAAAGAATGGGCATGCCAGGGCCTCTTGCCACTGCAAATGAACTCCAGAGGCATGCATGTCTTTGTGTGTCTGGTTTTGTGTGGGTACTGGGGAATCGAACCTAGGTCTCTGGCTTTGCAGGCAAACACCTTAAGTGCTGAGTCATCTCTCCAACCCTCTCCTACCTCTTTAATGCAGCTATATTTATATATAGTTGGGAACAATAACCATCCAATATCAGCGGAATGACTGAATAAATCTGGGATAAATTGCTTATTGGACTACTTGAGTTATTTTTGTTATTGTTATTATTATTTTTTTAATTAATTTATTTATTTGAGAGCGACAGACAGAGAAGCAGGCAGATAGAGAGAGAGAATGGGCCCCCAGGGCCTCTAGCCTCTACAAACGAACTCCAGACATGTGCACCCCTTGTGCTTCTAGCTAACGTGGGTCCTGAGAAATAGAGTCTCAAACTGGGGTCCTTAGGCTTCACAGACAAGTGCTTAACCACTAAGCCATCTCTCCAGCCCCCAATTATTGTTATTATTTACTGTTCAGGGGGTTAAAGCTAGGGCCTCACATGTGCTCAGTGACCACATGCCCACAGAACTACTGTCCCTGGCCTAATAAATTATTTAAAAGTATATTTTGAGCTGAAGAGATGATTCAGCAGCTAAAGGTACTTAGTTGGAAAGCCTGCCATTGGTGGTTTAGCTCCCAGTATCCATGTAAAGCCAGAGGCACAAAGCAGTGCATGGTCTGAAGTTTGTCTGCAGCAGCATGAGACCCTGGTTCACCCATTCCCTATTTATGATAGAAAGAGAATGGGCAAACCAAAGCATCTTGCCACTGCAAATGAGTTCCAGATGCATGTGCCACTTTCTGCATCTGGCTTTACATGGACACTGGAGAATTGAACCCAAGACGTCAGGCTTTGTAAGCAAGTGCCTTTTATCACTGAGCAATCTCCCCAGTCACTATTATATCCACCAATAATACAAAAATATAAAAATTGCATAACTCCCAAATTCTTCCTCATGCTGTTCCTTTATATTTATACCCTACACTCAGTTCTAATAGACAGTACTCTGTTTCCCATACCAACCCTCTTATCTATTCAGGAATGCCATGTGAATGGAATCATCAATACGTACTCTTTTGTGTTGCTATTTTTAAAATTTTTTATATTTATTTGCAATCAGAGAGAGAGAGAGAGAGAGAGAGAGTTAGAGAGAAGAGACAGAGAGAATGGTGTGGGGATGCCAGGGCCTTTAGCCACTGCAAACAAACTCCAGAAGCATGCACCACTTTATGCATTTGGCTTATGTGGGTACTAGGGAATTGAACCTGGGTCCTTAGGCTTCACAGGCAAGTGACTTAACTGCTAAGCCATCCCTCCAGCCTTGTTGTTATTTTTAAATATTTTTACTTATTTATTTACAAGTAGAGAGAGAAAGAAGAGAAACAGAGAATGGGCACTCTAGGGCCTCCAACTGCTACAAATGAACTCCAGATGCATGAGCCCTTTTATGCATTTGGCTTCATGCGGATCCTGGGGAATTGAACTTGGGGGGTCAGGCTTTGTAGGCAAGTGACCTTAACCACTGAGCCATTTCTCCAGTCCCTGCTTGGTTCTTTTCATTTGTTTGTTGATTGGTAGAGTCTCACTCTGGCCCACGCTGACCTGGAACTGACTCAATAGTCCCAGACTGGTTTTGAACTCATAGCAATCCTACCTCAAGTCTCCCAAGTGCTGAGATCAGAGGTGTACACCATCACACCCTGCCAATATGTTCTCATTTGAGGCTTACTCATTTTAGTCTAATAGATTTGGCTGTGAATTTACATGAATGCATGACTAGTTTCTATTTATGATAGTATTCCATTGCTTGGGTGTAACACTGTTTATCCACTGAAGAACCTTTGATTGTTTCCAATGGCCAATGAGTTGCTATAAGCATTCAGGTATAAGATTTTTTTTTTTTTTTTTCGAAGTAAGGTCTCACTCTAGCCCAGGCTGACCTGGAATTCACTCTGTAGTCTCAGGGTGGCCTCAAACTCATAGCAATCTTCCTACCTCTGCCTCCTGAGTGCTGGGATTAAAGGCAAGGTGGCCATGGCCAGCAGGTATAAGACTTTTTTCCCCCATGGTGGCATATGCTTGTAATCCCAGCATTTTAGGGAGCTGAGTTAGGAGGATCATGAGTTCAGCCTGGGTTATAAAATGAGACCTTATCTCAAAAACAAATGAATTATTTTGTGCAAACATAAACTTTCATTTATCTAGAGCAAATATCTAGAATAAATAATGCCAGATGCACATAGTGGTGCATGCATCAGTTTTTTTTACAGCAGCAGGAGGCCCTAGTGTGTTCCCCAATAAATGAATAAAAATTTTAAATGCCAAACTGGAGCTGAAAAGAATTCTTAGTGGTTAAAGGTGCTTGCTTGCAAAGTCTGACAGACTAGGTTCGATTCCCCACTACACACATGAAGCTAGGTGCATACATCAGGAATTCATTTCCTGGTATGCTCATTCCCTCTCTTCTCTCATTTTCTCTCTTTGCAAATAAAAAAAAAAGTTTTAAAAATAAATTTTAAAATACAAAACTATTTTCTAGAGTTAAATGTATTTTAACATGAAAACGTACTTATGGCCAGGCGTGGTGGTGCACGCCTTTAATCCCAGCACTCAGGGGGCAGAGGTAGGAGGATTGCCATGAGTTCGAGGCCACCCTGAGGCTACACAGTGACTTCCAGGTCAGTCAGAGCTAGAGTGAGACCCTATCTGGGTGGGGGGTGGGGGGGAAAGTACTTATGAGAAAGTAAGAAAAGAAAATGTATACATGGTACAAAGCATGCATGTGAAGATACAAATGGCTGTCCTGTGGCTGGATTTCAGGCAGGCTTCTCTTTGACTCTGAATTTTCTCCTGTTTTCCTGCTAACACCAAACATTGAGAAAAAACATGTCAGATTTACAGAAATTTTATGAATTGTAATGTTCAGAAATCCTACTTTCTTTTTTAATCTTTGTAATTTTCTTCTTTTCAATAGTTTTTAATTAACAGCTTCCATGATTATAAAAAATATCCCATGGTAATGCCCTCCTTCCCCCTTTTCTCCTTTGAAACTTCATTCTCCATCATATTTCCACCCCCCCATCAGTCTCTCTTTTATTTTGATGTCATCATCTTTTCCTCCTATTATGATGGTCTTGTGCAGGTAGTGTCAGGCACTGTGAGGGCACAGATATCCATGAGTCTGGGGGGAGTACGTTTTAAGGAGTCCTACCCTTCCTTTGGCTCTTACATTCTTTCCACCACCTCTTCTGCAACAGACCCTGAGCTTTGGAAGGTGTGATAGAGATATTGCAGTACTGAACACTCCTGTCACTTCTTTCCAGTACCATGATGTCTTCTCAGTTATCCCAAGGTCACTGCCATTTGAAGAGAGAAGATTCTCTACCAAAATTGAGAGTAGCATTAATATAAGAGTATGAACATTAGGAAAAGTGCTTCCTGGGCAGTTTGATAAGTATAGTATATACATTTAGCCAGAAAGTGGCAGACATTACACCCCTAGGGCTCATGACTACCCCTGTTTTAAGTTTTCAATACCAGGGATGTGTTCCCTCCCATGGAGTGGGCCTCCAGTCCAATTAGAGGGCAGTTGGTTTCCACCATGACAGACTTGCCACTGTTGCTCCCGTTGGCTCATTTGCCCTGGCTGGCCAATATAAGGCTTGCAGGGTCCACTGTTGAGTATCAGAAGTCCTACTTTCTTTATCTATGTAAATGTCTAGTCTTGCCCAGTGAACCCCTGCCTGGTTGTTGTTGTTCCTTCTTTTCCTTCTTGGCAAGAATTGCGCCATGAACCCCAGTAGCTGCTGCATGGCTGAAGCTTCCCGCTTAGGAAGACTCAGAGGTCTACCTCTCTACTTCCCGCCCCTCTGCTGGTCATTGCACTCTGCAGTTTCCACTTCAAGCTCATGCTTCTGGAATCTTCCACGGGCACAAGAGAGCGCTCCCACTGCACCCCTGGTGGAAAGTCTGGCACAATGAGGTGAGTTAGATTTGAAGAGGATTGCATAACACAGCTGCCTTAACCAACCAATGTCTTGCTGCGTTTTCCCTCTGCACACTGATGTTTGAAATCTTGCCCCCCCTTTTTTTTTGTTGTTGTTTGCTTGCTTTTCGAGGTAGGGTCTCGCTGTAGCCCAGGCTGACCTGGAATTCAATAATCCACTCTGTACTCTCAGGCTGGCCTCAAACTCACAAGCCATTCTCCTACATTGGCCTCCTTCATGCTGGGATTGACGGCTTGCCGGCTTGTCCCTCCTTTTCATGCACCTGAAGCTGCTCAGCACTATCAGGTTCCGCAACCAGAGCCAGACTTCCCTTCACAGAGCTGCCAGCCCACCTGGAAATCACAGGACAGCCTTGATGGCCCACAACCCTCCGCAGGACCTTGGCTGGCAGGTGGGTGGCCCGTCTTCCCTCAGCACACAAAAGGACCTGTAGGGGGCGATATTGTCTCATACTGCTTGTTGCTCTACCAGTATTTTAACACAGCTCTAACCCTTCTGAATGTCAATGCCATCAGTTTCCAAATGCTTTAAAATACATACTCCCTGCTATTGCAATAAATTACTAAATCATTAATAAAGAACTGGTGGAGCCAGGAGTGGTGGCACACGCCTTTAATCCCAGCCCTTAGGAGAGGCAGAGGTAGAAGGATTGCTGTGAGTTCAAGGTCAACCAGAGACTACATAGTGAATTCCAGGTCAGCCTGTGCTAGAGCTAGACCCTACCTCAAAAAAAAAAAAAAAAAAAAATAGTGGGAGATGCCAATGTCAAAATTCTTAAGGACATGCCTAAAATGTAAATGTAAAAATAGCTTCTGTTTATAACTTAGATGATCTCATCTGTTAAATTTTTTTCCGAATCAAAGTCCAAAGTTATGTACCTTTTTGATAGTTGATAGATTATTATGGCTCTAGATTTTAAGTTTCTATGTTTTAATAACATTGAGCACATGTCTGTCTTTCTTTTCACCATTTATTTATTTATTTTTATTTTTTATTTTTTTATTTATTGGAGAGCAATAGAGAGAAAGAGGCAGAGAAAGCGAGAGAGAGAATGGGCACGCCAGGGCCTCCAGTCACTGCAAACAAACTCCACATGCATGCATCCCCTTGTGCATCTGGCTAACGTGGGTCCTGGGGAATTGAGCCTTTAACCGGGGTCCTTAGGCTTCACAGGCAAGCACTTAACCATTAAGCCATCTCTCCAGCCCTATTTATTTTTATTGACAACTTCCATAATTGTAAACAATATCCCATGGTAATTCCCTCCCTCCCCCCACTTTCCCCTTTGAAACTCCACTCTCCATCATTCCCTCCCTCCCCACTCTCAATCAGTCTCTCTTTTATTTTGATGTTATAATCTTTTCCTCCTATTATGATGGTCTTGTGTAGGTAGTGTCAGGCACTATGAGGTCATGGATATCCAGGCCATTTTGTGTCTGGAGGAGCACATTGAAGAAGTCCTACCCTTCCTTTGGCTCTTACATTCTTTCCACCACCTCTTCTGCAATGTACCTGAGCCTTGGAAGATGTGATAAAGATATTGCAGTGCTGAGCACTCCTCTGTCACTTCTTCTCAGCACAATGGTGCCTTCTGAGTCATCCCAAGGCCACTGCCATCTGAAAAGAGAAGCTTCTCTAACCCAAAGTGAGACTAGCATTAACTTATGGGTAAGAACATTAAGAGAAGTGCTTACTGGGCAGTTTGGTAAGCATAGCATATACATTTAGCCAGACAGCAGCAAACATTGCACCCCTAGGGCTCAAGACTACTCCTGTTGTAGGTTTTCAGTATCAGGGATGTATTCCCTCCCATGGAGTGGGCCTCCAGTCCAATTAGAGGGCAGTTGGTTTCCCCCATAACAGACATGCCACTATTGCTCCCGTTGGCTCATTTACCCTGGCTGGCCAAATATAAGGCTTTCAGTGTCCACTGTTGAGTATCTTCACTGGTGATTTCTCTTTCTCCCATTGAACTGCATGCAGCATGGCTTCTTCCAGCTTTCTGTCAGCTGGTCTATATGGAGATTTTCAGCTCAGCTCCAGCAGAATTTCTCAGTGACCTTGCAGCAGCCCAAGTATGTGGAGTCTTCAGCAATAGGGTCTTACCATCTATCCCTGGTGGGAAACCAAGGACCTTGGCAATGGCGTATAATGTTTTGGGGGCATCAGGGACCTCCCTGGCCAACAACTCACTGGAAGGTATCCCATCCCTGGCACTGAAAATTTCCTAGTAACAACCTATGGCTCCTGAGTGCTCCATTATCCAAAAAAGTAAGTTTCCATGTGACTTATTTATATCCTCTTAGATTTTGATTAGCCCTCCCCCTACCTTTCCTTTACTCAGTCTCTTCCCCTGATCTCACTTAAGCTTTCCACCCCCATTACTCTGTTCTTCTACTTACATATATACAATACCATCCTATTAAGTTCCCCCCTCCCTCTCTTTCTATTCCCCTTGTATCTCCTTTCTAGCTTACTTGTCTCTGCTACTGAGTTTTCTTCCTACTCACATAGAAGCCTGATCATTTATAGCTAGGATCCACATATGAGGAAGAACATGTGATGTTTGGCTTTCTGGGCCTGGGTTACCACACTAAGTATAACGTTTTTGAGGTAGGGTCTTGCTCTAGCCCAGGCTGACCTGGAATTCACTATGTAGTTTCAGGCTGGCCTCGAACTCACAGCAATTCTCCTACCTCTGCCTCCCATGTGCTGGAATTAAAGGTGTGCATTATCTTTATAAAGCTTCTAAAAGCATTTCAGTGATATTCTCTAAGTTTCTTAGTGACAGAGGAAAGATAATGCCTCTTTCCTGCATTGTACAGAAATACCACGGGCTGGAGAGATGGCTTAGCAGTTAAGGCACTTCCCTGCAAAGCCAAAGGACCCAGGTTAGATTCCCCAGGACCCTCGTAAAGCCCGATGCACATGGTGGCACAGGCATCTGGAGTTTGTTTGCAGTGGCTAGAGGTCCTGGCACACCCACTCTCCTCCTCCTTCCTCTCTCTCCCTCCCTCTCTCTCTCTCTCTGTCTCTCAAATAAATAGTAAATAAATAACAATGTTTAAAAAAAAATACCAAACCACTAAGGGTATGAGCATGCTTTTTAGAAAAACATGACAACAACATATGCTCATAAGCCAGGATACAATGTGACTGCTTTGCATGCAGGAAGTATGTGCTCAGCACATTTTCACTGAGCTATTCCCCTGGTACTAGCTCACCCACTCCCTTCCTGGGCCTGCTTCCTGGTGATGGTGATGAGGGCCAGTATAGTGACCAGGTCAAAACCTGTGCAGATATCGTTTAGAAGTATATAAACCACCTCATGCCAGGCTCTAGAGACAGCAGCTCCACAAAGAGAAAATGCTATTCAACCCTCAAATATTTATGAGCAGGGTTTAGGTGCTGGGGATGCAGAGGGTAAAGATGCCATCAGAATTCTTGTTCACATAGAGTGCATGTACCAAGTGGAGTGACAGCTGTGTAAGAAAAATAGGGAAACAGGTGTAAGGATGTGTGCTTCTCATCCCAACTATTTGGTTTTTTGTTTTTGTTTTTTATTTTGGGGGGTGTTTGTTTGTTTGTTTGAGGTAGGGTTTCACTCTAGCTCAGGCTGACCTGGACTTCACTATGTAATCTCAGAGTGGCCTTGAGCTCACAGCAATTCTCCTACCTCTGCCTCCCAAGTGCTGGGATTAAAGGTGTGTACCACCATGCCCAGTCCATCCCAACTATTTGGGATAAGGAGTCAGGAAGATTACTTGAGCCCCACTCCTTCAATTCCCATCTAAAAGTAAAGAATAAATAAATACAAATTAAAAATAGGAGTAGTGGGGCTGGAGAGAAGGCTTAGCAGTTAAGGCACTTGCCTACAAAGCCTAAGGGCCCAGGTTGATTCTCCAATACCCATGTAAGCCAGATGCACACAGTGAATCATGCATCTGGAGTTCATTTATAGTGTCTGGAGGCCCTTGTGTGCTCATTCTCTCTCTCTCTCTTTCTTCTTCTCTCTCTCTCTCCATATATGTCTGCTCACCTCAAATAAGTAAATAAATAAAAATAGGAGCAGTGTCTTCTTAAGAGCTCAATAGGAAGAGGGCAACGGAGGTTACTCTATATTTAGGGTAGAAAAGGCTGGTGTGAGAAGGAGGTGTTTCAGGGTTTTATTGTTGCTATGTCTTGTTGTTTTGGTTTTGAGAAGGGGTGTCACTCTAATCTAGATTGACATAGAACTCTATAGACCAGGTTGACCTCAAACTCACAGTGATCCTCATACCTCAGCCTCTTGAGTGCTAGGAGTCAAGTTGAGAGCCACTACGTCGAGCATTCTTTTGGGGGTTTATTTTTATTATTTTGGTTCTTTTTGTTTGTTTGTAGTGTTGGTTTTAAGTTGAGATCCAAACTTGGAGGTATATACATATAATCACTATATGTATGTATATATACATACACACACACACACACACACACACACACACACACACACACATATATATACACACATAAACACACTTTATATATTCACATGAATCAAAACAAGCACATAGTATAGATTGTAACTATATATTTAATATTTCAGCACCCTTGAAATGTAAATAAAGGAACTTGAGTCTTCAAAAAAAAAGAGTATATATGCATATATATATATATATATATATATATATATTTTTTTTTTTTTTTTTTTTCTCACTCTGCTTCAGGCTGACCTGGAATTCACTATGTCATCTCAGGGTGGCCTCAAACTCATGGCAATCCTGCTACCTCTGCTTTCCAAGTGCTGGGATTAAAGGCATGTGCCACCATGCCCGGCAAGAGTACATGGGTTTATAAATAAGTCCAAGACAGAGGTTGAAAATGGCAAAACTGTAGACAGCTCTAAAAAGACAATATTGTCAGGACCCAGGTCTAAAAAATGCTTTTGCTTTTGCCTCTGAACCTGGAGATTGTGGAATTCTGAATGATAACGATCCCCAGGCATACCTGCCTCCTACAGTTTTCTCCTTCGCTAAGCGGAGTCTTTAAGGGGAAAGGCTGCCTAGGTTTGGTTTCCTTTTGGGTAATTAGACCTTCCCACTTTAGCAAGCTCTTTGTATTCATGAGTCTGCAGGGAAAGTCACATTCTCTAGAGAATGGCCCCAGTTATTCCCTTGAAGGGGTGGAAAGCATGCAACTATGCCATTTGAACACAGCGATCCCAGAACCTTGTAATCTCGGCCCAAGTCCTCCAGGACAAGCAACCACAGGAAGGACCCGTCTGGCTACTACCTTCACTTTGTCCTTATTCCCCCAGGTATGCCCACCTTCTTACCACAGAGCAAAAGGACTTCGCAATGTCAGTTCTGAATCAGGATCAGAAGTAAAATGAAACCAGATCTCAACAGCTACAGACTGCTTTATTGGGGGCAAGCAGTGACATGATTGCAAGACCTCTTTTCGGGCTTGAGGCTATGGCGGCATGGTTACAGCTGAGCAGACTTTTTATACCAAATGAGGAGCTAGACAAGCAAGGATGTGGGTGACGGAAAACAAGACAAGAACAAGGCCATTACCCTTGCTGGAGAGACAGTTACAACTTTTTTTTCTTTTTTTTCTTTTTTCTTTTGGTTTTTTTGAGGTAGGGTCTCACTCTAGCCCAGGCTGACCTGAAATTCACTATGGAGTCTCAGGGTGGCCTCGAACTCATAACAATCCTCCTACCTCTGCCTCCCGAGTGCTGGGATTAAAGGCATGCACCACCACGCCCAGCTCCAGTTACAACTTTTAAGATTAAACTATACTGTGCTCAGGATATGAATATTTTATTGTATAGAACAGAGGCTTTTCATTGAACAGGTGTTTCTGTTTCTTTTTCTCCAGGCCCAAGGTCTAGGGGTGTGTTATTGCCAAGGAACATGACCTTCATCCACAAGCCTCTGTTTTAGGGCTGGCTTGTCTCAGCAACTTTAGAACTTTATTAACCCTTCAAGCAACATTAGGGCTTCATTAACCCTTCAAGGAAGTAACTGAGTGGCAGAATTTAAGAGTAAAGGCTTTGTATCTACATGCAATTTGAAAATTTTATTTGTTTATTAATTTATTTGAGATAGAGAGAGATGGAGAGAACGAAAAGTGTATGTAAACATATCAGGGCCTCCTGCCTCTGAAAACAAACTCCAGATGCATGATCCACTTTGTGCAACTGGCTTTACCTAGGCACTGGAGACTTGAACCCTGGGCCATTAGGTTTTACAAACAAGTGCCTTTAACCATTGAAACATCTCTTCATCCACCTCCCCGCCACCCTCCCCCCCCCACCATCACCACCTGTGATGTGAATAGTCTGGGCACTGGCCGAGGAAAGTCACTTGGCAGAACATTATCAGAGAACATCATTTGAGAAATGGACCCAGGACTCCCCAGCATTGTAACAGCTTTCAGGGTTCTATACAAGACACTCTATTAATCTCTCTGCTGTCTTTTTTGTTTGTTTGTTTTTGTTTTTTGGAGGTAGGGTCTCACTCTAGTCCAGGCTGACCTGGAACTCACTATGTAGTCTCAGGGTGGCTTCAAACTCACAGCGATCCACCTACCTCTGCCTCCCAAGTGCTGGGATTAAAGGCGTACACCACCACACCCAGCTTCTGTTGTCTCTTTTCACCAGTTGCTCCCTCACTGGTTCTGCTCCAACCACTCTCCCCTCCCTCTTTTGCCTGAAAAGTAAAGATATTTTTACCTTGTGGCCTTCACAAAAGCTTCTCTGATTAGAATGCTCTTTTCCTAGATCTTACCTACAGCATACTTCCTTCAAGTCTTGGTACTCAAGTCATTGTCAAAGATGACCTGCCCTTTCCTTTTTTTTTTTTTTTTTTAAAAAAAAAAAAAAAGGTTGTAGACAGCCTCCATACACAAAGACAATACAATAATCATAAGACCCTCCACCTCAACTCTTTTTCTCCCCTTCTCATCACTACCCTTTCTTTTCCTCTCCCACAACTCCCTTTTTTTCCCCTCTCTAATCCCCCTCCACTGAATTCCTTCTTCTTTCCAGCTAGTCTGTCTTTTGAGTCCATCATCTTTTTCTCCTGCTATTATGCAGGTCTTGTGTAGGTAGTGCCAGCCACTGTGAGGTCATGGTCACGTTGTGTCTGGAAGAGAGTACTGCAGAGCACTCTTCCCCTTCATTTGGCTCTTACATTCTTTCCACCACCTTTGTGCCAATATTGCATAGTCCCACGTCACTGCCTAAACCACCTCTTTTATTTTATTTTCTTTGCAAAGTATTTACCACCTCCTAACATATGTCCCTTACACAGGCATTATATTCATAGTTTTCTATCTACATCCTGCCAGTAGAATACAAATACAGCTCTACTCAGGGCACAACATGATGTGCCCGTGGTTCACTGCTGATTCCCCTGGGCCTATAACAGTGCTGACCACACAGTAATCTCCACAAGAATACTTACTGAATAACTGAGAAAACTAAGGCTTGATTTGACCTCGGCTTGCAACACTGTCTTTCCCCCATCCTGGGCTAGCACTACCAATCCACCTTCAATTCCATGCTTGTGATGCTGCCTGCCCTCAGCCACAACACCTGCCTGGTCCTCACACAGTATTCAGTATCCTTAGCCCCTGGGTGGCTGGACTCAGCCTCACAGTGCTGGGAACTTATCTACATCTGAAAGGCTTCGAGTCTCAAAGTCTTTCCTGTCTCTGCTTCCTCCTGTTCACCACATGTACTTGACAATTTCCTGTTCTCTCATCAGTCTCTCAGAAGTGTAGGACAGGCACCCAATCTCTCCAGGAACCCATCCCTCCTTTTTTTTTTTTTTTCTTTTTGTCTCCCCTGCAAAGAGGAGGCATTCTCTTTGGTTTTGCTGTCAATCATTAAAGGAAATATGCCTGAGCAAATAAAATCTTCGAATAAAGAATTTAAATGGTTATAGAATCTTGTGAAATTTTGACATGTGTTTTCTATTTTTACTTTTTGACTCATTGATTTGATGTACATTATCACCTTCCTTACACCATTTTGAGAAAAAAATATTTTCAAGTTCTCCAATTATGAAAACCAGAATAGAAAACACTTACTGATCCACTCCTGAGAGCTCAGCACCACACTGCTTCTATGTACCAATGAGCTCCTGTGAGCCGCACAAGACCTCGGTGAGGTTGATGTTGTCAAGCCGCCCACATTACAAAGGAGAAAATTAAGGTCAGGAGAAGTTATTTGACTCTCAAACTATCAATTTGCCCTGCTAGTAAGTATAAGATTCTAAGCTACAATTTAATGTGAGAGTTGCAAAATTTCAACTTCTATAAAATATCTCTAGAGGAACAGGGTTTCCAGTCAAGATGGCGTCCACCTAACCATGCTTCACCTCCCTTGATGTCCATGCTCTAGGGTGGCCCACTGGACCCCCAGACTCCTCAAGCAGCTGTCCCAGCCACGGCACTGCAGACTAGGTTCACTCTTGCGCTACCTGCAGGCCAGGGGCCTCTCACCTTTCCTGGTACCAACAGGCTCTCATTCCTCCCTCACTGCTGCAGCTTTCCTACCTTCCTCCTGCCTTTCCCTGCCGCTGGGACCATGCCATCCCATCCCTCCGCCCAACCACTCCACCGAGTCCATGACACCAGGTCCACACCATCCTCCCCTCCCGTGCCACTGGTTCCCATCCTCCCCAGCCCTGCCATTCTCCAACGGGTCCTCACTGCCCCATCCCTGTTCCCCACAGCGCCACCTGGTCTGTGCCCTCTCATCCCCCTCCCCCCACCCTACCACCTGCCAAGGGGTCAGCGCCATCCTATGCTCCCACACTTCCACCTACCTCTGAGCCAGCAGTCTCCAGGCTCCTCGCCCTGCCCTACCACCAATCTCCAGGTCCCCACTAGGGCCATGCAGGCTCCTCCCACCTGAGCAGACAGGTCCCCTTGCCATCAAAAGCCTAATCTAGTCAAACATAAAAGGGAACAATCAATCCAGGTGTGGTGACGAACACCTTTAATCCCAGCACTTCAGAGGCAGAGGTGGGTGGATTGGTGTGAGTTCCAGGCCACCCTGAGACTACATAGTGAATTTCAGGTCAGCCTGGGCTAGAAAGTGAGATTTTACCTCAAAAAAACAAACAAAAGGGGAACATTCACTGAAGACAATTCAAGGGTAAACTACAGCTTCCTCCTGAATTAAATAAGATTCTTGGGCCAGGCTTGGTGGCACACACCTTTAATCCCAGCACTCAGGAGGCAAAGGTAGGAGGTTCACCATGAGTTTGAGGCCACCCTGAGACTACACAGTGAATTCCAGGTCAGCCTGACCTAGAGGGAAACCCTACCTTGCAAATAAATAAATAAATAAGATTCCCACACTGTGATGGGCAGACCACAGCACAAAAGGAACAATATGAAACATCAAATGGAAGGAACCCAACAAGGTTGCCTAGTCCCACAATAGAAGTCTCTAATCAAAATATAGAAGAGACAACATGATTGAAACCCCAAAATAAAGACACAAGGTATGCGACCCTGACCAAGCAATTGGCAGAACTTGCAGAAAATCAACAAAAGACCAACAGTTGTATGAATGCTGTCCTTGCTAGATTGGACCTAACAAAAAAATCAGAGTCTTCCAAAGAGAGTTAAGTGATCTAAAGGAGAGGAAAAAAAGGGGGGGGGCCTCAATCATAAGCTGGATAAGCACAATGAAGACATAAATGCATGCAAGGACGAATTCCAGGAAACATTAAGAAGATCATAAAATTGGGCTGGAGAGATGGCTTAGTGGTTAAGCGCTTGCCTGTGAAGCCTAAGGACCCCGGTTCGAGGCTCGCTTCCCCAGGTCCCACGTTAGCCAGATGCACAAAGGGGCGCACGCGTCTGGAGTTCGTTTGCAGAGGCTGGAAGCCCTGGCGCGCCCATTCTCTCTCTCTCTCCCTCTATCTGTCTTTCTGTATCTGTCACTCTCAAATAAATAAATAAATAATTTAAATTAAAAAAAATCATAAAATGAAGTGAAAAGGGAACTCGACAGAGGGTTGGATACTAGATAGAAAAAGACAATAGAAAATACAAACCAAATTGAACAAGTCCAAACCTTTCTAGAAGCCTCAAGAACAAAGTAAGTCATGTAGAGGACAGAACCTCAGAACTAGAAGAGAAGACAGAAGAAATAGTCTGCAAGTCCAAAAACTTGAATAAGTTCAAAAATTGTTGTTAACATAACATGAGGGAACTGTGGGATACCCTTAAATGTCCCAACATTTAGGTAATGGGTATACCAGAAAGAGAAGAAATTCAGACCAAAGCCATGGAGAAGTTATTCAACAAAATTATCAAGGAAAACTTTCCCACCCTCTGAATCCCATCAAGTTACAAGATGCTAACAAAACTCCAAACAAACTGGACAAAAGCAGAAACTCTCCAAACCATAATATCATTAAGACTCTAAACAATGAAAACAAAGAGAAAGTCCTAAAAGCAGCAAGAGAGAAACAACACATTACATACAAAGGTAATCCCACCAGAATTACCTTAGACTTCTCAATGAAAACCTTGAAAGCCAGAAGGGCCAGGAATGGAACACTGCAAAGTCTAAGAACCTATGGCTTCCAACCCAAACTACTGTACCCAGAAAAGTTTCCTTCATAATAGATTGTGAAAGAAAAACTTTTCATGATAAAAGTCATCTCTACAACTATATGAACACAAAGCCAAACCTACAGAGAGTACTTCAGGGAATTCTCAACACAGAAGAGTCAAACAAACAATCTCAAGAGTTTACAAGAAGCAGACCACAATAACCAAATCTAAAGAAGCTCAAAAAACTACAAAATCCAAAAAAACACCAAACCCCATAAAGAACCACAATATGGCAGGGATTAAATAAAATCTCACAGTTATCACCCTAAACATTAATGGCCTTAATTCACCCATCAAAAGACACAAGTTGACAGGGTGGATCAGAAAAATTGACCCCTCAATCTGCTGTCTTCAACAGACCCACCTCACCGTTAAAGTCAGACACCTCCTCAGGGTAAAAGTGTGGAAAATGATAGTCCAAGCAATTGGAAATAAGAAACAAGCAGGTGTTGCTATACTAACGTTGGCTAAAATAGACTTCAAACCAAAAGCAATCAAAGAAACACAAGAAGATCACTTCTTACTCATCAAGAGAATGATCCAACAAGAGGATATCACAATCATCAATCTTTAGATACCACATACAGGTGCACCACAATTCATAAAATGGAATTTACTTGACAACAAAACAGAAATAAACACCAACACCATCATAGTTGGGGATTTCAATACTTCACTATCAGCAATAGACAGATCATCCAAACAAAAAATCAATAGGGAAGAGATCAAAAACACCATAGATCAACTAGACCTAACAGACATCTATAGAAAATACCACCCAAATCCAAAGACTACACATTCTTTGCAGCATATGGAACCTTCTGCAAAATAGGTCATATACTAGTCTGTAAACCTGCTTCCATGTATTTAGGAAAGTTGACATAATTTCCTGCATGATATCAGACCACAATGCTGTAAAGCTAAAAATTAACAAGAGATGCACCAAGAACTCCATTATCTCCTGAAGACTGAACAACATACTTTTAGACAATGAATGAGCACTGGATAAAATTTAAAAAAATGAAATTGTAAAATTTCTATAATTGAATGACAATGAGAATACATTGTACCAAAACTTATGGGACACAATGAAGGCAATCCTTAGGGGAAAATTCATATAGCGAAATGCCTTCATAACAAAGACAGAGAGATCCCAAATCAATAACCTAACTATTCCTCTAAGGGCACTGGAAAAATGAGAAGAATCCAACACTAAAAGCTCCAGACAAAAAGAAATAATTAAGATCAGAGCAGAAATTACTGAATTGGAAACTAACAAAACAATTTTAAAAATTGATGAAACAAAGAGCTGGTTCTTTGAAAAAATAAATGAGATTGATAAACCCCTGGCCAATTTGATCAAGAAAAAAAAGATGCTTCAAATTAACAAAACTAGAAATGAAAAAGGAGAGATCATAACAGACATAAGTAAAATTGGAAGAATCGTCAGGACTTACTTCCAAAACCTCTACTCTACAAAACTGGATAATCTTGAAGAAATGGATAAATTTCTGTACACATAACTGGGAGTGGTGGTGCATACCTTTAATCCCAGCATTTGGGAGGCAGATGTAGGAGGATGGCTGAGTTCAAGGCCACCCTGAGACTACATAGTGAATACCAGGTCAGCATGGGCTAGAGTGAGACCCTACCTTAGGAAACAAACAAAAATTCCTGGACATATACTATCTACCAAAACTAAACTCAGAACAGACTAATCTCATAAACAAATGTATTACAACCATTGAGATTGAAAAGATAATTAAAAACCTCCCTAAAAAGACGAGTCCAGGACCAGGTGGCTTCTCAGCCAAATTCTACAAACCTTCATGGAAGAATGGAAACCAATTTTTCTCAAACTGTTCCACAAAATTGGAAAACAAGGAAAGCTCCCCAACTCATTTTATGAGGCTAGTATCACCCTAATACCAAAACCAAAGATACAACAAGAAAAGAAAAGTATAGGCCTATTTCCCTGATGAACTTAGACACAAATATCCTGAACAAAATCCTCACAAACAAACTCAACAACACATCAAAAGCATTATCCACCTGAATCAAGTAGGCTTTATCCCAGGAATGCAGGGTTGGTTCACCATATGGAAGTGTAATTCAAAACATAAATAAGCTTAATCACAAAAATCACATGATCATTTCAATAGATACAGAAAAGGCCTTTGACAAATTACATCACTTCATGATCAAAATGTTGGAGAGAATACACATGGATGGTTTATATCTCAACATAATAAGGGCTATATATAAAGCACCTAAAGCCCAAATAATACTTAATGGGGAAAGTCTCAAGGGATTCCCATTTAGATCAGGAACAAGACAGGTGTGGCCTCTCTCAACTCTGCTCTTAAACATAGTACTAGAAGTGCTAGCCCAAGCAATAAGACTGGAGAAAGAAATAAAAGGGATACAAACTGGAAAGGAAGAAGTCAAATTAGCCTTATTTGTAATGACATTATCGTATACTTAAGTGACCTGAGAGCCTCCATCTCAGAACTCTTTTTTTTTTTTTGTTTGTTTGTTTGTTTTTCAAGGTAGGGTCTCACTCTGGTCCAGGCTGACCTGGAATTAACTCTGCACTCTCAGGGTGGCCTCAAACTCGTGGCGATCCTCCTACCTCTGCCTCCCGAGTGCTGGGATTAAAGGCGTGCGCCACCAAGCCCAGCTCATCTCAGAACTCTTAAAGGTGATTAATTTCTTCAACAAAGTATCTGGATACAAAATTAGTGAACAAAAATCATTAGCCTTTCTATATACAAAGGACAAAGATACAGAAAAAGAAATTAGCAACATTGTCCCATATTCAATAGCAACAAAAAATAAAATAAAATACCTTGTAATAACACTAATCAAGGATGTGAAAGACATTTATAGTGAAAACATAAAAACACTCAAGAAAGAAATAGAGGAGGACTTGAGATGATGGAAAGACTTCCCATGTGCATGGATAGGCAGAATTAACATTGTGAAAATGGAAATCCTACCAAAAGCAATATAGAGATTTATTGCAATACCCATATAAACCCCAGTATCATTTTTCACAGAGACAGAAAAAAAAAGATCTCAAAATTCATATGGAATGGCAGCAGGCCTCAGATATCCAAGCATAACCTCAGCAAAAGAAACACCTCAAGCTGGGCATGGTGGTGCTACCTTTAATCCCAGCACTCGGGAGGCAGAGGTAGGAGGATCGCCAAGAGTTTGAGGTCATCTTGAGACTACACAGTGAATTCCAGGTCAGCCTGGACTAGTGAAACCCTACCTCAAAAAATAAAAAAATAAAACAAACAAACAAAAAAACACCTCTGGAGGCTTCACCAAAGCTATATTACAAAGCCATAGTAACAAAAACAGCATGATAGTGGCATAAAAACAGGAATATAGACCAATGGAACAGAATAGAGGATCTTGACCTTAGGTCAAGTAACTACACCTACTTGATCTTTGACAAAGGCCCTAATAATGTAGACTTGAGAAAACACAGCATCCTCAACAAATGGTGCTAAACAAACTGAATAACCATCTGCAGAAAAAATGAAATTAGACCCACACATCTTTCCATGCACAAAAGTCAATTCTAAATGGATCAAAGACCTCAATATAAGACCTGAAGCTCTTCTACTACTGGAAGAAAAAGTAGGAGGAACTTTCCATGATATAGTAGTGGGGAAAGACTTCCTTAACAAAATCCCAGTTCCTCAGTAACTTAAACAAGCACTTAACCATTGAGATCTCATGAAGCTGAAAAGTTTTTTTTTTCATAGACAAACATAGCATAAGCAGAGCCAATAGATTACCCACAGAATGAGAGAAAATTTTTGCAGGCTATACAACTGACAGAGGCCTAATTTCTAGAATCTACAAAGAACTCAAAAACCTAAATAATAAAAAATAAAATAATCCACTCAAAGAACTGAATAGAGTTCTCAGAGAAAGAATTACAAATGGCAAACACACAATTATGAAAATGTCTAACAACCCTAACCACCAGGGAAATGCAAATTAAAACAACTATGGGATTCCACCTTAATCTAGTAGGGATAGCACACATTAAAAAAGTCAAATGTAAACAAATGTTGGCAAGGACGTGCAGAAATAGGAACCCTCATTCACTGCTGGTGGGAATGTAAGCTTATACAACCACTATGGAAAACAATATTGAGACCCCTTCAAAGGTTGACTCAAGAGTTACCAACAGACCCAGTTATTCCCTTACTGGGCATTTACCCTAAAAGCTTCACACCTCAGTTCAGAGATATTTGCTCAACCATGTTTATAGTTGCTCAATTCATAATAGCTAAGAACTGGAATCAACCCAGGTGCCCATCATTGGACAAATGGATAACCAAGATGTGTTATATCTACATGATGGAATTCTACTCAGCAGTTAGAAAAAAATGACACAATGAAATTTGTAGAAAAAGGTCAACTTGGCGCAGATAATACTCAGTGAACTCACACAATCACAGAGACAATCATCATATGGTCTCACTCCTTTGTGGCTCCGGACCTGGATCAGCCTGAGATACTGAAATCCCTGATAGACATCTTGATGCCTGGACAATAGGGAGGGTAGGACTTGAGGGGAGGGGTAGGGTAAGGCTGTTGAGGGGGATGCAAAACTGAACTCAAATGGAACTGGTACTGTAGAATTTTATATTCTGGAAGGTAGGCTAAAAGTCTGAACCCTCAACAGGACCTCAGAGGGAGCACCTGAATCAAAGGCCCTTGAAGAGGGTGAGATGAATCCTAACCTTGAATTTCTCCTATTTTTTTTCCTTCTTTCTTTTTTCTATTTTATTTTCCCTTGGCACTGGCCTGTAACTCCCAGTACCAAGATGCAGTTAACACTCACAATGAGCTGGTGATCAGAGGGACCTACAAGGTTTCCCAAAACAAGACAGACTTCTGTCAGAGCACTTGATTATCCACCAGAGGTTAACAGTAAGACTCTATTGCTGAAGACACCATACACTGTTGGTATGAAACATGGAGGGACCTGGCTGGAATCTGGAAGAGAGCCAGTCCATAGAGAGTTAGCCTGTCTAGTGCTAGAAGGCGCTACATGAACTATTGGGGAAAGTGGCCAACATCTGTCCCAGCAACTAGAGGTCTAAGCTACTCAGAAGCAAACAACCTGAAGTGATGCTCACACAAGTGCAATAGTGGCACACAGCCATGGTGGGTAACCAACTGCTCTTGGATTGGCTAACAGATCCTCTCAGTGGAAAGGAACCCATATCTGGAACTAGGAAACAAGTCAGAATCATACCCAAATAATAAGTTTGCTTTCCAATATCAAGTTCCCAATAATCTCAGTCTAAACCCATTAAATTCTCTCAAAACTAACAATATTTATCCTATTTAACCTGTGCTGACTTCACTCTCTATTGGAGAATCTGCTTCTCTTTTTCAGATGGAAGTGGGATCTGAGAAGATAAATGGCCCATTGCACTTCACCAGGGCCCCAACTGAAACCATAGAGCAATTGGGAAATGAGCAAGAGTGCTGCTTTCTTGGTAAACCTGATATCAGCACAAGGGTGAAGGAGATAGACACAGAGAACACTCAATACCTACCAAACCAGAGATCCAGAGGCTCCTAAGAGCCGAACACTGAAGCAGACATAAAATGAACCCAACATGGCTCAGGGAAGGGGCCAGAAATATTGTTAGAGCCACAAGTTGGGACATTATACATAGAGACATTGCCTCTTCCCCATAACTGATGGCTGTCCCCACAATGCACAACCCACAAACCCCATGGAGATGATCAGCATCCCTGATGAGGAGGGTCCCTTTGGAAGGGAGGCAAGGATGAGGAAAAGGATGGTACCAACATGTGCTATTTACATACTGAGTATGTCCATAACTAATAAAATACATACATAAATAAATAAATATCTCTAATACACATGAAAAGCTAAAAACCACCAGGAAAAATTTCACTTGCCAATGAATAACTAACCAAGGGGTGCATGTGCTTGCCCCTCAGTACATGTCCTGCTGGCTCTGTTTTGGAAGCTTCCCATATCTTTTGTGGTTTGAGTCATATATAACTTCATCTCACAAGTGCTGTGTTGAGTGACTACATGTGGCGGGAAAATAGGCCGGCCACTCTGGAAAAAAGAGGTAAGTAAAAAACAAACATCCCACCGTGGTGGCGCATGCCTTTAATCCCAGCACCCAGGAGGCAGAGGTAGGAGGGTTATCATGAGTTCAAGGCCACCCTGAGACTACAGAGTGATTTCCAGGTCAGACTGAGCTACGGTGAGACCCTACCTCAAAACAAACAAACAAACAAAAAACATCCTACATTTATATAACATGTTTCTTATTGAACTAAAATTCCTGATAATATGCATCTGTGGTGGTTCGAAAGTAAAATGCCCCCCTTTCCCCAGGCTTAAGTGTTTGCATACTTGATCCCCAGCTGTAATGCTGTTCTAGAAGGTTGTGGGACCTTTAGGAAGTAGGGCCTTGCTGAAGGAAGTGTGGAGGCAGACCTTTAGCTGTTACACCCGGCTCTAAGTCCTGTTTCGAGTCTGCTTTCTGACTCTGGTGGGATGGGCCTCCTGCTTCTTCTAAAGCCTGCCATTATTTCCTGCCAAGATGAATCTTTCCCCTTGAAACTATAAGCCCTGTTAAACCTTTTTCCTCTCATAAGATGCTTCTGGTTGGGTATTTTGTCTCATCAATGACAAAATTACTGACGACGTATATATGGATTTAAAATACTTATAATCTGGGCTAGAGGGATGGCTTAGCTGTTAAGGCGCTTGCCTGCAAAGCCTAAAGGACCCAGGTTTGATTCCCAGGACCCACGTTAGACAGGTGCACAAGGGGGCGCATGCATCTGGAGTTCATTTGCAGTGGCTGGAAGCCCTGGTGTGCCCATTCCCTCCTTCCTCTCTCTCTCTCTCCCTTCCTCCTTCTCTGTCAAATAAATAAATAAATAAAATATTTTAAAATACTTACAATCTATAACCATGGCTCTTATTTCTAGAAATGAAAATAATCTGAAGTACACACAAATAATTATGCAAAGCAATGTTTGTCAAAGTAGAAGTTTGCCATGTAGAAAAGAACAGATAGGTCCGATAATGCCGAATGTCATTCCATTGGATTATAATAATCATCTAGAATAGTGTTTACAAATATCTTCTATAATGTAAGCAAAAAATATATATATGACATTATTTACATATATCAGAGCAAGCCATATAAAATTAACATTTTATAGCCCCAAATAATCAAATACCAACAATTTCATAATGGAAACAAATCTGAAGGCAAATAAACTGAAATATTAATGGTTGTTATTTCTAGATGGTAAGAATATCAGCACTTTTTGCATTTTCCAGTTTTCAACATTGTGCATATATCATTTTTCTAATAAAAGTCATCACAAAACAAAAAGTATAAATGTGTCCCTTTCAGCCACTTTACTGACTCATCGCATTAAGTGCCCTTTGGCTGAAGCCTGTCTGCTGTGGCTCTGCAAACGCAGCCGTGGACTGTTAATCCATTTTGTACACACTGCAGTAGACACTGGGCCCAGAACAGCGTTTACACACAGCGGTCTGAAGCAGACTTGGCTCAGATTAAACAATGCCAGACATTCAGTCTTTCATGGAAATGGTAATGACTTTTTTGTATCGATGCTTAGAGATAGGTTTCTAGGACTTGGCTCATGGTCCAAGAATGATGCATGGGTTTCGTATTGATTGAGCTCAACTCTTTGCAAAGCATTTTTGAGAAAAACAACTATGATCCCAGAACAATATAAAAATGTGTTATGAAGTTCTCGTTCTTGAGGCCAGTGGAGGGAGATATTACAAGCTGGGAAGAGTATCTTTCTGAAATACTATCAGTAGTTTATCAGTCAGTGTTAATTGGTGAATTAACAGCTAGGGAGCTGTTAATATAGTCAGGATCAATGGAACAAAATTAAATATTTAAGGGCTGGAGAGACGGTTTAGTGGTTAAGGCACTTGCTTGCAAAGCCCACAGACCGAGGTTCGATTCCCCAGGAGCCATGTAAGCCAGATGCACAAAGTGGCACAGGTGTCTAGGGTTCGTTTGCAGTGGCTGGAGGCCCTGGCATGTCCATTCTCATTTTCTCTCTCTCTCTCTCTCTCTCTCTCTCTCTCTGTCTCCTTCTCTGTTTCTCAAATAAATAAATAAATAAGGAAATACTTTAAAAATTATTTATTTATTTGAGAGAGAGAGGAAGAGGCAGAGTGAAAGAATGAGCATGCCAGGGCCTCCAGCCACTGTAAAGGAACTCCAGGAGCATGTGCCCCCTTGTGCATCTGGCTTACATGGGTTCTGGGGAATTGAACCAGGGTCCTTAGGCTTCGCAGGCAAGTGTCTTAACCACTAAGCCATTTTCCCCAGCCCAAAAATACTTCTAAAAAATCAAAAAATTAAATAAATAAGTTATCATTTTCAAAATTTTATGCGAATTGAAAATATTTTTATTTAGTTTCTTTTTAGGTTTTTTTTCTTCTTCTTCTTTTTGTTTTTTGGTTTTGTTTTTGTTTTTAGGAAGGGTCTTGCTTTAGCTTAGGCTGTTCTAGAATTAGTGTCAGGCTGGCCTGGAACTCACAGTGATCCTCCCACATTCTTTTTTTCTTTTTTCTTTTTATTGTATATTCCTTCTTATTTATTACTGTTTTCAAAGATTTTTTTTTCTCTGAGGTAGGGTTTTCACTCTAACTCAGGCTGATCTGGAATTCACTATGTAGTCTCAGGGTGGTCTCCAACTCATGGTGATCCTCCTACCTCTGCCTCCTGAGTGCTGGGATAAAAAGCATGAGCCACCACGACCAGCTCAAAGATTAATTTTTGTTTATTTATTAGAGACAGAGAGCGGGAGAGAAAGAGAAAGAGTGGAGAGAGAGAGGAAGAGGCAGAGTGAAAGAATGAGCATGCCAGGGCCTCTAGCCACTGCAAATAAACTCCAGGCACATGTGCCACTATGTGCATCTTGCTTACGTGGGACCTGGAGAATTGAATCAGGGTCCTTAGACTTCACAGGCAAGTATTTTAGCCACTAAGCCATCTCTCCAACCCAGGTTTATATTTTTTTTGTTTATTATGGCATTTTCATACCTACTTGGTTTTTTTCGGTCTTCTACCCACATTCCTCTCCTCTAAACCCCCCACTTTTACCCTTTCATCTCCCCCATAATCTCTTTTTACTTTCATGTCTCATATATTCTATTACTTCCCCATTACTTTCCTTAAAATCTGTTTTCACCCTTCATGGTCTTCTTTCTAGTTCCATGATGTAAACCTGGACTCCTTCCCATATAAATACATATGTATAAAACTTCAAAGCTAGGATTCAAATGTGAGAAAAGATTTGTGATATTTTTCTTTCTGAGTCTTAGATACCTCACTTAATATAATAATTTGATAATCCATCTATTTTTCTGCAAATATAATTTCATTTTTCTTTTCAACTGAATAAAATTCCTTCGTGTGTATGTACACTTTTATTATCCATTCATCTTGGTGGAAATTTGGACTTATTAACTTTTCTTGCCATTGGTGGACATGTGGTCTTATTAATTTTCCTTGCTATTGTGATTAGGACAGCAGATAAACATTTATGTGCATGTATCTCTTTGGTAGGAAGTAGTTCCTTGGACATATGCCCAGGAGTGGTATAGCTAGATTACATAGTAGTTCTATCTTTAGTCTTTTTAAAATTTATTTATTTATTTATTTGAGATACCGAGAGAAAGAGTGAGAGAAAGAGAATGGGTGAGCCAGGGTCACCAGCCACCGCAAACAAACTCTAGACACATGCACCACCTTGTGCATCTGGCTTACGTGGGTCCTGGGGAATCAAACCTGGGTCCTTTGGCTTTGTAGTCAAGTTACTTAACTGCTAAGCCATCTCTCCAGCCCTATTTTTTTAAATCTTTTGAGAGACCTCCGCATTGGTTTTCACAGGGCTTGCTTCAGTTTACAGTCCCACCAGCAGTGCAAAGGGGTTTCTCTTTGCCCAAATCCTTGCCAGTATTTGTTGTCTTGTTTTCTTAATGATAGCCATCTGACTAGAATGAAATGGAATATCAAAGTAGTTTTAATTTTTATTTCCCTGGTTGCGGCGAGCCCCTGTCCCACAGGAAAAGCACGACC
This sequence comes from Jaculus jaculus, assembly GCF_020740685.1. Lineage (NCBI taxonomy): Eukaryota > Metazoa > Chordata > Mammalia > Rodentia > Dipodidae > Jaculus > Jaculus jaculus. The sequence goes on from NC_059102.1 coordinate 48,577,481, forward strand.
AGCAAACAAGGATCCTTCTCGATCACACTTTATTGGAGAGCCTCTTGGTTAACAGGAAAGTTGATGGCGAGGGGCCAGGGGCGCAGGAGTGTAGCTGCTTTTATAGGGCAGAATACTATGGGACGCCTGCTGATTGGCTGCCATAGGCTCACCCACCCACAGGAGCCACGGGATAGGCTCAGGACAAGGTGCATCAAGCGCATGCACAACCTCAAGGGAGGTTGCTGCCTAACTGAGGAAGTATTTACCTCAAGACTGGCGAGAATGGCGTCTGCATTGGCTCCCTACAGTTCCCCCTTTTTTATTAACTTATGGCATAGCTCAGAAAAATAGCCACCTTCCCGATCAGGTCCGCACCTCATGATGTGTTGACCGATCAAGGGAAGAAGTTCAACCTCCCCTTCCTCAGTGCAATGGGACAGATCCCCTGAGAGTGCAAAGGCGGCGGTCAAACAAAAGCTACCAGATCCCTGCCCATCCTCGTGCAATGGGTACTCTGAGACCCTGAGGGTGCAAGGGCCAGGGGAGCTATTTGCCTTTTAAAGCCAAATTTGAGGGGAGGAACCACTTTCCAAGGCAGCAAACGCTTGAGAAATGACCACCTTGTCCCTCTTGGTTTGGGCTCGCAAGTGGCAAACCAACCAGAGGCAAAGTACGCATCCTCCCAGGCAGCACACTAGGAACATTCCCACTCCTACCCCTTCCTTAAAATGACAGATAGCAGGAAGCATTGGTGTAATTACTAAAAGAGAAGTTACTAAGAACGAACAGAAACGGTGGATGAACACACACCAGCGCAGGGGCAAAGGAAGTATTCCTCCCACAGCCATGTCCAATGTCATTAACACCCCCAGATGTATTGAGGCGCTTCCAAGATGCCCCTTCATCTTGTGTCCCTTCCTCTTCCACTTGATTCATGGATTCCAGGCACAGGAGGAAGATTATTCACTAGACCTTCATCATCTCCGCCCTGATGAACATCACTGTCTCCTGGACTCTCCTCCGGAGATCGCTTGACTGTCCTCACCAGCCGGGCTGGAACCCAATGAGGGGAATCCTGTTCCTGTGGAAAAACACAAACAGCTCCCCTGGATCTTATCACAACAAGATCCGGTCCTTTCCATTTATTATCTAAGACATCCTTCCACAACACCATCTCACTAGATGATTGAATCACATGTTGACTGTGCCTGTCAGCTGCACATTTATTATTATTATCCAAGATTAAAAAATTAAGGGTAAAAAGGGCTAAAGACACTCTTTCCTTGGGAGTTGTATTTTCCGCTATACCCCCTTTTTGTTTAAATAAAAGAGCTTTTAGACTTTTGTTGGCTCTTTCTACTATACCTTGACCTTGTGGGTTGTAAGGAAGGCCAGTGGTATGTGCAACCTGCATTTGGGCACAGAAGGCTCGAAAGCCACCAGATGAGTACGCTGAGCCATTATCAGTTTTTAGGCGGTGTGGCTTTCCCCAAGCAGCCCAGGCCTCTAGGCAGTGAGTTTTTACATGAGAGACCTTCTCACCTGCCAATGGTGAGGCAAAAATAATACCTGAGCACGTGTCCACTGAGACATGTAGGTATTTTAATCTTCCAAACTCTGGAAGATGTGTCACATCCATTTGCCAAAGGTCTCCAGGACGTAGGCCTCGAGGGTTAATGCCCACATGTGGGGAGGGTAAAAAGGTGACACAAGACTGACAAGATTTTACAATGTCTCGTGCTTCATTTCTGGAAATAGAAAATTTTTTTCTCAAGGTGTTTGCAGGAACATGATATAATCTATGAAATTCTATAGCGGAAGCCTTTGTATCTTCCAGAGAAATCATGGCGAGCCTAGTGGCCCAGTCCACGAGGTCATTAGCCTGTGATAAGGGGCCAGGCAGAAGTTAAAAGAAGTAGAGAATGTCTGAAAGACCTCCAAAACAATTAGGCATTTAACAATTTGAGGGGAATCAGGTCTAAACATTTTTACTATAGGCTCCGAGCCCTGTACCAAGTAGGCCCCACGACCAGACTTTGAACCATCAATAAAGATGGCAGGGGCTGATGTAATAGGCTCCTGAACAGTGATTTTAGGAAAGTAAACCAGATTATTTTCAACAAAGGACAAAATAGGGCTCTTTGGATAATGATTATCTATGACATTTGGGAAAGCACACATGAGAATGCTCCAGTCATCCACAGTGCCAGACAAAACTTCTACCTGTTCCTTAGTATAGGGGATGATGAGTTTGTCAGGCAACTTTGTAAAGTGTATTAAGCAATATTTAAGCCCCAAACAAGCCTGTCGGGCTACCAGCTGCGGAAAATATTGGAGAGTGCGGGCTCCCAAAGAGTTTTTTTCCCTTTTTTTTTTTTTTTTTTTTTTTTCTCTTGAAGCCATAATAGAAGCCCCTCCTAGCGGAGGCCAGCCGCGACCAGGTTATTGTTTTAATGAAGCGGCATGTGTCCCCAGGGGAGTTATAGGGTGGGGGTGCGGAAGGCTCTAGGGACTGTAAAGAACTACACCCTTGGCCTTTAGGCCCCTTTGTCTGTTCCCTTTTATGACAGGCGGTGGCCTCCTTTAGTCTTTCCTCTTCCCCTTTAAATAATTCTTTTTCTTCCTCCTCTGCAGAATCGGAGCTAGCCTCCTTATCTGTGTCAAGTACATTTGCATGTGTAAGCTCCTCAATGGGAGGATAGAGCCTGTTAAAGGCTCCTTTTTCCCCCTCAGGGGGGGGGCAATTATAGATTTTACCTGTTTCTCTGAGCTCACCTTTTAAACTTTTTTCTTTGTTTAATCCCTTCTTTTTTATTTTTTTTCTTTTTCTAGGCCTAGTTTTTGACTCCCCATTTGAATCTGACTCAGAAAGGCTATCCTGATGCCTTGCGAGAACTTCCCGTCCCCTTCTAATAAGTTCCATGTGGTTTTCTTTACTTAAGCAAGAGTGAATCAGCCGCCAAAACGGCAGTGTACCCTTACCAATTCTGTCCTCTGAGTTGCCCATGTTGCACTCACAGCAAATGGCAAGGACAATAAACCACACAGGAATGAAAATAACAAGGATCAGGTAGGGATCTAAGTGAAAAAACATTATGACTGGGGATGACTTACCGACGTCTTCCTCTCCGACGTCTTCCTCTCCGTGTGTCAAGTTCTGGATCCTCTTCGGCCCCTCGCCCGGTGACCACAAAACACCCGGTGTTCCCGGGTTTCAGCACCACTTTGCGGCGAGCCCCTGTCCCACAGGAAAAGCACGACCAGCAAACAAGGATCCTTCTCGATCACACTTTATTGGAGAGCCTCTTGGTTAACAGGAAAGTTGATGGCGAGGGGCCAGGGGCGCAGGAGTGTAGCTGCTTTTATAGGGCAGAATACTATGGGACGCCTGCTGATTGGCTGCCATAGGCTCACCCACCCACAGGAGCCACGGGATAGGCTCAGGACAAGGTGCATCAAGCGCATGCACAACCTCAAGGGAGGTTGCTGCCTAACTGAGGAAGTATTTACCTCAAGACTGGCGAGAATGGCGTCTGCATTGGCTCCCTACACCTGGTAGATGAGGATCATGTACACTCTAAAAATACTTATTGGCCACTTGTGTTTCTTTTGTTTTGAGGCCTGCCTATTTATTGACCCATTTGGTAAAGTATTGTTTTATTTTGGTACTTTATATATTTTCCATATTAGTCCCCTTCGGAAGTACAGCTAGCAAAAATTGTTCTCTCATTCTGTAGGCTTTCTTCTAAATTATTTATTTATTGGGGGGAGGGTTATACAGGCACAACCAGCCCCTCTAGCTATTGCAAATGAACTCCAGATGCATGAGCCAATTTGTGCATCTGGCTTTAAGTAGGCACTGGGCAATTGAATTGAATTAGGCTCTACGGGCAAATGCCTTAACCACTAAGCCATCTCTCCAACCCCTCAATTCCTTTTCTAATGTCTCAAAGTTTTTGTTATAGAGCTCTTTCACCTCCCTAGTCACGGATATTCCTAGGTATTTTTGTTTTTTGAAGCTACTATGGATGGTATATTTTCCCAATTTCTTTTTTAGCAAGTTTATTGTTGGGTATAGATAGAAGCTACTGATTTTTGTATATTTATCAATTTTGTTTCCTGAAATTTTACTGAAAGTGTTTAGCAGATTTTAAAGTTTTCTAGTGGGGTTTGTAGGGTCTTTTCAGCATAAAATCACATCATTTGAAAATAGTGATAATTTGGCATTTTCCTTTCCTGTTTGTAACCCTTTTATATCTTTCCCTTGCCTTCTTACTGTAGCCCAAACTTTGAGCACTTGGAATAAGAGAGGAAAGAGCAGGTTCCCTGGCTCATTCCAGGTTGTAGAGCAAATGCTCCCAGTTTTTCCTTGCTTAGTATAAAGCTGGCTACAGGTTTGTCATATATAACCTTTTTTATATTTATATTTATTTATTTATTTGAGAGTGACAGACACAGAGAAAGACGCACAGAGAGAATGGGTACTCCAGGGCCTCCAGCCACTGCAAACAAACTCCAGACATGTGCACCCCCATGTGCATCTGGCTAACGTGGGACCTGGGGAACCAAGCCTCGAACCAGGGTCCTTAGGCTTCACAGGCAAGCGCTTAACCACTAAGCCATCTCTCCAGCCCTAACCTTTATTATATGGAGTTACGCTCCATCTATTCCTAATTTCTTGAGAACTTTTTATCAGGAAGGCACATTGAACTTTGTCAGAGGACTTTTCTTTGTCTACTGATATGATTTCTATCCTGTAGTCTATTTATTTGCTGTGGTACATTTATTGATTTGCATACATTATACCAAACTTATATCCCTGTAATGAAACTAACTTGGTTGTTATCTTCTTAATGTGTTTTTGAACTCAGGCTGCAAGTATTTTGCTGAGAAAATTTGCATCATTATGTTCATCGGAAAAAAATTATTTATAGTTTGATTTGTTGTACCTTTAATGGTTTTTCTTCTTTTCAAGGTAGGGTCTTGCTCTAGCCCAGGCTGTCCTGGAATTCACTCTGGAGTCTCAGGCTGGCCATGAAATGCTACCTCTGCCTCCTGAATGCTGGGATCAAAGACGTGCGCCACCACTCTTGGCTGTTTAATTGGTTTTGGCATCAGGGTAACACTGTCTTCATAGATAAATCAGTATTCCCTCCCTTCTTGTTTTTGTGGAAATGTTTGAGAAGTGTATAATCTTCCTTAAAAGTTCAGCAGAGGGTCTGGGAAGATGGCTCAACAGTTAAGGGAGATTACTTGTAAAGCTTGCAAGTGTGGGTTTGAGTTCCCAGCAACCACATAAAGATGGGTACAAAAACTGTCACATGTGTTTGACATTAATTTGAAGTGGCAAGAATCCCTGGCATGCCTATACATACCTATGTATACAAACATACGCAAGTAAATAAAAATACTTTATGGGGAGATTTTAAATCATAGCTTAAGTTATGAACCTGTTTAAATTGTTTATATCTTCTAACTTTAATTTTGTAGGTCATGAGCTCACAAAATTATCCATTTCATATAGGTTTTGCTGCCTTTGGAATATGAATTTTCAAAGTATCCCCTAGTTATCCTCTGGATTTCACTGAAGCCCGCGATAACAACTCCCTTTTCATCTTTAATTTGACTAATTTGAGATTTCTCTTTCTTTGTATTAGTTTGGCTAGGGGTTTTCAACCTTGGTGATCTTTCCAAAGGTTTTTTTTTTTTTTTTAAAAAAAAAAAAAGGTTTATTTTTATTTATTTATTTGAGAGTGACAGAGAGATAAAGAGGTAGAGAGAGAATGGGTGAGCCAGGGCCTCCAGGCCACTGCAAATGAACTCCAGATGCATGTGCCATCTTGTGCATCTGGCTTGTGTGGTTTCTGGGTAATTAAGCTTCAAACCGGGGTCCTTAGGCTTCACAGGCAAGCTCTTAACCACTAAGCCATCTCTCCAGCCCTTTTCAAAGGTTTTGTGTAGGGTGGAAGTGGTTTGTTCCCAGCTCTCCTATTATGCAGGTCTCATGTAGCTATCATCAGCCACTATGAGGTCATAATACCATGGCCACTTTGTGCACTACAGCTTTTAGCATTATTTCTTTCTATTTTGGACATCTTGACTAGGAGGTGCCATAAAAAGGTTCTTCTCTGGTCTTTTCTATTTGGGGGTCTAAATACCTCTTGTACTCAGTTGTCTATTTCTTTTTTTAGGTTTTGGAAAATCTTGGATGCAGTTTCATTGAATTAGCTTTAGGCTTGATTTCAGCTCCTTCTTCTATCCAGTGGATTCTTAGATTTGGTCTCTTGAGCATATCCAAGTGTTGTTTAAAGTTTTCGCCATGTTCTTTAGTTTTCGTGTGTTTGTATTATCTGTTTTTATTTATGTGCTATGCTCTCATCCTTGCCCTCAATCCCTAATATTCATTTTTTTTTTTAGCTTTGTCTTGTCTGTTGATGACAATTTCTGCGGCTTTTTTTTTATGTGATTGAATTTTTAGTATGTGTGTATGTGCGTGCATACATGCGTGCATGCGTGTATAGACCAATGGACAGCTTTGGATATCATTTTTATCTTTTTTTTTTATCATTTTTTATCTGCCTTTTCTTGGGCCTCAGTGGCTCTGAGATCAGCACAGGTAGACTGACTGGCAGTGAGTCTGAGAGATCCTTCTGTCTGCCTGTCCAGTGCTGGTATAGTGCACCACTGTGCCTGGCATTTTACTTGAGTTCTAGGGATCAAACTCAAGTCTTTATGGTTGCAAGACATGGCTAAGATGTCTCCCAAGACCTGATTAATTCGTTCTTTCATTTGCAGAAATTCTGTTTGGTTCCTTTTCATCCTCACAATTCTCTTACTGAAGTTTTCTTCTGTTTTAAAAATTATTTCTCAAGTTACTGACCATTTCGTTCACTTTGGTAACCTTCTTGTCTAGGGCCTGAATTGATTTTGTAACTTTCTTGTCTAGGACCTGAATTGATCTTTTTACTTCATTCATTTGCATCTTTGAATGTCTTCTTATATAGACATTGATCCTTTTAAAAAGCAGGACTGTGAGATCTTTTCCTGGCACTTCAGCTATCTCATTATCTTTGTTTTCTGAGAAGCTGTGAGCTGGTGGGGTGTCATGGTGGAATACTGTCTCATGATTTTTATGTTCCCTTGTGTTTGTGCATTTGTTGGGATATATGTGTCCTATAGTTTTTAGTTTTCCTCCTCTCCCACTTTTTTTTTTTTTTTTTTTTGGAGGTAGGGTTTCATGCTAGCCCAGGCTGACCTGGAATTCACTCTGTAGTCTCAGGGTAGCCTCAAACTCACAGTGATCCTCCTCCTATCTCTGCTTCCCAAGAGCTGGGATTGAAGTCGTGCACCACCACACCAGGGTCCCTCTGTTTTCGTTTGTTATTTATGTGAGTTCTCTTGGTGAGTTGTCTTTGTTTGGATTTATGTTCAGAGGGAAAGCTGGCTACAGTGACAAGTACAATGATCGTGTAGTAGTCCCACGTTAACTGCAGGAGAAGATGTGTGTGTGCACTTTGCTTGTGTCCCCTGTGAGGCTTAGAAACGGGAGCACTAGGGTACTGGTTGGGAAAAATATAGCTTACAGGTTTTTTTAGGGCTAAGAGTATTAATATTTAAATTATGAGGTGAAGATAGGAAAGGAAGAGAGGGAGAAATACAAATAAGAAGGATGGGCTGGAGAGATGGCCTAGCAGTTAAGGCATTTGCCTGCAAAGCCTAAGGACTCAGATTTGATTCCCCAGGACCCACATAAGCCAGATGCACAAGGTGGCACATGTGTCTGGAGTTTGTTTGCAGCAGCTGGAGTCCCTGGCAAACCCATTCCTCTCCACTCACCTCTCTCAACTAAATAAATAAAATTATTTTTTTAAGAGAGAAGAAAACTATATGGGTTAGAAGTAAGAAACAGTAAATATACATGTGCCTTAGAGAGAACAGTCTTTTCCAGTGAGATAGTACTTACCACACAACTATACAGTTGAAAATGTAAATGCAAACAAAAAGTAAAAATATAGCCCATTCAGGAGGCAAATGTAGGAGGATCACCCTGAGTTCAAGGCTACCCTGAGATTACATTGTGATTTAGAGGTCAACCTGGGCTAGAACGAGACCCCACCTCAAAAACCAAAAACTAAATGAATAAAATAAAATAAAAATACAAGCTAAAGACTAATAAAGTAAAAATATCAAGTTAAATATTAAGGTAATAAACATAAAAAGGAGCAATAAAAAGAAACAGAAGATGGAGAGTTGGCTTAACGGTTAAGGCATTTGCTTGCAAAGCCTTAGAACCCAGGTTTGATTCTCCAGAACCCACATAAGCCATATACACATGATGGCACATGTGTCTGGAGTTTGTCTGCAGTGGCTAGAGGCCCTGGGGCACCCACTCTGTCCATCTGTCCTTCTCTTTCTCTCTTTCTCATAAATAAATAAATGCTAAAAAAAAGAAGAAGAAAAAAGGAACAGAAGGTACCAGGCATGGTGGCACACAGCTTTAATCCCAGCACTCAGGAAGCAGAAGTAGAAGGATTGCTGAGCATTTGAGGCCACTCTGAGAATACACAGTTAATTCCAGGTCAGCCTGGGCTAGAGCAAGACCCTACCTTGAAAAATCAAAAATAAATAAATAAATAAGTAATTATCAAATAAAATAAACCAGAAACAGAAGATGACTGTTATATGTCTTCAGTCAATCTTTCATCCTGATTGGGGAGGCAGGGTTTCTACTTTGTTTTGTACTGTCTTTTATTAGTATTTTTTAAATCAGATTCATAGGTTGGAGGAGGTGGGGAGTTGCTAATCTCAACAATTCAAACAAGTTAAGTTCATGTGTCTTGCCAGAGGGAAGGATTTCTATGTCTGAAGACCGCTTTCTGCCAGCCTTCCCCTGTTCACCTTCTCCAGCTTGCAAATTACAGTCCTGGTTCTGGTGCTTTGGGAGTCAGTCCTCTGCTCAGGGCTTTCAGGCTCTGAGGGATGAAGGAGGTCCTGTCCACTTGTGCTTGCCTTGTTTTTGATCTCTTGTGATTCTTGTGACTTCAGTGAAATGTCCCCCATAGTCTCCTGTGTTTTGAATATTTGGTTCCCAGCTGATGGAAATTTGGGAATAGGACAACACCTATTTATATAGCATTTACATTCTATTATGTTTCATAAGTACTATAGAAAGGGTTTGCAGTATGTGGGAGGATTGGGACATCACTTTATGTGAAGCGCTTGAGTTTCCTGAGATTTTTGATACCTGAGAGGCCCCTAGAGCCAGTCTTCCAGGACCCTGAGAGAAAACTGCACATGGGTGCACACACAGTGTACATTTTAACATTTAACGTCTTTCCTATCTGTCAGGCACTGTGTTGCAACTAGGTATAGATTAATGACCAAACACCACAACTTTTACAGCTCAATAATGAAGACAGAAAAACATGCAAAGTACAAAATTTACCACGGTGAGAAGTGAGAAGAAAAGGAAGAACATGAGGAAAACTAAGTAGGCTTCTGCTACTTTTAAAAAATATTTTTACTAGAGAGGGAGGGAGGGAGAGAATGAGGGCACGAGGGCCTCCAGCCATTGCACACGGCCTCCAGATACATGCTCCGCGTTGTACGTTTGGCTTGTGTGAGTGGTGCTGGGGAACAGAACCCAGGTTGTTAGGCTTTGCAGGTAAGCACCCTAACTGCTGAGCCATGTGTCTAGCCCCAAAATTCTTTTTTACTCTGAAATATTCTCATGAAGCCAAGGCTGGTCTTGAATTTGAGATGATGCTGATAATGATCTTGAGCTCCTATCCTCTCATCTCTACCTCCTAGGTGCTAGGATTACAGATGTGCACCACTGTGACCAGCTAAAAGACACTTTAAGCATTGTTCTTCCTACACACACTAAACATTTGAACATTGCAGAAGCCTGGGATGAGGTATATCTAAAGCTAAACATGGAATTGAGAATGGTATGGACATTGATGTCAAGGCATATTAAATAACACTCTGAGATCTCCATCACACTATTGATTTCCTTGATGGTAGCCCTTGTTGTATAAAAGGGAGTTTTTTCAGCACTCTTCTTTTAGAAAAAAAATATTTATTTATTTATTGGAAAGAAAGAGAATGGGCACACCAGGACCTCCAGGCACTGCATACATCTAGATGCATGTGCCACTTTGTCTACCTGGCTTACATGGGGGCCTGGGGAATTAAACCTGGGTCTTTAGGCTTCACAGGCAAGCGCCTTAATGTCTAAGCTATCTCTCCAGCCACAACACTCTCTTTTTTTAATATTTAAAGTTTCAACATTTTAATGCCTATCATGCTTTAAAACAGGAATAAAACACCTTTAATCCCAGTGCTCAGAAGGCCAAAGTAGGAGGATTGCCATGAGTTCAAGGCCACCCTGGGACTAGATAGTGAATTCCAGGTCAACCTGGAACAACAACAACAAAAGAGGAATAAAGATAGCTATTTTTTAATTAGGTGGGCATTATGAAATGATACCAACCTAAAGAACAATCCTAAATTTTAAACGTCAAAGGCATTCAATAGTGAGATCCATGCATTTTGCTATTATGCTGATGAAATATTAAGCATGTATAGCATTTAATTCATTTTGTTCTGTCAAGATATAATAAATAAACAAGTCTGACAACAACTGCCTCTCTCAAACATTACCTATTGAACTATCTTCATTTTATATACTCATGAAACTTGAAAATTGTCTCTAAATTAACAAAGCTATTTACACCTGATTTCTGCCACCAACAAAAGAAATGCCACTGTAATAGTTGCTGAGTGCTTTTTTATGCAAAACTGATCCTAGTGACAGATTTTATAGCATGTAATTTGTCTCACTCAGGTGTCATTTTATTGCAAAACCTCCCAGGACTAGAGAATAAAGTTTCTAGAAGTTATTTACTTTCAGCTGGGCATGGTGGCACACACCTTTAATCCCAGCACTCAGGAAGCAGAGGTAAGAGGATTGCCATGAGTTTGAGGCTGGCCTGAGACTACATAGTGAATTCCAGGTCCGCCTGGGCTAGAGCAAGACCTTACCTCAAAAAATAAAGAAAAAAAATTTTAAGTTATTTATTGTTAGGTTGGGACAGGATCCCAAAATGGAGTCACCAAGGACAACAGAATGGTGACAGAGACTTATCCATGTTCCTGTTATGAGCATGTAAGGACCAGCATATGGTCCAGGGCCAGTTTAGGATAAACAAGTTTGTTGTGAGAGTAAAAAATGCAAAGTCAAAGCTTGTAAGCAAAACTCTGTGTGCAGTGACGTAGTAGAGATTAGCAGATGTGTGTGTGAAACTATTAGATAAGCATTGGAAGGTATAAAAACCCCAGCTGCTCAGCAACCATTGTCTCAGTCTCCCCGACACTATGACTGACTGAAAGGTTACTCAGCAGTCCTGACTGAGACCCCCGCGAGACACATCACCGATCCGAATTCATCAGCCCGACACTCTGTCCGAATGATCATCCGTAAGCCAGAGCACTAGCTTACGCCAGCGGACCAAGACTCGGCTTGAAGCGCAGCTCGAACCTCGCGTTGGTCAGGTCGTAAAATGTCGCAACTCAAATCTCGCATTGTCAGTCGTATACATGTTAGACTCGTTAGAAATATTCTTGTGTTAGTAATGTAGCGATGAATATTATATTAGCTATAATATTATTTGTGATAGTTTGGACTTGCTTGTGTGTGACTTTCATCCCAGTAAACTCCTTTGCAAGTATACCAGTGTCTGAGTATCATTGACCTTCGCTGGCGGAATCCTCTCAACCAATCATCTTTGAGAGTGCTTGCGACAGTTCCTCCATGCAAGGCCTGGACATTGTCCCTTCCTTGCCTAACAATGCCTCCAGGTCATGGTTTACTGTCCCTTATCTCATAAGCCCCCTGCTCATTGTTCTGGTCTCACAGCCTAGCTATTTGAAATGGCTAGTGTAAAGAACAAAGGAGTTCTTTTCCCTTCCTCTTCTTCCCCCAACTGAAGAAGCCCGATAAAGCCCACTATCTGGAATCTCAGGTTGGCTGTGCTCCTCTCTTGTGAGCCTGAAAGACCCAGAAACTAAACTGACGCCATGAAGGGATTCAGTAGGGCGCTGCCCTGGCTAGGCTTAAGTTTCAGGTTCCCACTTAAGCAGAAGGCAACTGCCCTGACATATGGTCAGGAAAGATATCCACCCAAGGGCCTGAGTCACCCCTAGACATGCCCAGGACATGCCTGAGACCTGTCCCTTCTGCCTTTCTGCCCCAGCCAAGCAAAAGCATACAAATGTTACCACTGCTTGCTTAGCCAATCACAATGGAGATTACCTCTTCTGCCTGGAGTTCCCCTAGCTCCTGCCCCCAACTTTGCCAGCCAAAATCCCAAGCCAATCAGAAGAGTACAAGTACAGTTGCTGTTTAAATCAACCAATCATGTACCCATCCCCTTCTTTTATGTTCAAATCCCTATAAAAACCCTGCCCTCCCACCACTCGGGGCTCTTGTACAGACCCACTGCGTTGGTGAAGTCAAGGGACCAAGCCTGAAATAAAGCTCCTTGCCCTTGCATACGTATTTGGTTCTCCTTGGTGGTCACTGGGGGTGCTGAGAACTGGGCATAACAAGCCAGCCCTGGCAGCTCATGTTTTTCCCAAATAAAAGCTTTCATCTTTGCCTCAGAGTGGTTTTCATGGTCTTGGTCATGCCCAAACCTTACATCTGGTGTCCTGACTTGGATAGGAAGGCTTCTGGTTGCCCTCTTGGGGTGCCAGACCTCCTTTCCCCTGACCAGAAGACCAAGCTGCCATTGACCATCTGAAGGCTTTGAACCATCTCTGCCTGATACCAGCTTTCACACCCACCACAATTCGGCCTTGTTCTTCTTCCCTTCTCTGTGTCCTCCCTCCTTCTCGGTTAATGTCCGTCTCAGGTTGGCCTGGTCTTGGGTTTAATCCCTCCTTGTGGAAGCCATGCCGGCATGCCAGGCTACAGCCCTCGGCTGCTTTTGGGCCCCACCCCAGGTCTCCAGAAAGACACACTTTCGACATCTTAGATCTCTCGCTTTCTGGTCTACCGTACCCTAAGGGGCGCCTTTTGGTTCAGTTGTACAATCTCGGGACACACTCCTCCTCCCTCCTCTCCCTCTCCCTCCTGAGGTCTCATCTTTCACCACTTTTACCATTGGGAGCACAGTCGCCTGCCTTGCCCACTAACAGGCTAAAAAGCTGACAGTTGTGACCTGTATGGCCTCGGCCCTCATGGAAGGTGCAGGCCCCATTCATCCTGGCAGGCCAGTGGGCCATACTGGTGTTCTGTGTAAATCCAGCCTAAGCCCTGGTTCCTTTCTCTCACCTTTGTTTTGCTCTTTCCCTGTCTCCTTAAGAACCTAAAGCCTCTGACTCTTGGGTGACAACTTATGTTTCTCTGCAACTCTGCTTGGCCACAACATAAGCTGGACAATGGGTCCCAATGGCCTGAGAATGGTACTTCTGATTTCCATATGCTCACTGATTTAAAAAACTTCTGCCAGGGCTGGAGAGATGGCTTAGCTGTTAAGCACTTGCCTGTGAAGCCTAAGGACCCCGGTTCTAGGCTTGATTCCCCAGGACCCACGTTAGCCAGATGCACAAGGGGGCGCATGCCTCTGGAGTTCATTTGCAGCGGCTGGAGGTCCTGGCGCACCCATCCTCTCTTTCTCCTCTTTCTCTCTCTATCTGCCTCTTTCTCTCTCTGTCACTCTCAAATAAATAAATAAAAAGTAACAAAATAAAATAAAATAAAAAACTGCCAACATACAGGCAGATGGTCTGAAATACCCCATATTCAAGCATTTTTCAGTCTGTGCCTGGCCTTCTCTGGCTCTACCTGCTCTTCTCAACAGCTCCCTCTAGCCAAGGACTCAGGAATGTGCTCTCACTCAACCCCTCCCCCATACTCATCCTCACCCTCTGTTTTTGACCTGGAAGCCATAGATGACCTCACCCCAGCAGCTCCTGCTCCTCCAGCTCCTTCAGCCTCCCCTGACCACCTGCCTGGTAACAAGAATTGATTTTGTTTTCTGGAGTTGTAAATAGAATAGAAATTTAAAACTGGAATGCACAGCTTCTGAATGAATACATAAAAGAGAAATGATTGTTCAGAGAGTCTGTATGAACGGTTGTGTATGTGTGTGAGTATGTATGTGGCTCACAGCCCTGAAGCTGCAGAATGATTTCTGTTCTGAGCAGGGCCATTTCATTGTGGGAGATGTTCTCCAACAAGCCCACTGTACTAGAGAGCAAAACCAATTTTTACTGCTGAGTGTCCCCCAGAAGGAAACTTAAAAGTAATTAAGATCATAGATTTAAAGAAAAAAAGCAAGATTTTCCTACTCTTAAAGAGTTTTAAAATGGCAAGAACAGAAAGCTGCCTTGTAGCCCTGAGGGAAGTCCAAAACTCTCCCTGGAATTTAGGAAGAAGGGGGCTGCAAGCACAGGGAATCTCAGAATCCTGACCCCAGCATGATGATGAGTGAATGCCAAGTCACTGTGAACAGATGGGGACTTCTTATAAGAAATTTATAACTGTGCCGGGCGTGGTGGCGCACGCCTTTAATCCCAGCACTCAGGAGGCAGAGGTAGGAGAATTGCCATGAGTTCAAGACCACCCTGAGATGACAGAGTTAATTCCAGGTCAGCCTGGACCAGAGTGAGACCCTACCTCGAAAAAAAAAAAAAAAAAACAACGAAGAAATTTATAACTGTTTTATGTTTACTTTATCTTTCTATGCTTCTATGAAACTACTAACCAACAACAGCCTCAAAATTTATGCTTAAATTTAGAAGTACTCAATTCTGAGTTTGTAAAAAAATTTTTTTAATGTTCAAATCTCCTTTCATATTTTTTAAAAAATATGTTTCAGAAAACAAAGTGCCAAAATAATTTATTTATTTTATTTATTTATTAGAGACAGAGAAAAAGAGAGAGAGAATGGGTGTGCCAGGGCCTCTAGCCACTGCAAATAAACTCCAGATGCATGTGCCACCTTGTGCATCTGGCTTATGTGGGATCTGGAGAATCAAACTGGAATTCTTAGGCTTCACAGGCAAGCACCTTAACTGCTAAGCCATCTCTCTAGCCCAGATCTTTTGTTCATAGTTTACTCTCTGTAGCCTCATATGCCTTAAATATGTAAACTCTACTTTTTGTTAATATCAGACTTTTCCAGATATCAGAATATTGTAATTTGATATATACAAGGTCTGTGATGTTTGGCTATCAATAAACATACATCACCATGCCTGGCTAAAACTCTGTAATTTTAAGATGGTTCTTGTCTTGTTCATGCTAGTTTTACTGGGTGATTATCACTGAGTTTATAATCTAAGTCTCATAAAAAGTGACTTACTGTGATTTTTCTCTTAGGAAAACTGAAGAAGCTCCCCATGACTTAGGGAAATCCACTGTACACAAAAAAATGTTAATATAGCTTGTATAAGTTTCATGTAACAGTCGTAAATATTTCTTTAGTTAAGCCTTAAAATTGTTCAGTGGTAAAAGGTACTATTTTAAAAAATTACTTTGTGTCTCTAATACTGTCTCTAATGTATGTTAAAATCAGGCTTGCTTAACTCAACAATGGCCAGGTTTTATTTTATTCTTGAGCTATGTATTACTAGTCTCAGTCAAGGTTTCACTTAATTAATTGTCTCATTTCTGGTATCTTAAGTCCATTGCTTATAGAGATATTGATACTTAAGACATGTTTCCTGCCCTAGAAAAATAACCTTAAATTGCTGTTCTGCTTCCACTTTGGAGAGTAATTGGTACTTACATTGGTACACAGACTGGCCAAGTTGTTTGCAAACCCAGATGCCAAGTTGTTATACTGTCTTGTTTTTTACTGGCATGCAATTTCTGCATTAAATCAATTGGCTTAAAGTTATTTATAAAATAATTGGTAAATGTTTTCAGGGCTACTAAAATGTTCTGTCTATACTTATAACTGGCATATACTTAATCTATGTTCCAGATAAAATTTACACATAAAATTTCTAGATTAAATCAGTTGCCTTGAAGTTATTAATAAAATAATTGATAACAATATTGTTTTCAAGTTACTAAAATGTTCTGCCTATACTTATAACTGACAGATTAAGAGATAAAATGTGTATGCTTTCTATGTTCCAGATATAGCTTACACTGTCACCTCATAACTAAACTTAAATATTAATCAAAATTATTTTAAACTCTTGTGTCATTCTCTAACCAGATCTTCTTTGCTAACCAAATAGGTTCTACACATTTTGAACTAATATATTCTGCTAATCAGATATTCACAGTCTCTCAGTGATGAGTAACCGTATGTAGAAGCCAAAATCAATTAGAAACATTGGAGTTAAAAGGATAACCAATATTTTGGTTACTGCTCCCAGGTCAGAAGGCTACAGGAGATGATGGGACACTTGCTAACCTCTAGTCTCTGATAGGTTACCTGTCTTCTTGATCAGAGAGGATATAGAGACCCAGAGATAAATTCCAAGTCAGTGTATCTGCAACAGGAGAGTCACATCAGAGGAAAATCAGTCCTCTAGGCTTCCCAAAAGAGGGAGGGCCACTTGGTCAGCACGGCCTTGACTTATCCTAGCAGATGACAATGCTGAGAGTCATAGAACTCCTCACAGGTTCCTAAAAGTCTCTTCTACAGCACCATTATTGACCTCCAAAATATATAGTTAATTTTGGCAGCCTACATGGTCTTAATCACCCACTAACTACAAAATATAAATACGATATAAACAAAGATTCTGACTAATAGGCTCCCCTATCTGATGCTGGCTTACAATACTAAACTGTAAAATTAACTCATGACTTCTGCTTCTTCCTGTCCCTGATTACTTCTGAACTTTACCTATCCTGGCTCCAGCTCCTCCCATTTAACAAGTTCCTTAATTCTTTCTTCTATCCTCTCATGGGGTATGCAGAGCCTGCCTCCCTCACCTTCTCTATAATAGATGTTGCCGGTGACTGCCAACTCAATGCAGGGATGATATGAGAAAAGTCTCTGCCTTGCTCAGGACCAAGTCATAACAACATGCTACATGGGTGCTGATGGAGCTCGCTCACTATCAATCTCACCACTCTGCCACCAGTAACCACCACGTAACTGCCTCCTTCTCTCCTGCCCTGAAGGGAGACACATTGACCACATTATCCACCCTCTCCCACAAGAACTCATTGTCTGGTTGACATGAAAAAACTAACCTCCATCTCTTATTATTAACAAAAGGCTAGAATGTTAGGTCAGGATAGGCTCCAAAAATGGCATCACCAAGGACAGCAGGATGGTGACAGAGATTTATCCACATTCCTCAAGAAACCACCCAGCCATTATCCCTGCCTTGCCTAACAATGCCCCCAGGTCATGGTTCCTGCCCCCCTTATCTTGTAAATTGTCTATTCACTGTTCTGGTCTCACACCCTACCTATTTGAAATGGCTAGTGTAAAGAACAAAGGAGTTATTTTTCCTTCCTCACCTTCCCCCAACTGAAGAAGCCCTATAAAGCCCACTGTCTGGAATCTCAGGTTGGCTGTGCTCATCTCTGGTAAGCCAGCCCTGGCAGCTTGTGTTGTTCCTGAATAAAAGTTTTCATGTTTGCCTCAGGGTGGTTTGTGTGGTCTTGGTCACTCCTGAAACTTACATTTACTTTGTCTCCTTGCAGGGTTGAATTGATGGAAAATACTGAATAGAATTGTGTGATGGCCTGTAAATTTTGGAATTATGCCATTGTTATAAGGAGGAAATAAAATACATTGTCTCTGTACCATTTCCCTACCATATACATACACATTCCCTGTAAGCAGTGAAGACAGAATATACTTGGATTTGATTTTCTGGTTGGATTTTATGATACAATATCTTGTAAATGGAAGCAGATTCCTAAACAATTACTCTGTTGTCCCAGTTTTCTGCCTCTCTCTCCCCAGAAATTTTGAAGAGGCTTTTGTAATTAGGCAGCAGTGTGGGACACAGGGATAAGGAACTGGTTGTGCAGAAACTAAAGGAATTGTGGTTAATGCTAAAGAAAGCAGGAAGTGAGGCAAAGATAGCCTCTCTCTCCTTCACTCTGCTCTTTCCAAAGGAGGGAAAACAACCCCTCACTCCCCAGGGACAATCAAAATGTGTTCACTCTTAAGTCTGCTTTCCTCAGAATCTTGGAGAAGCTAGGAGTCAGAGGCACCCAACCTTTGCCAAGGCTTTAACCAGGCAGTTGAGAGTATCATAGACACTTTTCACTTTGTGCTGCTGGCAAATGGATTAGAACTTTCCTGAAATTTTATATTGATTATATATACGCTCAATCTCCACTAATTCATGTGTTGGATGCTTGGTCCTTAGCCAGTGACACTATTTTGGAAGGTGGTATTTTGTCACATCAATGGAAAGTCTGAGTAATACAATATTGTTTGCTTATTTCATCCATGAAATAGGGATAAATAATAGTGCCTTACTCATAGAGTTGTGAGATTATCTTATTTATTTATTTATTTTTTTAATTTATTTGAGAGTGACAGACACAGAAAGACAGATAGAGGGAGAGAGAGAGAATGGGCACGCCAGGGCTTCCAGCCTCTGCAAACGAACTCCAGATGCGTGCGCCCCCTTGTGCATCTGGCTAACGTGGGACCTGGGGAACCAAGCCTCGAACCGGGGTCCTTAGGCTTCACAAGCAAGCGCTTAACCGCTAAGCCATCTCTCCAGCCCGTGAGATTATCTTAAAACAATGCCTACACAGTAAATGAGTTAAATATCATTATTTATTTAAATATCATCATTAAACTACATCCAGGACTTGGGAGCCTGATTGTAGTACCAGGCTGTACTCCAGGACACCTTTTATAGGAGAAATCCATATGATTGTACATCTTAGTTTTACATTTCAGAAGTTCAGTAATCATAATCTTACAAAACCAAGAGTTAATTTCAGTTGATTAAAAAAAAAAAAAAAAAAAAAAACAGAAGTCTTTCCAGAGTCTCTCTGTAACAGGGAAACTGGGGTTCTGAAGTGCTTCTTGGAACCCCAAGCCCTGAGTTCATATCTGAAAACTAACCAAAGAATTGGTCCAGAGTCAAGAGAATGATTTTCAAAATACCATATTTTGTTCAGGTTTTACAAAGGAGTGCAGAAAGGGGAAGGATGGAAAGTAAGGGGAGATAAAGTGGGGAGAAGAGAAGTGGAGCCCAAAAGCCAATGTGGGCCATGTGAGCAGATACGGATCTGGGGGGAAGAGCATGGAAAGAAAAGAAAGTTCAAGGAGCTTTGCCATGTGGGGAGCTGGAGGAGATAAAGAGCCTATGTGGAGAGTAAGGGCTAGGGGGCGCTCCCTGCTGGCCTGGGCTAGGGCCTAGGCTGAATCCCTCCTGGTAGGCTCTGGGCCTGAGTGAGCCCAGGCCTAGCCAAGGGAAAAACTCACCTAGAGCTGGAGGTTCCCAGCTGATCAGAGAGCCCCTGCTCCCCCTTTGCGAAGGTAGTTATAAACTGAAGGTGGTGGGCTATCTTTTGGTCCAGGTAAACCAGAGGGCCAGCTGTTTGGTTAGAACTAGGGGCTGTCTTAGAAAGAGATCAGCTCTGGTGCAGAGTTCTGGGGGGCTGAACTTGATCAACCACAGTGTTTAAATTCTGTGAAAGACCTCCCTCGCAGGAGGGATCCTGACTATGGAAAAATAGTTCTTTGGAACTAGGCAAGAGATATGAAAAATTTTCCTGCTCTTTTGACCTTCAGGGGTCCAGTCACTTTACTTCCCTTCATCCTCTCCCTGCATTTTCCCTCTCCTGCAAGTGCAAGCAAGCAGCAGTTAATACAGAAGCTAACAATTGCATTTAGCAATAGGGAGTAAAACATCTTGGGGTGACCCATTGTGTTAAAGTTTGAATGTGGGTGAGACCACATCCTAAGGTACCAGCTAAGCTGAACTTCCTTGCATAAGTTCACAATATGGAGTCACCTTAAGTCTTTCTTCAGCCTAGGCTCTTATCACTCTAGGTTGACCTGGAAGTTACTCTATAGTCAGGGCTGGCTACACACTCACAGCAATCTTCCTACCTCTGCCTCCCAAGTGGTGGGATTAAAGGGGTGCACAACCATGCCTGGACTCATGTGATTCTTTTTGTTGGGGGAAACTGCCTTTTGGAGATCATGTAGCTTCCGGTTCACCCTGAGGGTCTTAGCACTATTTCAGAGACATTGTTCATTCTCATCAATATATTTTTTAAAAAGTAAATAGAAAAGGGCAGATCACATCACACTCGTAACATAACGTGAACTAAAGTTCCCAGAAAACAGCTCTATCTGCTGCACCTACTTCCAGCAAGACTGAAGGGACTGATAAAGCTCCTGTGATCACAGAGAGATGGTGTGCTGGTTTGATTCAGGTGTCCCCCATAAACTTAGGTGTTCTGAATGCTAAGTTCCCAGCTGATGGATATTTGGGAATTAATGCCTCCTGGTGGGAGTGTATTGTTGGGGGCGGGCTTATGGGCTTTATAGCCAGTTTCCCCATGCCAGTGTTTGGCACACCCTCCTGTTGCTGTGGTCCATCTTCTGTTGGCCAGGGGGTGATGTCCACCCTCTGCTCATGCCATCGTTTTCCCCTGCCATCGTGGAGCTTCCCCTCAAGCCTGTAAGCCAAATAAACCTCTTTTTCCCAGAAGCTGCTCTTGGTTGGGTGATTTCTAACAGCAATGCGAACCGGACTGCAACAGTAAAGTGGTACCGAGGAGTGGGGTTGCTGATAGACACCTGACTGTGTGGCTTCGGCCTTTTGAAGCTGATTTTCAAGAGGACTGTGGAAGGAGTTGAAACCTTGGCCTAAGAGATGCCTTGCAGTGCTGTAAGTACAGCTTGATGGTCTATCCTGGTCTGAGCTGAAAGACCTGAAGGCAGTAAGAACTATGGACTGTGAGGTTTGGTTTATGAGGGTGAGAAAGAGCTGGCAGTTTGTGTGAGAAGCTTGCTCTTGTGCCCATGTCCTGAGAAGTTGTGCAGGGTTGCTTAGCATAGAAATGAACTGGTGTGTGCAGAGGGATATGGCACAGAAAGGAAAATCTTTGGGTGAACTGCTGCCCGTTCAGCTGCAACTGAGAGATTACAACTTTTGAGACTGGGCTAGCTGACCTGCGCTAGGGCAACAAGAAGAATGTCAACTCTTTTGAAGGTGTCTGAGTGCTCAAGGAGTGTCCTGTTCTTCAAAGTCTGCTTTATTCCCCCCTGGATTAACAAATTGGCACCCTACCTGGTATCGTGGAGTATAAGAAATGCTGGAAAGAGGGTCATTGAGTTTGCAACATGGTCTTGTGTTTTGGAAATGGCCATGGGCAGTGTGAAGCGGGTTTGCTGGTTGCCTGCATAGAGACCCCATGGGGCCATGAGGATGAACCGTGGCTTGCAGTGGAGACCCAGTGGAGATGCCGGGACCATGAGATGGCTGCCGAGGAGCTGCCGGCCCCGGTGAAGTTTCCCAGGACTGTGAGTAGCCTAGCTGGAGGGGCGGAATTGGAATGCCAGAGACTTGTTGCTGGTTAGAATTATCAGACTTGAAGATTTGTCACTGGCTAGAGTTGCTGGACTTGAAGCTACAGAGTTTGATGTTTGCCCTGGTTGTTTTAAATTTTGTATTGGTTGAATGTTTCTTTGCTATGCCCAATGCCATCTTTTGCAGTGTGAATATTTATTCTGTGCCATTCTGGGTTTTTTTGAGGTTATATTTTGGTATTATGGCTCAGTTAAAAGATCTT
Organism: Jaculus jaculus; assembly: GCF_020740685.1. Lineage (NCBI taxonomy): Eukaryota > Metazoa > Chordata > Mammalia > Rodentia > Dipodidae > Jaculus > Jaculus jaculus. Next base: position 48,599,226 of record NC_059102.1, read on the forward strand.
GAACTATGGGGATGTATGAACATCATTGAGATTGATAAAAACTATGGGGACTTTTAAAGTCAGACTGAAAGCATTGTATTTTACATCATGTATGGATATCAGTTTATGGGGGCCAGGGGCGGAATGTGCTGGTTTGATTCAGGTGTCCCCCATAAACTTAGGTGTTCTGAATGCTAAGTTCCCAGCTGATGGATAGTTGGGAATTAATGCCTCCTGCAGGGAGTGTATTGTTGGGGGCGGGCTTATGGGCTTTATAGCCAGTTTCCCCATGCCAGTGTTTGGCACACCCTCCTGTTGCTGTGGTCCATCTTCTGTTGGCCAGGGGGTGATGTCCACCCTCTGCTCATGCCATCGTTTTCCCCTGCCATCGTGGAGCTTCCCCTCAAGCCTGTAAGCCAAATAAACCTCTTTTTCCCAGAAGCTGCTCTTGGTTGGGTGATTTCTAACAGCAATGTGAACCGGACTGCAACAGATGGGATGTTGCAAGTCAGAGCCAAATTACTTTGGGCTACCTTTAGCCCCTTTAATAGCCACTTGTTGCCCACCTCTGTGTCTGAACTAACATCCTGGTGACTATCAGTTGATCAGGTGAAACCCTTTTTGAAATACAAAACCAGACCCCAGCTCCCACCAACCCAAGGGCTAAGAATGTCATCAGGGGCTGGAGAGATGGCTTCGAGGTTAAGCACTTGTCTGTGAAGCCTAAGGACCCCCGTTCGAGGCTCATTTCCCCAGGACACATTAGCCAGATGCACAAGGGGGCGCACATGTCTGGAGTTCATTTGCAGTGGCTGGAAGCCGTGGTGCACCCATTCCCTCTCTACCTGTCTCTTTCTCTCCCTCTCTCTCTGTCACTTTCAAATAAATAAATAAAAATGAACAAAAAAAATTAAAAAAAAAAAAAAAGAATGTCGTCAGACAGCATCTGAGGCCCATGGCAGAGATTTCCCCACTTTGCTGTAACCTGCCTACCTGATGGTCAGCCAATGTATTTGAAAAGTGCCTTGATTTATGGCTTTCTTTCACTCTGTAACTATAAAAACCTCACGAAATTGCTAATATGTTGGAACATGGAATTTGGGGTAACCTAAATCTGTGTTCCAGGGCCTTGGTCACTCATTTTTGGCTCCAGAATAAACTCTCTCTTTCCCCCTTTAAGGCGAGAGCTGTGTCTTTTGTGTTGACACTACATCTCTGCTCAAAATCCTCTGATGATTTTCTATCACTCTCAAAGAGAGCTGAAGTTTGGGTTTCTAAAGCTGTCCTTCTGAAGCTTTCTAATCATATGAGCATCGTACAAGTTTTGATGCAGGGTCTAAAGACTTTTCTCAGTTCTGTCAAGGTTGAGGATTTTGCATTTTATTATTTGTTGCTTTGTCCTTCCCCCGCACCCCCCCCACACACACACACTTTGTTTATTTCAGTCTCCGTAAACTGACCTGGAACTTTCAATCCCCTGCATCAGCCTCCCCAGCGCTGGACCGCAGCGTGTGCCACCACGCCTGGCTAGGACTTTGCAGTTGAAGAAAGTCCAGCTGATGCCACTGCTGTTTCAGTAGAGAACAGGAAAGTCCTTTCATTTCCACTGATGCTATGGAATTATTTAGTTTGGTGGGTTTTTTTTTTTTTTTAAATTTTTTGGTTTCTCGAGGTAGGGTCTCACTCTAGCCCAGGTTGACCTGGAATTCTCTATGTAGTCCCAGGGTGGCCTCGAACTCATGGTGATCCTCCTACCTCTGCCTCCCGAGTGCTGGGCTTAAAGGTGTGCACCACCATGCCTGGAACTACGTAATTCTTAACTGGGAGGATTTTCAACACAGTGAGATCCCAGCCTACCTGTTGAGATATGAACATATAGACAAGGGATCAGTTACTGTAGTTACTAATTTTGGTGTCATTCGTGGTCACATTCCTGGGCTCTTCTCATTGCACACATCCTTTGATTTTTCTCTGACCTTTACTATCACCCATGTTGTCCTGTGTGTTTGCAGAGAAGCACATTTGAAAACTGTGTCTGGAAATGCTACGATTAATGCTTTTTTCTGTCACTGTAGTAATGCTAAGGTAATGTTTATATCTTATTATGTAAGAACAAAATTACACAGGGCTAGAAAGATAGCTCAGTGGATAAAGTACCTGAGTTTGGATCCCCAAGTCCCAAACCTCACATAAAAGCTGGAAGCTGGGTAGAGAGATGGCTCAGTGATTAAGGCACTTGCCTACAAAGCCAGAGGTCCCAGGTTCAAATCCTTAGTACCCACATATAGCCAGATGCACAAGGTTGTGCATGTGTCTGAAATTCATTTGCAGTGGTTTAGAGGCCCTGGCATGCCCATATTCTCCCTCTAATAAATAAAAATTTTTTTAGCAAAAAGTTGGAAGCTTTAGTTGTCTTCTGTAACACTAGCATATCCAATAGTAAAACTCCTGGATGGTGAGCCATTCCACCCCCTTTACATCTGCCGGGACTGCAAGTCCCTCAAAATCCTCCCGACAGCCCTTTAAGAGACGTGGACCCTCCAGCTTGCGTTTCAGGGCTTCTTGTCCCTTACCACACAGGACGTGTGATAGCAGGTCTAGGAGCTGCCAGTTCGCTTACATTCCTCCTCCAGCAGGGAAGTCCGTGAACATCACCACCCTCTTCACACTTCTTAGAAACCAAGGCCAGGAAGGAGCGCCCAGCTGCCCCTCTGCTGAGCCGTCCTCCTCTCCAGCTTCAGCACTTTGCAGGAAGATCAGCTTGGTGGAAGCTGTTCCGCATCACAGTCTCCTCTCAGAGTTCTCAGTCGCTTTAGCCTCTGCCACTGCCTGTCCCCCAGTTTATGTGCTGTTTCCCTTTCTGTCCTTGTCCGCACTGTGGCCTAGACACACCAGGACAGAGGTGTCTGACTCCTGCTTGAGCTAAACTTCCCTTACGTTATGCTTCTCACAGCTAACAGATGAGAAGGAGGACTTCATCTAATCATATTTTCCTCTATCTTGTTTGAGGAATTCCCTAGGCTATATGAGTTGATGGCTAGAGTGGACCAGTCTTACATGAAGGAAAAAGCAAAATATTTTCAAAATATTATTTCTATTCTATTAAACTTCTTTTTTTTTTTCTTTTTTTGGTTTTTTGAGGTAGGGTCTCACTCTAGCTCAGGCTGACCTGGAATTCACTATGGAGTCTCAGGGTGGCCTTGAACTCATGGCGATGCTCCCACCTCTGCCTCCTGAGTGCTGGGATTAAAGGCGTGTGCCACCATGCCCGGCTTTCTATTAGACTTTTCTAGTCACTGTGACAGAATACCTGACATAAGCAACTTAAAAATAAAAAATTTGCCGAATCTGCGTGTGGTGGTGTATGCCTTCAGTCCCAGCACTCAGGAGGCAGAGGTAGGAGGATCGCCATGAGTTCGAGGCCACCCTGAGATGACATAGTGAATTCTAGGTCAGCCTGAGATAAAGTGAGACCTTACCTTGAAAAACTAAAATAAATAAGTAAATAATTTTTTAAAAAAATAAAAGATTTGTTTTGCTCATGGTTCACAAATTTTAAAAAATATTTTATTTATTTATTTGAGAGAGAGAAATGGAGAGATTGAGAGAGAAAGAGAGAGAGAGAGAGAGGCAGATAAAGAGAATGAGCATGTCAGGGCCTCTAGCTATTGCAAATGAACTCCAAACGCATGTACCACATTGTATATCTGGCTTTATGTGAATACTGGGTAATTGGATCCAGGTCCTTAGGCAATGAGTACCTTAACTGCAGCCTTAAAATCTTTATTGTATTTTATTATTTTATTTTATTTAGTTTTTCAAGGTAGGGTCTCACTGTAGCCCAGGATGACCTGGAATTCACTATGTAGTCTCAGGGTAGCCTTGAACTCATGGCGATCATCCTACCTCTGCCTCCCAAGTGCTGGGACTAAAGGCATGTGCCACCATGCCTGCCTGACTGGTTCACAAGTGTCTATTCATCATGGCAAAGAACATTTGGCAGAGTAGCTCACATTATAGTAACCCAAAAGGAGAGGGACAGAGGGAGGGAGAGTAAAGGAGGGAGAGAAGGAAGGAGAGAGGGAAGAAAAGGAAGAGGGGTAGAGGAGAAGAGAGAGAGTATGTGTGAGAGAGAGAGAGAAAGAGAAAATTTTGTGCTTTTCCTTTTCCCTTTTTTCTCCATCCAGGTGCCGAGCCTGTAGGGTGGTATCTGCCCTCATTGAGAGAAGGTCTTTACCCTTTAGTTAATTCTTCCTGGAAATACTGTCACTGACATACTGACATACGCACAAGTTCAGAGGTGTACTTTACTAATTTCCTAGGCACGTTTCAACCTAATCAAGAGGCAATCAATATCAACCGTCATACCACCTTGCCTGTTCGGTTAGAAGACAGCTTCACAACTGTAAGGGCATGGTTATGGACATGAGCTGTGGTTCATGATCATTGGAAGGTCAGTTTCCGTGATACTGATGAGAGCAGTCATTTATTTGAACTCCTGGTAGATTATTGTACTGATTCCATTTTCTTCTCCCAAATGCCCTATTATTTTTCCTGTTTTATAGGTGGGAAAGCTGGTGCCCACGGAAGTGATCTCCTCAAAGTCCTATAGCTGGCCCTGAGACTTAAAACCAGCATGATCTGATTAGAATGCATGCAGTAATTAATCACCACTCGAAACTGCCTTTTAGCAAGGCAATCCTAGCTCTGCCTTCCTTGTTATCACCATGTAAAGGCATTCAATAAAATAAAACTTTATCCTCCCCTCACCCACATTTTTTTTGCAAGCTTCTATGGATTCCTTGGTAAAGGAGTAGAAGTGAAAAGACTTATTTGGTGTTGGCAAACACCCTAAAAATGGTGCTGGTATTACTGAGGGAACCAGCCACTTGAGACTTCGCTTTCCTAATCACTTCTTAAGGGAACTTGTAATGAATCTAATTGAAAACATCTACTTGAGTCCCTGTAGGATTATGTCACATAAACCAGAGTGAGAAAGAGGCTAAAATCAATGAGAAAGAGAGGTTGAAAATACAGAGCTCGGGACAGACATGTCACTGACCTGGTAGCTCAGAAAGAAAGTCTTAGAATCACTTCAGTAGCTGTGATACGTGCAAAAGAAAATTTATGGTTCTGCTACTAAAACCGAGAGCCTATTTTCCTTTAGACATTTGGTAGTCTAAATTGCAGGAATTTATATTGATGTCATTGAAAAATGTGTCATGCTGGTCTGCTCAGCAGAAAGCACTGCAGGCAGATCTCAGGCCGTGTGAAGAATCTAGGCTCTGCAACTGTGAACAACATGGTGCCGGAGTCACTGCTCAGTTACACATCTATCCGTCAAAGAGAAGAGCCGGGCTTGAAGGGGAGAAGGGCCCTCCCCTCCCACTCCTCTCCTCTCCTCTCTTTCTTTCCCTTCCCTTCCCTTCCCTTCCCTTCCCTTCCCTTCCCTTCCCTTCCCTTCCCTTCCCTTCCCTTCCCTTCCCTTCCCTTCCCTTCCCTTCCCTTCCCTCCTTCCCTCCTTCCCTCCTTTCCTTCTTTTCACCACTCATGTGACGAGAGTCCTGTGATGTAGCCTAAATCTTACCTCAGTTTCCTGAATGCTGAGATTACAGGCACCCACACCTTTTCTCATTTTTATTGGTATGGTTTCAATATGTGAAACTGTACATTATAGGTACAGTCATTAGTGACCAGATATCTAAAGTGGGAAAAGTATGGCACAATTTTAGAGCCCAGAGAATTGTTTTCAACCAGAAATTCACAAAGAGGAAAGACAGAAATTAAGACATAAGAGAAGAATAGGATTGTATTGTGTGAAGTGATACTGCTGGGCTCCCGGACCTGTGCTCCTGGTGAACCATAGCCCAGAGGAGTCTGGGAGTAGGAAAACCCCTAAGGCTCTAAGCATGGATTGGCAGAACAGAAAGCAATGTGTACTTGTTCTTTCACGGACTGCTAGAAGAGTGCTGTAGTTCCTCCTTATCTGTGGTTTCACTTTATGTGGTTTCAGCTACTTGTGGTCAACCACAGTCTGAAATTTTAAATGGAAAATTCCAGAAATGAACAATTCGTGTTTTCAGTTGTGTATTGCTCTAGGCAGAGTGTTGGAATCTCACACCTTGGCATCTTGGATATGAATCCACAAAGTATAAACTGCCTGCCTTCAGCCTTCTGGGTTGAACTATGAGTCCAGTGCCTGTGTTCAATACATCCTTCTTTTACTTACTAATGGCCCCAAAGCACAAATCATGATGCAAAGGGGCAGCAGGTAGCGAACATGGGAGGACAGACTACTATGTGGCAATCCTGCCGGGCACACAGAAAAGAAGTGTGGCCTGGGCTACGTACTTTCCATGGTTTTAGGTAGACATTGTGGTTCTTGGAAGGAATACCCTGAGGAGACAGGGGACACTGGAGTCCTTCAGCCAGCTGCCACATAGGTGTTGTTTCCACCACCTTGGGTGTCCTGAAGGTGGCTCCCTTGGGGAGCCTCCACCATCCTCCAGAGATGTGTCTTTCCCCGCTTCCTTCATTATGGATTTTGACCAGGTCCTTACGTCTTTTGATTTCTGCTTCTCTTCTGAGGCTCCAATCCTCGACATTCTTTCTCTCTCTCTCTTTTCGTTTTGTTTTTGTTTGTTTGCTTGCTTTTGTTGGATTTTTGTTGTTGTTGTTTTGAGGTAGAGTCTCACTCCAGCTCAGGCTGACCTGGAATTCACTATGTAGTCTCAGGGTGGCCTCAAACTCACAGCGATCCTCCTACCTCTGCCTCCCAAGTGCTGGAATTAAAGGTGCACACCACCATTTACTTGAGAGAGAGAGAGAATGAGAATGAGCGTGCCAGGGCCTTCAGGCACTGCAAGCGAATTCCAGACACATGCACCATCTTGTGCAGCTGGCTTATGTAGGTTCTGGGGTATTGAACCTGGGTCCTTTGGCTTGTAGGCAGTGCCTTAACTGCTAAGCCATCTGTGCAGCCCTTCAACATACTCTTTAAGAGAGCAAAAGTATCAGGATGGGGGTGGCAGCTCTCAGATTGCAGCGTGCAGGAGGATGGGTGAGAATGGAGGCAGTAGTGATTGGGTAAGGGAGAAAAGGACAAGGCAAGGCCCACATCGTAGGGTCAGCAGTCTAGAAAGAAGCAGTGTCTGCAGAAAGGAGTAAGGCTGTTGGGTGCCACCAGTAAACAAGCACACGAAGTTAGGGAGGGCCTGTGAGAGTTGCATGTGTGTTCAGTGCTCAAGTTGAAAGGCAAGTCTAGTCTAAAGAGATTGAAATAACGTGAACTTCATGCTGAGTCTCTGTCTCTGAGGAAGTATTTCCTCTGCTTCTTGTATCTTGAATCAAAACCAGCAAACACCTGAACTTCATCTTGTTACAGATGTGTTAAGTCAATCATCTTCACTCTCATTCTGTGTGAAAACACATGTGCAAATGGGCTGAACTGTAAGGGGAAATTCCCATGCCATCAGTGTGGCAGTGCACACTACCGTCTTGACGGAGCCAGCGCTCTCCTTGTGAACCGGCATGTCATTGCAGAGTATGTCATTCACTCCAGGTGATGGGCTGGATGGCATCTTTCTCTTTCTCTAGTTTTAATATGTAGACTAATCCTTTTCAAAACTTTCTAAATTTTTCTTTCTACCACTTGACTCAAGGCATTTCTCTTTAAGATGAAAATTTAGCCAGGCCTGCTGGCCCACACCTTTAATTCTAGAACTTTGTAGGCAGAGGTAGGAAGATCTCTGTGAGTTCAAGACCAGCCTGAGACTACATAGTGAATTCCAGGTCAGCCTGGGCTAGAGTGAGACCCTACCTTGCAAAACCAATAAATAAATAAATAAAATAAAATAAATTACTCTAAATTAAGTGAAAGATAAATTTAAAAAAGTTACTCTAGCTTTGCATAATTGTTCCTTTTTTTTGCTTTGTTTTGTTTTGAGGTAGGGTGCCACTCTAGCCCAGGCTGACCTGGGATTCATTATGTAGTCTTAGGCTTGCCTTGGTTTTCTGAGTGCTGGGATTAAAGGATATACCACCACACCCAGCTTTAAAAAATATATATGGGGCTGGAGAGATGGCTTAGCAGTTAAGCACTTGCCTGTGAAGCCTAAGGACCCCGGTTCGAGGCTCGGTTCCCCAGGTCCCACGTTAGCCAGATGCACAAGGGGGCGCACGCATCTGGAGTTCGTTTGCAGAGGCTGGAAGCCCTGGCATGCCCATTCTCTCTCTCTCCCTCTATCTGTCTTTCTCTCTGTGTCTGTCACTCTCAAATAAATAAATAAAAAATATTAAAAAAATATATATATGTATTTATTTATTTGACAGAGGGAGAGAGAAAGAGAGAGAGAGAAAATGGGTGTGTCAGGGCCTCCAGCCATTGCAAATGAACTCCAGATGCCTGCACCCCCTTGTGGCTGGCTAGTGTGGGTCCTGGGGAATTGAACCTGGGTCCTTTAGTTAGCAGTCAAATGCTTTAACAGCTAAGCTATCCCTCCAGCCCACACCCAGCTTTTCTTAATCCCTCAATAACAAGAACAATCATTGTTATTATTTGACTAATAAAGATAACAAAAAACAACCATGGAAGAGAATATTTTTAAAAATAAAAACAACATTTCTTATTAAGGGACAGATAAATGATAGGTAATCAATCTGCTTGTAAGGTCTGGTTTGAGAGTGGGGAGAACAGCCTTGAAAGGTGAGAAGTTGAAAGAGACAAGATATCTGAGTAGGTTCCCAGATACTCATCAAGACTTACTTTCCAGTTTTGTCACCCATGGTAAAGGTACACATTATAATGGAGCATGTTTCTATTTTCCTTGCTGTAAGTTTGAAATCCAAATTATCATTGGATCTCTTCACTAGGTGCTGTAACCCTTGCTTTTATTATTGTATACAGATGAAGCTCTATTTTTGGTTGGTTAGTGAGTTGGAATAAATTAAGATTAAATGATCTTTAGGGCACTTATAAATTGTGTTGACTATAAAAACAAAAGCAACTCATGAAAATAATTATCATGAGAAATTGCTTTGTGTTATTAAAATCACTCATTTATAAAGATACGCTTCTTTTAAAAAATATTTATTTATGTGTAAGCTGGGCATGGTGGCTGGCACATGCCTTTAATCCAAGCACTTGGAAGGCAGAGGTAGGAGGATCTCCGTGAGTTTGAGGCCTCCCTGAGACTACATAGTGACTTCCAGGTCAGCCTGAGCCAGATTGCGACCCTACGTTGAAAATCCAAAATATATATATTTATTTGAGAAAGAAAGAGAGAATAGGTGCACTAGGGCCTCTAACCACTGCAAACTAACTCCAGATGCAGGCACTCTCTTGTGCATCTGGCCTATGTGGGTCCTGGGAATCGAACTGGGGTCCTTAGGCTTTTCAGACCCTTAACTGCTAAGCCATCTCTCCATCCTTTTTAAGAAAAGTAGAAACTAGTGTAAATTTAGTGTGATGCACAGCTAACACTGGAAATCATGAACAGCTAGTAAATTCATTAATCAGAATGATGCATGTAGCAATATATATTTGTTTAAAATGAGATATCAATTACAGCCCATTTCATAAGACAGATGGTTCTGCCCTTTAGTTGCACAAGCATGCAGTAATTATAGTCTTGAAATCTCCCACCAAAGGTCTAATTCCAGTCAATGCCAAGATGAGTGTGCTTTACAACTTAGCCACAAGAGAATCTTAATTCATTTGTCCAGAGACTTCTTACATATGGATTATCAGCTCTGATGAAGTGACCAGTATCTTAAAGCAAACAGTGTCTTTGAGCAAACCTTAGGTGAAGAATAATGGAACTGAATAAATAAGACAGTAAAAATTAAAGGAAACATATTGATTGATCTGTCTTCATAAGAACGAAAAATATGAACATCAGCTACTTTGATCACTGAGACATCTCTGATAGTAAAGCTATCCCTGTAAAGTTATACTTCTCAACCTCAGCTAAAAAGATTTTAGAGCTGGTGTCTAAATTCCTCTCCCTAAGGATGATTTATTGGTCTGGATGCAGCCTGGGCCTTGGGAGTTTACAAGTTCCCAAATGATTAAAAGGACCAGCCAAGGCTATGACCTTTAAACGTGTTTAGCTTTATAGGTTTGGCAGCCACCCCATGGCCTCTTATAATTTTCTTTTAACTGAACGATTCCATTTTAGGTAGCCAGTAAATGGTAATGTTTTTCCACAAGCTAAATACCCAAACCTTGACTTTCCTTGGTCAAAAGGAATGTGTGTTTCCAACTGGATGCTTAGTACAAGTACTTTTTGTACTCCTCTAGAGGTTATAACGTACAGCCAGATTTGCAAACCCCGATTTATGGTGACTTAAACCCAAGCATGTGACACCACTTCCATATTAGACATATTTTGTTCATTTTCTATTGTCAATATCATATCCTCGATTAGCTGAGTTATAGAGGAATGAGGTTTATCTTGTCTAATAGTTCTGGGTCAAAGAATAGTCCAAGGCCAAAGGGTCACATCTGGTCTGGTGTTCTCACTGGTAGAGTCCTGCAGTGATGTAGGACATTACATGGCAACAGCCAAGGAATTTGCATGAACATGTGTGCCTCTTCTGGCTTGTCTCCTTCATGTTAAAAAGCCACACATATTTGATTGTGGGGGGCGGGGAGCTGCCCACCTTAATGAATTCATTTAATCCTAATCAGATCCCAGGTACTCAACCTTTAAGTGACATTGAAAGATGAACTTCTCATTCTCTTAATACCTGTGTTAGTCATCTCTGTGACATTATTACAAAATATCTGAGATAATTGACTTCAGAAGAGGAAATGTCTGTTTTGGCTCCTAGTTTTAGAGGTTTCAGTCTGTGATCAGTTGGGTTTGTGGAGAGGCAGCACACTATGGCAGGAGAGCATGGTGGTGTAGGGAGCCAATGCAGACACCATTACAAGATGATGCTGGCTTCCCGCCAGTCTTGAGGTAAATACTTCCTCATTTAGGCAGCAACCTCCCTTGAGGTTGTGCATGCGCTTGATACACCTTGTCCTGAGCCTATCCCGTGGCTCCTGTGGGTGGGTGAGCCTATGGCAGCCAATCAGCAGGCGTCCCATAGTATTCTGCCCTATAAAAGCAGCTACACTCCTGCACCCCTCGCCCCTCGCCATCAACTTTCCTGTTAACCAAGAGGCTCTCCAATAAAGTGTGATCGAGAAGGATCTTCGTCTGGTGGTCGTTCTTTCCCTGCAGGACAGGGGCTCGCCCCATGGTGGGGGAACCTGCTCACCTCAGGGCAACAGGGAATAGGGAGAAGAGAGGAAAGGATTGGAGAAGATAGAAAGATAGAAAGATAGATAGAGAGAGAGAGAGAGAGAGAGGAAGGACTGAAGCTGTGGTCTTGCAGTTGCTTTGAGTGCACATAAGACTTCCCACTAGGACCCACCTCTCGAAGATTCTACCACAACCCAACAAGCACACAGCTAAGGACAGCACCTTTAATGTATTGGAACACTCCAGATCCAACTGTATTAGTACCTCACAATCAGGATTAGCCTTGAAATCACGCGAGACACACTCAAACCCTAACTAAATTATAGCAATAAGTAACTAAAGAAGCAGCTTCAGCCATCATTAAAGTTCCACTCAAAACATTAGGTATGGTTTGTGTAATGTTGTTCATGCCTGATAAATGCATTGACAGACATGTATCTTTAATGGTATGTTTTCAGGAGTGAATTTTTTTTCCCCTTCATGAGAATGTTAGAAAGTTTTTTTTAAAAAAAGAAACAGCTATGGGCTAGAGAGATTGCTCAGTGGCTAAGGCACTTGCCTGCAAAACCAAAGGACCAGGTTTGATTCCCCAGGACCCACATAAGCCAGATGCATAAAGTGCATGTGTCTGGAGTTCGTTTGCAGTGGCTGAAGGCCCTAGCCCACCCATTTTCTCCCTCCCTCCCTCTCTCTCTTTCTACCTGCCTTTTTCTCTCTCAAGTAAATAAAGTAACTGTTTAAAGAGGGCTGGAGAAATGGCTTAGCAATTAAGGCATTTTCCTGCCCAAGAAAAAGCCAAAGGATCCTGGTTCAACTCTCCAGGCCCCACAGAAGCCAGATGCACAAGGGGGCACACACATCTGGAGTTCATTACAGTGGCTGGAGGTCCTAGCATACCCATTCTCTCTCTCTCTCTCTCTCTCTCATCGTCTTTCTCTTTCTCAAATAAATAAATAAGTTAATAAAATATTTTTTAAAATTTTAGAAAGAAGATAAACAGCTGTTGTTTGGAAGGCACTAGTGCCCCTTATTCACAGTGTAATGCAGCACTGTACTGGGATGGCAGACCCCAGCTCCATGCTAATAGGGTGATAGACTGAGTGGACCATTAGGATAAGATAGCCTCTCACCGCACTATCTCTTGTTTCCTGGACTACCCACAGTAGCCTCATTTGTTTTGACAGAGTCTCCCTATGCAGGCCAGCCTTGCCTAGGACTCCTAATCCTCCTGCCTCAGCCTCTGGAGTGTTGAGATCACAGGTGTCCTCTCCTAGGTCTGGCTTACAATAGCTTTTCACCTAGTGTTTGCTTTCTCCGTTCTGCCTTTTAAAAACACAAACATGGGGATGAAGAGATGGCTTAGCAATTCAGGCACTTGCCTGAAAAGCCAAAGGACCCAGGTTTAATTCTCTAGGACCCATGTAAGCCAGATGCACAAGGTAGTACTTGTGTCTGGAGTTCATTTGCAGTGGCTGTAGGCCCCGGCACGCGTATTCCCTCTTTCTCTATTTGCCTCTTTCTCTCTCTCTCTCTCAAATAAATAAATAAAAATAAAAACATAAACATGACCTTCAGTTTTAGAAAGATATAGTATTTGCCTCTTTCTCTCTCTCTCTCTCAAATAAATAAATAAAAATAAAAACATAAACATGACCTTCAGTTTTAGAAAGATATAGTAGATGTTTCCCTAATGCTGCCATTAAGCACTACTAAAAACCTCACATTATGAACCTGAAACAAAAATTAGAAAATTCTGGGCTCAAGAGATGGCTCAGTGGTTAAGGTGGTTGCCTGCAAAGCCTGACCTCCTAAGTTCAATTCCCCAGGACCCACATAAAGCCAGATGCTCAAAGTGGTGCGTGTGTCTGGAGTTCCTTTGCAGTGGCTGGAGGCCCTGGAGTGCCCATTCTCTCTGTCTGTCTGTCTTGACTCTATCTCCCTCTGTTTCTAAATTAATGAATATTTTTAAATTTTATTTTAAATGATATTTTTAAATTTTATTTTACCTTAATTATTTGAGAGAGAGAGTGTGTGCCAGGGCTTTTAGCTGCTGTAATGAACTCTAGACGCATGCACCACCTTGTGGGTCCTGAGGAACTGAACCTGAGTCCTTTAGCTTCACAGGCAAGTGCCTTAACTGATAAGTCATCTCTCCAGTCCAATAAATAATATTTCTTTAAAAATTAGAAAATTTTGAAAGATGGTTAAGTAAGAAGACAAGGTTTCTGGGAACTTAGAACCCAAGGCTCAAGGTGGTACTTTCCTGGACTTAATTTGTCTGCCCCATATATCCCAGACTTGGACATGAAGAGACCATCAACCCAGAAATAATGATGGGCCCAGACAAATACGCCCCAACAAAACCCCAGTCCTGAGGGGGAATTAGCCAGGTAGATTTACTTTCAGGAAGTCAGCTCTGGATGGGCTCATCCTTTGAAGGCGCCCCCGACTCTCTTGCCCTGGCTTCTTTCTGAGCCAGCCTCCTGAGCCTGGGAGTGAGGCCCACAGCAATAGATAATAAAGACAGGCCTACCTGGTGGGCAAGGCTCTGCTCTGGTGCTGCTGCTGCTGTTTCTTGGCTGCTCATCAATCCTCCCTGAACCTCAAGGTCCCAATAAGACCTCTCCTTCCTCACTACCTCACAGAGAGGTATGACTCCCAGGCAATGTGAGTGCACCCCCACCTTTGATTCACAAACTCCCCTGAGTAAATGTAATGGTTTATAATTTATCCTTCCTGGGTTTTCTTTCTTTCTTTTTTTTTTAATTTCAATTATTTGTTAAAAACAGATAAAAACCCAAAGCTTGGAGTTCATAAACTTTTCCTGAACACTAAAAACCCCACTTCAATTTCAAACCAAAAGACCAGAAAAAAAAGCTAACAGAATTTGGCACCATATACAACAAATTTTAGTATGTCATTTCTCTTCAGAAACTCGTGTCACCGTGGCTTTAAGGTAAAATCGCGATGCTCTGCAGTGCGGGACTAGCGTTTGTGTGATGGGAGCTTGCGCCGTCTAGCCCGGCGCCCAGGGGCTGCGCGTCCCACTTCTCGTTTTCATGGCGAGGTGGTCTCCACACTCTGCACACCTCATCGTGGAGACTAAACCCCAGCGCCTGAACCCAGCCCTGGCCGTCAGAGTTTACGAACAGCACTGATGACAGGTTGTTATTCCAGCTCAAACCAGGATCTCCAGGGTCCCCTAGATGTTTGTTTGTGTGCTTATTTGATTAAAGTCTTGTTTTGTCACTTTACTTTGCAAGAAGCAAGCCTGTTTTGGCTTTTCATCATCTCTCTAGCACTTAAATCAGAGACCATGCCTCAGAAGCATTTGGTAAGTCCTCAGGAGGCAAGTGAGCTGGATGTTGCGGTGGTGAAGGCAGTAATCCCAGCACTAAGGAGGTAAAGGAAGAAGAATAGGGGTTCAAAGTCACCCTTGTCTACATAGGAAGGTGCAGGCTAGCCTGGACTAAGTGTTTCAAAACATACAATGTATATGGTCCTCACACACAAACAACAAAGAGGTAGGGAAGATAGAGTCTCTGTCCCCCAGATCTTGCTGTCTGCTGAACCCATGAAAGAATGAGTCGACTTCCCAGCCCATTCCCATTGTTCTCTGGCTAAATTGCAGGAGGCTCCAGCTGTGTTTCCAGAGAGCACTGACCCCTGAGAGTCAAAGCCGGATATGACAATGCCTCTTTCTTCTACTCAATCCACAAGTTTAAGTGAAACAGAAGCTGACAAGGAGGCTGGGGTCACACACACACACACACACACACACACACACACACACACACACACGTGCATGCACACGCACAATAAGAGAACCTGTTTTAAATGTACTTGGAGGAGAGATGGCTTAGCAGTTAAGTGCTTGCCTGTGAAGCCTAAGGACCCCGATTCAAGGCTCGATTCCCCAGGACCCACGTTAGCCAGATGCACAAGGGGGCGCACGCATCTGGAGTTCGTTTGCAGTGGCTGGAGGCCCTGGTGCGTCCATTCTCTCTCTCCCTCTTTCTCTGTCACTCTCAAATAAATAAATAAAAATAAAAAATATTAAAATATTAAATATTTAAAAAAATAAAATAAATGTACCTGGAAAAAGATTAAAGACTGTTACAAAGAAATGAAAAACAGCTTTTAGGGAAGGAAAAAAGCAAGGGCTCCCAGCTTTTGACCTAATAAACTCCTTCCCTCCTTCCGCTCTCTCTGGTAGTGTGGCTTCCTTAATGTTAATGAATAAGTAAAATGATGTGAAGAGACACTGACTTCAGTAAATTCCAGGAATTCTTAGGGTTTACCTGAGCTGGTTTTGTCCCCCTCCCCTGGACCTCACTGCCCCTCCCCTCCCGATCTACAGCAACGTTAGTGATGCAAGCACAGTCAGTAACACTAACAACTGCCTAGAGACAGGGCATGTTCTGACATTTTCTAGCCTCTTAGTCTCAAATGCCACTGTGTGGGAAATGCAGCTATTTTTAGTAATTCCCCTTAATTTGCATTTCTAGATCACCTAATCTGTGTATTTGGTGGGAAATACCATTTTTATTTGATCTTTCTTAGTTTTTGGTGTGAGTCCCCCCCCCCCCCCCCGCCGCCTCCCCAGTAAGTGCCTGTCAAATTTTCTGTAAGTAAAGAAGGCATTGTGGAGAGGGGCTGACACAGGTGATATGGACGTGGGCCTGCACAATTCTGCTTTTCATTATTCAACACTTGATGAAATATTCTCAATGGGCTGGGGATATAGCTCGGTGATAGAGTACTTTACAAAAATGGCGGTGGGCGGGGGGTATTTAACAGGAAGCCACAGGTCAACTTTGTGTCATTTCTCTGGAATGCTGTCTATCACTTAAAAAAAACAAAAACAAAAAACCTTTTTGTGATAGGGTCTCTCAACGGCCTGGAGCTCATCAGTAAGGTTAGGTTGGCTGGGACATGAGCCCTAGGGATCTGCCTGTCTCCACTACCTCAGAGCTGGGCTTCCAGGAACTGGCCACCAATATTGGCATTCTGTACGTGTGTTCTGAGCTCTGAAATCAGATCCTCATGCTCATGAGGTAAGTTCTTTCCCGACAGAGATATCTCAACAGCCCAGTAGAGGGCTTTTCTAATAAAAGGCCCTGATTCCATTTCCAGCACTGAAAAAGGCTTTGTCTTAGGTGATTTTGCCCAGCTGTAGGTTAATGGAAGTATTCTGAGCATACTCAAGGTAGACTAAGGAAGCTGTGGTATTTGGACTTTGGATTCATTTTTACAATTTCCAGAAGGAAAATATATATTTTTAAAGGAAATTTATCGGTTTTTGCATTTAGTGGAATGACTCATCCTATCAGCATTTCTTTTCATTAAAAAAGAAGAAAGCCATTACAGGGCTGAAGAGATGGCTCAGCAGTTAAAGGTGCGTGTTTGCAAAGCCTACCCACATATAGCCAGATGCACAAAGTGGTTTATGTATCTGGAGTTCGTCTGTAGCAGAGGAAGGTCCTAGTAAAGGAGAAACAGGAGCAAGATAGCTGGTTTTTTTTTTCATTTTTTTTTTATTGACAACTTCCACAGTTATAGACAATAACCCATGGTAACTCCCTCCTTCCACCCTTCCCTACTTTCCCCTTTGCAACTCCACTCTCCATCATATCCCCTCCCCCTCTCAATCAGTTTCTCTTTTATTTTGATGTCACCATCTTTTCCTCCTATTATGATGGTCTTGTGTAGGTAGTACCAGGCACTGCGAGGTCATGGACATCCAGTCCTTTCTGTGTCTGGAGGAGCGCGTTGTAAGGAGTCCTACCCTTCCTTTGGCTCTTACATTCTTTCCAGCACCTCTTCCGCAATGCAAGATAGCTTTTTATTTTTAAATTTAATTTATTTTTTTTTAGCATAAAGCCACAGAACAAGCCTCGGATTATATTATTTTAAAAAGCCTCATATTTATTTAGCTTTCTGACTCTGTGCTTATGCCTTCAACACCTTCAATAAGGACAGCTCGCTTGATCCTGTCACCGACACATTTAGCACACATGGAACCACTATAGGGCCAGCGGACATGTATTTTATTTTGTTTTGTTTTGGACAATCTGGTAAGTACTAGGTCTCAATGCAGGAAGCCCTGGACGTGGGCCTGGGCACAGGTGAGCAGTTCTCTTACAGGGGTTCGGGACCACGGAGCTTTGTTAGAGGCTGCATTGTAGGGCATGTCAAACCTGGACGCTCTGAGTGCCTCTAAACACCAAGAGGAAAAGCCAAGATAGCTTTGGATAGGACGTCAGTCAGGGACAGGGCCTGAGTGGAACAGGGAGATGGCACCTGCTAAAACCTGCCTGCTAAAACCGATCCAGTCTCACCCAAGATGGCCACAAGCAGCTCCTCAGCAACTCAGCTCCTCGGCTTGCTTCTTCCTCAATTCAACACGCCTGGGTGGGCTGGGCCCTCCTGAGTACACAAACCAAGCGAGTCTCTCCTTTAGACACCCGAGTCTGGTGACCAGGCTCCTCCTAATTGGATGCCTGCCATCTATGAAATCGGCAGTCTCTCGGCTCTGGCTCTGCAGGCTGCCTTCTCCTGACCCCAGACTCTCTCTATTCCTGCTCTTCATGAGCTCTCCCCCCCTTCTCAGCCTCACTGGGAAGGGGGAAGGGAAATTTCTTCTTGGTTGGGGCATTCTCCTGCCTTGGTTTTGGGTGCCTTTTCATTTTGTTGCATTATGATTTTCCTCTCAACTCTGGGCCTTTCTTCAATCTTTTGTCCCAGGCTTCCCCGCTCTTCCTTCCACGTCCTCTCCATGGGCTTCTGCCCTGAGCACTCCCCCTGTGTCTCCATTCTCCCATCTCCCTTTCCTGCTGGGCAAGGAGGGGAATTCCCTTCTGGCTGAAGTCTTTCCAGCCTTTCCCTGGACACCAATTTTTCCTAAATAAACCTCACAATTCATAATGTGTCCTTCTCAGAGCCCGTTTTCTCAATTTTTATTAAAATGGATAAGAAGCTAGAAGTTTCTTGCTCTATAGCTACCTAAATCTCAAATTAATAAAAATATTTTTTTAAAAAAAAAAAAAGTCTTTACAACAACTGTTTTTGGTCGGAAGGGAGCCTAGTCTCACCATGTAGCCCATGCTGGTCTTGAATTTGTGATCCTTCTACCTCAAACTCCCAAGTGCTAGGGTTACAGGTGAGTGTTGCAGTCAGCTTCATGTTGCTGGATAAACATCTGACCAAAAGCAGTGTATAGGAGGAAGGGGGTTTATTTCAGGCTTACAAATTCCAGGGGAACAGCATCAATGGTGGAAGAAGCTGGCTCACTTCCACAGACCCCAGCAGAAAGGCACCGCCAACAGCCAGCACCGCACAACAGGCGGAGCTCCAGCTTCTCTCCACATGTCTTAGGGCTGAATTCCTAGATCTGCTCCCAGCGATATACCGCTTCCCCCGTGGGGCTGCACTCACTGAAAACTCAAGATTCAAGCCTTAGTCTATGGGTCAACACATTTAAACCACCACACTTGGCTTATGTCTATTTGTTTATTTTATTCATGTCAGGGTCTCATGTTCTCACACTTGCCTTGAGCTTGCTAAATTCCCTTTTCTCTTGCCTTCACCTCCCAAGTGTTAGGTGTGTGCCACCACTCTGGTTTATGGAATGCTGGGGTTGAAACCCAGGGCTTTGTGCATGCCAGGCCAGCAACACTAGCCTTTGTACTCTTCTCAATGAAATCATGAGTTCATGGAACCACAACTCAAGATGAGGATAAAACTTTCTGTCTCTTAGGACAGGGTTGCCAAATTTAGCAAATAAAAACACAGGACACAATATTAAATTTGAATTTCAAATAAATATAATTTTAGTATAAGTATATTGGGATGAAAGTGACATATGCGCTTGCTGTGAAGAACTGGAACATTCTGCTTCATGCATTCAAACAACAAGCACTTCATCTCGTGCTTGTTCCAATTTGATGATCATTGGCTGAACTGATGCACTCTGGATAGCTGAGACTTCAACACTGTAGTTAAAAGTGCTGGGTGTGCCGGGCCTGGTGACGCATGCCTTTAATCCCAGCACTCAGGAGGCAGAGGTAGGAGGGTCTCCATGAGTTTGAGGTCATCCTGAGACTATATAGTGAATTCCAGGTCAGCCTGAGCTAGAGTGAGACCCTACCTCAAAAAACCAAAAAGAAAAAACAAAAGTGCTGGGTGATCTGAAGGATGATTATCAACATAAGATCCCCAGTTTCTTTTGATTTGGTTACTCTACTATGATCACTAAGTCAGCAGTTTTTAAATGATGGTGAGACAGTTTAGGGGTGTTATGTAAAATTGCTCTTTTCCAGAAATCCTGACCCCAGACACCTGACATCAGGACTAGACTGGCTAAACCAGCTGCCCATCTTTGGAGCTCATAGAAAACCTCAGCCTGAGTCTTGAGGTAGGTTTTTCAAATACTCTCTTGCCTCCCTGGGCAGGAACTCTGCCTTTCTTTCTCCCTTTAAGTTCCCCTTTTCTTCTCCTTCCTTAAAGCTTGAAGCTATAATAAAATCTTTCTGAACCTAATCCTCTGGTCTATGGATGTCATTCATCAAATTCATAAGAATTCAGGGATACTCCAAAATTATTGGTGTACTGGCGTATTTTATTGGTGTGGAACCCCAAAATTCCTGTATCAGTGGTGACCATTTTTAGGGTACACATTGCAGTGACTGGAGATAATTTGGTTTCAATAACCAGATGCCACTGGCATCTTGTGGGCTGAAGCCAGAGATGCTATTCAATGTCTTGTGATTCACAGGGCAGCCCGTGACCAGAAAGAGTCATCTGTCCCAGTGACACAGAGCCGAGAAACTGTCTGGATAGGATTTGGATAATATTTCATCAGATGGTTCAAGCCATGTCCTGGACTTTGTGGATATGTCATTCTCTCAGGTGTTAATGAGGAAGAAAGAAGGGATCCTACTCATTCAGTTGGACGAATTTTGATATGCTGCCCCAAATCGTACCAGGGAAGGCTCAAAGTGTCGGTCCTCCACTGCTGCTGCTCTCTGGGCAGCAGCGACCAGACGGGAAGCCTTTGAAGTTTGTGCTAGAACTATAAAATTAAGGTGATCACGCTACACAGCTCCTACTTCCTTTAGTGGGCGATACCACATTTTTGTTTCAGCCTTCCAATTAGTACTGGCTGTCTGGGACTTGCTTGTAAATGGTGGCTGCAAAAGGCAGCATATATTCATTAGTATGTGTACTGCCAGTATTGCGGTAATGCTTGTCCTAGGAGGAAGTGGCTTGCTAAGTAAAATAAATATTCACAATACACAGAACAATACCTCTATATTTCATGATGCTTACCTCTAATTGTCTATAAAATAGTTTATAGACATTTATTTATATTAAAGGCCTAATTAATTTTCATGATAGCCATGGGAAGCAAAGAGGGGGTGGCTTATATTATATCCGTTTTAAGAGGCAATAATTAAACCTGCCCAGAGTTGTACGCTGATGTTTGAAGACAAGGAATTAAGTGGAAGTCTTTTTCTGTTGTTTTTTATTTTTCCAAGGTAGGCTCTTGTTCTATCCCAGGCTGACCTTGAATTCACTCTGTAGTCTTAGGGTAGCCTCGAACTCACAGTGATCCTCCCACCTCTGCCACCCAAGTGCTGGGATTAAAGGTGTGTGCCACCATGCCCGGCTTACATGGAAGTTTTGACAGTGGTACTCATCTGGCAGCAAAGCAGCTTCCTATGGTTGCCAGTTGCTCACCTGGCCCTGGTGAGTGACCAGTTACAAATGTCGAATTTGAAAACTCCTTTAAAATGAACATGGCTTGGGCTGGACAGATGGCTCATGGGTTAAAGACACTTGCTCACAAAGCTTGCTAGCTCAGGTTTGATTCCCCAATATCCACGTAAATCCAGATGCACAAAGTGGCGCATGCATCTAGAGTTCGTTTGCAGTGGCAAGAGGCTCTGGTGCGCCTATACTCTCTCTCTTTACAAATAAATAAAAATATTAAAAAAATAAAATAAACATGGCAGATGTGAAGGGTGGTGTGAAGATGATGGCAAAGATATTTCCATAACTTGGCTTTTACCCCCTTAACACAAAAATATGGCACAGAAATATAAAAGTAGAAAATAAAAATGTAAGTTACTTGGTGCCCAGCCATGTGTTAAGTACTCCAGAAGATCAAAGCTAAATATATATTCATCTTGCCTATGGCATTTAATATCTAGGGAGAGAAAGTACTGATTCATATTAAAAGAGTATTCAAGTGGACAAGAAAAATCTGGAAAATGAGACTCAATTAGACAGAGAAGGCTAAGGAATGTGGGCACGGAGTCTTCTTATTTTCTGGAAAAGATAGAACTTGAGAGTGGTTGCTTTCCATTATGTGAACCGAAAGCAGCATAAATGGGACTGCAAAGGGACAGAAAACAAACAGAAGTCCAGGGCAGTCCACGGGAGTCCTTCTGGATTCCTGCTAATGCTCACTTCCTGGCTCCCCATCTTTTCCTGAGCCTCATTTGCCCAGGAAGGTCAAATAAACTCCAGTTTCTTTTTTGTTTGTTTGTTTGTTTTTTCGAGGTAGGGTCTCACTCTAGCCCAGGCTGACTTGGAATTCACTATGGAGTCTCAGGGTGGCCTTGAACTCATGGCGATCTTCCTACCTCTGCCTCCTGAGTGCTAGGATTAAAGGCGTGCACCACCACGGAAAACTCTAGTTTTTTTTTATTGACCAGTTGGCGAAGCCAAGCAATCAGAGAAGGCAGGAATCTTAGGTGGAGACAGGAATGAGCACTGAGGGCGGCTATGTTAGCAACAGACTCCTAGGGGAAAATACTTGGAAACTGCCTTGTTATCTGCAGCTGGCTTTTCCTGTCAGCCTTGGTTTGGAAGCGAGATTACAGGCTGAGGGGGTTTGTGAAGTTCCTGCTACTCAGGCTTCTTCCACTGAGGCTCATTTCCATGGATACATATAGAAGCCTCCTTAATTCTGGAACTAGTGAAGTTTGATGATGGCTGCTGTTTATTAAATAAAACATTTATTTATTTGAGGCAGAGTCTCACTCTAGCCTAGGCTGGGATTAAAGTGTTGGGATTAGAAGTATGCATCACCATTCCCACCTTTTTTTTTTTCTTTTTCTTTTTTTGAGGTAGGGTCTCTCTTCTAGCCCAGGCTGACCTGGAACTCACTCTGTAGTCCCAAATTGGCCTTTAAGCTCACAGTGATCCTCCTACCTCAGCCTCCAGAGTGCTGGGATTGAAGGCATGCACCACCATTTTTATTTATTTACTTGACAGAAAGAGTTGGGGGGGGGGGCGGGCGGGAGGGAGGGAGGGAGAATGGGCAAGTCAGGGCCACTGCAAACAAACTCCAGACACATGTGCCACCTTGTGCTTCTGGCCAATGTGGGTCCTGGGGAATCAAACCTGGGTCCTTTGGCTTTGCAGGCAAAAGCCTTAACTGTTAATACATCCCTCTAGCCCCTAAAACCACATATTAAATCAGGCAGATTACTAATCTTTGGAAACAGACCACTAATTTCAGAATGGCCATTTTGGCAAGTGAAGTGTTTGCCCTGGTATTTGTTCTTAATCACCCCCTCTCCTCCTCAGGTATGGTCTCACTCTAGCTCCGACTGGCCTGGAATTTACTATGGAGACACAGGCTGGCCTCAAACTCAAAATCCTTCTACCTATGCCTCCCAAGTGCTGGGATTAAAGGCATGCGCCACCACGCCCGGCCTTCTCAATATTATTTTTATCATGATATTTTAATGACAGATTGTGACTTGGAGGTGATTCATTTTTATTTCCTTGGTTGTTCCAAAGCAATATAATCCTTGCTGTTCTTGAGAATCCTAACAATCTTCAATTATGCAACATGTTGCTTATCCTAAGTTTGATTAAGAAATGAACTGGTATGAAAGTATTATAATGAAACCTATAATTATGTATATAATTAACATGCTGATAAAGTGTTTTTTAAATAAATTATTTATTTGAGAGTGACAGAGAGAGAAAGAGGCAGAGAGAGAGAGAGTGTGCAAGAAAATGGGTGTGCCAGGGCCTCCAGCCACTGCAAACAAATTCCAGATGCATATGCCCCCTTGTGCATCTGGCTAACGTGGGTCCTGGGGAATCAAGCCTCGAACTGGGGTCCTTAGGCTTCACAGGCAAGTGCTTAAACACTAAGCCATCTCTCCAGCCCTGATAAAATGTTTAAAATAAAAAATGGACCGGGAATTTTTTTTTTGTATCTTAATGGATTGGAGAGGGAGAATTATCTTTATTCAATTTTTTGTTATGACTAGTGACTTAATGACTATAACTAAATTTAATCTCAAGGAATGCCTACTGTTAAGTCTCATAACCACTTTCCTTAGAATTTACTTTTGCTACTTTTGTTATCTCTTTAGTTTTTTTTTTTCTGTATTTACTTATGGCTATGCTATGTATGGTGTTTTTGAGTTTTTTTTTTTCCCCCTCAGAACTATTTTATAAAATTAAAGTGGAAATACTTTTTTTAAAGGCTTTCTTCTTAAGTGGGGTCCCATGTTAGTTTAAACTGACCTGGAACTCACTCTGTAGCCCTAGGGTGGCTTAGAACTCATGGTGGTTTTCCTACTTTTGCACTCAGAGTACAGAGATTAAAGGCCTGTGTACCTCCACACTTGGCTTCAATGTGGAAATACTTTTATGCCTTGCTGACTTATATGTTATACATCATCCTAAATTTATTTATGGAAAACCATTTATAAAGATATATACATATATATATATATATATATGCATAATATTTATTTGAGAGAGTGGCAGATAGAGAGAATGGGTGTGTCAGGGCCTTCAGCCACCGCAAACAAATTCCAGATGCATGCCCCACTTAGTGCATCTGGTTTATGTGGGTCCTGGGAAATTGAACTTGGGTCCTTTGGCTTTGCAGGCAAACTCCTTAACTGCTAAGCCATCTCTCCAGCCCTATAAAGCTTTTTGTTATGAAACCTTTCAAATACATAGAAAATTAAAACCATCACTACCCATAGCATCCAAAAGACCCTACTTACATTTCAAGAACTGTTACTTATTCTGCAAGTGTTAAAGTCAAGATTTCTTTCTTTCTTTCTTGCTTTAATTTTATTTTACTTTATTTTATTTTCGAGGTATGGTCTCACTCTAGCCCAGGCTGACCTGGAATTCACTACGTAAGTCTCAGAGTGGCCTGGAACTCACAGTGATACTCCTGCCTCTGAGTGCTGGGATTCAAGACATGCACCGCCACACTGGGCTCTAAAGTGACGATCTATGTTTGTGCTTACTTTGACCTTATTTACAGTTCCGCCTAATACAGTATGTTCTGCAAAGCACCACTGAAAGCAGCCAGCAGTTTTCTGACACTTCCTTAGTTTCAAAATACTTGATCCAACTCAGTGTCAACTTCCCTTAGGGTTACCATGACTCAGACCATCCCCAGTGAATAGCACACAAGTGCATCACGTCCTGTGGGAGAAGTGTGGTAGAAAAGAAGCTAAAAGTTGAACTGATTCACTGAATTACTGTAAGAGTTATTTGCTGAGGAGTTAATCTTCCTCAGCAGATGGAAAAAATTCCAAAGACAGAACAACTTCCCAGAAAGGACCCGGAGGGATAGTAAGAAGGAAAGACAGTTTTAGGCGAAAACAAAGTAAAATGAAGTTCATTGTTATTGGCAGCCTGACTACAGAAAATGATTGATATGCAAATTTCCACTTCTCCTCTGTTCACTTACCCCTCCCATCGGCTATGAAAACGATAAAATGAAAATCTCAGCTTTGGGCCAGAGCCTGTATGGAGAGCTATCTGAAGTTTTTTTGGCCACTGGGTAATAAATAAACTTCTCTACTTTCACTCATACTGGTGTTGGGAGTGATTTTTCCAGAGGTTTTTCTGCAACAGAAGCAGCTGGAGATGACTGAAGCCCAGGGACAGACTGCTGCATTTTGAACCGGGACTGTTTTGGGCGCACAGCAGGTTGTTTCCAACGCCTTCCACGCAAATGGGTGCCCTTAAGGTTTAGTGAAAGCGTCCATCAGGATCACCTTGAGGGCGGCTGAATCAGATCCTAGGACTCCACTGGAGTCAAGCGTGTGAGTCTGCAGGTCTGGCTGGAGGGGGTCAAAGTGTCTTTCTAGACTTCTCAGCTGACCGGGAGGCGGCAGGTCTGGAGGTAACAGGGACCCCCAGGGTGACTGTTAAATCAGCGTCCTAGACGCCCACCGGCAGGGGCCCGGCAGGTGAGAGCGCAGGCCGGTGTCCCGCCCTGCGGGCCCCACACCTGAGCCTCCTCCGCGGGGCTCCGAGACGGGAGAACGCGCCTCTCCCCAACTTCCGCCCCCGGGAGGAGCGCGGGCCGAGGGCCGGGCGCCGGGGCCGCTCGGCGGGGCTCGGGGGACCCGAGGCTCGGGTGGAAGATGGCTGCCCCCGGCGCCGCGGACAAGTGACGTGTCACGCAGGACCCGGCCGCGCCCGCTCCCCCTCTCCCCCGCCCGCCTGCCCGCCCGCCCGCCGGGTCCGACCCCCGGCCAGCCCACGGAGCACGGTGCCGGGCGGCTCAGCCCGGAGAGGCCGGGCACGGCGACGGAAGGCCGGCTCTCCGCGCCGCCCGACCCCCGCCCCGAACCCGGACGCTGGGGTTCCGCTTCGCGCGAGGAACTCTCCGGGCGACCCGCACCGGCTGAGGCGAGTGGGCATGCGCGGTGCTCCGGCCCGCGGGCCCGCGCTCCGGGTTTTCCCCGCCGCTCCGAGCCGCGGCCGGGAGGTGGGGCCGGGCGGGGCCGGGGCAGTGCGGCCGGGGACTTCTCGGCGTGGATCCGAACCCCCGGCGGGGGAGGGGGGGGGGAAGAGGACGGGACTCACGGTGCTCTCGGATCTTTTGCTTTCGGGGAGGAAGATGAGCGTGACTGGACTGAGGCTTGCAAAATGGAATCTAAAGAGTCCGAGGCTCATCCATGTCATAGGAATTGTCAGTCGCCAGGGTCGCGGCCCCTGTGATGGGGGGGGGGGGTGCGGGGCAGAGGGTGCAAAGTGTAGTTTGCAAACTGCGGTCGGCCCGGCGAGGCTCTCGGGCCAGTCCCCCAGCACCTTCCCAGGGACTTGCAGCCCGGCTCCTCTCCCGTTCGTCTCCCGACGTTCGAACGTAAAACGGGAAGAAGGACCCAAAGCCCGACCCGCACGCCACGGAGCGCAGTCCGGTCCCTGGGCCGCGTAAAGAGCCTCCACGGACCCCGCCTCCTCCGTCCCCGCCTTCCCCCCCCCCCCCCCCGCCCCAGCACCCCCGAGCCCGGCCGCCGCGAACACCCGGAGGAGCGGACTCGCGTCGCGCGGGAAGCCGGGCCGCCTCGGCCGCGGACTGGGCATGCTCGGCAGCCCCGGGGCTCGCGGAGGCAAGTCGGAAGCGTTCTCACCGGCTCGCACGGCGGCGGCCGGGAAAGCGGCGGGCTGGGACGGCCACGGGGAGGGCTCGGTGCGGGCCCGGCTCGCTGGTCCCCGGTGCGTGGCGAGCCCGCCCGAGAGCGCGATCGGGGTGCGGAGCCCGCTCGCCGCCCTGCCCCGGATTTCGTCGCGCGGCAGGGGGGGGGGCGGGGGCTCGGCGAGTGGAAGGAATCCCGGCGGCTGCAAGTGAGTGTTGGGGCGCGGGGGTGGGGTGGGGGTGCCGGGAGCCGGCCCCGGGGTGGGGTTCAGTGTGTGTGTGTGTGTGTATGGGGGGGGGAGGGTGAGCGGAGCGGGCATCGCCGCGGGGCCCGGCCGCCCCGGAGCGAGGGGGCGTGAGCACAGCGCGCGCACCTGGAGGGCTGTGCCCCCCGCTTCTCCCCCGGCGCGGCCGCCCGTGGGAGTGGGCGCGGAGTCACGGTGTGGCGGCCTGGACCCGGGGCTCGGAGGAGGGTGGAGGGGGGGGGGCGGACCGAACTTGGGGCGGGGAGGAAGAAGGCGGAGGCGTCCGTGGGCACCTTTGCCGAGGTGCTGCGTGCGCGCTGGAAAGACTCTCCGGTGTCACATTGGAGCGGGCGGACGGCCCGGCGGGGCTTGGAGGACCTTTGTGGCGACGGCCCGCCAGCCTCTCGTGGTCCCGAAGCCCTGCCGAGGACCCCGAAATCACAGCTCACCCCCCAACCTCCTCCCCTCCCCTCCCCGCTGAGCCCAGGCGGCGTGACAGTTGCTACCTCCTGGCCAGGTCGCAGCGGGCCAGGCGCCTCCGGATTTTGGGATTCCCTTCCCCGCGGCCCTTCCAGCGACATAACAGGTGGGACCCTCCTCCGTCCCGAGCCCGCTCCTCCTCCCCCAGGCCGCGCATCAGCACCCCCTCCCCCGGCTCGCCGGCGGCCCCGAGCCCCCGCGGAGCTGCCCCCGCCGCCGGCTGGGGATGTTAGAGGTAAGGCCCGGAGCTCCCTCCGCGGAGCCCGGTGCCGGGACGCGGCTCTCCGGGCGCTGAGAGCGGGGTCTGCGCGATCCCTAAGGCGGCTCGTCAAGGGCAAATGGGCGGCCGCCAGCGGTTGTGGCTCCCTCGGTGTTAACCCTCCGCGTTCCTCGGGTGCGCCAGGTGCCCTGGTCCAGCTAACGGATCCACCCCGGAGCGTTCTGGTTAACGCTTCTTCCCTTTTGCCTGTCGTGAATGAAAATCGGGGTGCAGGTTGCTATGGCAAGGAGGGAGCGGCGAGGATCCGGGGAGGTGCTTTCTCAGATGTTTTCCTTTTCACCTTCAGGCAGTGCAGAGTTCAGAGGCACACACACACACACACTTACAAAACCAACCCTGAAGGCGGTTCAGAAGGAAGTTCATTTCCAGTGTTCTGAGGCCTGCCTGCTGTCTCGGGGCTGGCGATGTTTACCTGAGTGGACCTTTGAGCCCTTTGGGCAGGTGGTTTTGCATGCAGGTCGTGGCTGGGGAAGTGGCGACTGCCGGGTGGTTGTGTGCTGTCCACTCCCTGCTGGCGCCCAGGCTTGAACACCCAGCGGGGACCGCGTGAGAGTGACGGCGTAGGAAGGCAGTGGGAGTTGCTCGCGGTGGGGGTGGGGTCCCCAGGTGTCCCGGGGTTGGGTGTCTGGTTTGGTCCGTGCTTTAGGGGAGAGGCCTGCCGTTTGCATTGGTCCCGGGAGTGTGTGTGTGGTGTCCAGGGGAGAAGCCTGCGGGGGATGGGTGGCTGTTTGATGAGTGCTTTAAGGGAAGCCCAGGGATGTTTGGTGATTCAGCAGGTGGCAGCCTTCCAGCTCTGAAGCCATGCCTTGGCCAAGCGACCAGGCGAGCGAGCTGCAGAGCTCGTCCCTTGCTGCTGGCTGTGCTGGCTTTGGGGAAACCTCCAGGAGCTGTCTGCTCACAGAACTCTTTCCTTATGCTTCATGTTTCGCTCCCGTGGCTCTGGGCCTTGCGGCGCTTTTCTTAAACTATATAGCGCGTTGTTTTAGCCTCTCCAGCTCAGCCCTGCTGTGTAGCGGGAGGTGGCTGCTGCTAATATGCAGTTTAGGTAGGTAGTCTGCACAGTGCTAACCTTTTCTCTTCTGTTTCTGCTGCAAAGACCAGAAATTTCTATTTTCAGTAAAATAGTAAGATATATTTCTGCAACTCTTCAGTGACGATGAGCCATCTCAAATATCTGGAAACTTTTTTTGTGGGGGGGGGACAGCTATTTATTCTAGATATAGGTTTTTTTTTCCCCCGTTTTGATTTTTCAAGGTAGACTTTCACTCCAGCCCAGGCTGACCTGGAATTCATAATGTAATCTCAGAGTGCCTGAACTCTCAGCAGTCCTCCTACCTCTGCCTCTCCAGTGTTGAGATTAAAGGCGTGCACCACCTTGCCCGGCTCTAAATTAGTTTTAAAGTGTCTTACTCACTGACGAGTTCCTGACATCTTGCACAATGCCTGATTTGTAGAATTTAGTAAATGCATATTCATCTGAAATTTAAAACTTTATTGTACTAACATTTACCATGTTCCTCCTGTTGTTCTCATAGGTCCATGGGTGTTCCACATGTCTAGAATAAAAAATGCACAACAGTATCTGTATGCTGGACACTTACAGAACTTTGTATGTTTTCGTAAGACATAGTGCTTTGTGCTGACCATAAACATCAGTTTTATTTGGAAAAGTCAGCTCTTTCACTTTTCTTGTTAACTCACTTTCATCCGGTGGCAGAAAGAATGGAAGTGATTTGTTATCATGAAAGTCTGAAGGGCACTTATGTTAGTGGCTGTCAGTATGATTTTTTTTTTTTAAACTCAAAAGTGTTCCTGGTACTTGTCATTCATGCTTTAATTTATAAAACGTCATTTTCCTCATCATTTCTGGAGGACTGTAACATTCCCAACATGTTATCGTCCAGTGAAAAGTGCCACTGGAGCAAAGGTGCAAGTGTTTGGGGTGTAGCACCTCTGGGTTGATTTGCAGGGAGAGGAAGGCCTACTCTTTGGTGGGGGAGGAACGGGGTCCCTCTTCTGTCCTTCCTTTGCTGTTCTGCGCCCTCCCTGGTTGTCAGCTTCTTCCTCCTTCCAAAGACACACTTTCTTGACTTGTATGAGCTTACTTAAAGCTGCTGCTAGAGGGGTTAGTTGCATTTTTTTTTTCATATAGATTTTGGGTCACTGATGTGGCCTAGGCAGTTTCCTATCACTACTTATGGCGAACTGTACAGTGACTCTGGGAAAACACTATGGCCAGTGACCTTCTGTGAGGACATGACAGGTTATGGATGGCTTTGTCAATGCTTGTTCTGGATGGTAGCTATACACTTTCTTTCCTTCCTTCCATTTTTTTTTTTTTTTTCCAAGGTAGGGTCTCACTCTAGCTCAGGTTGACCTAGAATTCACCATGTATTCTCAGGGTGGCCTTGAACTCATGGCAGTCCTCCTACCTCTGCTTCCTGAGTGCTGGGATTAAAGGCATGTGCCACCATGCCCAGCTTTTTTTTTTTTTTTGGAAGAACTTTCATGGCAAGTCTTGCCTTAAAGATTTGGGCTTAAGTTAAAGGCGCTTGGTAGGAACACAAATGCTTATTTGTCATCTTCTACATTCCAAGAGCTTTCCTCTGAAGTTTGTCAGTATAATTAAGGTATCCAAACAATGAAAAGAAGATCATGTTTGATATCAGTCCAGTTGGATGTGGGAGTTGGAAATGGGGGGCAAGGAGCAGTGGAGACAAGTGGGTAGAAGATGGTCTGCATCTATAGCTCGCTGTGATTTCTGGTGTTAGTATAACACCATTAATGGTTGGTGACAGATGTGGCTCAGTTTCTACCAGAATGCTGTGTGCTGTCAGAATCTTACCTCCATGTATAGATAGATATACAGTATAGATATGTAGACATGCAAGTCCTGAGACAGTCATACGCAGACTGATGTAGACATGCCTTTTTCCAAAAGCTAAGGATCCTAACTTATTTTTCATCTGTGAAATGGAAAGCCAGTGTTTAATGGTAGTGTATTCCAGGGCTTGGAAGTACCCTACACTTATATTTTACAAGGAATTCCCTCTACTGTCAGCGGTCAGCTCCATTTGTCCTTTCAAGGGTGCATAGTTACCTGGATGCTTAAAGTGAAGCAACTATTTTATGTGAATGCAGGTGAGTGAGGACTTGAGAACTTGAGTGGCTTTTGTTTTCTTTTAGACTTGTGGCACTAAATATTAATATGCCCAGTTATTGGTATCTGATCCTCTTACTCTGCAGAGTTTTATTGCTTTCCCTTGCACTACCAGAGAGCTTCCTCTCATGTATTAATTTTTGGGCTGTGTCTCCTTACACATGTATGTTAGCCATATTGAGCTATTTTGTGTGTTTTGAATTTGCATAAGTGGGACAGATTGTGGCTTAGTGTTAGAGTGCTTGCCTAGCTTGTACAGGGTCTATCCCTAGTACTGAAAGAGACAAATACCATCCCCCCAAATTTAATCACGGAAATTTTCCTTGATAGCTTTCATGAGAGTTGAGAAAATGTCTTTCAACATAACACTATAAATATATATATTTTTTTTGAGAGAAAAAGAGAGAATGAGGCCTCAGCCATTGAAAAGGAACTACAGATCCATGTACTACCTTGTGCATCTGCCTTAGGTGGGTACTGGGGAATCAAACCTGGGTCTGTAGGTTTCACAGGCAAGCATCTTAACTGCTGAGCCATCATGCCAACCCTCTTTCTAAATTTTTTTTAAATTTTTTTGTTTATTTTTATTTATTTATTTGAGAGTGACTGAGAGGAGGAGGAGGAAGAAGAGGAGGAGGAGGAGAGAGGGAGAGAGGGCACGCCAGGGCTTCCAGCCACTGCAAACGAACTCCAGATGCGTGCGCCCCCTTGTGCACCTGGCTAACGTGGGTCCTGCAGAATCGAGCCTTGAACCGGGGTCCTTAGGCTTCACAGGCAAGCGCTTAACTGCTAAGCCATCTCTCTAGTCCTCTTTCTACATTTTTATTTGTGACTTCTGTGTAGGTTTGTCTCAGACTTTGTAGGGCTTGTCATACACACACACACACACACACACACACACACATATATGTTGACTACTTTTACTTAGCCATTTCCTACTGATTGATACTTAACTCCCCTCCATCTCTGCCACACAAAGCAGAGCTATAATAAGATGCTGATTGTATTCTTTTAATGATCTATGTGAGATTGCCCCTAGGGTAGTGGTTTTCAAACTATGATCCATACAATTAAAAATGCAGATTTGCGAGGTGGTGCATATCTTTTATCCCAGCACTTGGGGGCTGAGGTAGGAGGATCATTGTGAGTTTTAGGCCAGCTTGGAACTACAGAGTGAGTTCCAGGTCAGGTGTGGGGGAGGGTGGGAGAAGAAATGTGGATTATAGACCCTCTGAGTCTGAAACCCTGGGAATAGACTCCCACTAAGCTGTGTCTTAATATGCTTAGCCTGAACCAGAATGTGTGGGAAATAAAGTACCAGAAGACCTGTTTACTAAATACTGACAGATTTTTGTCCCCAGAGCTGCTGAGCTGGTTTATACCTCTGCTTTGCTACAGGAGGGCTCCTGTCCCCCCACATCCTTGTTACTGTTTGACATCAACTTTGTAATTTTACCAGTATTGTTTTAGTGTGAATTTATGTGACTCTTGTGAATATATGTGTTAGCTATTAAAATTTCTTTGACCATGCTGGGCATGGTGGTGCATGCCTTTAATCCCAGCACTTGGAAGGCAGAAGTAGGAGGTTCACCCATGAGTTCAAGGCTAGCCTAGTGAATGCATAGTGAAGGTTAGCCTTGGCTAAAGCGAGACCCTACCTAGAAAAACAAAACAAAATAATAATTTCTTTTTTCTTTGGCCAGCCATAGTCTTGGTTTTTCCTTCTCCTTAGCCTATTCTGGCCTTGAGCTCTTCTGTTCAAGCCTCTCAAGTGCTAGGACAAGGCTCACAGAATCCTAGTGCATTGATTGCATATGTTTCTTGTGTGGTCTATGTAGATACACACCCCACCCTGTCACCTGATTTACAAAATATTTTTCTTTGTAATTGTGAAAAAACATATAGATTATAGCATTTCTCATGTAGTCAGTTTTGTGTGTAATTCAGGGGTGTAATATGCATTCACCATGTTGTGTAGACAACATCACTGTCTACCTCCAGAGCTCTTTAATCACCTCAAACCAAAACTTTCTTTCCTTAAGCTCAACCTACTAAGTTGAAATTCCTCACAGGGGTCTGTTCTTTCCTTTCTCTCTTCTGCTCCAGTCCTCTTTCTATGCTAAATTCTCATTTCTTTATTTTAGTTTTGCAGTGTCCCTGGTGTGGCAGGACAAGACTCTGCTGCGCTGTCTTCCATGTTGGCTTGGTTGTATGTGACTCTTTGTTCTTCCACATGCATAGACAGTTTGGAATATTTCTTAAGTTTTTTAACAGTCTAGCAAATGTGATTAGCATTGCATTCGATAGGTGGTCTTATAGCCATCTTTTAAAAATATTTATTTATTTGCAAGCAGGGGGAAACAAGAGCAAGAGAGAAAGAGAGAAAAAGAGAATGAATGAGAGGATGGGCACACCAGGGCCTCTGTCCACTGCAAATGAACTCTAGATACATCGGCTTTATGTGTGAGTACTAGGGAATCAAACCTGGGGTGTTGGGCTTTGTAGGCAAGCGTCTTAACTCTACTGAGCCATCTTTCTAGCCACTATGTCTATCTACTTTTTTGTTTGTTTGTTTTTGCTTTTCTAGGTAGGGTCTAAGTCTAGCTCACGTGATCTGGCATTCACTATGTAGTCTCAAGGTGGCCTCGAACTCTGGGAATCCTTCTACCTCTGCCTCCCAAGAGCTGGGATTAAAGGCATGTGCCACCACGACCAGCCCATATCTGTCTTTTAATAAAAAAATATTTTTATTTATATATATAGAGAAAGGGCGGGGGGGAGGGAGAGAATGAATATGAATGGATGCGCCAGGACTTGAATGGGTGCGCCAGGACTTCCAGCTGTTGCAAATGAATGCCAGACTCATGTGCCACTTTGTATATCTGGATTTATGTGGGTTCTGGAAAATCAAACTTGGGTTGTTCGGCTTTGCAGGCAAACACTTTCACTGCTGAGTTCTCTCTCCAGCCCTATGTCTATCTTTTTAAAAAATCTTTTATTTTTATTTATTTATTTGACAGAGAAAGACGGGGGGGGGGAGAGAGAGAGAGAGACAGAGAGAGATTGAGAGAGAAAATGAATGGTTACGTTAAGTCCTACAGCCATAGCAAACGATCTCCAGATGTGTGTGCCCCCTTGTGTATCTGGCTGATTTGGGTCCTAGGGAATTGAACCACGGTCCTTTGGCTTGGCAGGCAAACGTCTTAACCACTGAGCCATCCCTCTAGCCCCCTATGTCTATCTTTTAAACATTTTTTTATTTTGCATATGTGTGGTATATGCATGTGCAGAGGCAAGATGAGAATTTTGGGTGTCTTCTCTTGTCACTCATCTGTGGGACAGAATCTCTTACTGAATGTGGACCTATGCTTCGTTTCTGTTCAAACTGTCTGGCCAGTGAGTCCCAGCGATTCTTTGTTCTCTGCTCTCCACAGGACTGGGGTTATAGTTATGTGCAACCACACCTGACTGTTTATGTGGCTGCTGGGAAATCAAACTCAAGGAGAATCAGGCCTTGCTTGCATGGCAAGTGTTCTTACCTGCTGAGCTATCTCCCCAGCCCGCCCCCTTGCCAAAAAAAACCCCACCTTTTTAAAAATAGAATTTACAGTTGCGGTAACTTTTTCTTTTTGTTACTGAGGCTTGGACTTTATGCCTTGTACATACGAAGTACAAGCTGCATGCTGAGCTGTTCTCCTAGCTTACGGAGACTTACTTACTTCCACCCTTCCTTCCTTCACTTTCAAAGGTAGCATGTTGTTTTGAGGACAGTTTAAGTTTGGACACTGTGATAGTTGCTTTTTGTTGCTGTGGTCAAATACCTGGCCTTAACGACCTAAGAGAGAAAAGATATATTTGAGCTTATGTCATGGTTTAGAGCATTCAGTCCACAGTTGCTTGGCCCCTTGTGGAGGCGTGTGTAAGAGCGGATGTTGACATTGTGGTGGACAGGAAGCAGAGGACTGTCAGGAAGGGTTCAGGGACAAGATAACCCCAAGAGCCTAGCTCTTGAGGTCATTTCTCCCAGCAAGGCTCCATCTTCCAAAATTTCCAAAATAGGGCTAACACCTGGGGACCAAACCTTCTAACACATCTAAGACATTTCATATGAAAGCTGTAATAGGCACCTCACTTCCTGCCATACAGGCAGACAGACTACGGTTCTGTGACAAGCCTTTCATCAATCTTTAGTCATTCAGCACCCTTGAGTGACCTTGGTCAAGTTACTCCTCTCTCAGCTCCACACTCCTCTTTTTTCAAGTCAGGGTAACAACACTTCCCTGTGAGGCTGTGGAGTCCTTTAAAAAGACAATGTAGGAGACATGGAGTATAGATCTTGAAACTGAGTTTTGCTCAGGGAGTGTTGATGTCATAGCTCCCCCATCACTGGCTCTAAATAGCCCAAACGTCATACTTTCATCTGCTTCTAAGGATTCAAGACCAAGAAGTGTCAGTAAAGTGAAGTGAAGGAGCCCTGCAGTTAAGCGTGCAGCACCCCACATCTACACATGTGGGCCCTTGCTTCTCCTGCTTGCCAGGAAGTGTGGATACTTCCAAGGAATTTTACAGCCGAGTGGGGAGGAATATGCAACTAATATACACGAAGCAATTACAGAGCTCTTTGTAACAGATGGTATATAATTAGGGTTAAGTGGTGCAGTACCAGGGGAGTTTTGAGGCGAGAGAACTCCTGCTCTGTGAGTTTTCATTTGACTTGGGTGGAATCAGAGTGGGGAGGAGAGAGTGTGCAGGAGAAGTGCAGTGTAATTAGCATTTTTGTGGAAGGCTCTGAGGACCCAGTATTGAACCTGTGGCAGTGGGCATGGTGTCTGATTTAAATGTCTTAAAATCCATGCTTTGGGAGTCTGACAGGTGGCTGGCAGACAAGGAGATAATTGCAGCTCTCTGGCTTTTGGTGTGATGGTTAAAGCACTGACCAATATGTAGACTAGAGTGCCTGGGTTGGGATCTTGGCCCCTCCATGTAGGCGTGGTGCAGCTGTAGGCAGATCGCGCATGCGCAGTCAGCCTCACGTTCTTCTCTGGTTGTAAGGGTGGCAGCTACCTCCCAGGGTTGTAAGAACTGGTAAGTTTAGCGTTTGTAAGGCACCAAGAATCTAGTATAAAATACGTCATAAGATTTTTGTCACTGTGACAAAATGCCTGAGATAATAAACTTTTTTTCTTTCTGAGACAGGATCACTATATAGCCCAAGCTTGCCTCAAACTCATGATGTCTCTCCTTTCCCTCCCAAGTGCTAGAATTATAGGCATGTTCCTCCATCCCCAGTGATAACCAGCTTTTAAGCAGGAAAGAATTTTTTTTTTCTTTGGTTTTTCGAAGTAGCGTCCAGGCTGACCTGGAATTCACTATGTAGTCTCAGAGTGACCTTGAACTCACTCATGGCGATCCACACTCACAGCGATCCTCCCAAGTGCTGGGATTAAAGGCATGTGCCATCGTGTCTGGCTGAAAGGTTCATTTTGGCTTGTGGCTTTGAAAGTTTGGTCTTGGGCTGAGGTGAGGCTGTCCATCATGGTGTTGGCTCCCCGGTCCTCATGATCTCTGCTGTAAGAATTCACTACCGAGTGTAGTGTGGGTGACTCAAGGGAGAGAGCAGCCAGAGACCACGGTGTCAATTTACACTTTAGAGAGGCTTTATACTATTTCTAAAGCATCTAGAATAGACAGCTGTCCTGAGGACATTTTCCTGTCCAGGTATTTGACAGACCCATTTTGGATTATAGGAGGGGCAATGATATGTCCTTGCTCTTTATCAGAAAGCCCCTCCAGATAGCAACCCTATAAAGTTTAGAGCTCTTAGATAGCTACTGTTCATGGCCTTCTGGATTTGGTGTTTCCTCCAAGACCAGAGATACGACTCAGGTCCCAGGCCCTCCTCAGTAGTTACAGTCCTTGTAGTCATTGTTGCACAGGCTGTTGATTATAACAGAAAGGTTGAGTCCCAGTGTCCCTCATAATGGAATGTTCACCTTATGGCCATGGGAAAGAGGGGGGGGGGGAGGAGGAGAGGGAGAGAGAGGGTAGAGAGAGGAAACAAGAGGAGGCGGGTGGGAGAGGAAGGGGTTAAGGTCCCAGTATACCTTCCAAGTACTTGCTTCCAATGATCTAGCTTCCTTCTACCAGATCACACCTCTTCAAGATTTTACCACCTTCCAATAGCACCACAGGCTGGGACCAAGCCTTTAAACATGGGCATTTGAGGGACATTCAAGGTCGAAACCATAGTAGAAATTAAGGATCACATGAATGTGAGTTCCTTTTTGTTCACCATTTCTTGTTGTGTACAAGGCTCGATGGCCCAAATTCGGTTGGGTTTTCTCCATAGAGACCTGGTGGTTAGAGAATGAACAGTCCTACAGAAGTGAAGTTTGACTGGGCATGGTGGTATACACCTTTAATCCCAGCACTCAGGAGGTGGAGGTATGAGGATCGTTATGAATTGGAGGTCATCCTGCGAATGCAGGTCAGCCTGGGCTAGCATGAGACCCTACCTTGAAAAACCAAAAGAGAAAAAAAAGTTTGGTCTTATTTTCAGTTTTGGCCGAGGTGCTGACTTCCACTTTGAGTGGCTTTGTTTTCTCCGCTCCCTTCTCCTTTAGGAGTGCACTCACAAATAGCTGAGGTCTTTGTGCTAGCCCAGGGGCTGCGGGAACTGTAGACCTCTCCACCCCTGTGTTTGCAAGGGAGAGTTTGGGTCAGCTGACTGCTGGCATCGAGTCCCCAGATTTGATTTCATAGCTCCAGCAAGTAGGGGACATGCCTGAGAAGGAGGCTCATGGATTTCACATTTTAAGTTGTTTATTTTCCCTGTTATGGTGAAGCTGTTTATTTCAGCATTGCCTTTCTTGGCTTCATTTTGTTTTTTCCCCTTCCAAATCAGTTGATAGAAATAGCTGTCAAAGGTGGATTCCTGGTTCTGGCATGCTTGTATTTTGTATGAGATTGGTAAAAGAGGCCCCCTGCGGGGCACATCCATACCTCTCAGCCACAGCCAGGCTGCCCTGGTCTCCTGAGACCATAGGGAAGTGGGGACAGTGGAGACAGATATGCCTGGCTGCTGGGGCACACTTGTGAGGTTGTAATGGACTTTGTGAGGAGGTGGGGCCACCAGACTCCTGGGTAACAGGAGCTGGCACGGCAAGGACCCAAGCAAGGGCGTGACAGAAGGAGCAGTGGGCTTGGGCTCACTCTCCAGCTTGGAGTGTTTCTCACATGAAATGGAATAATAACTGTAAACAGCTGTTGTATGATGAGTTTTTGTGATGCCCACAGAGTACTGGGTGGCCTTCCAAAATTGTTAAGGTAGTCTGGGGAAGTGGCAACAGTGGGTGACCCTGAGATTCTCCATGAGCAGAAGGGTGTTTGGTTCCCTTTCCCCTCATGGGTGGTGGACTGACTGTGACCAGAGGAGCTGTTGGACAGGCACCTTTGCTCTGTGCCCAGCTCCTTGCCTGTGCTGCTGCCTGACCTTGTGCCAGGGACTGTCCTTGTCATCCAGGGACTGTCAATTTCAATCTTGCCACCTCTGGTCACAGACAGAACGCCATCCCATGTAGTCCTGGCCCTTCAGTGAAGTGTTGTGGACACCTCAGTCTCTAGCCTGATCTTTAGTTTTGAACATGGTAAAGGAGGTGGGCATGGATGAAACAAAGCCCAAGTCACATGGAGTTTTCTAGTCCCATGGGGCCAACAGGTGATAATTGAATAAACTAATAGGAGGCACACAGGCAGTCAAGAGGTCAGGCTTTGCCCAGCCTCTCAACAGCTCTGTCACACATTCTTAAAGTCTGTAATTTGACATTGGCTTTCTTGCTGCCTTCTGCAGAGAGACACCTGAGTTACCTTGGAAGGCCCTAAAGTGACCCAGTGCTGGCTGAGTGGTTCAGGTTTCTCTGTGGCTTCAGTCTGGCTGTCCTCGCCCTCTTTTAAAAACAGAGGTGGGGTCATTGGAATACACCAAAGTTTTGGAAGCCATACTTTTGCCATTTGTTTAAAAGTCCTCTGAGTACCTAGAAGTTTTTGTTGAGGGATGGGTTTCAGGAAGGCCCAAGATGAGATGTACCATTTTGTCTTGTTTAAGCATATCTTTCAGGGCTCAGTGGCCAGTGCTCTCGTTGAACCCACCAGGAAGGTGTCTGAAAGCTTTACTTCTATGAAAGCAGATGAAAAGCTAAAATTGTGCCATTGAGAATTTCTCCTTACGACTGTCCTGGTTTTTTTCCCCCTAGGTAGGGTCTCACTGTAGCCCAGGCTGACCTGGGTTTCACTATGGAGTTTCAGGGTGGCCTCAAACTCACGGCAATCCTCCTACCTCTGCCTCCCCAGTGCCGCGATTAAAGGCGTGTGCCACCATGCTCGGTGACTGTCCCATTGTTTAGAAGTGACTACCCAAACAAAGAAGGCAGACCCATGCTAGGAGCCTCGTGGAGGGGACCTGGGCTTGACATTTCTGTGTTGTACAGGTTCTGTTTTTCTCTGAGGAAATAAGAGGTGCCATGACTAGCTGGCATTGCTGGGGGAGAGGACGGGGAAGCACTGCCATGCTATGGCATGGTTTGGTTTTGTTCTTTGCTGAGCAAGAAGGGTTTGAGCCGCCGGGCACAGAAGCAGAGGGGCACCAGGGTTAGATGCTGCTTCTCAGCTGGCTGTGTCCCATGAGCGTGAAAAGCCAGTTTGCAGAGAACAGGTTGAGATTTTTTTTTTGGTGGCTGTTGTCAACCAAAGGACACCTCAGTTTTAGATTTTCTGCTTGAGAAGTTCATGATAACTCTCCTAATTTTGGAAAGTTAATGGCTGTTGCAGTCAGGTTTGCATTGCTGACAGAAATTACCTGACCAAGAGCAACTTTTGGGGAAAAAAGATTTATTTTGGCTTACAGACTTAAGGGGAAGCTCCATGATGGCAGGGGAAAATGATGGCATGAACAGAGGGTGGACATCACCCCCCCTGGCCAATATAAGGTAGACAACTGGAACAGGAGAATGTGCCCAACACTAGTAAGGGGAAACTGGCTATAATAGCCATAAGCCTGCCTCCAACAATACACTGCCTCTAGGAGGTATTAATTTACAAATTACCATCAGCTGGGGACCTAGCATTCAGAACAAATAAGTATATGGGGGACACCTGAATCAAACCACCACATTCTGCCCCTGGCCCCCATAAACTGATAACTATCCAAGATGTAAAATGCAATGCATTCAGTCCATCTTTCAAAGTTCCTAATGATGTTCAAACATCTCCGTAGTCCAGGGTCTTTTAACTGAGCTGTAATAAAACACACACACACACACACACACACACACACACACACACACACAAATAAAATAAAATAAAATAAAAACAAAGAAATCCCCTCAAAAAACCCATAATGGCACAGAATAAACATTCACACTGCAAAAGATGGCATTGGGCATAGCCAAGAAATATTCAACCAATACAAGCTTTAAAACAGGGCAAACATCAAACTCTAGCTCCAAGTCCAACAACTCTAGTTAGTGACAAATCTCCAAGACTGGTAATTCTAACCAGCAACAAGTCTCTGGAGTTCTAATTCTGCCCCTCCAGTTAGGCTACTCACAGTCCTAGAAAACTTCATCTGGGTCTGGCAGCTCTCTGTGGCAGCCATGCCGCAGTCCTAGCATCTCCACCAGGTCTCTGCTGCAATGCAGGGTCCATCCTCATGGCTCCATGGGCTCTCCATGCAGACATCCAACAAACCTGCTTCATAACTGCCCGAGGCCATTTCCAAAACACAAGACTATGTTGCAAATTCAATAGCCCTCCCTTTCCTGCATTTTTAATGCTCTGTAATCTCAGGTAGAGTGCTAATTTGTTAGTCTGGGGGGAATAAAGCAGCTTTGAAGAACAGGACACTCCTTGAGCACTCAGTATTCTTCAAAATAGTCTATATTCTTCCTGTTGTGTCAGTGCAAATCAGCTGACCCAATCTCAGTTGTTATAATCTCTCAATTGCAGCTGAATGGGCAGCAGTTTCACCCAAAGATGTCATTTTTTTTTTTTTCCCTCTGTGCCATATCCCTCTTCTTACATTAGTCCATTTCTACACAATGCAACTCTGCACAACTTCTCAGGACATGGCCATAACAGCAAGCCTCTCACACAAACTGCTTCTAGCCCAGTCCAGGCAAAGCTCTTTCTCACCTTCATAAGCCAAACCTCGCAGTCCATAGTTCTTAGTGCATTCAGGTTTTTCAACTCTGACTAGAATAGTCCATCAAGCTGTACTTACAGCACTGCAAGGCATCTCTTAGGTCAAGGTTTCAAGTCCTTTCGCATGCCTCTTGAAAACCAGCTCCAAAAGGCCAAAGCCACACAGTCAGGTGACTAGCAGCAGTGTCACTCTCAGTACCAACTTTACTGTTGCAGTCAGGTTCGCATTGCTGGTAGAACTCACCCAACCAAGAGCAGCTTGTGGAAAAAGAGATTTATTTGGTTTACAGGCTCAAGGGGAAGCTCCATGATGTCAGGGGACAATGATGACGTGAGCTGAGGGTGGATGTCACCCCCTGGCCAACATGAGGTGGACAATAGCAACAGGGGAGTGTGCCAATCACCAGCAAGGGGATACTGGGTATAATACCCGTAAGCCTGTACCTAACACTACATTGCCTCCAGGAGGTGTTAATTTCCTAATCTCCATTAGCTGGGGACCTAGCATTCAGAACATCTAAGTTTATAGGGGACACCTGAATCAAACCACCACAATGACTATTGCCCTCAAGATGATGTAGTACAGGGTATTTTTTAGGAGGGATGGCCTAGACCCAGCTGTTTGGCTCATCTATCCTACCCTTATGGGTTTAACTTAGATCATTACTCACCCCAGAGTTCTTTGACAGTAATGAAAACTTGGCATCCAGCAGTAGGGGATTGGCCAAGCAAATTATGTATTGGCATCTAAGGGTATATTAGGTAATTCTTAAGAAATGATAACTACAGGCTGGAGAGATGGCTTTGCAGTTAAGGTGCTTGCCTGCAAAGCCTAATGACCCATGTTCAATTTCCAAGTCCCATGTAAAGCCAGATGCACAAGATGGTGCATGCATCTGGTGTTCATTTGCAGTGGTTAGGGATCCTGGTGTGCCCATTCTCTCTCTCTTGCTCCTCTCTGCCTCTTTCTCCCTCTCTCTTACAAATAAGTAAATAAAATTAAATTAAAGGAAAGAAATGATACCTACAAGAATAATCTAGATGCTCTAAAACTTTTTTTAAATAAAAAGTATTGCTGCTTTTGTTGAATAACCAGAAGACACTGGCTGACTGCCTGCTGTAAGGCAGTTCCTCTGCTGGGTACTGCATAGTGATGAGCCCAGCAGGCATGACTCCTGCCTTCGGGGAGCTTTTGATGGCTAAGGAAACCATCAGGCCCTACTAACTGTCCCACAAAACTTTGTGAATCCTCATAGGGGAGCTATCAGAATGACTCCCTGCCAAATATTTATACTACTTGTCTTTATTTTAGATGTGTCTCTGTGTACCTGCTCATAGCTGCATGTCTGTCCTGAAATTGCTGATGTTTTAGAAAATTTAAAGTGATTAGGGTGCCACACTGCTCTGGGTCAGTGCTTGTCTGTACCCATGTTGCCTTGCAGCCTGTGCCTGGCTCTGAGGGCACAGGCTATGGTGGTCACAGTGCTGCAGTGACCCCAGAGTGGGTGAAGGGTGACCCTGGGGTCACTGTAGAGCCTGGGCTGACTGCTCAGGGCTGCCTCTCATCAGGTTCTTAGCATAAACTTAGCCTTCCACCTGGGGTAACTGATGCGGTGTGTTTGTGTATACGTGGAACCCTGCAATGTTTTCTGTAGATATTTGAAAATTCACTGAATGAACATTCTATCAAAGTGTGAACATGGAATACTGGCCTGAATAATGTTGGCAAAGCTAGATCCTGTTGCCCTGAAATGAACTTCTGGAATGCAAACCTGAACTTTTATAAACTGTTTACAGTTTTATTGTTATTGTTAAAGTTATAATAAGCCAGGTATGGTGGTACACACCTTTAATCCCAGTATATGGGAGGCAGAGGTAGGAGGATCTCTGTGAATTCAAGGCCTCCCTGAGACTACATAGTGAATTCCAGGTCAGCCTGGGCAAGAGTGAAACCCTACCTTGAAAAACAAAATAAATAAGTAAATGTTTGGTGTTGTGGTATAGGACGTGAACTTAATAGCAGTAATGATGAGTGTAGGGAATGTCTGTGATACTACTGGTAGATGTTCAATTTGAGCTGAGCTGGAGGAGGAAGTGAGACTTTTATTTTGCTTCTGGATTATTTCTTTGAGTAGCTCTGACAGTGTGATATACCATGAGTTGGTGGTGTCTCTCCAGCTTATTAAAAGCTGACTTGGTTCTATCTCCTGGACATAAAGATACATTTGGAGGTGTGGATACAGTTCCATTCAGCAGTCCTGAAGGAGACTCTGTCTGCTGTAATCTCAGAGGCAGGAGTGAGATTGTTGCCCTGAGCACATTTTTCCTTGATAGTTTTGCACATGCTTGCTGCTCCCCACAACCAGTTGAGAGAAAAACCTCATCCTTCAGTTTTGGCTCCAGATGTGTGACAGTGTAACCAAGTAACGGCCTTCAAGATACCAGAGCTGCTTCCTGTATCACCATGTGCATCGTGGCTTTCCTGGCCAGCATACTAACTTCAGCATCTTCTCTGGAGCAGAATGACAGATCTTCAGAGAGGTGAGCGGTGAGGAGCATTTTGTGTCTCTCAGTGTCTACAGTCAGCTGCTTTTCCTTTCCTCTCCTCTCCTCTCCTCTCCTCTCCTCTCCTCTCCTCTCCCTCTCCCTCTCCCTCTCCTC
This sequence comes from Jaculus jaculus, assembly GCF_020740685.1. Taxonomy (NCBI): domain Eukaryota; kingdom Metazoa; phylum Chordata; class Mammalia; order Rodentia; family Dipodidae; genus Jaculus; species Jaculus jaculus. The sequence goes on from NC_059102.1 coordinate 48,642,907, forward strand.
TCCCTCTCCCTCTCCCTCTCCCTCTCCCTCTCCCTCTCCCTCTCCCTCTCCCTCTCCCTCTCCCTCTCCCTCTCCCTCTCCCTCTCCCTCTCCCTCTCCCTCTCCCTCTCCCTCTCCCTCTCCCTCTCCCTCTCCCTCTCCCTCTCCCTCTCCCTCTCCCTCTCCCTCTCCCTCTCCCTCTCCCTCTCCCTCTCCCTCTCCCTCTCCCTCTCCCTCTCCCTCTCCCTCTCCCTCTCCCTCTCCCTCTCCCTCTCCCTCTCCCTCTCCCTCTCCCTCTCCCTCTCCCTCTCCCTCTCCCTCTCCCTCTCCCTCTCCCTCTCCCTCTCCCTCATGAGGGGGAACTGAACAGTATTTGTCCTTTGTTCCAACTTGTTTTACTCAGCCTAGTTAGTATTTTCTAGTTTAATATATATTGCAGTATGTGTTCAAATTTACTTCCCTTTTCAAGGCTAAACAATATTTTATTATGTATATTCATTTGTATTCATATATTGTTTACTCATCTGTTGAATGACCGTGAGCAGATGTGCTGCACACATGGCTGTATGAATATTTGTGTGAGTCAAACACCTTTCACGAGACCTTTGTTTTTTACTTCGTTTTTAGTAGAACTTTCCAAAATTTTATTTACTTATTTTTTAAAGTGTTTTTAAAAATTTGTGTCTTTTGGGCTGGAGAGATGGCTTAGCGGTTAAGTGCTTGCCTGTGAAGCCTAAGGACCCCGGTTTGAGGCTCGATTCCCCAGGACCCACGTTAGCCAGATGCACAAGGGGGCGCACGCGTCTGGAGTTCGTTTGCAGAGGCTGGAGGCCCTGGCGTGCCCATTCTCTCTGCCTCTTTCTCTCGCTGTCTGTCACTGTCAAATAAATCAATAAAAAAAAAATTTGTGCCTTTTGCCGGGCGTGGTGGCACACGCCTTTAATCCCAGCACTCAGGAGGCAGAGATAGGTGGCTCACCATGAGTTCGAGGCCACCCTGAGACTACAAAGTGAATTCCAGGTCAGCCTGGGCTACAGTGAGACCCTACCTTGACAAACAAAATGTGTGCCTTTTTTTGAGATTATTCAGTTTTACTCAGTTTCACTTTGAGCAGTGCTTGGTTGAAGGCAGATGGTTTCCTGAGATCCAGAGAGCGCTCTCACTATCCTATAATACAGTCTCACTGGCAAACTTGGCAGCCACTTTCGGTGAGGCAGGTCAGGGTTCTTGGAAAACTGCCTGCTGTTTTCTTATCTTTGGCTTTGATAGCTCTCCCTGCCTGTGGGATTCTCAGGAGGGAAAATCTGGCAATAGTGTTTGGTTCCCAAATTTAGTCTTAGCTGGTTAAATTCTCAGTAGACCTTGCTGGGTCTGCAGATAGGAACTTAGGCACTGCGTATATCTGCAAGTGTGTCTTGGCGACAGCAGCTCTGGGCTTTCTGCTGAGGGACGATAGATAATCAGTGCAGGACCAGGGTAGAGGCGGCTTGTGCTTGACCAGTAAACACTCTTTTTTTTTTTTTTTTTAAATTTTTTTTTGTTCATTATTTATTTATTTATTTGAGAGCGACAGACACAGAGAGAAAGACAGATAGAGGGAGAGAGAGAGAATGGTCGCGCCAGGGCTTCCAGCCTCTGCAAACGAACTCCAGACGCATGCGCCCCCTTGTGCATCTGGCTAACGTGGGACCTGGGGAACCGAGCCTCGAACTGGGGTCCTTAGGCTTCACAGGCAAGCGCTTAACCGCTAAGCCATCTCTCCAGCCCCAGCAAACACTCTTGATTTTAATTTGTATTTCATTCCCAATCTGTGTAGTTGGGGACCATAGAGCAGCAGATTCTCTATTGACTCCATGTAGGGGTCCAGTGGTGTGGTCACAACCTGCCATCCGACAGTGATGTGTTTATTGCTGTTATCTGTGGAGATGTAGTAAATTGAGGTTAATTTCCTGTTACATGGGAAAAGAGTTCCATGCTTTACTTTTTGTAGGCCTGATAAGAATCAGATCTGATTAACTGGCATCATAAAAAAGTCAAGTCTGTTTGTTTATGCTGTCTACATTTTCTTTTCTTTCTTTCTTTTTTCTTTTTTGTTTTTTTGTTTTTTTTCAAGGTCGGGTTTCACTCTAGTCCAGGCTGACCTTGAATTCACTCTGTATTCTCAGGGTGGCCTCGAACTCAAGGTGATCCTCCTACCTCTGCCTCCTGACTGTTGGGATTAAAGGTGTGCACCACCATACCTGGCTCCTGTCTACATTTTCTAAAGGCACAAGATTTCTCTGAGAGGCTCATTCTGAATTTACTGACTATATTGTAGATCGTGTTTTTCTATTAAAGACCTATTTTGGGGGACTTCTTTTTTTTATTATTGACAACTTCCATAATTAGACAATAAACCATGATAATTCCCTCCACTGTCTTTTATTTTGATGTCATCATTTTTTCCTCATAATATAGTGGTCTTGTGTAGGTAGTGCCAGGCAATGCGAGGTCATGGATATCCCGGCCATTTTTGTGTCTGGAAGAGTGCATTGTAAGGAGTTTTATCCTTCCTTTGGCTCTTACATTCTTCTCACCACCTCTTCCACAGTGGACCCTGATCCTTGGAAGGTGTAAGAGAGATGATTCGGTGCTGAACACTCCTCTGTTACTTCTTCTCAGCACTATGGTGCCTTTTGAGTCATCCCAGAAGTCACTGTCATCTGGAGAAGCTTCTCTACCCAAAAGTGATAGTAGCATTAATATGTGGGTATGGACATTAAGAAAAGTGCTTTTCTTTCTTTTGTGCTTGGAGGATCCTTTCAAGTAGTTTCTGTAGTGCTGGTTTAGTGTTCATATATTCCATTAGACTGTTTTTTGTTGTGTAATGTCCTTATTTCTCCATCTATTTGGATGGATGGCTTTGCAGGATAAAGTAACCTTGGTTGAAGATTGTTATCTTTCAGAACTTGGAATACATCATTCCAAGCCCTTTTGCATTTTGAAGTTTGTGTTGAGTAATCTGCTGTTATCTTGATGGGCTTGCCTTTGCAGGTGACTTGATTTTTCTCAACTGCTTTCAATGTTTTCTTTGGCTTATGTGTTCTGTAGTTTAATTATAATGTGATAGTGAGATATTCTTTTCTGATTTTGTCTGTTTGGCATTCTCTAGGCTTCCTTTATCCACATTGTCATCACTTTCCCCTTTTGGGGGAAGTTTTCTTCTATGATTTTGTTGAAAATACCTGCTATGCCTTTGTATTGAAATTCTTCTCCTTCTACTCTGCCCTAAATTCTTATGCATGATCTCTTCATAGTGTCCTAAATGTCTTGAAATTCCCATTCGTGCCTTCCTGTTAGCTTGCCTTTCTCTTTGTTGTACTCTATTAGATCTGCCTCCTGGTCTTCAGGTTTAGATATTTAGATATTCTACTGGTGAGACTTTCTACAGTTTTCTATTTCACTTACTCTTTTTCATTTCTAGTATTTCTGATTGGTATTTTTTCATTATTTCTATTTCTTTACTCATGTCTTGTATTGACCTCCTTATTTCATTAAGTTGCTTTCCTGAGTTTTTCTTCAGGAGTTTTTCTTCTTTGATTCCTTTTATTTCTTTGAATATAGGCATAATCATTTTTTTAAAAATCATTTTGAGGCATTTCATCTAAAACAGTTTTACTGGGGATCATTTCTGATGGAATTATAAATTTTTGTTTGCTTGTATTGTCTTGTTTTTTTTGTATTACAATGTAGAGATTTTTGCATTTTAGGTTAATTTGATGCTTGGATTTTCTAATTGTCTTCAGTGTTCTTAACCATGTAACTTCATATACCTTCAAGGTAGGAGTTTAAAGTGCCAGGTATAGCTCTTATACTGCAAGAAAGCAGCAGTGACCGTAGGTGTTGAGTTTGCTTGCTATTCAAGTATTCTACTAAACTGGGTGGAGCAATTTGCTGGCAAATTTTAAAATTCAACTGAGCAATATACACACTCAATCAAAAGGAGCACAGAGTATTTATGTAAGGTGGGGATTAAAACAAACAGATAATCTAATAAAGCCATAGTCCCTAAGGGTGTGTGTGGGCCCACAATCTTAATCCTGTTAAGTGCAGTTGAGATTTCTGCTCTGAAATGGATTCTAGGCCAGCCTGGGGCTGAGTCAGTCCCTGCCTCCAATAATGACAAAGGCCCTATAGATCAAGAAACATCAAAGGCAACAATAGTCAACACCAAAATACAGGTTGCTTGAGAAGGGGGCAGTCAAACTGGGGCTGCTGGCACCTCCTCGTGACTCTGGCAAGTTTCCTCCTTTCTGGGAGACCTTAGTCTCGCCTGCTTCTCTGCTGTGTTTGATAATAATTTATACGCCTTCACTTTTCAGTAGAAGAGTGTACTTTGCTGTTTTTTTCTGCTGATTTCCCTCCCTAGAATGCTTTGGCATAGCTATTATGCTTCCATGTTACCCGAAGTTGCCTATTTTATCTATTTTTTGTTTTTTTGGTTGTTTAGTTGTTTGGTACTGGGGATTGATTGGAACCCAGGACCCAACCACTGAACTAACTACATCCTCAGCCCTGGATCTGTTTTTTGTTTTTGTTTTTTCCTGTTGCATGTTTGTTTGTACAGGTTTGTAGTTGATTTTCTCCCCCCTCCTTTTATTTGGAGTGGATTTTAGAAAATCCTTAAACAGGTGGTCTCTGGAGCAAAATAGCATACATATCTAATACTCAGTCACAATTTATATATTTATTTACTTTTGGCAATTCATAAAATATTTTGAAAGAATGACCTGTAATATTGTCTGAATTTTTTTTGTTTTGTCATATAAGATATAATCAGAGAAACGCATCTTTTGGAAATTTTTGGGGCTTTTTGTCCCTTTACGATTTTGAGTGTAGTGAGGTAAGCTGGGATGGCATTTGCTCTCCAGGCTGTGGTTGTTGGTGGTTAAAGTTCATTTATGTTGTGTGGTGGCAGCTCACTGGGAGTCTGGTTGTGGAGGTGTGGAATCTGGAGCTTATGAGACTGGGTTAGTAGTCACAGTGGTGGGTTTGTTTAGCCATTAGGGTGGACACTGTGTTTCCTGAGGATGTTTCTACTGTAAAAAGAGCTCCCCCTATCCTGGTGGAGCTGATGATTGAAAGAGGAACATGATCAAATATCGTGAGCAAATACTGTGAGAGCACCTCGAGTCACAGGTCTGCTCTGTCCTTGCCTGAGCCCTTTCTATCTGGATTCTCCTGACCACAGATTGCCATTTGCTGCTTTTCTCACATCTGGTTTTGATTAAACCCAGGGTGAGGCAGACCTGGAGACTCAGTCCCTGCTTGGCTGTTTCTTCTTTTGTCTTTTTAAAAAATTTTATTTATTTAGGGGGGAGAGAGAGAGAGAAAGAGGAAGAGGCAGATAGAGAGAATGGGCACACCAGGGACTCTAGCCACTGCAAACGAATTCCAGTTACATATACTGCCTTGTTCATCTGGCTTATGTAGGTACTGGGGAATCAAATCTGGTTCCTTAGGCTTCGCAGGCAACTGCCTTAACCACTAAGCCATCTCTCCAGTCCTTGTCTTGTATTTTTGAGGCAGGGTCTTAGGTAGCTCAAACTGACCTGGAACTCTGTAGCCCAGGCTGGCCTTGAAATCATGGCAATCCTCCTACCCCAGCCTCCCTAGTGCTGGCCCACTGAATTCTTTTTCCTTGTGTTCCTCATCTATCATAGAACATCTTCCATTTCCTTCTTCCCTTTTGGGGTTTGAGGCCTGCACTCTGGTTCTCTCATCCATGTCTGGCCCTTCTGCCTAAATTATACCTGTTGATGTTTTCCAGCCTTCAACCCCAAACCCTGGGTTGTGCAGGTTGAGGGGCACATGGTGGTACATACAGGCTGGTGTTGGGAGACAGGCTTTCTTCTTGTGGGTAGGGTGGCAGAAGCACTGGAACTTATTTGAAAGTACAGAGGTTATAAAAATAATTCTCAGGGACTGGAGAGATGGCTTAGTGGTTAAGCGCTTGCCTGTGAAGCCTAAGGACCCTGGTTCGAGGCTTGATTCCCCAGGACCCACATTACCCAAATGCACAAGAGTGTGCATGACTCTGGAGTTTGGTTGCAGTGGCTGGAGGTCCTGGTGTACTCATTCTCTCTCTCTCTGCCTCTTTCTCTCTCTGTTTGTCTCTCTCAAGTAAATAAAAATCAGCCAAAAAAAAAAAAAAAATTCTGTGCTGTCTAGGAAGCCTGGTCAGAGAAGCTTAACTGCTAGACTAACGCAGTATAGGAACAAATGATGGAAAAAGTACAGTGCTTTTTGTTTTGTGCCAAGGCATCTATTTTGGGAACATACTCTGGAGGTCAGAAATATTGATAGTCACATTAAGTCTGACTCTTCCCATTTTCTGATCTGTACATTTCCAGGATAGCTGGTACAACCCCTCCTGGAGTGAACAGCATATATCTTAGGTTTTATGCTGCTCTTAATTTTTGAAAATTTGGTACATAATTAGATCTCAATCTACTCACACATGATTTGCCTCTCTGTATACATGGAGAGGACACATTTTACATGTTCATAGTAACAAATATTCAAGATAAGGAATTACTTTAGAGTTCACTAATGTTTTTTAAGGTCTGGACTTGGGGAGCGTGCACAAAGGCCCTGGATTTGAAGCCTAGAAGTGATAACGATAATGATAATTAATAATAATAATAATAATAATAGCTAATTTATCCAGGGGTGACAGTGCACATTGCATTCCAGTGAGTTGCAGGAAGATTACACAAGTTAAGACCATTGAGGACCCATAGATAGAGGGTCTCAGAAACAAAACTATTAAGAAAAGAAGCTGGGCTTTCGTTTTTGTTTTAATTAAATGTTTTTTTTTCATATTTACTTGAGAGAGAGAGAGAGACAAAAAGAATGGGCATGCCAGCACCTCCAGCTGGGCAATTAAATTCCAGATGCAGCTGGGCATGGTGGTGCACACCTTTAATCCAAGCACTCGGGAGGCAGAGGTAGGAGGATTGCCATGCGTTCAAGGCCACCCTGAGATGACAAAGTTAATTCCAGGTCAGCCTGAACCAGAGTGAGACCCTACCTCGAAAAACCAAAAAAAAAAACCAACCTAACAAACAAAATAACTCCAGATGCATGAACCATCTGTGCATCTGGCTTATGTGGGACCTGGGGGCTCCTTGATTTTGCAGCCAAGTGTCTTAACTACTAAGCCATCCCTCCAGTCCAGAAGCTGGGCTTTCTGAGATGTATTTGTGGGTGCAGTGGAGCTTCCACCTGCCCCTTTTTCACTGCTGTTCGCTCTCACTGAGGAACAAGTCGGCCAGGAACCCGCGTGCAGCCATGGCCTTTAAGGGTACCGGAGAGACACCCATGAAACCGGAGTGGCCATCCACAGAATCCCAGTCACCCTCACCAGCTGCAACATGAAGTCCCTGTAGGTGTGTGCTGACTTGTCAGAGGAGCCAAGGACAAGAGCCTCAGAGTGAAAGACCAGCTCGCACACCCACCCAGACACTGAGAATGACTGCAAGGAAAACACTTGTGGTGAAGGTCCTAAGACAGATTGCTTCCCGATGAGAACCCACAAGCTACTCATTGACTTACACAGTCCTGAGATTGTTAACCAGAGTACTTATGTCAGCATTGAGCCTGGATTTGAGGTTGAAGTCACCATTGCAGATGCTTAAGTCAAGTTATTCCAATAAATGACCTTTTCAGTTAAAAAAAAAAAAAAAGAAAGAAAAGAATCTGGGCCTGGTGGCACATGCCTTTAATACTTGGGAGGCAGGTAGGAGGATTGCCATGAGTTCAAGGCCATGCTGAGACTACATAGTGAATTCCAGGTCATTCTGGGCTAGAGTGAAACCCTATCTTGAGAAACTGGAAAAAAAAAAAAAAGTAAAAGAAAAGAATGATATCTTTTCCTTCACCCATTCGTTGTTGATTGTATCTTCAAATGTTATGGCTAACTTAAAAAAGATTTATGAAGGCTAAAGAGATGGCTTAGCAGTTTAGGCACTTGCCTGCAAAGCCCAAGGACTCACGTTTGATTCTCTAGTACCTGCATAAGCCAGAAGCACCAGGTGGTGCATGTGTCTGCAGTTAATTTGCATGGCTAGCGGCCCTGGTGCATCTATTTTCTCTGTTTCCAATAAATAATAAATAAATAAATAAATAAATAAAATATTTAAAAAAGAATTATGAGGGATTAGCAGTTAAGGTGCTTGCCTGCAAAGCCTCATGTTTGAGTCCCATGTAAGCCAGATATACAATGATGTAAGCGCACCCAGGTATGCCAGATCTCTCACTTTTGCATTTTTTTTTAAAAATAAGGCTGAAGAGATGGCTTAGTGGTTAAGGCACTTGCCTGCAAAGCCAAAGGACCTTGGTTCGATTCCCCAGGATCCATGTAAGCCAGATGCACAAGGTGGCTGCTCATGCATCTAGAGTTTGCAGTGGCTGGAAGCCCTGGCGCACCCATTCTCTCTCTCTGTCTCTCCCTCATTCTACCTCTTTCCCTCTCTCAAACAAATAAATAAAATATTTTTTTTAAAAAAGGCCAGTCTGTTGGGCTTGCCTCAAAACAAAACAAAACAAAAAAAAGATGAAGAGAGGGTGTGGTTCAGTGGTGGAGTTACTTGGCCTGTCATGTGCAAGGCCCCTGGGTTTAATCTCCAGTGCCTCCAAGGGGAAAAAGCAGTGGTTCTTTCATTCATGCAGCGTATTATAGGTTCTTTATCCCTCAGAGTGGTTCTTGTGTTGTTGTTATTATTATCATTCTGTGGTGTTGGCTTTTTATGTGTGAGGCAAGCACCTTACCACTGTGCTACGTCGCCTCAACGTTTTCTGGTCTTGAATTATAATTTCTTGGCTTTTTAAAAAAAATCCCCAATTTATTGAACTACCTGTTAGAGATTTCTTTCTAAGACTTGCTCATTTGTGGAGCTCAGGAGTGGTGAGAAACTAGAGTGAGAATGTCAAGCAGTGAAGGGGTGCGTCCTGGCTGCTGACAACAGAGGTAAGGCTCTGATTCCTGTCGGGTGGCTGTGGACGGCAGCTCTGCCAGTCAGAGCAGTGTGTCCAGCGGATGGTGAGCAAATGACTTGAGTGTTGACTGCTCATTGCCTCATCTGTAAAATGGGGGTAGCAGTGCTGACACTTCCGGTGTGTGTGACATTGTGTTTGTAAGTCCCCAGCTCATGCTCATAGAGAGTAAATGTAGCAGTTGTTATCAAGTCTACCTCTCCTAAGACCAAATGTATTAGAAGGTAGTTATGATTTTCTCCTATCTTCTTTTCTCATGTACCATTCCAGAGGATATGGAGCTAGGAATGAGGGCAGTCTAGCCTGAGAACCTTTTTATTGCTCAGTTGAATTCAATTGTCTGGGCTTGTTCATTTCTATTTTTTTCTTCTGATTGCTTTTTCAGCTGTGAAGCAGGATGTTAAAAAATAGATTGCCATAAAATTTTCTCCATGTAAAATTCTTCGAAATGAATTAGCCTGGCGAGCCAGTTTTTCCCTAGAGAGTAGAGGATTTACATTTATTTTTTTGTCATTAGAAACTTTTCATCATTAAAATATTTTACATATTCTGAAGAATAGTATAATAATGCATTGAACAAGTTTAATCCTAGTTTTATTAAATATTGCCATTTTGATTTATTTGCTTTATACATGCATATGCGTGTAACGTATATATGTAAAACACATTTTCTCAGGACTGTAGGTTCAGAGACCTTGCTGTCTGGTCCCTGCTCTCTCATGCCTAGGACAGTGCCTGGTGAGTTTCAGGCTCCAAATAAGCACCATGAACTCTCCCCAGCAGCCTTTCCCTCTTCTTCCTTAGATGTAATCCTGACTCAAATAGCCGATGAACAGGAAGGAGTGTAGTCTGGGTTCAGCTGGTGATACAAATGTCTCCTAATGGGGACTATCCTCACAGAACTTTCAGTGGCATGTTCCAGACAGGACACATGATTTCAGCTTCTGTAAGCCTGGTGGTGGTGGTGCGTGTCTATAATCTCAGAACGTAGGAGGCAGAGGCAGGAGGATCAGGAATTCAAGGTCATCTTCAGTTACATAGTGAGTTGTGGCCAGCCTGAACTTCTGTCTCAAAAAGAAAAGCAAAAGGAAAAAGGGAAAAAGAAATAGTTCCTATGGAAACCTGGATGAAACTTGAGAGTCAGAAATGGGATAGGCTTCCTCCGCTGACACTGTGTGGCCCACCAAGAGTTCAACAGTAGGCACAGGGTTTGTAGGGCTTACATCTAGGAGCTGAGGGATGTCTGAACTCATAGGTATATTCTCAGATGAGACTATCAAGGGGAGGACATAGTAGCTAGAAAACAGGACTGTTGAGCTTTTCTTGCACATGACTTGTCATGTGAGGTAAACAGCTAGTTGAAAAACTGATAGTGTGGAAGTGGGCTATCATACGTATGGTGACCAGGGGGAAACATACAGGTGATCTCTGCCTTTGGACTCTCTCATTCAGCTCTGCATGTTAATGATGTGAGTGATGGCTGTGCCTCTTGGTAGTGTGAGGTAGGCGCTGGTTACCAGAAAGATCCTGGCAGGATTAGTACACTGGGATTATCAGCTTCCTCAACCCCAGAGAGTAGAGAGAAGTTGATAATGCTGCTTATATACTGAAGCTTCCAGGAAACCCCAGGAGACCCAGTCTCAGGGCTTCCAGGTGGCTGAGCATGCGGCTGTGCTTGGAGGGTGGTGTGCCCGCAGAGGGCGTGGGAGCCACATGCCCTTCCCTCATGGGTGACCTGCTGTCTGCGTGCTGGTCCATGTTCTTTGTGACATCTTTCATGATAAACCAGTAAACACAAATATTTTCCTGACTTCTGAGAGTCATTCTAGTAAATTAATGAGTTGGCTAGAAGTCTAGGTAAAGCAAATGTGGGCCCTGGAGCTGGCATCTGAAATGGAATTCTTAGGCTCTCCTCAGTATCTAGTGTCGTGCTGGAGAACTGCTCACTGCAGATAAATAACCTGATGTCACCACAGTTGTATTAGTGGTATGTGATAGTAGGGAAAATTTTTGGTACAGACCATTTTGGATTAAAGTGTAGTTCTTTCTCTGTCACTTTAATTTCTCTGAGCTTCAATTCTTGTGTAGTCTCACTTTGCAATTGAGAGGTTAAGCTTGGATCTGAGATTTGCTAAGGTGTTAAATTCTTGGGAAGTCCTCTTAGGCTGGAGAGATAGTTCAGCTGTTAAGTGCACTTCTTGTGTAAGCATGAGGTCCTAAGGGTACCTGAAACTGGAGTTCAAGTCTCTAGATTCCACATAAAACAGCTGGGTGTGGCCATGCATGCCTTTACCCCCAGTTCCATTGTGGAGCACATACCCCAGAATCATTGGAGCAGGGGACTCTGGAATTTGTGAAAAGAAACTCCAGCTCAAAACAAGACCAGGCAGAAGTGATGGAGTGGGTCCAGCTACTGCAGGTGAATATGTGGGTCACCACAAGGGCATATACACTTGTGTATACCAAACACATATGAGCAAAAGAACCCCCACTGATTTGGGACCGAGGAGATGGCATGAAGACCTGAATTTGGATCCCTAGTGGCCATGTCTACTGTCTCTGGCCTCCATACACATGCACACATGTTCATATGCACTTTTACACACACGTGCCCACACAGATCATAAATAATGTGCATACACACACCACACACATCTATATACAAGGAAAAAATCCTCTTGCCCATGGAACTTGAAATAAGCAGCTATATGGTAAGAGCCTTTTGGGCATTTTGGTTGGTCACAGATGTACAAGGTGACTTTGTGCACATGAAGTCATGGACAAAGTGAGACAAGTACAAAAAACAAACTCCTCTTGCTAATTCAGGATTTTGTGAAAGTGTCCACCAGCCTTTCTGTCATAAAGATAAGAAAGTCAGGGAGTCATCCATAATTCACTAACCCCCCACTACAGTCCCCAAAGCAAGCTCATTTCACACTTTGTCCATGTTCTTTCATATTTTCAGCCCTCCTCACTTCCTGAGATTTCTACCCCCCCTCCCAGTTGTCCTGTCTTCTGTTCCCTTCTCCATTGCGGTCATTCTCTCCCTCCCCAACAAATGCTGTATTTACTTATCTAGCAAAAGGATAAGCCACAAAGTAGGGGATTGTTATAACATGTAAGCATTAAAACAATTTTTGGATAAATGTCATATTTTGGTCAAAATAAAATAAGGAGCACACATTCAATGTGATTTTCTAGCCCATGTGAAAGTGCTTGATTATCCCATTTACAACCCTGTCATCTCAGCACTTGACAAGTTAAGGCAAAAGAATCACAGAATTACAGGCCAGCCTGGGCTACTTAGTAAGCCCTTATCTTAAAATCAGGAGAGAAACTGGAGGTGATGGACACCCAAGACATCACCCTGGTGAACCAAGACCTGGTCTAGGGCTGCATCTGAGGTTGGGTCTGAGGCTGGTTCTGATGCTGCATTAGTGGTTGCCTGTGGGACAGGGGTGGGACTCTTTCTACTGGGCCTTTGCATGTGCCTGGGGCTGTCTTTAGGGCAGGAGTGGTGCTCTTGCAGCTGGGCTGCTGAGGATGGAAGTGGAACATCCTCTGCTGCCCTTGGCATATGCTCATCCAGGAAGCTCTGCTCATGCCTACAGTGCCGTCCATTCCGATCCTGATCCAGGCTATAGAAGACACCAAAGGGCTCCATTGAGGGACATCACCAGAGGGACATGGGCACAGCTCATCCACATCCACATCAATAGGAACATTGTCTCTGGAGCAGGAGGACACAGCACCAGTTCCATGGTTGGAGAAGCCAACTGTGGGCTCCCCAGCCACACATTGAGGGAGGCTGTTCTAGATCATTCTTACTTAGCTCTGTGGTTCTTGAACCAGACCTGGAGGTGGGTCTCTGTCAGTTGAACCCTTTCTGCCAAAGCTGAGCGATCCTTATAGGTTGGGTACTTGTTCCTATTGATTTGTACTTCCAGTATATGCTGTTATTGCTTGGTGTACATGGTGTGCTCCTGCTTCTGCCTCTTGGGCAAGTTGGGAGTCACTAGAAGATGAGACCCTGAATCAGGTCCTGGCAGGAATGGGGGTTCTCAGGGCCAGGGATGCATGAAGGACCTCCAAGATGTGGGTCCACTTGGAAACCTGAGTTCATTAAGGGGAGGTCATGGGACCTGGGAGGATCCTCAGACCTGGGGACACTGGCACATGAGGGATCTTGCTGCTTTAAGAGATCTGTGGATACTTGGAGCCCTAGTGGGGCCAGGTGTATTTGGAGACTTAAGGGCACTGGAGATCCAGGGGACATTTGTAGAACTGGAGGCAGTAGGGATCCTAGGGGCATTTGTAGACTTAAGGGTACTGGGTTGCCATGAGGCATTTGTAGACCTGGAGGCCCTGAGTTATCAGGGGACATTTGTAGACCTGGAGGCCCTGAGTTATCAGGGGACATTTGTAGACCTGGAGGCCCTGGGTTATCAGGGGGCATTTGTAGACCTGGAGGCCCTGGGTTATCAGGGGGCATTTGTAGACCTGGAGGCCCTGGGTTATCAGGGGGCATTTGGAGACCTGGAGGCCCTGGGTTATCAGGGGGTATTTGTAGACCTGGAGGCCCTGGGTTATCAGGGGGCATTTGTAGACCTGGAGGCCCTGGGTTATCAGGGGGCATTTGGAGACCTGGAGGCACTGTGGTAATGGTGGGCAGAGGGACATGGGGACATTGGAGGTTGTGAGTTGAGTAGCAGAGTTTGTTGCATTGGAGAAATCTCTCGGCTGTTGCATCTTGGTCCACCTCAGCTATGGTGTTTGAATCTCTCTGCTCGTGGGGATGGGGAGATGGCTCAGTGGATGAAGTGATTGCTTGAAAAGCCTAGGAAGTCACTAGGCTATTGCATCTTGGTCCAGCTCCATTATGGTGATTGAGGCTCTGCTCATGGGGCTGAGAAGATAGCTCAGAGGTTAAAAGTGCTTGCTTGCAAAGCCTGCTGCCTGGAGTTCCGTTCCCTTGGCACCCACATAAAGCCAGATAGGAGTTCATTTGCAGTGGCCCATTGCTCTCATTCTTAGCTATGAGGGTGATACAGTTTATGATGCAATATGATTCAAAATGCATATGCATGTCTTGTGACACATGGAGAAAATCAGAATATCATAGAACACGTGTTTCTGTGCGTTGTCTCTTGTATGTCCCCTCATTGAATCTTTCTTTGCCTTAGGAAGCCCTTTCCTCGCTTACTGACATAGTTGATTCTCTTTTGGGCTCTGGCTCTCGCTCTTTGCAGTTTCTTCTTATCTGATTGACTGCTTAGCCGTTTCCAGAGTGACACATGCTTGATGGCACTGCCTGCTTTGTTAGAAAAAAAAATGCCTGTATAGTGCCTTGCATGATGCTTGACATTGAAGAGGTGCTCAGAAAGACAAGCAGAGTCTGAATGGGCCAGTAATGCCTTGCCCTCCTGCAGGCCAGAAGGACTGAAGTGGCAACTGAAGCCTCCCTAACCACTCTGCCAGCTCCATCAGCTCCTGCGCCTCCCAAAAGCCCAGGCACAGTGGAAGAGAGAGAGGGATATGTCTCACTTGAAGGATGCTGGGATGCGATCACGTGTGTCCCTCCCCGCAGGGGCCAGCAGTAATGACGTCTTCTGTTTGTGTCTATATTCTTCTTAGAGCTTAGAGGTGACCTCTTTGGGTTCTGCTTGCCCTCTAGCCTGAGCTCTAGATGACAGATGAGATTGCCCCCATTTTGTAGATGCAGCAAAGGGGGAGATAAAGTGGAGAAAAGAAATTTGCTCAAAGTTAGTGAGTTGTTAGAGGTAGCACAAACGAGGCTTTAAGTTTCCTGCTTGCTCTTCTTTTTTATAACCTGCAGAATCAAGTTATATCATATTGATGTTCCACCTTTCATTGTCCTGAAGGGAAACTGACAAAGGTAGTTGCATTAGAAGTTTTCTGTGTGTCAATTTTGCCAGCAGGTCTTCCTTTTAGCTTCTACTTTCCATAATCCTCCTCTTTTCCTGGCTGAGTGGTATGTCTCACTGGGTTCTGATGGCTGAAGAGCGGAAGCAGTTAAACAGATGAAAGATTTATCACATTTTGGTCGGTTAGCTTGGGGGTATTACTACATCAAGCTGATTTTATAAACTAATAATGTGACCAGAAAATAGTCTTAGTAGTTGTTAAATTATATTCTTTCCTTTAAAAGTATGAAGGTTTCTTCATTCTGGAACTCTGGAGTCTTTGCATAAGCTTGTGCAGGACAAGAAAATGACTCGCCAGGGCTTATCCATCATAGTCTTTGTTTCAAGAAATTTCTCAAGTTTGAAAGTTGTGGCTTTGGTGGTGGGTTATTACAGGGAAACTGGCCTCCATTTTTTCTTACATTCTATTTTCTTAAAAGCAAAGATGAAGCTGGATCGAACACACAGACATCAGGACATAGCCAAGATGTTCAGACAGCCTATGAGTTTTGGACGGTAGCCTTTTTGTTAATTTTTTGGGCCATCATTCTGTTGAATTCTTGGAAATCTGAATGGTGGTGTTATTTTATCGGTTCTCCTTCTTTTCGGCTCTGTCAGCATCATGGGATCCTTGAGTGATCCCAGCTCTCTTGACTGTGTTATGCAATACAGCCATGCTCCTCTCCTGCCTTCTCTATTGGACACTTCTTCCACCAGCACTCGATATTCACACATGTCGGTGCTTTTCACATTATTTTGTCTTCTTACAGCATTTTAACCGATATATTTTACTTTTGCCATAACTGGGTATTTTGGTTTAGTTGCTATTGTTCTAGACTCAGTAGCTTCAAACAAAATTGACATTAGACTATCTGTAGCAGGATCATTTGCTTTGAGAGATCCTTTTAGAGAGAGATACTCAGGGAGATGATGGGGCTTGCACAGTTCCAGAGTTACCCATTTGGTGAAGTGGAGCAAGGTAGTGTCTCTTCGCTGTCTCTCAGAGTCTGCTGAATTCTCATGGCCTCCTGAGGGTCCCCAGTCCATCTTTACCTTGGCAAGGTACTTGTGAGCTCTTTATCATTTTTACCCCTTGTCTATGGCTGTCAGATATCTACTTATCCAATCAAACCTACCAGTTCATTTTTTTTTTTTCTGGTGACAATAGCTCTGGTTGGCTTTGAACTCAGAATCCTCTTGCCTAATCTTTTTTTTTTTCCCATTTATTTATTTGTGTGCATGAGTGTTTGCATGTGTGTGTAGATGTGTGTATGGGCATACCAGGGTCTCTTGATACTGCAAACAAAGGTCTGTTTGGCTTTATATGGGTGGCTCGGAAATTGAACAGGGGCCAGCAGGCTTTGCAAGCAGGTGCCTTTATTCGTTGAGACTTCACTCCAGTCCCTGCTTGAGTCATTTAAGTGTCTGGATTATAGGCCTATGCTACCACACCTGGCCTCTTTTTGAGTTTATTTTTTCTTTGAGGTAGGGTCTCACCCTAGCTCAGGATGACCTTGCACACTCTCTAGTCCTAGGTTGGCATTGAACTCACAGTTGTCCTTCTACCTCTGTCTCCCCAGTGCTGGGATTAAGGGTGTGTACCACCATTCCCAGCTCTTTTTTGAGCTTTAAATGTTTTTTTAATTTTAATTTTTTTTTTTTTTTTGAGGTAGTGTCTTGCTGTAGCCCAGGCTGACCTGGAATTCACCTTGTAGTCTTAGGGTTGCCTTGAACTCATGGTGATCCTCCTTCCTCTGCTTCCCAAGTGCTGGGATTTTTTTTTTAAATTAATTAGTTTTGTACTCAGTGAATACAGTCAAGTTGGTACCATTATTAGACTCGTTCATGTCCTATCCCTCCCCCTGGCCCCTCCTTGTTGAGGTATATGGGTCATGCATTGTAGAGTTAGCCCACAGTTATGGGCAGGAAAAATGTCTCTGTGTATCATGATCCAGCATGTGGCTCTGACATTCTTTCTGCCCCTTCTTCCACAAAATTTCCCTGAGCCATGTTGGGCTCATTTTGGGTCTGCTTCAGGGAGGTGTTGGGAGCCTCTGTGTCTCTGGATCTCTGATTTGGTAGGAGTTGATTGTTCTCTGTGTCGATCTCCTTCACCCTTGTGCTGGTACCCAGTTCACCAAGAACACAGTACCCTTACTTGTTTCGCCAATTATTCTTAGTTTCAGCTGGGGCCCTTTTGAGGTATGAGGGGCTGGTTCTCTCCTTAGGATCTGGGTCAATCTGAAAAAGAGAAGCAGATTCTCCAACGGAGAATAAAGTTAGTACCAGACAAATGGGATAACCCTTATTTTTTTTTTATAGAGAATTTAATAGGTGTAGGCCCTGTTGTAGTCCACAGTTGGTGGTAGCTTGATAATGGAGAGCAGGCTCATTTTTGGATATGGTTCTGACTTGTTTCCTAGCTCCAGCTATGGGTCCTGTCCCACTGAGTGGATCAGCTAGCCAAATCAAGAGCAGTTGGTTTCCCACCATGGCTTTGCACTACTGTTGCACTTGGGTGAGCATCATGACAGGTTATTTGCTGCTAAGTAGGTTAGACCATGAGTTTCTTGGTCACATATTGGTCATTTTCCCCCAGTCACCCATGTAGCACTTTGTGGCACTAGACGCGCTGACTGCCTGGGGACTGGACTCCCTTCCAGCTTCTAGCCATGCCATTCCATTTTACATGTCAACTGCTTATGGTGTCTTCAGCAGTAGCGTCTTACCACTAACCTTTGGTGGGTCATCAAGTACTCTGGCAGAAATCTGTCTTTGTTTTAGGAAACCTTGTAGGTCTCTCTGATCAAAAGCTCATTGTGGATGATATCCACCTGCTGGTACTGGGAGTTACAGGTCAGTGCCCACTAAGAGAAGGAAGAAAAGATAACTAATATAAAAGAGTTAGAGAGAAGAGAGAAGAGAGAGAAAGACTGCAGAAGACTAAGGTCAGTCTTCATCGTACCCTCTCCAGTGCCTTGTTACTCAGGTGTTCCCTCTAAGGGCCTGGTGAAGGTTCAACCATTTGGTCTGCCTTTTAGGATATAGAATTTTATGGCACCATTGCCATTTGGGTCTAGATTTATGTCCCCCCCCTTCTTGCCCCCTTCTCCAGCGTGTGCCACCATGCCCAGCTCTTAAATGTGTTTTTATAATTTAAAAATGTTTCAAAATTAAAATTTACTTTTGAAAGGCATATAGTTCTTAATTTGGGCTGCTGTAACAAGATGACAGACTAGGTGTCTTAAAAACAAACTTGCATTCTCATAGTTCTGTGGACTAGATATATGAGTGCAGGGTTCCATATGGCATGGTTGGTTTTGGTAAAAGTCTCTGGTTCATGGGCTCATGACTGCTTAATGTTGCCTTATATGGCAGAGAGAGGATACCTCATGCTTATCCCATTTTTTTTTTTCTTAAAAGGGCACTGATATCATTAGGACCTAATAACTGAAAAGACCCATCTACTAATACCATTATGTTGGGGATTAGGTTTTCAACAAATTTTGGAGAGACACACATTGACTTGTCAGTGTATGCATCGCTTCAAGCCACTACCACTAGGAATAGCATCTGTCATAGTTTGTCATCGTGCTTCTTTGTAGTAAAACCTTCTCTTTCCTTGATGTCATAATTTTGTCTTTTTCAGTGTCATATAAGCTCAATTACAGGGATTGTATCTTGTTAGCTAGCTTCTTTCATTTAGTGTAATATATTTGGGATTCATCCATGTACTTGTATGTATCAGGTTTGTTTCTTATGATTGCTAAGTGATATTCCAGTGTGTGGATGCATTATAGTTTACTTATTCACCCATTGCATTTCTACCAGCAAAGTGTGAGAGTTCTAGTTGACCTCTGGTTTTGCCAGCATTTAATATTGCCTGTTTTGTGTGTGTGTGTGTTTCTAATTTTTTTGTTTATTTATTCTTTATTTATTTCAGAGCAACAGAGAGAGAGAAAGAGGCAGATAGAGAGAGAGAATGGGCATGCCAGGGCTTCTAGCCACTACAAATGAACTCGAGGCACGTGTGCCCCCTTGTGCATCTGGCCAACGTGGATCCTAGGGAATCGAGCCTCGAACCAGGGTCTTTACGCTTCACAGGCAAGCGCTTAACTGCTAAGCCATCTCTCCAGCCCATGTGTGTGTGTTTTATTGACAACATTTATACTTATGGACAGTAAACCATGATAATTCCCTCCCCTCCCCCACTGTTTCCTTCACAGCTCCACTCTTCATCATATCCCCTCCCTTTCTCTGTTAATTTCTCTTTTTCTTTTTTCTTTTTCTTGGTATTTCGAGGTAGGGTCTCACTCTGGTCCAGGCTGACCTGGAATTAACTCTGTAGTCTCAGGGTGGCCTTGAACTCATGGTGATCCTCCTACCTCTGCCTCCCAAGCGCTGGGATTAAAGGCGTGCCCCACCATGCCCGGATAATTTCTTTTGTTATTTTTTTTAATTTATTTTGGTTTTTCAAGTTAGAGTTTCACTCTAGGTCAGGCTGACCTGGAATTCACTATGTAGTGTGATATTAAGGTCTCCGATACATTTTGACCTGATTCTCATGCAAGAAGAAAGACAAGGATCTTCTACATATAGATACCCAATTTTCCCAGCACCACTTGCTGGAGAGGCTATCTTTTCTCCAGTGAATAGTTTTGTTCCCATTTTTGTCAAAAATCAGATGGCTGTAGCTGCCTGGCTTAACATTTGGGTCCTCTATTCTGTTATTGATCTACATGTCTGTCTCTATGCCAAACCATGCTGTTTTTGTTACTATGGCTTTATAATATAGCTTAAAATCAGTTACGGTGATATCACCAGCCTTATTTTTGTTGCTCAAAATCATTTTGGACATTCAAGGTTTTCTGTGCTTTCAAATGAATTTTAGGATTGTTTTTTCTATTTCTATGAAGAATGCCTTTGAGATTTTAATGGGGATTGCATTAAATGTGTAGATTGCTTTATATTGATTCTTCCAATCCAAGAAAATAGGATGTCTTTCAATTTCCTAGTGTCTTTTGCAATTTCTTGCTTGAGTGTTTTAAAGTTTTCAATGTAGAGATCCTTCACTTCCTTGGTTAAGTTTATTCCAAGGATCTTTAGTTATTTACTTTTGAGGCAATTGTGAATGGGAGCGATTCCCTGGTTTCATCCTCCTCATGTTTGTTGTTAGTATATAGGAAAGTTACAGATTTCTGTGTTTGTATTTTATATCCTGCTATGTTGCTAAAAGTGGTTATCAGCTCTAACAAGTTTGCTGGTAGAGTTTTTAGGGTCCTTTATGTATAGAATCATATCATCTGCAAATAATGATAATTTGATCTCTTCCTTTCCAATTTGTATCCCTTTTATGAGTGTCTTTGGCCTTACTGCTTTAGGTGGGACTTCTAGTACTATGTTAAATAAAAGTGGGGACTGTGGCCACCCTTGTCTTGTTCCTGAATTTAGTGGAAAGGCTCTGCATTTTCCCCCATTAAGTATTATGTTAGCTGTAGGTTTGTCATAATTAGCTTTTATTATGCTGAGATATGTTCCTCCTATTCACAGTTTCTGTAGGACTTTTATCATGAAGGAATGTTTTTGTCGAATGCTTTTTCTGCATCTATTGAGGTGATCATGTGAGTTTTGTCCTTCCATCCATTCATATAGTGTATTACATTTATCAATTTGCATGTTCTTCATCTCTGGGATACAGCCTACTTAGTCGGGGTGAATAATCTTTCTGAAATATGGTCTATTTTCAAGAATGTTCCATGTGCTGCTGAGAAAAATGTATACTCTGCAGCATATAAATGGAATGTTCTGTAGGTATCAGTTAGGTCCATTTGTTCCATGACATAATTTAATCCAGATGTCTCTCTGTTTATTTTTTGCCAGGATGACCTGTCAATTTATGAGAGTGGGGTGTTGAAATCACCCACTACAATTGTGTTTGGTGTTATCTGTGACCTTAAGTCTAATAGTGTTTGTTTGATGAAATTGGGAGCCCTCATGTTAGGCGCATATACGGTTAGGATTGTAATGTCCTTCTGTAGGAGTGTTCCTTTAATCAGTATAAAGTGACTTTCTTTATCTTGCCTCACTAATCTTGGTTTGAAGCCTACTCTGTCAAATATTAAGACAGCAATCCCTGCTTGTTTTGTAGGCCCGTTTGCTTGAAATACTGTTTTTCATATTTTCACCCTAAGACAGTGTCTATCTTTTATTGAGAGATGAGTTTCCTGGAGGCAATAAACAGCAGGATCCTGCCTTTTAATCCAGTCTGGAAGCCTGTGTCTTTTTGGTTGGGTCATTGAGGTCATTGATATTAAGAGTTCCCCTATGTGTTTATTCTCACCATACTTCTTGCTTTGTAGTGCTTTCTGTTTTCCCTTTACTCTCTTGTTTGTTTTAACTGTTATTTGAGTATGGTTTATTTTTTCCTGTTTTCTCATGTGTGTGCTTTGCTTTCTCGTAAGTGTGAAGGATTCCTTCAAGTATTTTCTGTAGAGCTGGCTTAGTTTTCATAAATTCCTTTAGCCTGTTTTTGTTGTGGAATGTTCTTATCTTTCTTTCCATTTGGATAGATAGCTTTGCAGGATAAAATATTCTTGGTTGACAGCTGTTATCTTTCAGAACTTGGAATACATCACTCCGAGCCCTTCTGGTTTTTAAAGTATGTGTTGAGTAATCTGCTGTGCTCCTGATGGCCTTGCCTTTATAGGTGACTTGCTTTTTCTCTGTAACTGCTTTCAATATACTTTCTTTGGTTTGTGTGCTTAGTAGTTTAATTAAATCATGGCGAGGAGAGGTTCTTTCCAGATTTTGTCTGCTTGGTATTCTAAAAGCTTCCTGTATGTGCATTGGCATTTCTTTGCTAATTTGGGGAATTTTTTCTTCTATGATTTTGTTGAGAATACCTACTAAGCCTCTGGATTGAAATTCTTCTCCTTCTACTATACCCTGGATTCTTATGTTTGATCTTTTCATAGTGTCCCGAATATCTTGAAATTGCCATGCATATCTTCCTATTAGCTTGTCTTTAGCTTTGTTGGACTGTATTAGATCTGTCACCTGGTCTTCTAGTTTAGATATTCTGTTCTCTCCTTCATCCATTCTACTGGTGAGATTTTCCGCAGAGGTTTTTTTTTTTTTAAATTTTTTGATTTGACTGTGTTTTTATTGCTAGGAGTTTTGCCTGGTTTTTCTTCAGTATTTCTATTTCCTTACTCATGTCTTATAATGACCTCCTTATTTCATTAAGCTGGTTTCCTGTGTTCTCTTAATTCCTTCAGGAGTTTGTTTTCTTCTTTAATTCCTTTGCTATCTTCTTTGATTCCTTTGATTTCTTTGAGTATAGATAAAATCAGGTTTTTGGAACTCTTTGTCAGGCATTTCATCTAAAACAGTCTCATTGGGGGCCATTTCTGATGGATTTCTAATTTTTGATAGAATTGTATTGTCTTGATTCTTTATGTTTCTTGTATTATAATGTTGCAAATTTTGCATCCTGAGTTGATTTGATGCTTGGGTTTTCTAATATTGTTATGGGGTCCGGTGTCACACAAGTCCATTGACTATAATGTATGGCAAAGTTTTATTGGGTAAAAAAAGAAAAGAAAGAAGAAGGTCTGGTATACCAGGTCTTCCCCCAGAGGGAATCTCAGGGTGGCAGCTGTGAACTGTTCAGAGTGTCAGCTTTTATTGGAAATAACCACATGATGTTGGGGGGGAAAAAAAACAGGATGGGAGTCAAGCCCCAAATCACAATTTACATGTGATGGTTATAGCCATAAAAGTGAAACAAAAAAGGAACTGTAAACAGATCTGTTGGTCAGTTATAGGAAGGGCCACCTGGGGTTGTGAGGTAGCCTGTGTCCAGGAGGCCCGCTTATCTTAAGGAGTTTGCTCAGCAGCGCAGGCCCCAGGAAATGCTATTCATCCCCCAGAGCCTCTTGTTTGCCGGCCATTAGCAGAGCCTGCTGTTTGCCATCAACAGAGCCTCCTGACTGCTGTATTTCTCTAGGCTAGGAATAAAGAAATGTAGAGAAATATAACATTTTGCTTTACAATATGTGGTGCTTTTAGATTTGGAAGTCCAACTTTATGTACCTTCAGAGTAGGAGCTTAAGGTGCCAAGTATAGATTTTGTACTCCAATCAACTGCAGAAGTAATCCTGGGTGTTGAGTTTTCTTCTATTCAAGTGTTCTAGTAGGCTGGGCAGAGCATTTTACTGGCAAATTCTAAAGTTCAACTGAGCAATATCCACATTCAATAAAAGCCAGCACAGAGTATGCAAGTATGGGGATTGAAATAAACAGATATCTTTATCAAGGTATAAACCCGATTGCTCCACACCCTTAATCCTGTCAGATGGGAGGTTGAGATTTCTGTTCTGAAATGAGTTCCAGTTCAGCCTGGGTCTGAATCAGACCCTGTCCTCATTAGTGACAGAAGAAAAAGACAAAGGCCCTAAAAGTCTGAAAGCATTAAAGGCAACAATAGTCATCCCCCAAGTACAGCTTAGTTGAACATGGTAAATCCAACCAAGAATATGTAACCCATAACCTGCCCTGATATTGAGAGATTAGATTAGCACTTCCATTGTTGGCCTATGTACCTGCTTTTTTGTTAGTCGGCCTCGTTACATTTTGGGGCGGCTTTCAGTGCTGAGTGCCCACCTTGATCAGCCGTGCTGGGTGCCCTGCCACCGGAAGCTGATCTGTGTTCCCTGGAGGTTCTTGGTTCTATCAGATGGGTGATGCAAGAGTGCAGGAAGCCTGGTGTTGTACTGGAACTTCTCGGTTGTCTCACCTGTGTCCTGCTCCTCTTTAGATTTCTTGACTTTGAGGGAGGCTGATGAGGTTGGAAATCCCCTTGTGTAGACTCTATGCCTGCAGCTGGGCACTGAGTGGCATGCAGCTCTGCATGGATCCCATAGCTCGGGTCTAGTCCACAAGCTTCTTGGTGGGATTCTGGCCAGTTTTCTCCTTTCTGATCTATTTTAGTGTGTCCTGCTTCTTCGCTGTGGTGGATAAAAACTTGTACACTCTCATTTTTCAGAATTTTGCTCAAATCCCTCCCTTGGCTGGATTAATGTGACGCCTATACAGCAAGCTTACCCGGAAGTCCCCATGTTTGTGTTTTGATGTTTGAGGTAGGGTCTTGCTCTAGCCCAGGCTGATCGGGAACTCACTTTGTAGTCTCTGAGTGGCCTTATACTCACCGTTATCCTCCTACTTCTGCCTCATGAGTGCTGGGATTAAAGGCGTGCACCGCCATGCCTGGCTCTACTATTGTCCACTTTTAAAGTTCAGCTATTGTGATGGTTAATCTTCATTGTCCACT
The DNA here is from genome assembly GCF_020740685.1 of Jaculus jaculus. Classification (NCBI taxonomy): domain Eukaryota; kingdom Metazoa; phylum Chordata; class Mammalia; order Rodentia; family Dipodidae; genus Jaculus; species Jaculus jaculus. Next base: position 48,667,177 of record NC_059102.1, read on the forward strand.
TGACTGGATTTGGAGTTCCCTAAGAGACACACTATGAACATGTCTGTGAGACCTCTTCCCCAAGAGGATTCACTGAGGAGCAAAGACCCACTCAGGTCTGCTGAGGCATGAGGAATCCTAGCTATGTGTTCCTACCACCATGTACTCCTTCTGCCTTCCCTGCCAGCCATGGTAGACTGAAATACCCTTTCCAACTTAGTTGAAGCAATCCTTCCTCCTTTAAGCTGCTTATTTATTTTGTTATGACAAGTAACCAATAGTGAAAATATGCGCTAAGAAGGGGAACTGTTGCTGTGTTGTGACTTATAGGCCGTATAATGATTTGCCAGGGCAATGTGGAAGAGTGTAGTTGTGAACTAGAGAAGCCCTAGAATACTGTAAACAGAACTTAATGGGCCATTCTGGTGTGAATTTGGAAGCCCATAGAGAATGGAATAGTACACTTCTCATGTGTTACTGGAAACTGAGGCACACAGAACTGGCACTAGAGACACAGTGGAGAATCAAGATGAACGTTTACTATCCTGCCAGCCCGGGCCCAGGAGAATCTCTTCCAAAGCCTGAGCACTGAGCTCTGATGGCCCAGAGTTTTTATAGGAAGTATGGCAGGCAGCTTGACATCCCCTTGAGTTCTTCATAGTCTTAGTGGATGAACCTTCCAGACTATGTAACTGGGGACTAGAAATGGAAAATTAGAGAAACTCAGGGGAATTTGTCTGTGGCTGCCCTAACCAGATAACATACTACAAGCTGCATAGATTGGGAGTCATGCTGTCTTCCTTGTAAAGACTTGCACAATAGAAGCTGTAAAGCAGGAGATGGCTTTGGGACAAAGGGGCTTTAGAGCATTATCTGGGTCTGGTTTCTCTGTCAGAATTCTTTTGCCACACATGAAGTTTCAGAGGGGACTTATTACAAGACTGTAATAAGGAACAGGGCTGGAGGCCATTCACATTCTGCTTGGGTGAGGCTGAATTTAAAAGCAGTGGACTAATAGGATTGTCAGAGGAAATTTCAAGACAGCATCATATTCAGGCTTTGGCATGGTTATTGCACACTATATTACTTGGATTTATAGTGTAAATAAGCAAAACTTAGAACAAAGATGTGAAAAACATCCAGTTTGAGGAGGAAAGTAGTGTGAAGCTGGGGTGGAGTGTGGACAAAGTGTAATTATTAAAAAGATTAGCACTATCAAGGAGAAGCCCCAGACTTTGCACTGGGTAATAGTGACAATGCCTTGGGAGCAAGACCTCACCCAGTGAAGATCCTGGGCCTAACAACGCATATGCACCTGAAAGTCCAGTGCTTGAAGAGCAGGACCCTGCTGGAAAATGTCTGCCCAAGGAAATGTTTCACAAGCATGCATGGTGCAAGAGTGAAGGCGTCATGGGCGCTTAAGCCTGGGTTCTGAAGCTGGGGAGGCCAGGGAACATGTAGCAGGGTCAGCTTTTGGCCACGGAGCTCCCGAGTGAGTTGCATGTGAGGCTGTGAAGGTGAAGCTCAGCTGTAATGGAGACCGTGGGATATTGGAGATGCCAGTGACACAGGACTCTTGAAGAGAGCTACAGGCGCCAACTGGAGCTGGCCTAAGAGAGAGGTTACATGGATTACAGTGAAACTGCAATTTTGGGGTTCCTTGCCATTGTACCAGTATATGCCAACACACTGATATGATAGAATTTTAGGGTTTTTCCCTGTTCTTGTCTTACAAATTCAGAGAATTGAACATCACAGAAAAGAGGGTGATGTTTAGAGAGACTTTCTTATATTAAGAGGAGGAAGGAAGAGAGAGAGAGAACTCTGCCCATGAGAAGACATGAGAGGGAAAAAGCTCTTCTAGAGACCCAACTTGGGGTCATTTATGAGTTGTAAATGGGGTGCTGAGCTAACCAGCCCTGGATGTCGAGGTTAACCAGCCACAATGCCATGATCAGGTGTAATCCTTCTAGGACTCTTGTGTTTCACGCCCCCCTCCCGCCTCATCCCCCAGGGTAGGGTCTTGCTCAAGCCCAGGATGACCTGAAATTCACTCTGTAGTCTCAGGCTGAACTCTAACAGCAATCCTCCTACATCTGTCTCCTCAGTGCTGGGATTAATGGTGTGCTCTACCCTGGCCCTTCCTGGAAACCTTTTTTCCCCTGTTTTTTTTTTTTTTAAATATTTTATTTCTTTATTTGAGAGCGACAGAGACAAAGCGAAAGACAGATAGAGGGAGAGACACGCCAGGGCTTCCAGCCTCTGCAAACGAACTCCAGACGCGTGCGCCCCCTTGTGCATCTGGCTAACGTGGGACCTGGGGAACCGAGCCTCAAACTGGGGTCCTTAGGCTTCACAGGCAAGCGCTTAACCACTAAGCCATCTCTCCAGCCCTTCCCCTGTTTTTTCAAGGTAGAGTCTCGCTGTAGCCTACGCTGACTTGGAATTCACTATGTACTCTCAGGCAGGCCTCGAACTCTCTGTGATACTCCTACCTCTGCTTCCCAAATGCTGGGATTAAAGACCACCATACCTGGCCTTTTTTTTTTTTTTTTTTTTTGGCAGAAATCTTAATTTGAGGAAAAGTGAACTCGTTCCCAGGGAGGGCCTCAGGTGGTTTCAGGCAGCAGAAGACAAGGATGAGCAGATCCTTCTCTGACCTCCAGCACAGTGGACACTACAAGAGCAGCTCAAGGACATTACCTCTTTTACATTTGGGGCTCAGCTACCCTAAACTGCCCCAACAGGCAGCAGAGGTGGAGGGAAGAGACTACCCAAACCCTTTGGAGCCGAGACGATGGCATCAGGAGCCCCAGAAGCCAGACACAGAGCTTTAGGGAGTGGTGTTTGCCCTGCTGCTCTTGCCTTGGTCTGACCCTCCTTGCTGTGTCCCATGCCTGCCTTTTGGACCAGGAGTGTTTTATCCATGCCATTGTTTGCTGGAGTATGTAACTTGTTTTTCATCTTATAGGGGCTCTTTATTAAGGGATTATGTTGAGTTTCAGGAGGTTCTTTAGGCTTCTGAAGAATGTTGAAACTGTATGACTGTGGGGACTTTTGAAGTTACATGCTGTGAGCCTAAAGGACAGAGGTGGAGTGTTACCCACAAGCTTGTGGGTTTGGACACCTGTTCCCCGCCTGGTGATGGTGGCTTGGTAGGTTGTAGAACCTTGGGATGTGGGGTCTAGTGGGAGGAAGTAGATCTCCGGGGTGGAGGTACAGCCTTGATGCTTATAACCTTGCCCTGTTTTCTGTCTCATCTCTGCTTCTGGATTTTGGAAATGTGAGCAAACAGGTCATGTTCCTACTGTCACAACCCTGATCCTGTCCCATCACCATGCCTTTGCTGCGGTGATGAACCATACCCTCAAATTGTGAGCCAGAGGTGACTGTTCCTCCCTTCCATTGCTCTTCTCAGGATTAGTCACAGCCACAAGGAAAGGAACTAATGTCATTCTGATAGGTATGTGCTGGGATCATGATGGTTTTGATTTGCACTTGTCTAATGACTGGAGGTATGAACAGCTTTTTCTGTAGTCCTTTGCTGTTTGTATGTCTTCTCACTGTGCGTGTTACATTCCTGTCAGTACTGGAACTCTGCTCCAGATGTTTATGCTCAAAGGCCAAGGCAGGAACTAGGCACTCAGTATACATAATGCCACTTTATCCTTCCAGAGTCCGTGGGAGGTTGACTGGTTGTGGTTTCTGTTTTTATGGTAAAGAATAAAGAGTTCATTCCTTTTTGAGATTATTATTTATTTTATTTTCAAGCAGAGAGAGAGAGATAGGTAGATAGAGAGAAAGAGAGAGAGAAAATGGGTGTGCCAGGGCCTCCAGCTGCTCAAAACAAACTCCAGATGCATGCGCTGCTATGCATCTGGCTTTATATGAGTACAGGGGAATCAGACTCGGGTTGTTAGGCTTTGCAGACAAACACCTTAGCTTCTGAGCCATCCCTGCATACGTTTAGAAGTCATCTTTCAAAGACACCTGAATGTCTACAGTATGCTATGCGCTGGTTTACATTATATCCATGTACTCGTTCTGTGACTTTGGGCAAGTCATTTAACTTCTGTGAATCAATTTTCTTATCTGTGAAGTAGGGATCTGTGTTACATGTCCTGTTCATCAGGAAAGAACTCGCCTCTGAATTTTCCATTGGTCTAGAATCCTCTGACTTAGGCCCATGGGCACTTGTGGTGCTGACTGTGTCTGCATCACCCTACTGAAGTCTTTACTGGTGCTGTGTGACTAATATGTTCCAGCTGTCTGAGCCCTTGCTTTGAAGCACTATTTATTTACAGTAGTGATGCTGCAGGAGAGGAAAAGCTTTTCCTTTGTTGGTTGAAAGCTTTCCTTGTACTTAGCAAGACAAGTGTTTCTCTCATTGACAGAGACTGGGAAGCAACGAGAGTCAGTTGTACACAGCTGCTCTGGAAGACAGCTTGGTGAAACTTAGAGGGTCGTGTGCACTTCCCAGCCTAGCTCTCCTAAGGTGCGAACCCATGGAAACTTACCTTTGTGCACTAGGGACAAAGACTAGAGTATAAATAGGAGCATTCTTCTACATAGTGAAGTTTGAAAATCCCCACAGGATTGTCAGTGATAGAACAGAGCTAGGACTTGTCTGTTCACACGAGAGCTAAGTAATAGTGAAAAGATGAGAAAACCACAGCCTCGTGAGTTAGCAGAGATGAATCTCAAATGCAAAATCTTAATGGAAGGGTCATGTTTCAAGAATATACACAATATGGTTTTATTTATATTAGGCAAAAAACAGCATTGAGAATTCACGTGCGCTAAGACCATAAAGAGGAACAAATTGGTTGACTCAAAATTCAGGCTAGTAATGAATGTCAGTGTTGGGGAAGGAGTGAAGAAAGATGAGCCAAGGCAATGCAGTACATACACATCACTCCAAACCCAAACCCAAACCCAAACCCAAATCATGTACCCAGCAGGTTTTAGGTTCCTAGGATTGATTTCATTATTCTTTAAACTCACACATGTTATTATGCTAGTTATCATTTCATGACACAGTGCCTCAAAACTCACATCAAACAGTAGTAAGCATTATCTCACAGTTTGTGTGTGGGTCTGGAGTGTGGAAGCAGTTTAGCTGGGAGGTTTTGACTTCGGGTCACTCATGAGCTAGCAGTGAAGACTGGCTGAAGGGTCTGCTTCCATGATGGCTCACCTCCATGGCTTGTTGGGGCCTCAGGTCCTCTCGGGTGGTTGGGAAGAAGCCTTGACCGACTGTCCCTCTCCGAAGCTCCTTGAATGTCTTCATGGCACGACATCTAGCTTTCCTCCAAGGGTAAAATGAGATATCAGCTGCAGTCTCTCGTCACTTAGCTTTGAAGTGTCATTTTGCCATCTAAGTAGTATTGAATGTTTTCTATGCCAGTTCTGCTCAGAGTGGAAGGGGATGGTGATGCAGGTGCAAAACACTGGGAGGCTGGTGTCACTGGGGGCCATTTTGGATGCTGGCTGCACAATTACTCCCCTTTTAAATATATTTCAGGATAATAATGCTTTGGAGACAAAATACATTGGGAAGCTCATTTTTATTTTCCGTTTTCTTTAAATGTATTTGAGAGAGAGAGAAAGAGGCGGAGAGAGGGAGAGAGAGAATGAATGAACAGGCATGCCAGAGCCTCCAGCTGCTACAAATGAACCAGGCTTACGTGAGTCTTGGAGAATTGAACCTGCGTCCTTTGGCTTTGCAGGCAAGCGCCTTAACTGTTAAACCATCTCTTCAGCCCTCATTTTTCTATAGTAATGATACAGCCATCCATTTAAATGACAATTATTGCAAATAATGAATGTATTACAAAAGAGTTCGGGGTATAGCAAATGTCAGTGCTGTGAGATGGAGTATTGGAACAGCATGAATCTCTTGACCGGCTGTACCTGGGGTGGGGTAGTAGGTGGGAAGGACAATGAGGCTTGAGGCTTGTACCAGTGTTGGGATGCAGAGATAGGACCTAGATTTCTGTCTCCCTTACATCTGGTACAAATGTGAGACTCCTGATTTTGAAGGTAATTTTCCAGAACAAGGAGCATTTTGATAATAAAATCCCTACATCTTCTTTCAAGATTTTCTTTAATGAGAAGGGGTAGTCCATCCCTCTCCTCCTATCTCCACATCTGAGAGAGAGTTTGGGGATGTTCCTGCCAAGTAAGAACTACTGTTTTACTTCAAAAGCCATGTGGCAGGCTGGAGAGATGGCTTAGCGGTTAAGTGCTTGCCTGTGAAGCCCAAGGACCCTGGTTCGAGCCTCAATTCCTCAGGACCCACATTAGCCAGATGCACAAGGGGGCGCACGCATATGGAGTTCGTTTGCAGTGGCTGGAGGCCCTGTTGTGTCCATTCTCTCTCTTTCTCTGTCTGTTGCTCTCAAGTAAATAAAAGTAAACAAAACATTAAAAAATAAAAAATTCATGTGGCAATTGCATTCTACTCAATATGTTTGTTTTAATATTAATAACTTTTTAAGTCATTAATTCATTTTCTTAACCTTCCCTCACCAAAATCTTTGATTAAGATTGATGTTTCTAGACAATACATTATGTATTTTCCCCTTAGTTTTATGTAGCTATAGAAATGTCTGCTTGATGAGTATTCTTGGGGACCCAGGTTCTCTACTTTTTGAGACAATGAGTCACATAGCTCCTTTGTAGATTCTAGGATTCTTGGAAAAGGTGTGCTAACATTCAGGTGAGGACGTGGCCTGAGTGTCTGTCACGTCCTAGTCAAGCAGTGAAGATGAGAACGAGAGCTTGACTGGCTTTCCTGTGCCCTTTGTTCACACGCACGTGCAGGCTGAGCATCTGCGCAGAAGTCAGCGCTCAGCAGGCAGAGAGCCCCTGCAGGCTGCTGGGGAGATTCGCATCTGTTCCTCTAGCTTTGGTGCTGCTCTGGGCTTTATTTGTGGAGCTGTGTCTGTGTCGCTATATCATATCATACTGTATTTTTTATCTTATAAGAGGACAACCTTCAACAGCAAATGATAGCTGCCCTTCAGCTATGACAGGGATAAAAATCACTAGCAGTACAGTGTTTTACTTCACTTGGCCAGCAGGGAAAGGGAGAAGCTTAGTACACAATGCCAAAATACACGAAGGGTTATTTTGTCTGCAAGGGAAGTGTAATTGCTGGTAATTATGGTACTTATAATGATTACAGTATTAATGGTATTACACATGATGTGGATGTCTTCTCTTATGGAACATTCTGGAGCACTCACTCTGTCCCTCAGGTGAAAGTAGTGTTTGGCCATTTGGCTCTGGAACAGCCTCACTTGGGGGTTGGGCTCATCCTGTACAGTGAGATACATTTGGATCCTGAGGTCAGGTGGCTTAAGTAGGAGTTTAATTTCTGTTGTTTTCTAATTGAATATCCTTATTACACATCATTTTTCATAGCTAGTTGCCTTCTCTAGATGTGGGGTCAGTAAAGTCACCCACAGTCTGTGGGGAGGAGGATGTTCCAGGGAACACCGAAGTTGAAGGTGTGATGCAGCAGCATGAATGTGTCATTTAGGCCACAGTGCTGCCTTGCTGTGTAACATGCAGTTGACTGGAGTAGTACCCATTGCATCCAAAGACTTTTGCCTGAAAGGATTTGAGGAAGCTTGGTAATTTCACTGTGGTGTTATGAGTGCATTATGTTGAAATCTGAGGACAGAAGGACACTTAGGTCCTTGAAGCTCCGGTTTTTGTCTGAGTGGATGTTTGGGCTGTATCTCTGCCTTGAAATTGCTGTGAATTAAGACAAATTTATCAAGGCAGTAACATATGGAAGACTTGAAGCATACCATGGTGACAACAGTCAATAACGGTGTTTTGCCAGCTAGAAATGTCAAGAGTTTTCACCATAAATAAAAAAGTAACTAATCACCAGAAGTGGGTAGTCTATGTCTGTTTTCTCAGTACTTCAAAATCAGAGGCTGGGAAGACTGGAAATTTGAAAACAGGTTGGGCTTACCTAGACCCTGTCTTACACAACTTTTTTTATTTTTATTTTTTGGTTTTTTGAGGTAGTGTCTCACTCTAGTCCAGGCTGACCTGGAATTCACTATGTAGTCTCAGGGTGGTCTTGAACACTCATGGCGATCCTTCTACCTCTGCCTCCCGAATGCTGGGATTAAATGTGTGCGTCACTATGCCCGGCTAAAAGAAGGTAATGTATGAAGTTATGGATATTGTAATTAGCTTAATTGTGGGCATCATTTTCCAGTGTATAAATGTATTAAAACTTTCCTTTGTGGGCTGGAGATATGGTTAGTGGTTCAGGCACTTGCTTGCGAAGCCTAAGAACTCATGTTTGAATCTCCAGGTCCCACATAAGCCAGATGCATAGTGATGCAAGTGTGCAATGTTGCACATATCTCTCCTTGCTTCTTTTTCTCTCTCAAAATAAATAAATAAATTAAAAACAAAACAAAACTTCACCTTGCATACCGCAGATAAAGGCAATTTGCCAGTCATACCTTAATAAAAAGAAAGTTACTGAAGGGTTCCTTTTTTCCCAGAAATGCTTAGAGTGGGTAGGGCTGATATGTTTCTCACAGTTAATATGTAATCATTTTTTCCTCTCTTCATTTTTCTCCTTGATTTTAGCAAACCTTGTAGGACTATTTTAACCTAGCAGGCATGTCTAACCTGTAGCCCACAGGCCACATGCATCCCAGGATATCTATGAACTCACCTCAACACATTTGTAGATGACAACGTCAAGAGGTTGGATACCCCTGTTGAGGACTGCCATAGTTTAGGGGTGACAGGGTCCCATAGTGAGTAGTTTTCTCTTGGCTAAATATGGGATTGGTGAGGAGCCACACTTCCTGTATCGGTGTTAGTGCTTTCCATTCGCTGCAGTAGGCTGGACTTCCTGAAAGTCCCTGTCGATGACTGCTACTGTGCTGCTGCTTGCAGGGGAAGCTGCCTGAGCACCGGAGGGGTCTTTGGGCGGATTTAGCCATCGGTTTTGATTAATGGAAGACCTCCACTCATTGAAGGGGAGTCAAGGTTTGGATGCAGCTTTTTGCTATAGAAACTTCCAAACCTACTTAAGAGTCAAAAGAATGTGCAGTGAGCTCCTATGTCTATGACCTACATGCAAAGTCTGTTAGCATTTTACCATGCCCTCTGTTTGGGTAGGCTTGTGGATTTTCTTTTCCTGAAATGTAAAAATCAGTTGCAAACATCAGGACATTTTCTCATAAACTCTTGGTGCTTCTAAAAATAAGATTCTTTCATGAGAAGCATTCTAGAACATCCATAAGCTGATAGCAGATTTTTCAGCAAATAGTTACATTATTCTATTATTTTATGAAAAGGTTTCACTTTGATATTTTTCCATTCACAGATTATAGAAATAAAGTCAGATTAAAAGTTTTTTTCTTTTATAGATTTGATTAATGGGCAAGATGACAAACAGCTGAATCCAAAGGCCTGGCATGTACTCAGTGAGAGGGACTGTGGTGTGCTGCCTTGTTTCCTGTGACTTGTTGACTGCTCCCATGGCTGCTGTCTGTGTGATGGTTGCGGTCAGATGATGACCCTTCTCTCTTCCCAATTAGTATTCACAAGCAAACCTGTGTGCGATGTATCGGGATGAATGTTTTTAATTGATTTTTGTGTGTGCATGTGAATGTGCGTGCATGTGCGTGTGAAGGCTGGATGTTGATGCCAGGTATCTTCCTAGGTGACACTCTACCTTCCTTACTCAGGCAGGGTTTCTTACCTGATCCCAGGACTCACCAATTCAGCTAGTCTAGCAAGACGGCTTGCCCCAGAGATTCCCTGTGTTTGCCTCCCAAATGCTGGGAATACAGGTGGGTCGCCATACCCACTTGGCATTTATGTGGGTGCTGGTGATCTGAACTCTGGTCTTCATGCGTGTGCAGCAAGTACATTGCCCACCAAGCTTACTACCCACTCTTCCTTAATAGATTAAAATTTAAAATTAAAAAAAAATTATTTCTTTGCAAGCACAGAGAGAATAGAGACAGAGAGAATGGGCATGCCAGGGCCTCCATCTACTGCAAATGGACTCCAGACACATGTACCACTTTGTGCATCTGGCTTGACATGGGTACTGGGGAATTGAACACGGTTGGAATTGAACACGGTTGTTAGGCTCTGCAGGCAAGTGCCTTAAGCATTGAGCAATCTCTCTAGCCCACCCTTAATAGATTAAAAATATTTTAATTATTTGAGACAAAGGGAAAGGGGGAGGGAAAGAATGGATGCTCTAGGGCCTCTTGTTGCTGCAGACAAACTTCAGATCCATGTGTCACTTTTGTGCACCTGTCTTTACTTGGGTACTGGGGAATTAAACTCAGCTGTCAAGCTTTGCAAGCAGGCATCTGTAACTGCTGAGTCATCTCTCCAGCCCCCTTAATTTATTTTTTAAAAATCTAAGTTTGTAAGAGACTATAGAAAGATTATACATGGTAATGTGAAGTTGAAATTACTATATTGAAATCAACATTGGAAAGATTAAAAATTATCGCAGCTCTATAATTTATTAGACCACCTGACTTGAAATTTTACATAAAATTAAAAGATGTGTTGGGCGATGTTTATAGTGGGAGGCCATTAAGCATTAGTCAGTTCCACAGTCCATTATCTGTAGCTGTTGCAGGACGGCTGTCAACTGCTCTGAGTCCCAGACTGTCATAATTCATTTGTGGTCCAGCTTCACAACTTGTATGTTTAGGCATTCTGTGTACACATTTTTGAACTAGAGTTGCTAATTTCAAGAATATTTAAAAGAATTAATATAAATGAGTCATTTAGGGCAATGGTGGCTTCTAATACTACCATTTTTGATTTTAAGTAAGGGATTGGTGCAATCAGATGGAAGTGTGTCTAGAGTCATTGGCAGCTTGCATTGATCAGGTCATGGTTTTATGTTTTAGCCTGTGAATGGTTATCCGTCAACAAAGTGAGCTTTAGTGGGCACAAAGGGCTTTGAAAGATGGATGAAGGAAGGTTTATGGAGTGTAGACTGGCATGGATCATTTCCATATGGAATAATTTTTAAAAACATATTTTAATTAATTCATATATGAGAGAGTAGGCATGCCAGAGCCTCTAGCCATTGCAAACAAACTCCAGATGCCTGTCCCACCTTGTGGATATGGCTTTTTGTGGGTACTGGGGAATCAAACTTGGGTCCTTAGGCTTTGCAGGCAGGCACCTTAACCACTGAACAATTTCTGCAACCCCTGGAATAATGTTTTAATCTTTCTGTTGGAGTAAAATATTCCTACTGAAAATATTCAAATATATAGCGTCAGATACTTCTGTGCAACTAGCACCCAATTAAGAGATGTCACTGACTCAACCTCCTCTTTCCCTGTTCCCTACATAGAAAACTATGCCTTTTACAACAAAAATTTAGTTTTTCCTGTGTTTCTCACTCTTCCTTTCCCTTCTGTGTGTGTGTAATATATAGCCCTTTTCCAAATATGTATGTATATAACTTAGATTGTGTCTTTTTTCCATCAGCCATGTGTTAGAAGCCCCTTGTTGTAGAGTTTATACAGTGTTCATTTTCATTGCTGTTGAGAACTCAGTGGGTGAAAATTTCATTTATCCCATTAAATGTGGGTAATTTTAAGGGGTTTACTCTTCCAGACCACGCTCCACAAGAAAAAGGGATTAAGCTAGTTTTTATCCTCCCCATGGCTACAACTGAGGTAGTGTCCTAAGTTGGGAAGTCCTGACCCGTGATGAAAGATGCAGGCACAGAGGGAGGACTGTGTGATTCTTGAGCCCTTCAGTGTCCCTTGCTGTTCTTCCTGTGACCACCATGCTCCTCCCTCCTTGGGCTCGGCCAGCACTGGTCTTCTGTATCTCCCTGAGCCCCGATGCTCTCTCTGCAGATCTATTGAACAACCGGTGAATAGTTAAAACTCATGAGGTGCTGGTACTAGGTGTTAAATAAGGACACAGCATGACAAGTTGTGAGCTCTTAGTTGAGGAGCCCAAGTTTGGCTACAGAGCCACTGTTATGGACATGAGCTACATGCTTGGAAACCAGTTGCACTGCAGAATTCAGAAATGTATAGATACAGGTTCACATGGGCCAGACTGGTAACAGGACTGAAATTATCCAGAAGTATAGTGGGTACTGTGGAGATCGAGTATATATCCCCTGGCAAGTTTGACCAATCCAAACAAGATTCTATTTTTGTAAAGTTTTATTCAAAAACAGTCATAGTGATTTGTTTATGTATAGTGAATAGTATAGCAGTAGAGTTAAAATCATTGTCAAAAAGATCAAGGTTGAATGGTTACAACAGTGATGATATGGCCCATAAAGCCCAAAATATTTCTTTTTTTTTGGTTTTTCAAAGTAGGGTCTCACTCTAGCCCAGGCTGACCTGGAATTCACTATGGAGTCTCAGGGTGGCCTTGAACTCACAGCGATCCTCCTACCTCTGCCTCCCAAGTGCTGGGATTAAAGGCGTGCGCTACCATGCCCGGCTCCAAAATATTTCTTATCTGGTTCTTTCCATGACTTTTCCAACTCCTGCTTTATTTCATAAAAGCAAGGATATAGTAATCATAACCTATACTCTTGTATACTGAGATCATTTAAGTTTGTTCATTTATTCTTCCATGCAACAATATTTAGTATCAGCTATTTTAGGCATAAAATAATGATAATATAATTTCCTTAAGAAGTTTTAAAAATTGTGTGCATGTATGAATGTATTCATGTATGTATGTGTATATGAGCATGCATGTGCCACAGTGTGCGTGTGGGGGTCAGAGGGCGTCCTTGAGGTGTATGTGCTCTTCCCCACTGTCTTCAATCCAGGGTCTTTTGCTGCTGCAAACCAAAGCCAGATCAGTTGGCCCTTGAGCTGTGGATGCTTCTGGCTCTCTTTATCATTGTCAGAGGTGTGTTGGGAACACAGACTCTTACTTATGCCATTTTACTTCTGGCTTCATGTAGGTGCTGGGGAGGATTGAAATCAGGTCAGCAGATTTTGCAAGCACGTGCCTTTAACTGCCGAGCCGTCTTTCCAGCTCCCTTAAGAAATTTTTACTGAGCTCCTGTGAATTTGAAATTCCATCCTAGGATATATTTTCTATGAGTCAAAATAAAAGTGCACTTTGGATATAGAATTGCCAGTTCCTCAGGTTAAAACTGACACTTCAGCTCTCTTAATGAGTTTCATAAATTTTATAAGTTACACTTGCTTCACACGATCTAATGATTACTTCAGCTCTGCAGAGCGTGTAGTGTGAAATGCACAGCAAGCCTGACAGTGTTTCAGATCCTACTCAAGCTTAGATGGGAATCTAGCCTGTGAGTGGTCAGCCTTGTCTAGAGAAGGGCTGAGGAGCTTTCAAAGTGCTTATCTCAGCAAGCCAGTGCACCTCTAGCAAACCTCAACAGAAAGAACAGCAAACTAAAACAATAAGTTTGGAATGTAGTGTAACAAGCCAATTTGTGTGCTTATCTGTTTGCTTGTTCCAGATCATAAAAGATTGTTTATGCTTATTAGGAGTCTGTAGTTACTGTAATGAACACAAGTGATGCCTTTTACATTTCTCCGAGCAATAGGTTTTTAACATCTTTTACCTCATTAGCATTGTATAAGTGCTTGTATGTGTTTTATGGATGGACATTTGGGCTTTCAGCAACTACCCACTCATCACCCCAAGACTGTCCTCAGACTAGCTCAGATCATATCAGCGAACTTTCATAAATCACAAGGGCTGCATAGCCTTCCTTCATCCCAAAAGTCTTTTAGGAAGTGCTACGGGACCTGGATTTGGTTGCTGTAGTTATAATTATTTCGCTGTGTGAGACAGTTGAAAGGTGTGAAGATGCATGAGATGCTCCTTTTTAAGGCAGGTACACGGGTGAACAATATTGTCTTCTGAAATCTTAAGGAATCTGTGGTTCCTTCAGGATTGTCAGCTAATGCAATGAATAAACAGTTGAGTGAATATATGTGATTAAAGCCCCAAACTGGTTTGTTTTGTTGCCACTTTTGGTAAGTAATGTGTAAGTGTTGTTGCTCTTTTGTAGGAGGAAGAAGTGATTTGTTTCTGTTGTGGTCTCTTTCGCAAAGGTGCTTGTGCTAGTGATGTGGTCCTTAAGTGGTGGTGCTGGGAGGAGGTGAGTCCTGGTGGGTAGTGATTAGCTGAGTTGGGGTGCAGCCCTCAGAAGGAATTTGTATGTTTTTTGAGGGACCCCAGCTAGTTTGTTGAAAATGAGGTGTTATAGGAGAGCTTGCTACTTCTCTCTCTTTTTTAATGTATTGTTTACTGTACTGTACGGGCTGTCACCATCATGAAGCCAGTCTCCATAAGACCCTCTTCAGAGCTGAGCACATATTGGTGCCATGCCCTTGAACCTCCAGAGCTGTGAGCTAGAGTTTTCAAAGCTGGTATTTTGTGATAGCAACAAAAAACAGACATACTTTCTACCACATCTATTTTTTAATGTTTAAAAACATTCATTATGCAAAAACATGGCTGGAGAGATGGCTCAGCAGTTAAAGCATTTTCCAGCAAAGCCTAATGACCCTGATTCAATTTCCCAGTATCTACCTAAGACCAGATTCACAAAGTGGTGCATGCATTTGGAGTTCATTTGCAGCGGCTGGAGACCCTGACGTGTATGCCCATTCTCTCTCTCTTCTTTGTATCTTTCTCTGCCTGCAAATAAATAAATAAAAATATTAAAAAAATAAATATTCCTATTTTTTCCATTTAAGCAATAATTTATAATGGGATATTTATGTTTATTGAAAAGACCAAGAGAAAAAAAGTTGGAAACTGCAGGTTTAACTCCTTTGGTTAAAAACAAAGACTTTGGGCTAGAGAGATGGTTCAGTGGTTAAGGTGCTTGACTACAAGGCTTAAGGACCTGGTTTGATTCCCCAATACCCACATAAGCCAGGTGCATAAAGTGGCGCATGTGATTGGAATTTGTTTGCAGTGGCTGGAAGCCCTAGCATGTATCTGCTTTTTTTCTCTCTCATAAATAAAACAAAACAACAATGATAACAAAAAAACCCACAGTCTTCTCTTTCTTTGAGCTGTTTTCTTTTTTGCAATACTGTGGGTTGTACTTAGGGCCTGTGTATATTAGACATAGTCTCCATCATTGCATATAACCTAGTCCTATTTTTTTTCACCTTTTATTTTGAGACAGGCACTCATAAAGGTGCCCAGGCTGGCTTTGAAGTCACTTGCGATCTTGAATTTGTGATCTTCCTGCCTCAGCCTCCTTAATAGCTGAGATTATAGGCCTGCATCATCAGACCCAACTTAAAATGAAGTTTTATGAAACAAATTTGCTGATAGGAGAGATAACTTGTTTTGTGACATTAGAAGCTATCGCTGTCTTACACAGTATGCTATGATCCTGTCAGAAGCCCTAGCCTTAAGAGTGTTGATTTGTCATTGCCGTCCTATTAAAATAAGCTTTATAGTCTCTCCAGTTTCATGTTCACAATGGGGAAAGTAGCAAGGTCCAGATAAAAGTAGCTTGATAGAACAAAAGTATTTTAGAATGAAAATTCAGATGATTCCCCTGGAAGCAGTTGAGAACCCAGTTCAGGCTGTCTTGAGTGAAGAAGGTTATTGTCACAGGTAATTGAAGGTCTGGGGTGGATTTCCCTGAATCAGGGGTTGGGGAAACCGAGGGGAGTTATTACAAGGATCCATCCTGGCTGAGTGCTCACGGGCTGCAAATGGAGACTTCTGGCAGTTTCAGGTTCATGTTTCAAAATACTCATGGAAGGTCATACATGGATCACATTCCAGGTTGGTGCTGGACCCATCTCTGGTCTGAGTCATTGGCCCGTTCTGATTGGATTGTCCAGGTTATATGCTCTCCCTCACTTGAGCCTGAGGTCAGAAGCTAAGGGAAAGCATAGACTGGTGGATGAATAGTGCTGAGAGGTTCCCGTTAGACCTCTAGAAGGCTCAGTGGGAAAGTAAGCCATTTTGGATTTAGGTTTTGTTTATTTGTGTGTTTTGAGGCAGGGTCTCAATGTAGCCCAGGCTGACCTGGAACTCACTCGGTAGCCCCAGGTTGTCCTCAAACTCTTTGTAATGCTCCTGTCTCAGCTTCTCAGCCTCCTGAGTGCTGAGGCTATAAACATATGCCACCATGCTTGGCTGGTAGATGGGTTTTAATAATCATAATGAATACATCTTTTGGGGGTTTTCAAAGCATTTTCAAATGTATTCTTTTGTTTTACCTGAAAGATCAGGAAGGCAGAATAAAGAAGTGAAGAAGGACGTGGGTGGATTTTGAGGCCAGCTGAATGAGCTTTTGACAAATTATATCTCTGTCTTCCATTTTCTTTGGCTTTCAGTGGGGAGGAAAGTGTTTATCCTGTAGTGTTCTGGGAAGGCTCACAGTAGTGGATATTTGCAGGGCTTTTATAGCAGCATCTCACGACTGTTAGTGGTTGACATTTAGAACAGTTCTACCAGCAGAAGGTTGAGTGTCCTGGCACGTAACCCATAAGGTCAGTACTGCCAAGTCCTGACGTTTTCCCTGACCCCACACTTGCCTGTGCAGTGAGTGTTGGGAATGTGGGTTAGCAGTATATCAAGGAAGCATTGACGAAGAATCTATACAAAGCAAGCCTGTTTTACAGAGCCACCCGTATGTACAAGAAGGGCAGTGATGCTCTTAGAAATTGATCTTTGATTTCTTCTGTGAAGCATGCCTAGGTGTATGTGAAACAGTTCAAGAGGTAATTCACATTGGTAGTATTGCACTCTGGTAGGAACATGCTTGCGTGGAACATCAAGGCATATTTCTCAGAAATGTTTGCTGTTAGTTGAGTCAGATCCCATATTCTGAGCAGTAGACAGCTCAGACGTTGTGGCTGGAGGTGATTCCAACCTGTCAGCGTGGTTGAGGTGAGATGACTGTCAGGTTCTGATGGTTGCAGGTTGCTGTGTCCAAGGCCTCCAGCCAGTTCTGGCCATGTTCCTCACCCCCACTCCCCCTTAAGAATAGTTTCCCACAGTTGCTGAGAATGTTTTCTCATTCTTAATGAAGGAGGCTTGCTGTGGGGATTTAGATGTTGATATGACCTAGACATTTGGGAAGGTCATGTTGCTTTTTGAGGACAGTGACAATGACCCCCTTATATTTGTTACAGACTCAAGATGTTAGAAGATTGAAATATTACTGTGGGTGATCCATGATACATCTCCAAAATATGCAGCCATCAAAGCGAGGAAAAACTTAGTAGAAACACAATCTTGGTCCTCCCTGCTGTGCTTTTGAGGAAAAATGGTGCCATTCAGTATTCACAAAGCTTACTTCATGGCCAGACGCGCCCGCGTCCCGGCATGACAGACTGCCCTGTTTTCTCTCCTAGGCAGCTGTGCCGTACGTGGGAGGTGCTCAGATACTTGTTGAATGACAAACCTATCTGATTGGAGCCTTGCCCTTCATTTTCAGTGTCTTTTGACAATAAATCCTTTACAAAATGAAGATGTCTTCAGGAATTTCAGGTTTTGCATTACCTTTGAGCACACCCCATTGTTGGCTGTCTCCTTTGAAGATGGAGGTGCTGCAGCTGGAATACTGATTCTGATCATGGCTCTACAGTGATACACTCCAAACAACAGCTACTCAAAAGGGTAAAGGATTAACTAATTAATTCTGTAGAAAGACCCTAAATTTGCCAAATGCCCTGGGAATCATAATAGGTTCTTAGATTTAATCCTCCTAGCATTGCTCTTAGCATCTCCAGAGCCTGTGACTTGCTGCTGAGTAGTCTGGGATTGAATATTAGCAGTTTCCTTATTGCCTTTAAGCTGACCCTGTTTCCTGTTTTATAGCTGAAAAAGCAGAGCCAGTCTTATTCTGTCATGTCAGTTATAGAAATAATAACTTTATTATTTATTTACTGCCTTGAGTCTTCTGCTGTTCAGTCTTTTCAGTACCTCTTTTTTTTAAAAAAATATTTTATTTATTTGAAAAGCTGGGCATGGTGATACATGCCTTTATCCCAGCACTTGGGAGGCAGAAGTAGGAGGATTTCCATGAGTTCAAGGCTATCCTGAGACTACAGAGTGAATTTCAGGTCAGACTGGGCCAGAGTGAGACCCTACCTCAACCCCCCCCCAACAAAAAAGATTAAAAAAATAATTTATTTGAGAGAAGAGTAAAAGAGACAGATTCATACAGAGAGAAGATGGCCACACCAGGCTTCCGGTCATTGCAAACAAACTCTGGATATTCACGCCATTTCATGCATCTGGCTTACATGATATTGGGGCATTGGACCTGGGTCCTTAGGCTTTGTAGGCAAGTGTCTTAACTGCTAAGCCATCTCTCCAGTCTTTAATACCCCTTTGATTATTGTTCTCCAAATGTGGAAATTGGCGTGTGGGGCAGGGTATGTGTGTGTAAAGCTTTAGCTGTTTCAGAAACTGCTACCAACTAGCATGTGCATTATGACTGACAACTCCATACCATCCAAGAACAGAGTATTCCAGATACTGTCCATCAGAATCACCCTGAGGTATTTCAAAGCCCTCTGTGTCCATTCACATGCCTTCTTCACCCCTTCTATTCTTTACCTGGTTTGGGATCTTAGGAGTAGTTCTTTGTAGTCATAATCATGAATCTTTGAACAGCTAGAACAGTGGTTCTTACAAAATTGGTCCCTGAGGGACTGGGGAAATGGCTTAGTGGTTACGGCATTGGTCTGCGAAGCCTAAGGACCTGGATTTGATTCTCCAGGACCCATGTAAGCCAGATGCACAAGGGGGCACTTGTGTCTGGAGTTTGTATGTACTGGCTAGAGGCCCTGGTGTGCCCATTTTCTCTTTATCTCTATCTGTCTCTTTCTCTCCCATAAATAAATAAATAAATATTTAAAAAAATTGGTCCCTGAAATGGCATCATTAGTATTGCCTGGTTACTTGTTGTGGTAGATTGGTTCAGGTGTCCCCCGCCAACTTATGTGTTCTGAGTGCTAGGCCCCAGCTGGTGGAAGTTTGGGAAGAGAAGCCTCCTGGAGGCAATGTATTATTGAGGGCAAGCTTATGGGTGTACAGACCTGCTGCTGTTGTCCACCTGATATTGGCCAGGAGGTGATGTCCAGTCTCTGCTTATGCCATGTTTACCCCTGGCATCTTGGATCTTCTTCTCTAAATCTGGAAGCCAAAATAAATTCTTTCCTCCCATAAACTATTAACTGCAACAGTAAAAGTGGTACCAGAGGAGTGGGGTCATTATTGCTTGAAACCTTACTGTATGGCTTTTGGCCTTTTGGATCTGATTTGCAGGAGGAATATGAAGGATTTGAAACCTTGGTCTAAGAGATTCCTTACGATGCTGTAAGTATTGCTTGATGGACTATTCTGGTTGGAAAGACCTGAATGTAATAAGAACTGTGGGCTGTGAGGTTTGGTTTATGAGCAAAAGAAAGAACTTTGTAAGGACTGAGCTAGAAGCAGATTGTGTGGGAGCCTTGCAGCATTCCACCTGCCTGGGTCCATAGAACTTGTGCAGAGTTGCATTGTGTGGAAATGGACTGGTGTGAACAGGTAGATATGGAACAGAAAGAAATGAAATCTTTGACCCACAACTTCTGCCCATTCAACTGCAATTGTTTGGGAGATGACAACCACTGAGATTGGGCCAGCTGACCTACATAGGGACATCAGAAAGAATATGGACCCTTGAAGTAAAGGGTCTAGCTCTTCAAATCTAGCTTTATTTCTCCCTGGATTAACAATTTAGTGGCCTGGAACTAATGGAGAATAACAAATGAAGGAAAGAGAGGGTCATTGGATCTGCAACACGATTTTGGTTTTTGGAAATGGCTATAGGCAATGTGAAGTTGGGTTGTTGGAAGTCCCTGTGTGGAGACCTGTTGCAGTCCGGTTCTCATTGCTGGTAGAAATCACCCAACCAATAGCAGCTTCTGGGAAAAAAGAGGTTTATTTTGGCTTACAGGCTCGAGGGGAAGCTCCATGATGGCAGGGAAAACAATGGCATGACAGAGGGGGAACATCACCCCCCTGGCCAACATAAGGTGGATATGATAGCAACAGGAGAGTGTGCCAAACACTGGCATGGGGAAACTGGCTATAACACCCATAAGCCCGCCCCCCAACAATACACTTCCTTCAGGAGGCATTAATTCCAAAATCTCTATCAGCTGGGGACCTAGCATTCAGAACACCTAAGTTTATGCGGGACACCTCAATCAAACCTGATGGCGTTGTTTGCAGTCCGGTTCGCATTGCTGGTAGAAATCACCCAACCAAGAGTAGCTTCTGGGAAAAAGAGGTTTATTTTGGCTTACAGGCTCGAGGGGAAGCTTCACGATGGCAGGGGAAAACGATGGCATGAGCAGAGGGTGGACATCATCCTCTGGCCAACATAAGGTGGACACAGCAACAGGAGGGTGTGCCAAACACTGGCATGGGGAAACTGGCTATAAAGCCCATAAGCCTGCCCCCAACAATACACTCCTTCCAGGAGGCATTAATTCCCAAATATCCATCAGCTGGGGAGCTAGCATTCACAACACCTAAGTTTATGGGGGACACCTGAATCAAACCACCACAGGCGCTATGATGATGAACTCTGGGTTGCAGTAGAGACCCTAGGATGTTTTGAAATGCCAGGACTATTAGATAGGGCCACTCAGGAGAGCTGCTGGCTTGGGATACATTGTTCCCAGACTGTGAGGAGCCCAGCCAGAGGGTGGAATTAAATTCTAGACTTTGACACTGGTTAGAGATTTTGTACTTGGAGCTACAGAATTTGATGTTTGCCCTATTTGTTTTAAATCTTGTGTGTGTATTGGTTCAATCTTTCTTTGTTATGCCCAATGTCATCTTTCTTTTGCAGTGTGAATGTTCATTCTGTGCCTGTGCCATTATTATTGTTACTATTGTTTGGTATTACTGTTCAGTTAAGAGACCTTGGACTGTGTATATATATATATATATATATATGGATGTTTCAACAGTGTTGGGTTTGATAAAAACTGTGGGGACTTTTAAATTGGACTGAATACATTGCAGTTTACATCATGGGTAGTTGTGAGTTTATGGGGGCCGGGGCCGGAATGTGGTACTTTGGATTAGGTGTCCCCCATAAACTGAAGTGTTCTGAGTGCTTGGTCCTTAGCTGGTTGCAAGTTGAGAATTGGAGCCTCCTGGAGGCGGTGTATTATTGGGGGTGGGCTTATGAGGGCTACAGCCAGCTCCCTTTGCCAGTGTTTGGCACACTCTCCTGCTACTGTTGATCAGCTGATGTTTGCCAGGAGGTGATGTTCAGTCTCTGCCTGTGCCACATTTTTGCTGTCATCATGGAGGTTTCCCTCCATGGAGCCACATAAACCCTTTCCTCCTATCAGCTGCTTCTGGTTGCATGTTTGTTCAGCAGTATGAAGCTAATTGCAACACTTATTAAAGGAGGAGCGTCTTAAGGCCCTACCTTGTTATCTTGGATTGAAACAGGGCAGAGTCTAGCAATGAATATTTTAATGAGCTCTCTAGCCCGTCCTTTTTCTTTTTTAATTGTTAAAAAAAAACCCACAAAATTTGGGATGAGCAGTGTTGAGTATATCACTCTGTCTGTATACAGCAGGTCTCTAGAACTTTTTCATGTAAATCTAGCTGTAAACCTATCTAGTGACTCAATTTTTCCTATTTTCTAGACTTTGGTGACCATGATTATATTTTCTTTTTCCATGAGTTTGACTACATCACATATATCATACAGTGGAACGCTGAATGGTTTGAATGCACTCACAGAGAGCTACTCAGCATTTCTCTGCATTCTCACCCACACCTTCCGGATCAGCTCTGCTCTGCCTCAGACTCACCTGGTGCAGTTCTGCCTCTGACACCTTGTTGTTGTGTGCCAGAGGCGTTAACTTGCTTAAGGGCATCTCCTTGTTATATAGGGATTACACTACCTGGCAGTGTTGTGCTAGGCTTTAAATCATTAGGCACATGTAAAGTATTTTGTAAGTTTTCAAGTGATGTGCCAGAGAAGTATTAGGTATAGATTGTAATACTCACTTCTTAAAGGTTAGGTTTAGTTTTTTAAAGGTCCAGTTTTTCAAGGCTGCTTATGAACAATGTTTTCTCCTTATGCTACTCCCTTTCCTCTATTGCTTACCTGATTTTACCTTAGCCTGTGTAAACAAGACTCATGATGTGCTGTACAGTATAGTTTAACTACCTTTTCTTTAACATTTTAATGTGTATGTCACTAATTTAACCAGAGCCTTTCCTAGGAGTTATTGGCACACCCCAGAGCCTTATCCTGCCTGGGCTTCAGTCCTTATTACTTGCTCTGTGACCTGCTGGGCACCCTGTCTCCCCAGTACTACTCTGAAGAGTTCTTTTATTTTCCTCCTACTTTTTGACTTTCTTCCTGCCCCCTTCTTAAATGCTGTATTTCCCACTTATTTTGGCAAATCATGTCTTTTGCAACCTAGTTTGCAAATGAGAGGTAAGAATTCTGAGTTGTTACATACCTGAGAATGTCACATACATATTTAATTCATCTCTGGCTGAGAGTAGGGCGCCGGGCCGGAAGTCACTGAGCTGTGCATGGTGAAGGCCTTGCTCCCTGTGTCCTAGCGTCTTGTGGTGGTGGGAGAACACCAGTTCTTTGTTTTCAGTGCTGTGCAGTTTCATGATAGCATGCTTGGGTCAGCCTCTCCTTTTTCGTCTTGTGCTGAGATCTGGATCAACACTTTCAGTCTCCATGTTCCTTATTCTTCAGTTTTAGAAATTTTCTTGAAGTTCTTCATTGCTGATTTTTCTCCTTCTATTTTCTCAGGTCTCTTCTAGAATTGCTGTTGGATATTGACTCATCCCTTGATTTTCTCTTATTTCCTCCTGTTTTCTACCTTTTCTGTTTGTTTTTTCGAGGTAGAGTCTCATTGTAGCCCAGGCTGACCTGGAATTCTCTATGAGGTCTTAGCGTGGCCTTGAATTCATGGCCATCCTCCTACCTCTGCCTGCTGAGTGCTGGGATAAAGGCGTACACCATATCCAGCTTTTTTGCTTTTTGAAACTATTTCTCTGCATAGTTTTTGTTTTTTAACCTGCACTCCCACTGCCGCACCAATCTTTTATGTTTGAATGTCTGCTTCTGAAGAATGAGGCTCACTTAGAAGATTTGCTTTGTGCGGGTTGAAGTTAGTTCCCTCATCTATCTGATTTCCAGCTTTTAAACACGCTTACAAATTTTTTTTGTTGTTGTTCATTTTTATTTATTTATTTGAGAGCGACAGACATAGAGAGAAAGACAGATGGAGGGAGAGAGAGAGAATGGGCGCGCCAGGGCTTCCAGCCTCTGCAAACGAACTCCAGACATGTGCGCCCCCTTGTGCATCTGGCTAACGTGGGACCTGGGGAACCGAGCCTCGAACCGGGGTCCTTAGGCTTCACAGGCAAGCACTTAACCGCTAAGCCATCTCTCCAGCCCTTTAACATGTTTTATAAGTTCAGTGTCTTCATTCTAGGAGATGTACGGAGGTCAGGAAGGTGACTCAGTTGCAAGCATGAGGATCTGAACCGAGTTCCCCACCATAAAAGCTTGCATGGCGGTGTACACCTGATGTAGACCTCTGGCTTCCACATACACATGCACAGGACCTGCACAGGTGCATACACACCTGTCACACATGAATGTGCATACTTACACAACACATACTCACACATATGCAAGGAAACAGAAGCAATCCTGAATCCTACAGATTTAGGTCCCTTTAAAGAAAGACAAGGTCAGAGTTCCTAGGTTTGCTGAGACATCCCTGCCGTGGTGTTAGCTGGGCTCCCTTGTTTTAGAGGTGTTGTGTACGTCTAGGGCTCTTGGCAGAGATACTGGCCTTCTTGTTCACTCTGCAGTACTTGCCTCCGTTCACAGCTCAGTGTTTTAATTTCAGCTGCTAAAGTACCAATACGTTTATAAATAATAATTGGGCCTTCTGAGAAAAAAAATAGCCTAAAAATCCTTATTGATGTTTCTAAAAGGAATTTTCCAAGGCCTAAGCATATAATCCATAGATTAAAGTGCAGCTGACACATAAGCCTTCTCACATTAAAAAGCCAAATAATAGGCTTTAATTCTATTTGCCCTTGACCACCTACAAAGGGCATTCCTGGGCCAAAGAAATTGGATATAAGTGTAGCATAGGGAGCTGGGCTAAGTTTGAGATTTTTTTTTCCTCCAGTAAATGATTCCACAGAGCTCTGCAGCACAGCTGGCGGTGAACGGGTACATCAGAGCCCTGTTAGCTTGCATTCTGACAGCAGCAGATCACTGAAAACCCTATGATACGAAAATCTTGAGCTATCTCCGGACCTTTGTCTTACAAATTTGACAAATGAAATCCACAGAGCGACGGATAAGGTTCAGGAAGATTTTATCAGAGCTCAGAGCTTTAGGCAGGAGAGCTATGAGAAAACGGGAGCTTGAGGGACAGAAGGAAGACATAGATCTTGCCCAGGGAGACAAGAGGGGTTTTGAGAAGCCCACCCGGAGACTCAGGTGCTTTTTTTTTTAATGTGAGCCCACTGGATGGGCAGCTGATCTAATCACTTTAGCTCTGATGACATCAGGCATTTGGGGTCAGTATTTCTGGAAGAGGGCAGTCTTTCCAGAAATCCTGTCTATGAAGGGGATGGAAGGGACATTCTCTAAGGGGGCAGAGATAAGAAAAGGCCAGACCTTTCTCATGTTTTTGACTTGGAGTAAAGTGTAGTGACTTATTTTCCCCTAGAGGCCCAAGGACAGTTCTGCATCTAGCCAAGAGGAAGTTACTCATTTTGGGGCCCTGTCACCCCTAAGCTGCCTCACTTGCACAGTCTTAGATGGGCAGAATGTTTCTTTTCATAAAGGAAATTTGCCCTTGGATATTTGATAATTCACTCCTTGTGTTTAGTTCAGTTGCTCCCGTCTCTCAGAATGCATGACGCGCACTCTGAAAGCATTTCCACGTGGGTAGCTGGAGGAACGCTTGGGCAGTGTGCGGGAGCCCATCCTGGCTGGTGTTGATGAGGCCGTAGACGTCTTCTTCTGCAGCCTGGCAGCAGTGTGCTGCGGGCGCGGCTGGGAGAGAAGGGCCGCCCTCCGTTCCCATGCTGCTTGCCCTGGATGTGCACGGGTGTGTGCAAGTAGGAAAACGAGTTTCCATTGAAGCACTGATTACTTCAAGAGCCCTTGTGGAAATCAGACTCAGGTTTCCTATGTTTAGAAAGTCACTCTTGTCTCTTAAGTTGCCAGCAAGCTAGCAATAATTTTAGCTAAATTAAATCTAAAGAAGTGATAAATTCCTGCATGTCAGAAAAGGAACTTTTAGCCAGGCGTGGTGGTGCGCACCTTTGATCCCAGCACTTAGGAGGCAGAGGTAGGTGGAATGCTGTAAATTCGAGGCCACCTGAGACTACATAGTGAATTCCAGGTCAGCCTGGCCTAGAGTGAGACCCTACCTTGGAAAACAAACAAAAAGAAAAAAAGAAAAAAAAGAAAAGGGACTTTTGTTGTTTAACTAGCAATTCCTCTCTTTTTCTTTACTACTACTGTCTCTTCTCCATGCCCTTCAAACCTGTCTCCTTATTACTTTACAGGGTAGTCAAGTGAACTGTATAAGCCTTACCCCTTTCTCTTTTTTCCCTCGAGGAAGGGTCTTGCTCTAGCCCAGCCTGACCTGGAATTCACTATGTAGTCTCAGGGTGGCCTCAAACTCACAGCTATTCTCCTACCTCTACCTCCTGAGTGCTGGGATTAAAGGCATGCCCCACCATGCCCCACCCCTTTCTTACATAGATGGGAGTTTCAGTGCTAAGAGGGAGCCCTGGAGATGGCAGCCGTGCTGACCTGTACTCAGCTAGGCTTTCCTGAGTTTCCTTACCCCCATTGATTATCACAATCTCTGCCTCTGCCGCACATCTACTTTGGAAGCTTTACCCAAGGCTGGTTGCTCTGAGCTTAACTGAAGCACCCTGAGTCTTTCAAAAGACTTCTAAATTCTCAGGGCCAACAAAGGAAAATAACCCTCTTTAAAAAAATTGAAAGAACTGTAACTGTTCTTTGCAGAAAGTGCCACTTTCTGATCTTGCTATAACTAGTTCACTCCCTAGCTTAAAGTCCCAGCTCTGTGCAATGTTCATAGATTCTTGCATGACAGAGCCCAGGAAGAAACAAATGGACTTTCCAAGTAGCTGTGGATTATGTACTTGAGGGACAACAGTTATTAAAATTCTGTTCTGTTGCCAACATGGTGTTGGCACTCAGTATGTGGCAGCTGTAATGTGTATTCCTTAACAAAGTGTGTGTGTATGCATATATATGTGTGTGTGTATACATATATATGTATATATTATATGTATATATATGATATATACATTATTGTGTAATGGGTGACATAAAAATGATGTCAAGCAATGAAGGGTTAAATTTGTGGCACAGATGATTTTGTTTTTCAAATATCTGTGTAGTATTATGAGACAGACAACTTGTTTGTCATTTGAGATTGTCATGAATAGACCCTTCATCTGGTTGAGAATTTAACTATTCGGTTTCTTTATAGAAAAATTGTTCTTCAGCAGAGTGTGAATGAAATATTCTGTCTATCGTGGGGTTCTGCCTGCTTGTGGAGGGGGATAAAAAGAAAGAGTGGCATTTATAGAAGCTGCGGTGTCTGCTGGGAAGAGAGCTGGGACAGAGGTGACTGTTTAGAGATCACTGTGCTTGGTGAGGAATTTCAGAGATTGCTGGTATTTCATGTGAGATCTCTGTATGCAATGCCTGATGTGGAGGCCACAGTTAGAACCTTGTATAAGATTGACTGTCGCGTCACGCTTGTGTTTATGTTTACAGCGGTGTATCACCTCCAGTGTGAGCTGCTCCACGTGCCGTCACCCGCCTCTCGGGCATACTTCACGGAAGTGTTAGGTGCTTGTTGGTTTTGCCATCTCCCACTTGGCTTTATTGGGAAAGTGACTGAGGCCCTGCCATGTCCAGCGTGGAAGTGTAATTCCTGAAGGAATAGTGCCGGCCGAGCTGGACGTGCAGGCGCTGCAGGAGGGGCAGCAGGTGTTGCTGGTCTTGGAAGTGCTCTGTAGACAGTCAGGCAGGGTGTGGGGCGTGCCTGAGCTGAAGAGCCCCGAAAAGAGCAGAAACATGGGGTTTGAGATGGACAGTTGTGTGTTCTACTTTCCTTTTGATTATTTATGTAGAAGCTGAGGCTTTCAGAAGACATTAGAATAATGTTTGTTTTATTTTTGGGCCATAGCTCCACTTTCACTTGACTGAGATATAGTTTGTATACAAAAGACTATTGGTGAGTTTGCACATATAAATACACTCATCACAATCCAGGTAATGAGCATTTCCACTATTTTTAAACGTTTTCATGTGCTCCCTGCCTTTCACTGTTTGATTGGGCGGAAAGTAAAAATACTTTACATGAAATCTAGCCTCTTGGTGTTGGTACTGTCTCTAATTTTGGCACTGGGGAAGTGGAGGCAAGAGGCTTGCCACAAGCTTGAGGCCAGCCTTGTCTACAAAGTAAGTTCCAGGGCTACACAGGGATTGAGGAAGGGAGGAAAAATGTAATCTAAACAAATTTTAATTAAAATATTGCTGACTATACTGACTTCCAGCAAGTCTGTCAAATTTACTCATTTTGTTTAATAGCTTACTATATAAGCAGTATGACTATTTTCACTCTTTCATGGAAGAAGAATCTCATACCACTTATTTTTTAATAATTAATTTTTTCCTTTATTTATCAGAGAGAGAGAGAGAGAGAGAAAGAGAGATTGGGAGAGAGAAAGAGGAAGATAGAGAATGACCACGTTAGGGCTTCCAGCCACTGTAAACAAACTCCAGATTCATGCGCTCCTTGTGCATCTGGCTTATGTGGGTCCTGGGGAGTTGAACTGGGTCCTTTGGTTTTACAGGTGAATGCCTTAACCGCTAAGCCATCTCTCCAGCCCTCATACCACTTCTTATCTTTTGTCTTTGTTTTTGAAAAGCAGAGAAAGAGTTAATGCTTTGGAAAGAGGAACAAATAAAGGAATCCAGTGACTCTGAGTTTGTCTGTGGAGTATGTGCTTTGGAATAATTAGGGCAGGGGGAAAGAGATACACAATATTAAGTAGTCATGGGCAATATGTGCTTTGACCATCATTGCTGACGTTTGGGTCCACAAGAGGTCTGGTAAATTGTTGCTGCCGTGAGGGGACCAGTCTGGCTCCCCATCATTGCTGTTTTCATCTTGGGAGTGGTATGTACTGTAGAACTTGCTATTCCTGGAATCCAAGGTGACAGCAAGGTTAGACAACCACTCTGTTCCTTCATCCTCCCTCTGTAGTGAGTGTCATGCCTGTGGAGATAGTTAGGCAGGGGACTGATTCAAAGCAGAAGTGCCAGACACCAAATGAAGGTGGGGAGATCTAGTAGTCATTTGGTTCGTTCTGCTTTTAGTTATTTTATGGGCTCAAAGAAGAATCAATGTTTTTTTTGTTTGTTTGTTTGCTTGTTTGTTTTTAGCAAAAGTAGCCTGTAAATGCCCTCTGAAGTTCCCTCTTGTGTTTGAACTGAAGGTTGTTCCTCACTCTTGGGGGAAGTAGGCTGTACAACCAGCGCTGCTTTGTAGGTTTCCTGGCATGAGGACGGACTAGTATCAGAAGGGAACATGTTATAATGGCCAGAGGAGCCGAAGGTGGATGCATCATTATAAAGCAAAGTCCAAGACATGCAGTTAAATAAATTCTGCAGGGATCATCTTTTCTGTTAAACAACCCTGTGAGTATGAGCTACTACTAAGAATGAGCTCTAGTGGCAGACCCTTGGTATGAGGTAGTCATGCATGAGAACTGTTTCTCCATAGCATCTCGGCGCTAATTAGTTCTGGAAGGGCTGGCACAAATGATTGATTTTGTTGTTGACTTTGAGATATAGCTTGCTTTGTAAAAGTCCAGGCTGGTTTTGAACATATGGTAGTCTTACTTTACTCTCCCAAGGCCTGGGATTGTAGAGATGTGTGTCATTATATCTGCTGTGACTTCATTTTGATTTGACAACTTTCTTCCCTTGTCTCTGAACCATCGTGCCCAGTGATGTCATGTTGAACCATCCTGTGGTTTGCTCTACTGCCTTTTTGAGAGCTATCCTCTTGGCCTGATCCTATCTGTGTGTGTGTGTGTGTGGGTGGGTGGGTGTGGGTGGTGGTGGTGACAGATGACAGAGTCAGTGCCAATAAACCCTTTTGACCGATTTAAAGCGACTAAGAGGTCTAGAAAGAGTGGCTTTTAGGCTGGGCTCCCTTGGAGTCAGTGTGACCTGTGAGTGATGTCTTAGCATCTCAAAAATACTGCTCAGATGACTGTTAGAAGCTGTGCGTCAGTGGAATATCAGCCTGCAGTAGTCACAAAACTGCCAGCAAGATACAGAGCAAACAAAAGGAACAAATATTTAAAGAAAAACTAGTTTGAAAAATAAGTCCATGTTAAAGAATTTTTTAGTTAGTTTGATTGTAAATGCTTTTGAGAAGGCTGGAAGCTGTGGATGACAAGGAATTGGAACAACCAGGGCCAGAATTTTGAAGACAGTGTACCAACTGACAGAATGGTCTAGTTTACTTTAGTTTAGCATTTTGAGTAATAATTATGATTGACAGTATTATATCAGGACTGTAAAGCTTGCCTAACTTTGTTGTTTATATGTAGATAAAGTTTGTCTGTGCATGTGCATATTGATACGTTTATGTGAGTGAAGGCACGTGTGTGTGCAGGTGCTTGTGCATATATGTGCATGTGTGTGTGGAGGCTGGAGGACAACCTTGGCTGTCATTCCTTAGGTGCTGTCCATCTTTTTTTGAGACAGGATATATCAGTGGCCTGGAGCTCACCAAGTAGGCTAGACTGGCTGACCAGTGAAACCCAGCAATCCTTCTGTCTAGATGCATGCCAGCCTGTCTGCAGTTTTAAGTGGGATCAGTCTTGGGTCCTCATGCTTGTTCAGCAAGTGCTCTTACCTGCAGAGCCATCTCTTCAGCCCATAACTCTGGTTTTAGTTAGGCATTCTAAGAATTATAATTGTGGGATATAGCATGTTAAAACATATACATACACACAAAATGAAAGCAGGTTTAGATTTGTTACTCAGTTATTTAAAAAAATATTTTTATTTATTTGAGAGAGAGTGTGTGAGAGAGTGTGTAGGCACTCAAGGGCCTCTTGCTGCTGCAAAGAAACTACAGATGTGCATGCCACTGTGTGTGGGGGCTTTGCACAGGTACTGGGAAATCAAAGCCAGGATAGCAGCTTTGCAGCAAGCACCTTTAACCACTGAGCAATTTCCCCAGCCTCCTCAGTTATATTCTTTAGGAGATGTAGTGATTGGAGTCATTTGGTTCTTGGAAAACTCAACATTAAGTGTGATGTATAACTCATGAGTGGGCTGACCAACCTTTATGTGTTTTTCACAGAAGATCTGTTAGATTTCCTTTCATATCAGAAGTGCAGTCTATTCTTAGATAAATCTCTAATGGGACTGTTGATACAGCCATCAGATTTTATTCTTTTTTTATTAGTTATATACACAGTGTATATACAGCCATGTTGGTACCATCATTAATCTCTTCCCTGTCCTCCCCCCTTTGAAGGGACCCTTCTGGTTGGGGAATGTGGGTCATGCATTGTAGAGGTAGCCATCAGTTATGGGTAAGAGGCAATGTCTCTGTGCATAATGTCCCAACATGTGGCTCTAACAATCTTTCTGCCCCGCTTCTGCCAATTTCCATGAGCCATGTTGGGTTCATTTTAGGTCCACTTCAGTGATGAGGTCTTGGGAGCCTTTGTGTCTCTGTATATCTGGTTTGGTAGGAGTTGAGTGTTCTCTGTGTCTATCTCCTTCACCCCTGTACTGGTACCAGGTTCACCAAGAAAGAAGCACTCCTGCTCATTTCCCCAATGCCTCTGTTGTTTCAGCTGGGGCCCTGGTGAGGTGTGATGGACTGATTCTCTCCTCAGGATCTGTGTCCATCTGAAAAAGTGAAGCAGATTCTACAATGGAGAGTGAAGTCAGTACCAAATAAATGGGATAATCATTGTTATTTTAGAGAGAATTTAATAGGTGTAGGCCATTTTGTAGCCCAAGATTGTTGGGAGCTTGATATTGGAGAGCGAACTCGTTTTTTGGATATGGTCTGACTTGTTTCCCAGTTCCAGCTATGGGTTCCGTTCCACTGAGCTGATCCATTAGCCAATTCAAGAGCAGTGAGTTACCCACCATGGCTGTGTGCCACTATTGCACTTGGGTAAACATCATGTCAGGTTGTTTGCTGCTGAGTAGCTTAGACCATGAGTTGCTTGGGCAGATGTTGGCCATTTTCCCCCAGCCGTTCATGTAGCACCTTCTGGCACTAGACGAGCTAACTCTCTGGGAACTGACTCTTACAGATTCCATCCAGGTCTTTCCATGTTCCATACCAACAGCATATTGTGTCTTCAGCAGTAGGCTCTTTCTGCTAACCTTTGGTGGGTAATCAAGTGCTCTGACAGAAATCTGTCTTTTGGGAGACCTTGTAGTTCTCTGATTAACAGTTGATTGTAGATGTTAACCACACCCTGGTACTGGATATCCGAGGCCTTCTGCCATTCCATCTGAATTTCGAGACCATTTTTCTATCTTTTTCCTTCCCAGTGAGGTGAGGCATGCTTACGTGGACACCTTGTTGACCCAGATTATCATAGGTACAGACAAAGATGAAGTGACACCTAAAGTAACTCCCTGATTCAGTGTGCTCTCTTAGACAAGTTATCCTAAGTTTTTGAAAGACAGGTAGCTAGATTTCTCTCCAGGAGGCCCAGAGATCATAGAGACAGCATTTGCCAGTTACCCAAGTTCCAGTGTTGTTTGACTCTGTATCTTACTTTTCTTCCCTGGCAGTTCCTGAGACAACAAGAACTCCCAATACAAGACTTGTCAGAAAAAGGGAAGATGCTCAAGTGGTTGTGAAGAACCAGCAAACTTTTGGATAAAAAGGAAAAAGCCAAAATGTGCTGACAGGGGAGAACTTACCAAGGGTCACACTTAGAGCCTATAGAGTTCAAACAGTGCACTTTCTCTATATCACTGAGTAGTGGTAAAGGTTGCTGAAGCTAGTACAGGAAGAAAGATTAAAAAGTCCCTGGAATAACTGTGATCACAGCAGTTTTGTGGGGCCATCGAGTTTTCCCTCTCTGCATGAGCTTGATCTACTAGGAATGGCTAGTGCCAAAAAGGCATCTTTCCCCCTGGCTTGATTTGCCAAAGTTGTAATCAGAGTTTTAGGCCCAAAATCCCAGTCCCAGCAGTCCCAGAAAGCTAAACTTGCCCTTCCCCTGCCCCATTCCAACACACCAGTTACAGAGATGAGTGAAGGTGAAATGCAAGAAAGGAGATTGGATCAATGCATTGGAAGAGGAACAGGTTAGGTGGTCCAGTGCCCTTGAGTGCTTTCCCAGTGGTGTGCGTGCATGCATTCGTGTATGTGGGCATACCTGTGTTTCTGGGGGTTGGACCCAAGGCTTGGTACATGCCAGGTAAGTGGCATTTTAGTGACAGCTGTTCTGTCAGGTGTGAGGCGATGTCTCTTCATTGTTGTAATTTGTATGGGGATTAGTGATGTGAAGTATGCTTTAACAAGTTTGTTCCTTTTTTAAAATTTACAAGCAGAAGGAGATAGAGACACAGAATAGCTGCACCAGGTCCCCCAGACACCTGCACCTCTTTGTGCATCTGGCTTTATGTGGGTCCTGGGGAATCGAGCCTGGGTCTTTAGGCTTTGCAGGCTAAAGCTTTAACCACTAAGCCATCTGTCCAGCCCTCTCCTATTTCTTTGAGGAGTTTTAGTGTTTGATCTTCTGCTCAAATCTTGAGTCCAGTTTTGGAAGAAAAGTTGGAATTTATGAAGAAAAAGCTTTAATGTAGATAAATGTAGGGAAGTGGAGAGAAAGGAAGAGGAAGAAATGGAGGGAAAGATAGGCTTAAGTAAAAAGAATGGTTCAGACACAGGAGGAAGTATGGGAAAGACTATAGGTGTTCTATTTTTCTAAGGCTAGAGACATGGCTTAGTGGTTAACATGCTTGCCTGTGAAACTACAGGACCCCTGGTTAGATTTCCCAGTCCCCACATAAAGCCCGTTTGTTTACAGTGGCTAGAGGCCTTAGTGTACTCACTCTGTCTGCCTCTTTTTCTGTGTCTCTCAAATAAATAAATAAATAAATGAATGAATTAATATAAACCATATTTTTCTTATGCTGAGGATTAAACCCTAGGGCCTTGCACATGCTAGGCAAGTACTCCTTGACTGAGCCAACCATGTCCTCAGCTTGAATCCATGTTGAGTCAGTTTTTGTTAAAGTGTAAACATATGGTCCACTTCTCAGTATGTATATTCAATTTTTCAGAAGCATTTATTGAAGAGACTGTCCTCTCTCCATTGTGTATTTATGGCTGACTTGTGTGTGTGAGTTTATCCTCGGGTTGCTTTGTTCTGTTACTTTCAGCACCTGTCTCTGGGCCGGCACTGTGCTGTTTTGATGGTGGTAGCCTTGTGTAGCTTGTTTGAAGTTAGCATTGTGATCCTTCCAGCTTTGCTTGGTGTTTTTCTGGCTGTCAACTGTGTTAGCTAGTTGGGGTCTTTTGTAATTCTGAGAATTTTAGGGTTGCTTTTTCTAATTTTGTAAAAAAAAAAATGTGCTTGGGCTTTTGGCAAAGGTTTATTGAATCTTTTTAGATTTCTTTGGGTAGCTTGGCTATTTAACAATGTTAAGTATTCTAATCCATTTGAAGTGAAGCATTTTAATATTTATCTCTTCAGGTTCCTTCCATGTTTTATAGCTTTCTGTGTATGTGTGTCACCTTTTTTGGCTAAGCTTATGTTTAAATGTTTTAGTTTTTGGCACTATGGTAAATTATGTTTTCTTTCTAATTTTCTTTATGTATCATTCATTATACATCTTATTTTGTATGTTAAATCTTATATTCTATAGTTTTTCTCATTTTGTTCATTAATACTACCAGTTTTCTTGTGCTGTGGTTTTCTACATCTTAGACTATGTTACTTATGACAGAGACAATTTTAATTATTCCTTTTCTGTTTGCATGCCTTTTATTTTAGTTTCTTGCTCAGTCACAGCAGCTGAAACTTCAAGTGTGCTGGATGGGAGGGGGAGAGTGGCATCTTCACCTGCCTTTAATCTTAGAACGTTCATTATTTCTCCATTGAGGATGGCATCAGTTTGCTGTGCAATTTTCATTGATGACCATCATTGTGTTGAGGTGGGTTTCTTCTGTACCTAATTTTTTGACAATATTTATCATGAAAAGGTGTTGAATATTTTCAGATACCTTTTCTGTATCTATTGAGATGCTCATGTGATTTTTACCTAAACTTTCAAAATATAATATGTGCCTTGGGCCCCTAGCTACAGTAAAACTAGGTCAGAGAGTCCTCAGAGGAAAGCTAGCCTGGAGCTGGGTTTTCTGAAGGGTTCTCTCTTATCACTGAGCCTCTGCTATGTGTTGTAGCTAATACAGAGGGGTCTTATAGTGAGTTTCATCGTTATATGTATTTGTAGAAAGGGAGGTGAGAAGGGAGTAGAATAAAGCGAAAGTAGAGGATAAAAAAAAAGCCTTTTCTAATTAGCAGGTACTCAATTGATACTAAGTTTAAAAAGTAAGCAAATATTCTCTTCTTGGTCTCCTGGCTAAGATCATGTGTGAAAAATCAACAGGTGGTAATCATGTCTTTGCAGTGCCGTTTTCTGTTAACTTTAGCAAGGTCACAAGCACTGGAAACTTCCTCAAACATGCTGTTAAGAAAAATATCTAGTATGAAAATCAGGTGTTGTAGAGCTACTTGGGTGGAGGTCATTTTGTCATTCTCTTCCCCACACAGAAGTTATAGAGACCTTTAGATCCACGCAGAACAGGCTGGAAGTGGGTGGAACTTCCCTTCCTTCCCTACACCCCCAAATAAAGAAGGATCACAGCTGTTGACCCCTCAATTACTTGTGAAACCTGTGGTGGTTGGGTTATCTTATATAGTGCACTGCCTTGGTGGTAAACTTGTTTCTTGGTGACGGTCTCAGAATGGCTTCACTTTGTTCAGCAGAAGGGCAGTGCGCTGTGCAGGAGTGGTCTTTACCCCGAACCTTCATTTACACATCGCAGTGTGGTCAGCTGGCCAGGGAACTGCAGGTGTGATTCTCTGTCCCGTTAGAGCTCTGTGGTTGACCATGTGGTCAGAACACTGACTGCAAGACGTGGCGGCAGATTCCTTGTCACCATCCTGGGGGGGGGTGGCGCTCTTCAGTTTGTCAGGAGAGTGTTACTTGGTAATGTATTGTGTAAATGCACAGACTTTGGTTCATATGCTTCCTGACTGTGACCATGGAAAATGCATTCAATCTTCTAATTCGTAGTTATTTCATCTGCAAAGTAGGTGTGCCATTTGCCTGATAAGGGGCTGAAAGTGATTACATGGGTGTGTATTTATATGTCCGTAAGACTAATAAATGTAAATACTGAGTTTATAGCCATACATGTTTATAGGCCTGTGTGTAGTATGTGTAGTGTATATGCATGCAGTATGTGCTTGGATGTATGTGGAAGAATGTGTTGCAAGAATTAATGTAGAGGCCAGGTAAGATGTTATGTGTCTTCCTCTATCACTCTTCTGACTTATTTCCCAAGACAGTTTCTCCGTGAACCTGGAGCTCCCTGTTTTTCAGTGAGGCTGGCTGACCACTAGCCACAATGAGCCCTTCTCTGCCTGCCTCGGTGCTGCGGTCTCAGGCGCACACTGCCGCCCTGGCTTTTCACACGAGCGCTCATGTTTGCACAGCAGTGCCTTTTCTGTTGCAGTTACCTTCTCACTGTTGGCACAAAGCACCAAACCAGAAGCAGGTTATGGGAGGCAAGTGGTTTATTTGGCTTAGTTTTTAGGGAAACCTCTATGATGACAGGGGAAGAATGGTAGAACAGGGGCTGGACATCACCTCCTTACCACAGCAGGTGGCAAACAGCAGCAGGAATGAGCCAGACTCTAGCAAGAGTGAGCTGGTTATGACACCCCTAAGCCTGCCCCCAACAGCCCACCTCCTCCAGCAAGGCTCGACCTCTCAAATTTCCATCAGCTAGGAACCAAACATTCAAAACACATGAAATTATGGGGGACACCTACTTTAAACCACCACATTCTGCCCCAGTCCCATAAATTCATGACTCTAGCTCTAAGATTTTTTAAACTTTATTTATTTATTTATTGGGAAAAGAGAGAAAAAAGTGAGAATGGGTGTTCCAGGGCTTCCAGCCACTGCAAATGAATTCCAGATGCATGTGACACCTTGTACATCTGACTTATGTGGGTCCTGGGGAATCAAACCAAGGTCGTTTGGCTTTGCAGGCAAATGCCTTAACCTCTAAGCTATTTCTCTAGCCCCAGTTCCAAGATTTTGATGTTTATGCTACATACAGACATGCATGTGCACACTGTGCAGCGCCTAGCTTGGTGCTGGGAACAGGATTCCAGTGCACAGGAGATGTTACCACATTGCTGTGTTTTAGAATGCTATATTTATACTCAAGTATTATGTGCTGGCACTCTATGATGCCACTCTCCGTGCCAACTACCCTTCACTGTGGCAGAATAGAAAAGATGCCAGACTTCTTTTGAATTGCATCCAGGTTCCAACTTGCTTTTTTTAGTTATTCTTTTAATTTTTAAGCTTGTTTTTTTAAATGTCCACTGTTTTCTCTTAAAAATATCACCTATTAAACTTGGTATGGTGTGGTTTGTAATGCTTTTCTAGGACAAGGAATGAGAGCTGCCAGGGTACTCGCAAAGTGGCCCAATAAAGATATATTTCTTTACCTTTTCACATTTACTTGCCCTCATGGGCACTAAGGGAAAAGGAACTTGTTGTAATGCAAGCTGAATTTATTAGGCAGCCATTCATTTCTCTAAACTTTTTTTTTTTTTTGGTCAGTAATTTCATCAGTATCCTGGTCTGTAAGACAGCTGGTGTTGGCAGCTGGGCTAAGGTAAGAACTTCTACTCTGGCTTGTGGTGGCACACACCTTCAATTCCAGTACTCTGGGAGGCAGAGGTAGGAGAATCATTGTGAGTTTAGGAACAGCTGGGGACTACAGATTAAGTTCTAGGTCAGCCTGGGCTGGACTGAAGCCCTACCTCAACCTTCCCCCCCCTTCCTAAAAGAAAAGAACTTCCACTCTTGGCAGTTAGCTTATCCATGAGGATCACATATAATATCAGTTACTTTTCTTTTCTTTTCTTTTTTTTTTGGTTTTTCAAGGTAGGGTCTCACTCTGGCTCAGGCTGACCTGGAATTCATTATGTAGTTTCAGGGTGGCCTCGAACTCATGGTGATCCTCCTACCTCTGCCTCCCGAGTGCTGGGATTAAAGGCGTGTGTCACCACGCCCGGCAATATCAGTTTATTTATCCTTTGAGTTAGCAGATGATTTCTAAAGCCCTCAATACTGTGTTATTAGTACCTTATTTGGGAAACATGGACCAGAATTAGCATATATACCTTGATTATGTCTCTCTTTCTTTTTGCATTCCTTGTGTTTTTTTCTTCCTTCTTCTTGAAAGAGGATCTCACTATGTAGCCCCTGTTGGCTTTTGAACACTGGATCCTCCTGCCTCTTGCTGGGATTACAGGCATGTATCATCATACTGGTGCTCATTAGTTCTTTATTTTCACCTTTAGGAGAGAACTTCCTGTGTCATGAAGTGGCTCTAGCAATACTTTTTAACATGTGAATTTACATATATGCATTTGTCTGCCAGCATATGCATGTGCATGAGTGGGTGTGTGTGTGTGTATGCCAGAGGACAACCATGTTTGTCATTCACAGGAATACTGTCTTACCTCCTTTGGGACAGGTCTCTTAATGGCCTGGAGCTCACCAATTAGACTAGACTGGCTGGTCAGAGAGTCTCATGGCTCTTCCTGTTTCTCCCTCCCCAGTACTGGGATTCTAAGTACATGCTACCATGTCTGGAATTATTGCTTGAGTACTGGAGATGAAAGTAAGGTCCTCATGCTTGAGAAACAAATGGCTTACTGACTAACTTCTAGCTATACACTTAAAAAACTTTATTAATTAACTTACGTGTTTATGTGTTTATATGGGTAGACCAGGGTCTCTTGATGTGGCAAACAGACTCCAGATGTGTGTGTCTGGCATTACATGGGTGCTGAGTTACTGAGCTCTGGGGCTGGCATGCTTTGCTTTTAGCCACTGAGCCATTTCCCCAGCCCTCTAGCTGTACTTTTAAAGGTTCAGTTTATATTGATTTTTTTAAGATTATTAAAAAAATGACAAGGATTCTTGAAGTCCCCAAAGAATGTTCACTACATCACTATATAGTCTCAGGGTGTTCTTGAACTCACAGCAGTCCTCCTACCTCTGCCTCCCAAGTGCTGGGATTAAAGGCATGTGCCATGATGTTTGGCAAATTTTATATTTATTTATTTGAGAGAGGGAGGGAGAAGGGAAGGAAGGAAGGAAGGAAGGGAGGGAGGATGGACAGACACACCAGGGCCTCTAGACACTGCAAATAAACTCCACACCCTTGTACCACTTTGTGCATCTGGCTTAACATGGATACTGAAAAATCAAACCTTGGTCCATAGGTTTTGCAGGCAAGCACTGTAACTGTTGAGCCATCTCTCCAGTTCTCGTTTTCTTTAAATTACTGGTATTGTAGAGATAGAGCTCAGGACTAATAGTGGATTTCTTGGAAGAGAATTTTTGTTGTGCTCAGTGATTTTACATAATTTAGATCTAGACCTTTACTGTCTTTGTATTGAGGTACAAGTTCTGTGAGATTTTCTGCACGCGAGGGAAGCTGGGTCAAATAGTAAAGACTTAATGTATTGTCCAGTTTCCAGAGCTTCACTCTGGAAATAAAAACCAAGGAAGCCTAGAAGAGCATTCTGTTAGTTCCCCTGGAGGTTTTGCACTTAGCAGTGCTTTGGCATTGTACAGTTGTTCTGAGCAGTGTAACCATAGTTTCCTTGGGGGTCAGTAGGCCAGTCAGCCTTGACATAGGCCAGACAGAAGACTAACCATTGTTGTAACTGTGATGCGCCGGCTGCTGGGCCCCATCCTGCAGGTTTTAAGAAAGTGAGGTTAACCACTGGGCCACCTCCCTTGCATGCTATCCTGCAATTTTGTTGTAGTTTCCTAAGGCGGGGATCATTCTATTTTTGGGAGGGAAAGTTTTGGAAGGGAAAGCCACTTGTCTGTGTGATATAATAATGCTGAAGTCACTACTGATTCCAGGCCCATTTGTCCCTAGTCCCTAAAGCCCTATTACAAGTGACTTTAAAAATGTATTTTCAGGGCTGGACGTGGTGGCACACACCTTTACTCCCGGAACTGGGGAGGCAGAGGTAGGAGGATTGCCATGAGTTTGAGGCCACCTTGAGACTACATAGTGAATTCCAGGTCAGCCTCCTACTCAGGCTAGGAAGCCGATGTTTGCCTGTTTAGAAACCCCTTTGGAAAGGCTTCTGCCTCTGCCTTTCCCAAAATCGTAGCACTCTCCCTCTCCTGAAGATGTAACCACAGCCTCAGCTCATACTGGTCACTTTCTTAAAGCAGCCTTACTCCATGCCAGGTCTTTTCTACCTTGGTGACTATCTGAGTCCTGTGGTGGTCTCAGGAAAGCCCGAGTTTTGACATACAAGATTGCATGTTGTCATTCCAGTTCAAGTTAACTGTCAGGTGGCTGGAGTAGGATTATGTTTGGGTGAAAGGGTGTGCATTCTGTATTGTAACATCAGGTTGTAGGACAGGTTATTGAGTTTGGTTCAAAGCCTGGGTGTATAGTCCTGGGTGGTACCTGTTTTTCCTTCAGTTGCAGCTTTCCAGCTTTCATAGTTCTCTCCCTGGCAGGATCTGGTACGAAGACTGGTCTGGAATACTGGGAGCAGGCCTCTATGCTGCCAGAGGTAATTGAGGTAGATGGTTAGTAACTTAATTCCAAAGCATACACAAGTGTCATCGGAAACGCTGGGCTTGTGGATTCCTGTAACTTAAATCCTAGTCACTATGGGACTGATTGCATAGGAAATGAGTCTCAAAAAAGAGATCCTTTTATAAGAAGCTCTAACATGGTGTCCAGTATCATAGTGTTTGAGAAAGATTTGTTTTCACTCTGGGACAATGTATTGCTTACATCCATATAGTAACCTGTGAGCATCGTGTGCTTAGACTGCTCACTGCATACACAGGATGCCCGTAGTAACCCGTGAGCGTCATGTGTACAGACTGCTCGCTGCATA
The DNA here is from genome assembly GCF_020740685.1 of Jaculus jaculus. Lineage (NCBI taxonomy): Eukaryota > Metazoa > Chordata > Mammalia > Rodentia > Dipodidae > Jaculus > Jaculus jaculus. The sequence continues at coordinate 48,707,539 of NC_059102.1, forward strand.
CACAGCATGCCCGTAGTAACCCGTGAGCGTCGTGTGCTTAGGCTGCGTGGGAAGTGGGGATGGTCAGTGTCTGTGTGCAGTGTACACACGCAGGCAGAGAATTCTCCCTAGTCATGTATATTTGTGAGCCTCTCATTAGACCTGCCACACTAAAATCTATGGGAGTGGAGGCTGGGAATGCATGTTTTCATCAGACATCTGACTTTTGCACCTAGCAGAGCTTTAGAATTGCTAATGTAGAAGGTAGCAATCTTGTTTGTTCATTTGGGTGAGAATTGAGTTGGACTGAGAGACTGGGACTGTGTAGGGAGAGAGAGAAGAAAGGATGGATCTCAAATTTAGCAGTTTGGAAAAGAGAAACCAGGTGTGCTTTTCCCACTGGCTTTATATGTGTCAAATTGTAACATACCATTTTTTTGGTAAAATGTTCTAAACCCAGATGAAGATATGCTCTCTGGTGGCTTCCAGATGTCATTGCAGCATCTCTCTTGTCTGGGAATCACACTCCTGCAGGCTTTGGTAGGGAAAGATCCACTTTTAACACGTGAGCCCTCAAAGTGTCTCATGAGATTTCCAGGCCCAGTTACTGTAAAGCATGTGTCTGGGGTTTAGGTTCAGGTATGGGTGTTCCTCCAACACAAAAGGGAGCTGAGTGAGCAAGAAGCCCTGACACACCTCATGGACGTCAGCTCGTTTCAGGCTGGCCTTTGCTTACACGAGGGCCTACAGTCAGTACCTTCTTAGCTAGCTGCCTGAAAGTTCCCAGTATTTAAAGATCAAGGGGTTGTTGCTATGATGTGCACTGAGCAATCTGAAGATGTTGTCATAAACGTGATGAACTAAGCACTGCTCATTCTAGGATATTCCCAGAAGGTTTGTATTGAAAGGAATCCCAGAAATCTTGCTCAGTAACACCAGAGGTGAGGAGATTGCATTGGACCCTAATGGCCTGTGCTCTATTCATGTGGACCAGTTGATAGCAGTGCAGTTATTTGTGCCTCTCTTTGCTTAGTTGTCAAATGAGCATGGTAACCTACTTCACTGTGCTGTTACGAAATCAAGATGAACTATTCCTGATGAGTACTTCTCAAATGCAGTAAGCACTCATGTGTCCTATCACAGATGAAGAAACAGACCCAGAGAAATGTGGGTTTGCCTGAGGCCTTGTAACCAGGTGAAGGTTCAAATTTGGCCTTTGAATTCTATGAATTGCACTATTTAGTCAGTTCTTAAAACTATGATTTTAAAACTTTGTTCACTGGCTGGAGAGACGTTTTTGTGCTTCAGGCACTTGCCGGCAGTTTAGGACCAGATTCGATTTCCCGAGACCCACGTAAACCAGATGCAGAAGTTGGTGCATGCTTCTAGAGTTTGTTTGCAGTGGCTATAGGCCCTGGTGAGCTTATTCTCTTCCCCCGCTGCTTCTTCCCCCCTCAAGTAAATAAAAAAAATTAAAAAACCTTTGTTCATTATAAGGACTAGGGTTTTTGAAACTGCTTAGTCTTGGTGCTCAGACACTTTTTATTTTATTTTTGTTCATTTTTATTTATTTATTTGAGAGTGACAGAAAGAGAGAGAAAGAGGCAGAGAGAGAGAATGGGCACGCCTCCAGCCACTGCAAACGAGCTCCAGACGTGTGCGCCCCCTTGTGCATCTGGCTAACGTGGGTCCCGGGGAATCGAGCCTCGAACCGGGGTCCTTAGCTTCACAGGCAAGAGCTTAACTGCTAAGCCATCTCTCCAGCCCTCAGACACTGTTATTGAAGAACAGAAAAGGATGGACAGATGCAGCCCAACTCGTCTGTTATGAGGTTGGTGGTCTCTTGCTTAGTAATGCAGCCTCTACTGATGACTGGCAGCATACTGAAAGAACGTGGACCGTGATTCCACCTGGTGAGAACGCCACCTAAGAAGGGAGGAGCGCTTTCTGATGTGACTGTGTTGTGTTAGGAGAAGGGGCCACTCCAGCACAGGTGTGATGCTTCTATGATGTTGGGTTTCTTAGAGGAAGAAGCCTCTAGTAACATCTAGGCGAGGTCTCGGCCACTCCATTGATTTGACTTGTACTTGCCACTGGTAATTTTCTTTTCTTACATCTGTTTTGTCAGAACCTTCAAGAGAAACGCACAGTACACGTGCACATGTGTAGACATATTTGTGCATAAGACTGAAGAAATCTTGTGAAACTTCTTACCAAGAAACTATTGAACTATTTATACCCACTTTGTATCCTTTCTCCTGTCTTAATAAACTCTCCTTTCCAGTGTTTAAGGAGGAGGTGTCAGATGTTTCCTGCTGTTTATATAATTGAATTGAAATTCCTTATGCTTTTGCCTAGGAGAGAATGGTGTTTTTTTTTTTTTAAATATAATAATCCATAGTATGTTACTAGAAAAGAGAGGGTTCCCCCCCCTTTTTTTAGGTAGGGTCTGACTGTAGCTGAGGCTGACCTGAAATTCAATATGTAGTCTCAGGGTGACCTCGAACTCTTGTCAATCCTCCTACCTCTGCCTCCCAAGGGCTGGGATTAGCGGCATGTGGCCACCACGTTTGGCTTGAGGTTGTTTTTCTTTTAAGGTATTTATTTATTTACAAGCAGAGAGTGAAATAGAGGAGAGATGCGGGGGGAATGGATGGCTAGACCTCCAGCTGCTGTAAATGAACTCCAGATGCATGTGCCACTGTGCATCTGGCTTTACATGGATACTGGGGAATCAAACTTGGGTAGTTAGGCTTTGCAGGCAAGCACCTTAGCTTCTGAGCCATCTCTCCAGTTCGAGATTGTGTTTTAAAATATTTTATTTTTATTTATGATACAGTGAGAGAGAGGGAAGAGAGAAAGAGTGAGAGAGAGAGAGAATGGGTGCACCAGGGCCTCTAGCCACTGCAAATGAACTTCATATGCATGCACTACCATGTACATCTGGCTTATGTGGGTTCTGGGCAATTGAACTTGGGTCCTTACACTTTGCAGGCAAACAGCTTAACTGTTAAGCCATCTCTCCAGCTAAATTTGTCTTTTAAAACTTCTGATGGTACATAAATTATATATGTTTTTGCTTCACATGTGTAGGAACCCCACTCCTAGCTGTGGGCATCTAACTGGAGCTCACTGTGTGAGACTCTTGAGTTTCTGTATGCTGGGGGAGAGCTTTCCTGTGCTTTATGGATTGGCTGAATGGAATGTTGGAAAGCCTGCTACTAAAACCCTGTAGGCAGTGAGGTCAGGCTAGCAGTTTACCCTCAGATCTGAGACCTTTGATCTATATGTTTTTTAACCTCATAATTTAATTTCCTTACCAGTAAAATGGATTGAATTTTCCTTACCAGTTGTTGTAGTCAGCTTCATGTTGCTGGGATGAACATCCAAACCAGACACAGCTTATGGGAGGAAGGGTTTATTTCAGCGTATAGATCCAGGGACAGTTCTATAATGGTGGAAGAGGCTTTGCACAGGTCCAGCCAACACCACGAGCAAGCCTAAAGGGACATCAAAACTTCAGGGACCAGGCAGAGATCAGGCCACTCTGCATACTTTTGGCCTAGAAATCAGATCTGCCCCCAGTATCATCTTAGGGTTGGTTCTCAGGATCTGTTCCCAGTGATGCCTCCTGCAGCCCCACAGCTGGAGGCAAGATTTGGTACAACATCTCAGTCTACTGGGGCACATGTATTTAAACTACCACATCAGTAGAATAGATTGAATTCTAGTATATATCTGGTGGATCTCTGGTTCTGAGATTGGCCATTATAGCATAGACAGTCCTTCCTCTTCCTTCTCTTCACACCTTCAGCAGCCTGGCTATTTGTGACCTGACTGCCTCGCTGTCTGTGGAGCACACAGATGAGGGGGAGGCTTTGGAATGAGGCCTTACTGGGTGGAGATGGCTGAGTGGTTGTATGATTGGTGGTTTGGATACTGATACTGCTTTTAAAAACCAAAGGGACAGGGAAGAAGGAAGGGATGGTACAAACATGTGTTGTTTACATACTGAGTATGTCCATAACTAATAAAAATGAATTTAAAAAACTCAGAAGTAAGTTGAAGTAAAAGTTTATAACAAGTAAAGCCACATGTTAGGGGTCTTCTTTGGCTAGCCCTTTCAGTGTCAGTAATAGGTCTTTGATAGATGATGTGTATCCCAAGGCACATTTGTGTTTTCCATGCCATTGTGGTCTCTTTTGCAGTTATTGCCAGATAGCTCCCTGTGGGCCAGTCTTAAGTAACTTCTAGACCAATGTGTATTTATAGGACTTGTAGTGAGTATTAGGTCCAAGGCCTTTGAAACTTCACTCCCTTGAATACAACAGAATTCAGTTCACCCTTAGTCAGGTAAGCAAGTAAGGCGCCATTCGCATTGTAGTACTCAGCTCATTCCAAGTTGCTTAACCTGGAGTGTTTTAGTAGTGGTGTTTAAGCAGCCGAGGGTGGCCTGTTTGCTGTTCATGGCAGTGATGAAATCAGGTTCAGCCAATGGGGATAAAAGCTTATGTGCTGCCTTTAAATGAAATATCCTTATAATTAAAAACTCATATCAAAAATAATAATAATAAGGTTAGTGAGAGTTCATTGAGTCTTTAGCACATAATTAATTTCCAGTCATACTCTGAAATCCTAGGGCCCTGAAGCACAAAGGCAGGAAATTTGTGGTTACTAGCTGGAACCTGGAACCATCTGGCTTGCCACTTAGACAATATGTGTGACAGCAGGTATTTTAACTTATCATCAGGTAGCATCTCACTCTGCCCTCGGCTGACCTGGAATTCACTATGGAGTCTCAGGGTGGCCTTAAACTCACGACAATCCTCCTACCTTTGTCTCCCGAGTGCTGGGATTAAAGGTGTGCGCCACCACGCCTGGCTGGTTTCTTCATTTTTAAGATGAGAGGAGGTATAATATTCCCTGTCTCTTAGGGTGGCTGTGAGAGAAATAGAAATTGGAATAGTATCTGGTGCTGAGTTGAGTTACCACTGTCGCCTTCAAGCTAGCCAAGGGTTTACTTTCCTTTTCCTGTTGTCACCCCTGGCATTGGGAAGCAGCCTGCTGTGTGTCTCCTGGAAGGTGGAGATCAAGCTTTTGTGGAGCGGAGGCCAGGAATACTTCTGCCTGTCACAAAGATTTTGTTCCTAAGCTCATGTAAATTTGCTTCTCCGCAGAAATGTTTCTTTCTGGTTGCCATACATTAGCTTTCATGTCAAAATTTATTTAATTTTGCTCGTTCAGACTTTTGGATTTGGTTCTGATTTCTACAACAAAATCACACATTATCTTAACATTTCTTTTCATGAAGCATATTTTCCTTAACTTTTTTGTTTTTTTTTTTTTACTTAGGTCTTTAGTAGTCAAGCTGTTTTTATTTGCAGCCAAATGGTCAGTCTTTCCCACTTTGTGTAACTATTACTTAGATATTTAAAGTGCTCAATCTTTGTTCCTATTCTTAGGCAACTTATTTTTATTTAAAAAAATTAAAAAAATATTTTATTATTTGAGAGAGAGAGAGAGAATGGGCATGCCAGGGCTTCCAGCCACTGCAAACAAACGCCAGATGCATGCGCCACCTTGTGTATCTGGCTTACGTGGGTCCTAGGGAAGCGAACCAAGGTCCTTTGGCTTTGTAGGCAAGCACCTTAACTGCTAAGCCATCTCTCCAGCCCAACTTATTATTTTTTAAATAATAAAAAAACATGCTAAAGAATTGCTTTTCCAAATGATTAATGATACCTTTTAATTTTTTAACTTAAAACATCTTGCAAAAGTTAGTCTTATTAAAATACTTATATCACTCTTACTATTCTTTTTTTTTTTTTTTTCCGAGGTAGGGTCTAACTCTTGCCCAGGCTGACCTGGAATTCACTCTGTATCTCAGGGTGTCCTCGAACTCATGGCGATCCTCCTACCTCTGCCTCCTGAGTGCTGGAATTAAAGGCATGCACCACCACGCCCGGCTGTTCCTATTCTTTATACAGATCTCAACAGCTGTTCATTGTTAAATGCTGAATTCAGAATGATTTTCAAAGAATATAGCCTCTGGTGAACACTCAGACCCCGGAAACAGCTTGTCCGTGCTGGCCAGTAGTGTTAAGGTACTCCTGGTACTTGGCATGCCTGAGGACTGGCAGTGGGGCACAAGCATGCGAGGCGTGGCCGGTTAGCTTTGGCTCATGGAGGCGGCACGCGAGGCCGCAGGCCACACTGGGAGCACGGTGACAGCAGGTCTGCTGCATGGGATCCGGGCCGCCTCTCTTCTCTATGCTCTGGGCCTGGTTCTCAGAAATGTTGGCCTTAACTTTCACCTTGGCATGCTGCCATTTCCTGCTGCTAATTTGAATGCGATGTCCATGTGGATGGCTGAGACTTCTAGTCCTTGCCTCTGTCTGTTTTTTCACTTGGTTTTCTTAGAATTTTGAAAAGCCTGTATATTTCCAGGAAATTACTGCAAGGAGTTGCCCAATGGAAACTGTTCTGGTTTCACTCCTAGCAAACTCTCAGGTTTCTGTGCAGCCCTGCGAGGTCCCTGATCATCACACCTCTGGTGGCTGCCTCTCTCAGGGCTCTGTTGCTTCAGCAGTGCTGGTCTTTTGGCTGTCCTCAGACACAAAGGCAAGCGTTCCCGTGGGGAGCCTGGGCCCTCTGTAGCTGAGGCACATGTCCCCGGCATGTTTGCCCCCTTCCTTCCCTTTAGTTCAGGCTTGATATTCTCTCTGGAATGATGCCTTGGTACCTTCTCCATGGCACTGGTCACATGCCTGTCCACTGAGGGGTACTTGAGATGCTGGTTGTTGTACACTGCTGTAACTTCTTACTTAGCACAGAGTTTGTTGTAGATGCTCTGTACATATGTCCTGACTGAATGGCTGCAAGGATGAGGATACTGAGGCAGTTTATTTAATTTTTTTTTTCTTTTTTGTTTGAGAGTGAGAGAGAAAGGAGGAGAGAGAGAGAGAGAGAGAGAGAGAAAGAAAGAAAATGGGCACCCCAGAGCCTCTAGCCACTGCAAATGAACTCCAGACACATGTGCCACCTTGTGCATCTGGCTTATGTGGGCACTGGGGAATTGAACTGAGGTCTTTGGCTTTGCAGACAAACGCCTTAACCACTAAGCCATTTCTCTAGCCCCTGGGGTACTTTTTTATGGAACAGATGTTAGAGGGCTCACATTGGTGACCAAAAAATAATTAGGAGGACATGCCATGAAGTGCAAACCAAAACCAGGGATTAAGAAGAGAGGCTGTAGACACTGGGTGGGTAGGTGTGGTGATGGATGGCGAGAAAGAAGGAGCGGGGAAAGGAGAGTAGTTCTCCTCCCTAGCTTGGCAGTGAGATAGATTTTCTTTGTATTGAGCTAAGCTAAAGAATTCTGGAAAAAGACTTAAGCATTTATTTTATAAGCAAATTGTATATATTAATAGGATAAGGGTGCCGCTTATTTCTGAAATGCATGTCTGTCTGCAATGTGGCTTTTCAAAGGCTTTAAGTGCCTCTAACTGAAATGCTTTGAGGTCAGGTTTCCTAAAATGTTTTAAACGCTAGCCATGCAGGCAGACTTTGGCCTCCAGGGAATTTATATCTTTAGATAGAAAACTTTTTCTGTAACTGGGAACAAAACTGGAGTCACTGAAAATCTGAATACTTAATTAGCTTTTCAGTATCTTAAGTCACTAACAGAAGTCATCTTTCAAATATAAAATACAGTCTCCTATTTAATAAATGTTTTCTTGAATCATAGGCCTCATCCTCGTCCTGTGTTCCCTTGGTGAAGCTCTGGAGGCCCATGAGGCCCTTCCTGGGCATCTTCATGAAGTGGCTGGCTTATGAGCCAGGTTCTAATGCCCTGCTTCCTTTACGGCCATGGAGATAGGAAGATGGGCAGCGTCAGTAGATTCTGAGCTGACTCCTCTTGAGACATGCTTTAGAAATAGGTAGGATATGACTCATTGAATTTTAATTCAGTGACTTGGTTGAATTCAGCACTATATAGAATCATTCTAATTTTAAAAAAGCAACAAAGTTGATGTCTGAATTTCTCACCAATTACAACTCTGTCCTTTACTCTGAGATAATTTTTTTCTCTCTGCTTCTCACCTGCCACATGGAGGCTCCGGCCTCTTTGGAGAGTGAGGATGACGGATGTGGTGTAGTCTCATATTGGGAAGCTTGGGCTTCATTCATTGTAGGTAGAACTGTCCAAGACCTCTGAGGACCTCATCAGTTAAATGAAAGGTGGTGGGTCCAGCCACTCCTGGTCATCTTTTTGCAGTGAAAAAAAGCTTTTTTTATTTTTTTAATTTTAATTTTAATTTTTTTGGTTTTCTGAGGTATGGTCTCACTCTATTTCAGGCTGACCTGGAAGTCACTATGTAGTCTTAGGCTGGCCTTGAACTCACGTCAATCCTCTTACCTCTGCCTTCTAAGTGCAGGGATTAAAGACCTGTACTACCACGTCTGACTGCACTGAAATTTTGTATTTCAAGTTGGTGTCTAGTGAAAGACAGAACACACCAATGTGGAAGGATGTCCATAACGTATTGTTGAGAGAATAAAAGCAGCTTGCAGAACAGTATATGTATCTAGAAAATTAAGAATATATAGTGATGTATTCTGCTAGAAATTGAAGTAGGAGGGGAAGAGTTCATGTCTTTTTATATACTTTGAAAACAAATTTTACTCACTTACATGACTTTGATATTCGAAGAGCACCTCAATAGTGGTTGTGTGACTCTCTAGATGACCTGTGCTGAGGGCAGCCCTGGAACCACCAGGCTGCCTGTCTGGCTTAGGCTGAGAGGAAACTTCTGGCTCTCAGTCCTGCAAGCTGCAACTACTGGTGAGTCTCCATGGCTGGTTTCATTGGAGGTTGGATGTACAACCAATTTTTTTTTAAAGATATGTTTAAAAAATATTTATCTATTTATAAATTTTAATTTTTTTTTTATTTATTTGAGAGCGACAGACACAGAGAGAAAGACAGATAGAGGGAGAGAGAGAGAATGGGCGCGCCAGGGCTTCCAGCCTCTGCAAATGAACTCCAGATGCGTGTGCCTCCTTGTGCATCTGGCTGACGTGGGACCTGGGGAACCGAGCCTCGAACCGGGGTCCTTAGGCTTCACAGGCAAGCGCTTAATCACTAAGCCCTCTTTCCAGCCCTATTTACCTATTTATAAAGAGAGAGAGAATGAATGGGTGCGCCAGGGCCTCTAGCCACTGCATACGAACACCAGATACCTGCGCCAGCCACCTTGTGCATCTGGCTTACATAGGTTCTGGGAATCAAACCTGGGTCCTTAGGCTTTGCAGGCAAGCTCCTTAACCTCTACGCCATCTCTCCAGCCCTCTTTTGAAGGCGTGAAATATATGTTAACTGATCTGTGTTACTTTGTGGCTTAAGAAGCAAGACAAATATGTAAAATTAAGGCAGTGGCAGGAGGATTGGCATGAGTTCCAGGCCACTCTGAGAGTATATAGTGAATTCCAGGTCAGCCTCGGCTAGATGAGAACCTGCCCTACATCAACCCCATATATATATATTTTAAAGAAGCAAGATTAAATGACTGTGACTTTTAAAAAAATATTTATTTGAAAGAGGGAGACAGAGAAGCAGACAGAGACAGATAGATAGATAGATAGATAGATAGATAGATAGATAGATAGATAGATAGATAGATAGATAGATGGATGGATGGATAGAGAATGGGTATTCCAGGGCCTCTAGCCATTGCAAATGAACTTCAGACCCATGCCTACCTTGTGTAGCTGGCTTATGTGGGTACTGGGGAATCTAACCCAAGTTCTTACGCTTCGCAGGCAAGTGTCTTAACTGAAGCCCAACAGTGACTTTAGAAAATTTTTTTGTTTTGTTTTGTTTTTGTGGGTTCTCCCTTCCCCAAGGTAGGGTCTCACTGTAGCCCAGGCTGATCTGAAATTCACTATGTAGTCTCAGGGTGGCCTCGAACTCACAGCGATCCTCCTACCTTTGCCTCCCAATGGGATCAAAAGCATGTACCACCATGCCCGGCTTTGTTTTGTTGTTGGAGGGAGGGTTTCACTCTTGCTCAGGCTGCCCACCAACTCACAGTGATCCTCCTACCTCTGCCTCTTGAATGTTGGGATTAAAGGTATGTGCCACCAATCTGGCTCAACTCACAGCATATTTTACATCATTAATTACATATTGTAATCACTGCATTTTTGAGGATGGGGCAGGAGGATTGCCTCAAGTTTGAAGGCTAGTCCAGGCTATGCAGTAAGTTGCAGGTCAGCCTTGGCTACAAAGCAAGACCTTATCTAGTGAATTTCAGGTCAGCCTGGGTGAGACTCCACTTTGAAAAACAAAAAATAAATAAATAAATAAAAATGCAGTGAGTTATGAAAGGGAGAAATTGCCCTGACATTGAATGCTCTAGAGTCCCTTTATAGTGAAGGAGGAGTCTCTCTAAGTGGAAGACATATTGAGAACAGGTAGGCAAAGGAGGGAGGGCTCATCTCCATGGAAGGTTCGGGGTGACGTGAGTTATGATTGAGTCTCACTGTAAGAAGTTCGGGCTTGAGTCCTTCTGCTGGGGATTGGCATACCATGGCCTTTGGGCCAGGTCCAGTTTCCTGCCTCTTTTTATATATAAAGTTTCACAAGGAACAGAGGCATTTTCATTTGTTTGTATAGTGCACATGGCTGCCTCAGGGCTATAATGGTAGAGTTGGATTTGCTTTCTTGTTTACATACTTAGTTTGCCAATACTGGTCTAGGTAATGGGGAAAGGGTGTTCATCACAGAGGTGTTATCCCTGCACCATAAGGTTTTGGCTGAAAATAAAGGTATTTTAAAAAATATTTTATTTATTTGGCAGAGAAAGAGGGAGGGAAGGAGAGAGGGAGGTAGAAAGGGAGAGAGAGAAAGAGAGAGAGAGAGAACTAATGGGTATGCCAGGGCCTCCAGCCACTTGCAAAGGAACTCCAGATTTGTACACCCCCTGTGTAGCTGGCTAATGTGAGTCCTGGGGAATTGAACCTGGGTTCTTTGGCTTTGCAGGCAAACGCTTTAACTGCTAAGCCATCCCTCTAGCCCGACAAGGATATTTTTGAGATGCATTAATACAGGATTCTGCCCCTATAAATGCCTATTTCACCTACTTAACACCAGTGGTGTTGACCTTGGGAACCAGTCCAAGGCATTTTGAGGGTTTGTCAGGAGAGATGTGTGTAGGTTTGACAAAAGCAAGGCCTTGGGATAATTTGTTTTGCAGCAGATAAGATAAAGGCACAAGAATTTGCAAATGGGTACCCAGAGGAATGGTGAGGAAAGGAAGGACCTTAGGGGGTATGGTTAGTCCAACCAGGATTTCTGAACTTTTTAGGGAACAAAAAGGAGGCATTAATGAATAATTAGTGTTTATTTGTTTATTTATTTTTTGTTGGTTTTTTTCTCCCCCCTAAGTAGGGTCTCCTGTAGCCCAGGCTGATCTGAAATTCACTATGTAGTCTCAGGGTGGCCTCAAACTCACAGCAATCTGCTTGTTGACAAAATCTTTTTTTTTCAAGGTAGGGTCTCACTCTAGCCCAGGCTGTTCTGGAATTCACTATGGAGTCTCAGGGTGGCCTCGAACTCATGGCGATCTTCCTACCTCTGCCTCCCGAGTGCTGGGATTAAAGGCGTGCGCCACCATGCCTGGCTGACAAAATCTTAAGTAGCTTGTCTTTAACTACTATGTCTGGGTATTAAGTTGCTGTTGTCTCCTAAAGAATATTGATTGAAAGGTGAGTTTGAACTCTGCCCTTTTTGGAAAGGCACACAGTCCAAATAATAGATGGGATTTTAAAAATTTTATTTTAATATTCTCCTAGGTGTATGTGTGTAGAATGTGTGGTGTATGTTTGTGTAAATGAGCATACCTCATGTACCTGCATGTAGAGGACAGCAGAGTGTTAGGTGTCTGTGCGGTTTCAGTTAGATGTACCCAAAACTCATGTGTTTGAATGCTTCATTCCCAGCTGGTGACACTTTGGTAACTGGAACCTTGCTGGAGGAAGTATGTTGTTGGGGTGGGCTTAGGGGCTGAGAGGGAGTCAGGTAGCTTTGCTAGGTGGTTTAGGATGACTGGGCCCCCAAAATAAAGGCAGGAATGCCCTTGCAATCTCCACTTTGCTAGAGCTCAAAGAATGATTGGATTTCTTATCTCTTGCCTACAGGAGTTCCCTAGTCCTGTTTTTTTTTTTTAAATGAATACCCCAAGCCTCTCCCAGGGAGGGAGTGTGCCTTTCCTAAAATTTAAATCTGATTATGACATTGTGGATGGTTACATCATGGATGGCCTCCTTTTTTAAAATTTATTTATTTAATTGCGGGACAGAGAAGAGAAGGGAATGGGCACATCAGGGCCTCCAGCCACTGCAAATGAATTCCAGATGTATGTGCCACCTCATGCATCTGTCTTATGTGGGTACTGAGTAATTGAACCTGGGTCCTTAAACTTGGCAGGCAAGTGCCTTAACCACTAAGCTATCTCCCCAACCCCCAGATGGCCTCTTCTTAAGCCGGCCTGTAGCCAGACCAGTCTGCCTCACTTGGGCTCACCTGAGCCTGAAGGTGAAGCCTGCACCCTGGGGTTAGAAATGGACCCTCTTGTCTCGATCCCGGGGGCTGAGAGGAGGGGAGACGCCCCCTCCTCTTTCCCACATTGGTGCTCTATTCCCCCTTGCGCTCCACCTGGCAGGAGCTCTCTGCACTTTCTTCTCTTAATCAATAATAAAGCCTCTCTAAATTTTACCCTCTTAAAATTTGTAAGGCAAGAATCTGGGACACCCTAAATTTGTTGGTGTGTTGGTATAGTGGTTTATTGGCAAGGAGCCCAAACTTTCCATTTCTGGGTCTTACAGCAGCTTCCCTGATGGTGCTGAGCTCACTGCTACTCCTGTTGTTCACCTGCTGGCAGGGGTGAGGTCCATCCTCTGCTATGCCATCCTTCCTTTCCCTGCCCCCATGGAGCTCCCATGAAGACTGCAAGCTAAAAATAAATCCTTTCCTCCCATCAGCTGCTTTTGGTCAGGTGCTTTGTCCTAGGAATGAGAAGGTGACTGCAAGGGTCTTCCCCTGACACCCTTCCCCCTTACTTCTTTGGGTCTCTCACTGAACCTGGAGCCGCCCTTTTTATTAGACGACTGGCAGCAAGCCTTTTGATTCTCCTGGGTCTTTATCCCCCACTCCACTGGGGCTACCCATGTGCATGGCCATGCTGGACTGTTTACATGGGTGCTTGGGATGGAGTTCAGGTCCTTAGGCTTACACATCAAGTGTTCTTACCCGCTGAGCCATCTCCTCTGCCTCTTAATTTTGAATTGTTAATTTATTTTAATAGGCTGTCTCTAGTTACTTTTAAATCACTTTCTGTTGATCTTTGACTTTATCCTCCGTAGGTGGTGGCTTTATGACTTTTTGGTTTTATGGTGCTTTTAATAGCTGTGGTGCCTCCACAGTCTTGCTGGTAGAGGGCGTCTCACTGAGCTTCAGTGTGTGCAGTGAGTAATCCTGGAACTTGGTTGCTGCCATTTTAGGTGTGAGGATTTGTGCTACTAACCCTTGTGTGTGTTATAAAAAGGGAGCATGGTCACCAGACGAGGGCTGTGACCTAAACTTTTATTCTTCTTTCATTCTTTTATTCCTAAGATTGTTTTTGGACTAGACAACTGATTCTGGAATTGGTTGTTAATTTATTCCTGGAGTTCAGCTGGTCTCAGGTGTGACTGTGCTCTGGTTCAGTAGAAGGGAGCGGTGTCCCGCGCCGGGCTGCAGTCCCTCCCTGGGAGCGCGGTGGATCCCCGGGGGTGGAGCGGGCGGCTTTGTGTCTCTGCTGCCCATCCCTGCCGGCCGAGAATGATCTGCTGGGCCCTTGCTGAACAGCAACACCAATTTTAGGGTATAAACCACAGTTTCATTACACCAAGAGAAACTCCAAGTTAAATTTTCTTACATTTTTATTTCTTTTCAAGCACAGAGAGGGAGAGAGGAGAGAAAGACAGAGAGTGAGGGAAAGAGAGTGCAGGCGGATTAGATGAGCACATCAGGACATCCTACTGCTGGAAACGAACTTCCCACACATGTGGCACTTGGTGCATAGGCTTTATGTGAGTATTGGGAAATTGAACCTGGTTCGTCAGACTTTGCATGCAAGTGTCTTTAACTGCTAAGCCATCTTTCCAGTCCAAGTTAATTTTCTAAAATGTCCTTATTTATTTATATAAGAGAGACAAAAAGAGAAGGAATGAGAATGGATATGCCAGGGCCTTCTGCCACTGCAAATGAACTCCACACACACGTGCCACTTCATGCATCTGGCTTTATGTGGGTCCTGGAGAATCGAACCCCGGTTTTAAAGGCTTTGCAAGCAGCATCATTAACCATCAAACCATTTCTCCAGCCCCCAAGTTAATTCTTCTAAAGACATTTTAAAATATTTTAATTAATTAATTATTTGAGAGAGAGAGAGAGAGAGAGAAAGTGAGTATTGACATGCCTGAACCTCCTGCCAGTGCAAATGAATTCCAGATGCATGTGATACTGCGCATGTGGCTTTACTTGGGTATTGGGGAATTGGATCCGGGCCATGAGGGTTTTTGCAAGCAGGCTTCTTTAACTGCATAGCTATCTCTGTAGCCCCCCAAGTTAATTTTTCTTAAGGCCTCACTGTTTAACCAAGGCTGACCTTTAAGGCCAGTCCTCTTACCTCAGTCTCCTGGGTGCTGCCATAAAGATAAACCTTCTGCCCTTCATTTTACTGATACTGCACACTGGCTCTTATTCTCCTCTCCACTTAGATCCGCTGTGGCCACCAGAGCTGTGTCCGTATTACTTTTCCTATTCTTCTTGCAAGAGAGAAACTATAAGTAGTTTAATAAATTATGTGCTGGCTACAAGTTAAGGATGAAGGTCATTTCCATAGTCTGAACACTTAGATGGAATTGAGAGGCACAAGTCCTCCCGGGGCAGATGAAAGGGGTAGTTGTAGTGGCCGTCCTGGAATCCTGGACTGTTGAAACTGAGTTTTTAGGACAGGTGCTATACAGGTGCCACATGCCATAAACTCTCTCTAGTGTCACTTTCCCCTTTATACTCAGGCTGTCCTTGTTCAACTGTTTTCAAAATATTTTGCCCCTGAAACTGAAGTTGCCTTTTAGTCTACCGTGGTATAGCTGAGTCATATGGTAGTTCCATTTTTAGGTTTTGGGGAACTTCCACATTGACTTCCCTAGTGGCTGTGCCAGTCTACGTTCCTACCAACAGTGTGTAAGGGTTGCTTTATCCCCATATCCTCACTAGTGTTGATTGTTTGCATCTGCATTGGTATTTTTCTAAAATTTTGAGGTGCATCATATACTTTAAAATTTTATGTGTATGTTTATTTTTATTTTCCTCTACTTTTCTTAATATTTTATTATCTATTTATTTGAAAGAGAGAGTAAAGAACACATAGAGAGAAAATGGGCATCCCACTGTTCTAGCCATTGCAAATGAATTCCAGATCCATCCGCCACTTTATGCATCTGGCTTATGTAGGTTCTGGGGGATTGAACCTGGGTACTTAGGCTTCACAGGTAAGTACCTTAACTGCCAAGCCATCTCTTTAGCTCCTATTTGAATTTTTGAAAATAATCTTCAGTAGAATAATAAATGTAGTGCTGTCCATGTTAAGATACATGGAAGATGGACTTTTTTTTTCTGGATTTCATACTAGTGTGATATAGATCATTACATGGTAAGATATGCATTCATAAGAATAATTCCATTTGGCATGTTTCAACAGAAATCATCTTGTGAGGGCTAGAGAGATGGCTTATCATTGAAGGCACTTGCCTCTGCAGCCTAATGACCTAAGGTGCTATTCCAGTACCCACGTAAGCCAGATGCACGAAGCAGCGCTTGAGTCTGGAGTTCATTTGCAGTGGCTAAGGCCCTGATGTGCCCAGTCTCTCTATCTGCCTCTTTCTCTCAAATACATAAATAAGTAATTAAAATTTTAAAGAAATCACCTTGTGAGTAGCCTATCAGTAAATATACATTTAATCATTACCTTATGTATATCTTAGCCTATATCAACGGCTTTAATTTTCTTTCAGAATTAAGGTGATTTTTGTTTGTTTCCGTTTGACTTACTTGATTTTGAGTGAGGAATCCATCTCAAGCAGATGCACCGTAGGTGACTGTGATGGCTCCAATTTCTCATTGGCTTTGTGTTGCTCTGTACATGATCCTCATCTCAGCCACATGTATGGTCTTGGGTGCTCCTGGCAGTGCTCTAGCTGCAGAGTTCTGCCTTTGTCATGTACTCAGTTTGACTTTCTGAGACCCTTAAATTTGCATTTTTACAACTTGCAATTTACATTTTAAATAAGCTCCCGAAATAGGAAAACCAGGGGCCTCTCTGCTACCCACTATATAGTATGTGAAGAGCCTAGTGCCTGACGGCCCTCTTTTTCCCTCAGTGAATATGTATTACTTTATAAAGCTTTCCTCCTTCAAAAGTTTTATTAGTCAAAGAATGAGTGTACAGGATTTCCCTTCCATTTCCTCTTATAAAGAGCAGGATGGGTCAGCCTGTATCACAGATTGTCCAGGAGGCTTTCTGTCCTTGGTAATTTGCCCTTCTAAATGGAGGGAGTAGTCTGCAAGCCTGCAGTGGGTCCTTGCCCACCAGTGTGGGCCTGCAGACACTGGTTATCCGTGTTCCTGCACCTGCATGAATGTGGGAGAAGTGGATTCAGGCTGACAGCTGATGTCTTCAGGATCTGCCTCACCTCTCTTTGGTTGCTATAATTTTGTTGGGGCTGCCCTTTTTAAGTCTAGAGAGATAAAGGAAGCAAGACTTCTTAGATTCATTTTTCATGTTCCATATTGAGAGACTCCATTATGTTGGGAAACACCCCTCCCCCCGCCACCCCCACCTCCAACCAAAAACTGTTTGAGGGACTTGGAAAATGGCTCAGTGGATGAAGCCCTCACCACATAAGTGTGAGGACCACCATTCCCATCCCTAGCACCCTTGTGAAAGCTGGGTGGGTGTTGTCAGCCTGTGGTCCTAGCTCTGGAGACCTAGAGAGAGACCCTCCATAGCAGACTGGCTAGCCAAAGCAGAAGTGAGCTCTCAGTTCAGTGAGTCACTCTGTCTCCAGAAATGAAGTGGAGAGTGAGAGGTGGAGACATTTGATGTCATCCTTTGGCCCTAACACATGTATGAACACATATACACATATTACATACACATGCAAAAGAAAAAAGAATTGTTTGGGCTTCTGATTGTGGGGAGGGGAATCCTGTAGTACAGGAATCCTTGTAAATATGTGACCCATATACCTGGGAAAATCCATTTATAGTGGTGCTTAAGGATATTTCTGAAGATAGCACATCTTTTACTGACTTAAAACCGTGGTCCTTGGCAACTCAGCTCAACAAAACTAGATGCTAGATGTCAGGCAGCAGGCCTGGTGTCTCGGAGCCCATCGTGAATCTACACTTGCCTTCCTGCTCTGTGGCTTTCTTGCTTGAAGCTCAGTGAAATTAAGTTTTCCTTTGGTACCTGAATAAGGCAATTGACCAACACAGGTTTTATAAGAACTGAAAAGCAAAGTTTTCTGAGTTCAACAGGAGCAAAGAAATTGTTTTGTTTTCATCTAATAAAGAGCATGTTGATGAGAGGAATTAAAAAAAATATTTTAGCTACTGCCTCCCTCCCCCAGAGATCCCAGTAAAACAAAGCTGAACATATCATGAAAAAGGTAATTGCAGGTAAGATAGTAAGCATTAAGACACCACTTTGTGCTTTTAATAATTACACACTAATTTCTTTCACAAATATGCACATAAGATGAGTAAAATGTGTGTGGTTAGCAACCTTTCTATTTTCTCTCTGATGAGACATAGGCTCATTTATATGATAGACTCATTTAATTTTATAGCTGGAATGAACCTTTGAAATTTAAAACAATCGTATAAACATCTCCTTTTGCAGATGTAGAAATGAAGACCTAGAGAAGGAAAAAGACCATTCAAACACTCAAATAGTTCTCTACGGAGTCCAGATGTTTTTATTGGACATCTGAGCAAAGCTGGAGGAAGTACCCATAATTCCGTGAAGCTGACATTTTCTTCATATATGCAGTTGTGATGGTAAAGGCATGTGAAAGACCCTCTGTCATAGGTTCCTGCAGCAGATGGGACAGTCCTTCTTTCCCCACAAGAGTCCCTGCCAGTGTGCATTACCTTCACATACACTTGTCTGCTGCTTGTGAATACCCAGGGCACACATAAAAAAGATATTAAAAAAGTAGAAACTTTGTTATGGACACATTATGTGTTGGTACCATCATTTCCCTCCTCCCTGTCTCTACTCCTTTGGGGCCCCCCCCTCAGTGGGATTGCTGGTATTCACCAGGGGGTTGTGGGTTATGAGTTGTGAGAGCGGCACTCAGTCATTGTATTCCCTGAGCCATGGTGGGTATGTTTTAAGTTCCCTTTGGTGTCAAGCTCTCGGTAGCTTTTGGGTTTCTGATTTGGTAACGTTTTGAGTCTCCTCACTGTCTGTCTCCATCACCCGGGCACAGGTTGTCAGGCTTGCCATGGAAGCAGCACTTACTCATCTCACCAATTCCTCTGTGGTTTCACCTGGGCCCTGGCTGCTGTTTGAGGGATGGTTCATCCCCTGCCAGGGAGTCAGCTGTCTTTTTCTTGTCTTGTTGGTAGGTTTTGGTTGTCCTCAGTTCTCGTTGCTTTCTGAAAAATGAAAAATAAATTCTCCAATGGAGAGTGAGATCAGCATAGGTATAAGGGGATAAGCATTGTTGATATGGAGAGATTTTGATGGGTGCAGCCTCTCTGTGGTCTAAAAACTAGTGGAGGCTTCTTGTTGCTTGGTCTCCATAGAATCCTGACTTGGTTCCCAGCTCCAGCCATGGGTTCCTTTCACTGGATTTCTTAGTCAGAAAGCCACTGTTCACCCACTTAGACACAGCCGACTATTGCACAGGTATATACGTCTTGCTAGGCTGGCTGCTTTCATAAAGCAGAGTCCGCTGCTTCCTCACAGTGCTGTTGGCCCCTTTCCCCCAGCAGCTCATGTAGCACTTTCCAGCACTATATGGGCAGGCCCTCTGGCAACTAGCTTCCTTCCAGATTCCAGCTGGATTTCTTGATGTTCTGTATTGGTAGCATGTGGTGTCTTCAGAAATAGGGTCTTACCTTTTTCCTCAGGTGGGTAATCAAGTTTGTCAAAGCCTGCCTTGTTTTGGGGACCTTGTAGGTCTCTCTGTTCAACAACTCAACATGGATTATAACCAATTTCTGATACCGGGAGTTACAAGTCAGAGCCAAATGTTTTAAGGTTAGGCTTCATCCCTCTCTCTCCGTTCTTATCAGACGGTACCCCATACTCCTATTGAGGTTTATATCTTTCAGTCTACTACTCAGGAGGAAGATTTCTATTTAAGATGGTTGTTTTTAGTGGGGAAAATGATTTTTTTCAGCAGTGTCTGCCTTCCTGCCTACAGTGAGCAGGAACTGTTCTAGTTGCTGTGGATACAGAGAGTAACAAGAAGATGAGAAGATGTGACAGTCATTTTTGCCAATGTGGTTTCATTTTTTGTGCGTCCATATTTGTGTGTGTGTGTGTGTGTGTGTGTATTGTTGTTTATTTTGGTTTTGGTTTTGGTTTTCTAAGGTAGGATCTTGCTCTAGCTCAGGCTGATGTAGAATTTGTTATGTAGTCTCAGACTAGCCTTAAACTCACAGTGGTACTCCTACCTTAGCCTACTGAGTGTTGGATTAAAGGTGTGTGTCTCCATATCTGGCATATTTGTATATTTTATGCCTTTAAGAAACTTTTTTGTATTTTGCCTTCCTTATTAATATTTTAAGAATTTTTTGAATGAAAATATTTTAATGTCTGCATACTATTTTATGTAAATATCTCAAAAATTCTTAAATCCCCCTGCCTTCAAGGTAGAGCCTTGCTCTATCCCAGGCTGACCTGGAATTAGTCTTAGGGTGGCCTAGAACACACAGGAATCCTTCTACCTCAGCCTCCTCAGTGCTGAGATTAAAGGTGTGCACCACCATGCTTCGAGGAGAGAGGGAGAGAGATAGATTGAGATTGAGAGAGCATGCACCAGGGCCTCAAGCTACTGCAAAGGAACTCCAGATATATGCGCCACTGTGCATCTGGCTTTATGTGGGCACTGGGGAAATGAACTCTGGTCAATTGGCTTTCCGGACAAGCACCTTAACTGCTGAGCCATCTCTCCAGTCCTTATTATTACTTTTTTTGCTTTGTTCACTTATGTGCTGTTAATTTTAGTAGTTTAAAATGTGATAAAATTCATTTTTGATGATTTCCTTGAATTAGATTCATACTTTAACTGGATCAAATATTATAACCATTTCTATGATTCTTGATGCAGAATGGCAGAATAGTTCCCTGCCTAGGGCATCATTCATTTTATTTTAGTGCCATTAGCATTGAATCTTTTAAAGTGCCTATTTATTGGAAAAAATGTTCAAGTCTGTATAGATTTCTAGTATTGGTGGAACCTGGTGACTGCACTCCCAGATAAGTGAACCAGTGACTCACACAGTTCAGGTAAGTCAGTTATCCTAACTTGATCCATATAGCTGTATAGAAAGGCGTACTACTTCATGGTGAAGATTATAGAGGCAACTGGAAACTAAAACTTCTTAGCATATTTAGAGATTTAAAATTAGCTCACATTGGTACAAGATATCACTATACATGTGAATGTACCTAATTCATTCACAAGACAGAATTTGGTCTTTGGAATCAGAGTTGCAGCCTTGCTTCTGCCGCTTGCAACCTGGTTACCAAGTCTTCCTCTCTGATATTTTTGATTTCACTTTTCCTTTACCTTTCTGTACACACACACACACATATACATACACACACGATATTATACATATATATGTATACATCCTATGCTGCTGTGGCCTGAGTGCTGGGATTATAAGCATATAAACATGTCCCACTACCATGTCCAGCTCAGTGTCTTTATTTGTAAGAGGAGTTAATTGCTGCCTGACTGTCATACTATTGCTAGAATTAGAATTTTTGGTATATCCTAAGAGCTTAATATGTGCAGATGGTGATAACCCAAAATATTTGCTCAAACAGTGGGTAACTGGAAATTTCTGGTAGCCAGAGACCTGAGAAACAAGTCTGACCATTAGGTAGGATGACTGGATCCCATATGTAGTGACTGACCACCTTTTATCTTTGGTCAACAGTAGTCATGCTGAAGGACCTGTGGAGTACCCGTGAGACATTTGAACCATTCTTTTTCCTCTCTTCTCTCTCCCTCCCTCCTTCCTTCCACTTCCTCCCTCTCTTCCTCCCTCCTCCTCTTCCCTTCCCTTCCTCCTGCTCTCTTTCCCTCCTTTTTATTTTTGGTGATGCTGGGGAGTTAACTTAGGGCCTCTTAACGTGTTAGGCAAGTATTCTGTCACTGAGCTATACCTGCAGCCCTTGAATAATTTTTATTGGACTATATACTTAAAGACATTTTGAAATGAATAAGCCCTGCTTGGAATACAAAGATAGAATTAGTAATTACAAAACAAACAACAAACAACAACAACAACAACAACAAAAACAGATCTGGGGCTGGAGAAATGACTCAGCAGTTAAGGCTTTCACCTGCAAAACCTAACAACCTGGGTTTGATTCCCCATTACCCAAGTAAAGCCAGATGCACAAAGTGGCATATGCATCTGGAGTAGGTTTCTAGTGGCTAGATGCCTTGATGTACCCATTCTCTCTCCTTCTTTTTCTCTGTTTGCAAAATAAATAAATAAATATTTAAAAAACAGATATACAGTATTGGACACGACCTGAGATAAGACAACAACTTATTACAATCAAGAAAAATGGAAGATGATTAAAAAGAATAATTTACTTTGAAAGGTAGTCTGTCTATGTTCCTTCAAAAATATGAAGTGAGCTGGGCATAGTGGCACACACCTTTAATCCTAGCACTCAGGAGGCAGAGGTAGGAGGATCACCATGAGTTCGAAGCCACCCTGAGACTACATAGTGAATTCCAGGTCAGCCTGGACTAGAGTGAAATCCTACCTCGAAAAACAAAAGAAAGCAAAAGAAAAAGAGTGAACCCATGAACACACTGTAGGACTGATGATGATCCTGTCTCATTATGTGAGTGATAGTGGGAATTTCACTGTTACTAAATCTTACGACAAGTAGGTGACTTGTAAATAGTGCCTGTCCAGCCAAGAGTGTTGCTGTAAGAAACCTTGTACTTCCCATACACGCTTTCCTGAGGTGGTGTGCTCGTAA
The DNA here is from genome assembly GCF_020740685.1 of Jaculus jaculus. Lineage (NCBI taxonomy): Eukaryota > Metazoa > Chordata > Mammalia > Rodentia > Dipodidae > Jaculus > Jaculus jaculus. The sequence goes on from NC_059102.1 coordinate 48,729,876, forward strand.
GCTTTTTGGTAAAAGTATAAGTAACTGCATGGTTCCTCCTTTTGTATGCTGTTTCAACTGCTTTCTCCTTGCTGAGACAAAATATCTGACAAAAATCAGCTCAAGAGAAGGTTTATTTCAGCTTGCAGCTCCAGGTTGCAGTCCATCATGGTGGGGAAGGCATGGGGACAGGAGCTCTTGGCAGCTGCTCACATTCATCCCAACAGTGAGGAAGCAGAGAGTGATGAATGTTGTTGCCTAGCCAGTGTGTGTGTGCCCTTGTGCACTCGCTTTCTCTCTCTCTTTCATAGTCTAGGATCCCTGCCCATGAAATGGTGTTGCTCATAGTTAAGGTGGGTCTTCCTAGTTCAGTTAACCTAACCAAGATAATCCCTCACAGCCATGCTCAGAGGCTAACCTATTTTGATACTCCTTCACAGATTGTTTGAGGTCCTGTCAAGTTGGTAACATAAACCGTGATACATGCACTGCACAGACTACTATAAAGGGCATTTTGTTGCTCATTACTTAGGAGAAGTCATTTTTAAACACATATATATTTTTTATGTTATGTTACCTGAAATATTGTTTGCAGATGAAAATTATTAAAATAATTTAACATGAACTTTTTAAATGGTAGTATCATAATTTCAACAAACTATCCGTTTGGCTATGTCTTTTCAGATTTTGGAATAGAAAATCATGCATGGTATTAATGGCTGTACAGACGCTGGGGAGTTTTGGGGAAAGCCAAAACTGATAAACCTCTGCTGAGTAGTCAGGTTTTATGTTGCAGTGTGGCTGGTCATTAATTTCAAGACTTGTCTAACCAGTATATATTAAGGGAACATGTAATTTTTTTTTTTCCCCAAGGTAGGGTCTCACTCTATCTCAGGCTGACCTGGAATTCACTATGTTATCTCAGGGTGGCCTCGAACTCATGGCAATCCTCCTATCCCTGCCTCCTGAGTGGTGGGATTAAAGGCATGCGCCACCACGCCCAGCTAGGAACCTATAACTTTGGTTGGTGATTGAGGAGATAGATTGTGATGCTTTATGCTTTAACATAAGGAAGCTTGGACAAGGAAATTGCATAGGTTATTAGGGGAAAGCCCTCTTTAGTCTCAGAGTAGAATTGGATCATAAACAGGATTAGTCATTCATTTCCTCCTCCCACACTCCCCAGCTTGATTCTACTTTGCCCACAGCATTAATTGTATGATGTTGTAATTATTTGTTTATGTTCTCTCCAGTAAACTCGCTGGCCCATTCCCATTTTTCTTTGTGCCTATGTGCCAAGCTCATTGCAAGTAGGTTGTTACATATATGATTCATGCATAATAGTGTAGAAGGCATTTCTTAAGCTAGTAGGCATTTTGAAATATTGACAAATATTTTGAATAGTCAAAGGGGATCAGGAGGCATTTTTATTTTATTTTATTTTTTAAATTTTTATTAACATTCTCCATGATTACAAAATATATCCCATGGTAGTTCCCTTCAGGAGGCATTTTTATTTAAGGGTAAAAAGTGTTCATTTTATAACAAGTCAGAAAGTTTAACCTTCCATCCCCCACATTTCCATAACTATTAAGTTATGAGGTCTGAGGTCTCCCTGAAGGTGATAACTAACACTCAGGCAGCCCTTCATAGTTTTCTCCTCCACCTTTTTGTTTTGTGGCTGAGGGTGACATTTGTCCACATTTATTGAAGGCCCTAAGTCAGTATATTGCAGTGGTGATTACTCACGGACTGTTCCCTCAGGGATGCATTTATATGCTGGAAGTATTAGTGTAATTAATATCTTGAAATTCATGCAGTGGTTTGTTGCTGCCTTTTTTTTTTCTTGAGTAAAGGTGTATTAGTCAGTTTTCCCACTGTGACACAATACTTATTAAAAGCAACTTGAAGAAAGGCTTATTGTGACTCACAATTCAAGGATATGGTACATTATAATGCAGCAGCTGGTCACATTGCATGCAGTCAGGAAGCAGAGTGATGAATGCTAATCCCCAGCTTGCTTTCTCCTTTTTATTCAGTCCACGTCCTCTGCCCATAGCATGGTGTTGCCCATAAGTGGTTCTTTTTACTTCAGTTAACCCAGTCTAGAAACTTTCTCACAGACATGCCTAGAAGTCTGTTTTCTAGGTTGATTCTGGATCCTTTTGATAGTCGCTATGAACCACCACAATAAGTGACACACAGACCTTCAAACGGTTTAGGAGCTGTTGATAAGGCCATGTGTGGGGGTTAAGGCTGCTGTGTAGTGTAGAGATCTGTCATAGTAGCGTAGAATGAGAACTGTCATAGAAGCTCATGTTGATGGATTACATATCATGATCGCCCAATGTGGTGGGCTGCCAAGCACAACACAGATCATGGGGATGTGAGATACATATGGCTGAATGTTGCTTAATGAATTTCTGATTGGTGCCAAGGTATCCTCGGGAGGATGGCTGTGTCCTGTCCCTGATGCATCTGTCCTTGCTAGTACATTTGCCATTTTTTTTTTTTTTTGTTTTTTTTGAGGTTAGGGTCTCACTCTGGCCCAGGCTGATCTGGAATTCACTATGTCATCTCAGGGTAGCCTCGAACTCACGGCAATCCTCCTACCTCTGCCTCCCGAGTGCTGGGATTAAAGGCGTGCACACCATGCCTGGCTTCATTTGCTAGTTTTAAGAGCAATCTTTGCTACTTACTGGTGGCATGAGCTAGAGCTGCCTGAGGAACTTAGATTTGCCATTTGTAAAGTTGATCATTTGATAAATCTGAGTGGTTTTGAAGATTGAATAAAATCTCTGAAGTGCTTGTTATAGACCAAGGGCAGAGTGGCTCTCAAACACAATGATGACTTCTGTTACCTCTTACCTCCAGAGCTTTTCTCATTCTCTAGCATCATGAAACACAGATTTTTATATGTATATATTTTGGTGTTAAGAAATGAACCCAGAGCCTCGTGCTTACTAGGCAAGCACCCTTTTCACTAAGGTAAATTTCCCAACCCTGGCTTTATATGTTTTTTGGGTCATAATAGTCCATGATTACTGTTATCTTAGTAAACCTGCATTTTATTAAAGCCTTTTAGATTTCATCTTTCCCATTTTATTTCATGTATGGCTTGGAATAGGTCTTGAAACAGACTGATGATATCAATAATTTATTTACCATTTATTTGTTTTTTAATTTTTGTGTGTTGAATAGATCCGAGTACTGGAATGAAGCTTCTTTATTCCATGTGTTTATGTGTGTGTGTGTGTGTGTGTGTGTGTGTGTTTTGGGGGGTATTCATGGTCATGAGTACATGTAGAGGCCAGATGATAACCCGGGTGTTACCTTCAAGAATGCCGTCTACCTCTTTGAGTCAGGGTCTCTCCCTGGCCTGGAGCTCACCAGTTAGACTAGACTGGTTAGCCAGTGAGCCCCAGGGGTCCTCCTGGTTCTACTTCCTCAGTGCTAGCATCAGGCATGCATCACTATGTTTAGTATTTTACTGGGGTATTTGGGATCAGACTCAGCTCCCTATGCTTGACAGGCAAGCATTTTTATTACTGAGTTATCTTCCCAGCTCTGTACAAGAAGTGTCCGAATGTAACTGCTGTGATTAGTATTGCATTGCTGGTAGAAAGTACCCAACCAAAAATGGCTTCTAGGTGGTATGGGTTTATGTTGGCTTACAGACTTGAGGGGAAGCTCCATGATGGCAGGAAAAATAGCATGAGCAGAGGCTGGAAATTGCTTCCTGGCCAACACCAGGTGGACAACAGTAGCAGGAGAGTATGCCAAACACTGGCAAGGGGAAGCTGTTTGCAATACTCATAAGCCCACCCCCAACAATACACCTCATCTGGGAGGCTCTGATTCCACAATTGCCATCAGCTGGGGACCAAGCATTCAGAGGAGCACATGAGTTCTACCCCTGGTCCGCATAAACTCACCACCATCCATGATATGAAATACAATGCATTCAGTGCAACTTTAAAAGTCCCCATTGTTTTTATCCGTATCAGTGGTGGTCAAACAAAACAAAGACAACAACAATAAAAAACCCATAATGGCACAGAATAAACATTCACACTGCAAAAGGTGACATTGGGGGTGGGAGAGATGGCTTAGAGG